>NC_061460.1:11456605-12176158 GCF_022581195.2 Helicoverpa zea | reverse complement strand
ACAGGTGTTTTATTATATTACTTCTTTTCCTCAATAGGTAAGTTGGAAAACATTATAAAAACGCATAAAATATATAACTTATTTTAATACTAGCCGTTTCCCGCGGTTTCACCCGCGTCCCGTGGTAACTACTGCCCGTACCGGGATAAAATATAGCCTATGTTACTCGTGGATAATGTAGCTTTCGAATGGTGAAAGAATTTTTAAAAACTGTCCAGTAGTTTTTGAGCCTATTCATTACAACCAAACAAACAAACAAAGTTTTCCTCTTTATAATATTAGTATAAATAGGTAGGTAGGCATATAAGAGTCATAACTGGTCTTTGGCCACCCATGCTCAATTTTATAAGTATTTTATAATTAATGAAAAATAAAACACATAAAAATGCATAGTTATATATTTTTATTTTATTCCAATAAAAGTCAGTACCTCTCTGTTACCAACTTCCAAGCACTATGCGGGTTCGATATCAGGCCAGGCTATAGTAGGTAAGTATACATATAAGTCATAAGCTATACAGTACCTTCTAAGGGTATATTGTACACTCTCATATATTCGTACTCGTATATTGTAGGACTGCCTCGTTGGTCTAGTGGTCGCAAGCGCGGCTGCTGTGTTCGAGGTCTCGGGTTCGATTCCCGGGTCGGGTCGAAATAGCTTTGTTTGTTTTCTTACACTTTCCCAAAGCAGCCCAAAAGCAGCAACAAGCAGCAGTCTGGAAGTTGGTGTTTGTTTCACCCGTGCATCGGCGAGCACGAAAATGATCTCTTTCCGGTCGTGTCGGATTGCCGTCCCATCGGGATATATGAAGGAATAGTGGTTTTATTGTACACAATATGACTGAGCAGGGGCGAAAGATATCGCCGATCCACCTTGAGCAAGCGTGGTAATTCATGTTCATTCTTTCTCAGTACGAGAAGATGCCAGTGTCCTGTAGTTGGACAATAAAAACGCTGATGATGAATTTAGTAAATTGTCTAGAACTAGTGAAATCTGCCTTTTTCCTATCCTACAGTCCACTGATATTCCTTCCGTGTCATTCAGTTTTCGACGCTGTTGTTAGCCTTGTTGAAAAATGGATCCCTCAGAGAGATAAATTGACGGCTGATAGATGCACTTCCAATTTGCATACAACGTGTTTCTGGTGGCATCCGTCGGTGGCCTGATGCATCGGCTTGATATATAGACGTCATGTCAATGTCAGTTTTGCGGGAAGTTTTAGAGGCCACAGAGTATGTAGCTGCTTTGTCGAATTGAAACTTTGTGCTCTGAAGGATAAGGTTCAATGTTGATTGGGATAATTGTACAAATTGGAGCAGCGTGATGTGTGATAAGAGATTGTCTTTTAGATGCACTGCTTGTTCTTATGTTTGTTGTGTATGACATAGATTTTATAGGCAAATAAAGGATATTTTTGTTTATTTCCAATCAAGATAGGTGCAGAAAAGAAGAGAGTTTGGAGTGCTACCATTTCTTCTCTTAAGATGCTTCTCTGTCTATTTCAAGTGTTGTGACTTTTTGGATCCAACGTGCTCAGCAACACAAATTTTCATCATATCCAGAATTGAACCCGAGAATCTCAATTCGGCAGTCTGGCAAAAATGGACACGAGTTGTGCTTGCAACGACTGCACTAAAATACTCCAAATAAACCACTCTGAAAAACACACTATTCTTAATATTGCTCTACAAAAACCTAGCTCTACTTACCTCTATCAGTCGGACAGCCTTCATCGAAACGTTTTTACGTATAAGTCGATAACTCTTCAAGGTGAGCCAGCTGTAGTTGTTGTTAAATGTCGACTGCATTCAACGTTAGTATGATTTAAAGCTGCTCGAATGCTTGATGCATCTGGACTGTGTTGAAGGCAAATGACAGACTGTCTGGTGAAAGGTGTGTATGTAGATGTGATTTTGATATTATTGGCGAAGCTATTAATTAGGAATATTTGTAGTTCTATCTTATTTTTTACGCTGTTTTTTATAGTTTTAATGGTGTTTTTTTTTCCTATGGTTTACAGTTGGTATAGGTTAATAATAATAAAAAAACTTTTTCCGTATTTCTATGTTCACGCTCTATTTTTGTTTGAGACTCCAGAGTAATTTATTAAATTACCTTGCTTAGTTATAAATTATATACCTACTGACACCTAGTAGGTACACACTTTACCGTCCCATCGGGCTATGAGAGTTAAGGAATATAAAGTGCACCTGTGTCTGCGCAAAAGCTTGTGCACTATAGCATGTCCTACGCAATTGACTAAACTCCTTAAATGAACAGCACCTATGGCCGATAATCGGCTAGGAAGACATCAGCATCACAATTACACCTAGCCATTTTGTTGTCCATAACCACACTTAATTTCCCTTATGTCAATGCTTTAAAACAAAATTACCACACACAAAAAACAGCTGACTTCTCATGCAAGTAAAAGTTCTGACACAGTTACGTAGTTCTTAAACATTACAAAGATTGCGTATTTATTTTAAAAACATTGAAGTTCACATTTTATTTAATGTTACATAAACCGTTTAAGACAGGTGTGCCATATTTGGTTCAAAGACTTTTTACACCTGTAGCATCTTGAGCATAAAATTTTAGGGGACCCTCGTACCATTGCTGTTTTGTAAAATTGTTTATTTTCTTTTGAATTGAAATCGACTACGTGAGTCATTTTGTTGTGCTTTGACATACCCGTTAAATGTACGATTGAAATAAATGTTTAGAAGCTCTAGATTTTCGTGAAAATTCTGTAACTATATGTCTTTTGAATAAATTGAAATGCCTACTTCTTTTGTTTTATAGAATTTTAGGGGCGTATCTACATACATTGTAGTAGTTATTGTATTCATAATAGCTGATGCAATAAAACTACTTCTTACAATAATTTTCAAGGTTTGATAAAGTCCAACCAGGTATCTTAATTAATACGGGAGGGAGAACCATTTTGTTAAGAATAAAAACATCATCAACACTACGTTATTTAATAGATGTGTCTCTATTAATCTGACCAAAATTTAAGAAGGCAACTACCATTACTTAGATGCGTATATTTTACCAAATCACAGAAATTCTGTGAAAATAAATAAAAACCGATGAATATATAAGAAAACATAATCATTATTCCTAAGGAACCCATTACTATTTAACCATTCACCCTTACCACCATATCGCCTCATTTTATGACTACTAACTATAGCTGACGTCTTTAATATGTGATACACTTAACTTCTCTTCCTGCATGCATTGCACTAATATAATTGTCACAATCTGCCCAGTAACTTCACAATAAGGTCAGTTGCAAAATGTACTGAGTGAAAGTAGTTTTATATCACCAGTTAATCAGACCTCCCTACACGTAACACTCCCATACAAACGATAGGTCTTGCTTACTGGTTTATAAACGACCAGACACCAAGACCCCCCGACGTAGTGCGATTTCAAAGAGTTATACATACAATGAGAGCTCTTGTGGCTGGTTTGTACACATAGTTGGGCAAATACTCGATCCTTGTTTAGCGATTGTGTCTCGTGGTATGATACGTTAATCATTATGATCATACGATCGATAATTTGACAGAATTTTGAGTTTTGTAATGGTATTATTGTTTGTAATGATACGTCGGGAGCTAATTTTGAAATGTAATTTGAGATAGTTTAAACACTAAAAGATCCTTGAGATGAAATTGAGAAACAAATGTGCTCCTAATATTTATTGTACAAAGACAGAAGAATGTTAATAAATAAATAATGTAAATATCAAAAAGTATGCAAGAAAAGAAAACCAGTAAAATTACAATTTTTTACTTAAATCTGAATAACGAATATGTAGGCTATGAAGCTTTAGTAAGTTGCTATTCATGCATAACCAACTGTTACTGTTACAGCCTTTTTATCGTCCCACTGCTGGGCACAGGCCTCCTCTCACACGGGGAAAGATTGAGCATTAATCACCACGCTTGCTCAATGCGGGTTGGTGATTTCAGACTAGTCCAGTCCAGGTTCCCTCGCGGTGCATTACCAAAATGTAAAATTTTTGTTATACGCAAATATTTTTTTTTAAATTTACTTTCCTTGATAATATTGTAGCTCTGTTCAGCTAAATATAATTCTGCTATTCTTACTTCTACCATGCCGACTATGTACCTATACTTATAGTCTTATAATTACGGCTATAATTAACCAACTGGGGCTGCAGAAGTGCAAAGCAATTTCGTAGCCCTAATTGCAATGGCATGTGAACCTATTAATATCATATTAATGTGACCTGTCTCTTACACTAACGGTACAGTTAAATCATATTGGGCAATTGTTCAAACTAGTTTTAGTTGGCTAATGCAATTTGGTAAATAACTGTGGCTAGCTATTTGTTTTGATTTAATGATACTTTACTTTGGTGGTAATGGTAACAGTATTTTTTACATGATAGAGGGTAAACGGGCTGATGGATCGCCTAATCGATCGAATGATCGTCGCATCAGAGAAGTAAAAGATAATTTTAGTAGCCTTTTAGAAGTTTGATGAGGTAGAAAATCATAAGATGATCCCGCTGCACTCACAGCAACAAAAAGACAACACTTTTACTGACTTAAGGTCCACAAGTCCTAAAGTTAGTTTGAGCCCTTCGGGTTGCAGGGCCTCAGTAGCTTTCGACCAATCCCGCATCCCCAGCAGGAAAGACAGGCTTAAAATTTTACACAAAAAAATCCATTCCATGTGTCACTGAACATTCAACAACATATTTCATAACAAATCAATCAAAAAAACTGCAAAGCTAGCCACAAAGTTACCTGAGTGTGATATGTTCCGGCAGTGCTCAAGTCTGGCCTGACCCCGTTTCGTAAGATTATTGATTCCAATTAGTCATGGTATATTACCATTGTGGCGGATATCATAACCAGTGTATGCGGATAGTTTTGGACTTAGTGTGAAGATAACTTATTGTGTAGAAAGTTATAGAGGGTTAGTTAGTTTTAAAGATGACAATCATGTATAAGGTACAATCATGTATAAATATGTCTGAAGCGAAAGCTACTGAATCGATTTAAATATGACACAGATAGCTTAGAGTCTGAGAAGGGAATACGTTATCTAATCTCATCACAATAACACCCTCTGAGTTCCTACCTGTAGAATTTCTCACAACAGGACGAATCGATTGACACCATATTGGTGGAGCAAGACTTCGAAACTCGGGTCTTAAAACTGACGATGCACGGTGAATTAAAAAAGGGGTTGTATGCGAATTATATAGGACTCTATCAAGCCTTCTATGAAAAACATAATTTAGGTACATAATTATGATGTTTACAGAAAGCATGTGATATAACATTCTGTTTACTAGAACCATTTTCCCATAGCCCTAGGCTCTCGTAACCGTACTTTCAAAGGTTACTCTCATTACCTGCTCAGAGGTAAAACGTGAGGCGAACATAATGCTATGATGAGAAAACAGCACTAATCAGCGTGACTCGAACTTTCCTTGTAACCCCATTACCCTTCCATTTGCAGTAAATAGGTAACAAGAAATGTCAATGTACAGTCGAGAGCATGAATGTTCTATTTGCAATGTAAAGGTGTTGAGAAATGTTAATGTACAATCGGGAGCATCGATGTTGGTCGATAATAGTTCTTTCTGATGTCCTGCCTGTCACTTAAAATCTATGCTTAATTCTATAAACCTGAAGAGTTTTTTTGTTTTTCTGTTTGTTCAGGAACCTATGGTCCCATTTGAAAAAATATTTTAGTGTTAGATAGCGTTTTTATTTAGGAAGGCTAAAGGCTACTTTTTATCAGGGTTTCTGAAGAAGTTCCCACGGGATGAAACTGCGGGCAGAAGTTAGAATGGTCATAAGGAAAAAATACCCAAATCAACGTAAAGCTTAGTGACGACTACCAATAAAAAAAAATTGAAGAGTAGATATAAATCAAATCGATTAATTGTGGTTACAGAGGTTTAATTCTACTCTTGGACCATAACTTATTATGAGGCAGGAAAATTTTTGTCTGATTTAATGGGAAACATGAAGTAAAAAACTATTCATCAAACGAGTATTATAAGGAAAACAATTATGAACTCGATCGTATTTGTGAACTCTTAACCACAAAAGACAGCTGGTTAAGCTTCTAACCATACAATGACTCATGTCGACTTTAAGTTCATGAAGAAAAAAGCGCAAAAATAAAATAAAAAATAATGTGAAAAAGCATGTTTTTTATAAGTTGTTTCGCTAATAATTAACACCTGCGCCACAAGGGAACTACATCACGGTAAAGATGTATTTAAACTGTGACTACATCCCACAGCCAGATCAAAACTGCCTATGTTCTAAATGTGCTTTCTAGGCTATCTGTGTAGCATATTTCATTTAAATAGTATTAACGTGAAAGTGCAACGACTGACAGACATAACTTTCTTAGTTACATTACTAGTAAGGATTTAAATTACAGAGAAAAAGCAAACACCCGGGTAACTGGGTTGATAGATAGGCAGTCGCTCCTTGTAAAACACTGGTACTCAGCTTATTCCGATCAGAGTGGAAGCCGAACCCAACATAGTTGGGAAAAAGGCTCGGGAAATGATGAGAACAAATGAAAATAATCAAATTTGTGTAAAGGAAAAGTTAAAATTCAGTAAAATGAACGAAGATGGAATTCAGAATAATTGTCGAAATCGCGTGTTCAATTGAGATCATCACAATTATTGGCGTCACAGTATGAGCTAATAACTTCTAACCAACATTTTATACACGATAACACTCCAGTTAGAAATTGAATGAATTCCCGAAGATTCATTAAAAATAAATAGATCATCAATATAACTTTTCCAAGTTTGTATGTATTTGCTTGGTATATATATTAGACATTTATTTATTTAATTTATTAAATACATCAATGACTGATTAAAGGTGAAAGAAAATATTTTGAGGAAACTTGGACTATAAAGTCTGAAATCACCAACCCGCATTAAGCAAGCGTGGTGACTAACGCTCAATCCTTCTCCGTGTGAGAGGAGGCCTGTGCCCAGCAGTGGGACGATAAAAAGGCTGATGATGATGAAGGCCCTTGTCAAGTACAAAAGCAATATTTCAGGAGACTATTAATGATGTTGATGCCCACTAAGTTAGAATACTATGTAGGATTTTCGATACTCATACTAAATTCGTGTTTATGACTACTAAAATGTACGAGGAAGTACTTTTGCCAATTTGCGCCAATAGCTTCCGTTCTTTGACCTACATTAAAAACCTCGAACGAGTGAATTTTATTTCATTTCTGCTTTACTTTACCTGTGGTCTTCTTAGTAGTAAGTTAGTAGACTTTCACAAAGCAGCCCGGAGCCTGGAAGCTGGTGATTGATACACCCGTGCATCGGAGAGCACGTAAATGTCGGTCCTGCGCCTGATCTCTCTCCGGTCGTGTCGGATTACCGTCCCATCGGGCTATGAGAGTTAAGGAATAGTGAGTGCACCTGTGTCTGCGCAAATGCTCGTGCACTATAATATGTCCTGCGTAGTTGGCTAATCTCCTTACATGAGAACAGCCGCCGTAGCCGATAATCGGCTAGGAGGACATCATCAGTAAGTTATATCATAATCGGTGCTTAAAATTACAAAGCTGAAGAATTTGCTGTTTTCTTGTTCGCGCTAATCTAAGGAATTACTGGTCCAATATGACAATTTATCGCAGTGTTAGATACCCCTTTTATTGACGAAAGCTTTGGACTAACGTTTATTGATGTTCGCGAACGAATCTCACGGGAAGCGAGTGAAACTGACGGAAGCTAGTTATTGATACCTTCATATAACTTCTTACGACATACACCAAACCCCGTAGGCTATTCTTCGTCAAAAATACATACATTTAACAAAGTAATTACTAGTCTTTATGAACTATGTCCGGTAGCTGGTTTTGGTGCGTCTACGCATTGTCGGAAGGACTTTCACTAAGTCGATGACTGATTGTTTAACGTTGCAAAACGCATAACACATTTTGGTCGATAGCCAATGTATTGTATGTCTTAGGCTGCCCCGCGGTTTTACCTGAATCTTGAAGGAATCGCTTGATATTAACTGAAAGAAACAAATAAAGTAGCTTAATAGCTTGTGGCGCAAATGTTTTCAGCTTCCATTGCTCTCTTTCTGTCGTCATAATAGCATGCATTCTCTTCTTATGCATGTATTATTTCAGGAAGTCAATACCTATAAATCTTTTCATTTTTGTCGAAATGTTTGAAGCACTCAGGTAAAAAGGCAATTTTTCTAGTACCTAGTTTTAGTGTAGTTTGGTTTTCGTCTCGAAACGTATGCAACAAACATACACACGTTTGTTCGGAATTTAGAATTTCCTATAGTTTTGCATTGAAAGTATCGTTTAATTCAAGGGTATTTCGAATTCTATTAGATTCAAGGTGTTGCTGGCAATCTGACAAGATCTAGTGTTGATAAGTGTTTTGGCAATCGGTCACTACTTTCTTCGTCGCGGGATGAGTGCACAAGTGGTGCAATTTATAATACTACATAGATTCCTGTTGCAGTTGTGCCTACGTTATGTTGGAACAATTAAGAGATTTTTGGATAAAATCAGCCTCTCACCGTCTCTAAACTTTATATCAATTGCCTCTGTTTTAGCGTAAAAGAGTAACAAACAAACCCACTTTGGTATATGATGATGATGATGATGTCCGGGCGGCTGTTTTCCTACAAGGAAATCAGCATTTTCAAGCATTTGCGCAGACACAGATGCACTCGCTATTCTTTCACTCTCATTACGGGACGGTAATTAGACACGAACGAAAAATATCATGCGCAAGCAAAACGATTTCGGCCCGACCCAAGAATCGATCCCAAGACCCCGTGCATAGCAGCCGAGCTTACGATCGCTAGACCAATGAGCCAGTTTGGCCTGTATAACATTCGTAAGCATGATCTAATTAATTTATTGTTTTACACTAATATTAATTTACTCTACAATAGACTTGAACTGAAAGCGTGTTAATTACTGTGAATGTAATGCTAATGTGGTAGATTGTGCAATTAAATGTACAGTTTTGCACGTAATTTTAGTTAATGTCAATAGTTAATTAGTCGTTTGTTGTGTTTTAAACAATAATTTAGGCGTAGTAATGCACACTAGCTTTTCGGCGCGGTTTCTCTTGTGTCCCGAGGAAATTATACTTTCCATACGATAGCGATTGTTTAAAGTCCTTTCTCAAGCTCTGCTGGACTATCTGTGCACATTTCATTCAAATTGATTGATTGATTTTTACATGTAAGGGTAACAAGAAGAAGTTACTTTTAAATACATACCCTGTATAATGGGTGTGTCGTACCTAATCGCATTAAATCCTATCACATATACTTTATGATATTCTATGGTGAATTGTAAAAAAAATAACCTAATCCATTCAGTGGTTTAACCACAGGATTCATTTTTCGTTTTTATAATTTACAACATCATGTGTAAAGCAGAGATAAAGTTAGGAGTATCGAATGTTTTGATCAGATGACAGCTGTCAGTTTTCAAGGGGGAAGTTCAGTTGTTTGTAAATACTGACTCTCATATGGTGTTCTAATTGTCGCACATTTTTATTCTATTTACTTTGTTAGATTTTTTTTATTTTAACGTATTTTTTTTCTTTGCGCTAATCGACATTTATTAACCCTAGAAGCCTAATCTACGCCTGCGAGACGTACACGCATTCGAATATCGTTTGTTTTTTTCTAACGGTTGAAGCTAGCGCGTGGTGCTCTTCTGTTACCTCCGTGGCCGACGGGAGCTAGAGGATGGTGCCCGTATCGTTGAGGTAAGTCCCGCCATTTTTGATTTATCGAAGTGTTGCACGCCTGCGAGACGTATGTTTAGGCTTTGTGTAACTTTTAACTGAGATTGAGTGACTTTACTATTGCTTATTTTTCGTATATTTTATATATTTTTTCGGCATTGTTTCAGGTATAAATATGTCACGGTCTAATGTATTAGACAAAGACGATATGTTTGCAATTTTGAACGAGGAAGACAATCCTTCTCAGGAAGATTCAGATTCCGAAGTTGAGGATAACCAGATTATCGACAACGTTCAAAGCGAGGACGAAAATAATGAAATGTCTGAGTACGTTTCGTCTTTACAAGAATCTGGAGCCTCTGAAGAAACCGACCCTACCCTTGTTGCAGAAGCTGGTCCATCATCTGTTGCAGACCCTGTTTTACCACCTACCAACTCGGAGCGGATTTATCGTGTTCGTAATCGTACTCAGAATGGACATATTTGGTCAACTGTTAAAGCTCAAATCTGATTAGTTGTAATGTTTGCTCTAAGAATAGATATTAGCGTAAAAAAATATTTGGTATTCAAAAAAATATATATGTTTTAGCTGATTTTGAAGAAGTTATTTTTTTTTGTTCCAATTTATGCATATTGTTTTTTTGTTGTAATAAATAACTGTAATTATAGTTATAATTAATAACAGTGTTGTTTTATTTTTAGTTTATATTCTAAATTAAAATTTCTGCTCAATAATAAAAATAATAATTAAATAATGTACCTAAAATCGGGGCTTTTATATGTGTACGTTTCTGAGACGTATGTTAAGGCTTTGTGTACGTTCGAAATAGATTAGGCTTCTAGGGTTAACCAGTATATTAACGTATCTAATTCAATGTGATTAGGTTAGGAGTTAGGGTTAGGAGGTACGACACACCCGATAAATATTTTTTTTTTGGGTATCACATGAATTATTTTGAACATATTAAGAAGAATGAAGAATATTACTTACGACAGTAATTTTCTTTGGTTTCACCTGCATTGTTGAATGGATTACAAATAGAGTTGCATTTCTCAATACTTACTTATTGCGACTCAAACCGCAATATAAGATTTCTACAGAAAATCGATACAGTTAAAGATTATACCAATAAAGTAGTAATCGTATTGCTGTAACAGTTAAGTTATTGCTTGTAAGTAGTAATTCTAACTTAAGCGTAATCTGCGTGCTCAGTATTTTATAGTAATTTATGTTTTAAATAAAGTAAGTATATGAGATTAAGTTAAAAGTGTATATGGAATCTAATTTACGTCTATCTTGCTATATTTTTGTTTATATGGGTAATTAGGGTATTTGTTTAATTTCAGATTTTTACCTACATAGAAGAGAGAGGTGCATATTATAAGACAAGTAGGTAGAGTAATTAAAGCAAAAATCTCACATTATTTTTAATCTTAATGATTCTTGAAAGTTTTTAGGGTTCCGTACCCAAAGGGTAAAACGGGACCCTATTGTTTTCGCTCCTCTGTCAGTCCGTCCGTCCGTCTGTCACCAGACTGTATCTCATAAACCGTGATAGCTAGAGAGTTAAAATTTTCACAGATGATGTATTTCTGTTGTCGCTATAACAACAAATACTGAAAACTAAAATAAAATAAATATTTTGGGGGGCTCCGATACATTAAACGTGATTGTTTTGCTCATTTTCTCAATAATGGTACGGAACACTACGTGCGCGATTCCGACTGGCACTTGGCTGGTTTTTTTTCAGTTATATTCTGATTCATTTGTTTATATTTTTTTTTCATTCATATTACCTATAAGTATTGAACAATAGCGTACAGGTGTGTTTAGCCAACTAATCAAATACTACAATCCCTCGAGATATTTTCCGAAAATGTTTACGTCCATTTAAATTACAATTGTTAATAAGTAAATTAACAGAACTAATAGAGTGTCGCGGTCGTGTCTTGAATGTGATATTTTTTGTCTCTTTCACACGCACTGCGCGTGCGCAAGGGGTGAAAGGAACCGAAACTGATTTTTACTTTGACAAAAGCGCATGGAATTCGGATCGTAAGTGATTTTGATACTTGGATTTTTTTTAATATTTATTCAACGTAGCTCGCTTATTAATTCATTTTCACATACTTTAAGATATTATATTTTATTTATAGCATTAATTTAATTGCCATGATGGTATGTACTCATTTTTGTTTATTTATTTTTTATCTAGAATGTGTGGTATGAAGTGTATCTTGTTATTTCTCTTTGTAAAATGAGCTGTTGTTAATTTTAATCTTGACAAAATATTTCTTCAGGAATCGATATTTCTGTATAAATACACCACATAAATAAGGTGTCTAAGAACGTAAATAACAATACTATAACACATTCCCATTAATAAAAAACAACATTAAAATAAAATATGCATTCAAAAAGCACTCTCGTTTTTATAGCAATCAAAATTCAAGACAAAGCTTCAAGACAGTTAGGTCCGCATATCGACTCGTGCGCACCTCTGAATACGCAAGAACCACGAAACGCAAGACTTTCCGTCGTCCCTCAGTCCACGACTGTCTTTCAAAGCGGACAGACGACCGGACAGAAATGTCTTTGTACCAAACGATTTTTATATAAATTTGTCTAAACGAATCTAGTTTATATAGCAAGAGTGAACGAACAAATTTTTTTTTGTGTTTTTTTTTTTTTAATTTTCACGTGTTTTTGTGACCGACTGTACTGAGTGCGGTGTTGTGCGGATATTTTTGGTTTTTGATACTTGATATTTTTTTTTCTTTCTGTGATTTTTGTTGGAACCCGGAAAAATGGTGAGTCAAAAAATATTTTGTGAATAGAAATTATGATTTGTATAATAATCATAATGATTTTATGAAAATAGAAAGTTTGTTAGAAAGTTAGATATAATGAGACTGTTCGTAATATTGCAATAATAATAATATATAGAAACGTATCAATTTAATTCTTGGAATTTATAGCTTATCTTTGAATTTGCATATATTACAATAATTAATCTAAAATATAATATTATTCTAATATAGCATTCATAATACTTTTCCTTGTCCAAAAAACACCAACTGACATTTTATGCTTAAATCTTTATATCGTCTTCTACGCCGATTTAATTTTAAATCACCTTAAACTTTACAGAAATAAATTACAAGGTCCAAGAACTCTTGAACCTGTTTTAACAAAAACCGTTTTTGCATAAAAACACGAAATGTCACAAAGCGGGTCTTATGAATTGAGAAATCTTTTCAAATACATGTATTTTTTCTTGTTTCTTCGCCAAATTATCAATATTAGGCTACACTTAAAAATACATATAAAATTAGAACAAAGAAAACAAATTCTAAAAACCAATTTTAAGTTTCGAATGTTACATTCCAAATCTAAATTCAGAACAAACAACATTCCGTTACCA
The DNA here is from genome assembly GCF_022581195.2 of Helicoverpa zea. Taxonomy (NCBI): domain Eukaryota; kingdom Metazoa; phylum Arthropoda; class Insecta; order Lepidoptera; family Noctuidae; genus Helicoverpa; species Helicoverpa zea. The sequence continues at coordinate 12,162,948 of NC_061460.1, read as the reverse complement.
AATTCAAATTTAGCGCCTTATTCTGCTCTAAATTCGAATTTGAAATCCTTTGCGGTACGTATTCGAAATCAGTAAGCGGCTGTACCGCTGACAATGAACAAAAAGTCTCGGTTTCTCTGAGTGAAAGTGAACAGTGGACTGGTAGAAATCGGCGCATTCACGAGGCGGCGGCTGTGTGCAGCGCTGATTCAGTTTTTTCGTACGTGCTATTATGATACTCGTGTTAGAAAGAAAGCATATGTTTGACGAGGAAAAACAATGAGAAAGTTTGGTAAACAACCTTTTTGGAGCGCTATTTTGCTACCGAATCTAGGTTGTCAGCGCCAAAATACGATTCATGATTCAAATTTTAAATTTGATTTTAGAATCCTTTGTAAACAAAAGTAACAGCCAAAGAAAAATAAATGAATCATTTAAAAAAAATGTTTACTAAAAAACTGTTTTTTTAACAAATTTTTAATCAAATTCAAATTGTACCCGACCTACAAAGTTGCACCAACCAGAAACTGCAGCTTGAGACATTTCTACTTTATTTACTGCTACATTGCCCTCACACATTGGCATATGTTTTCCATACATTGCTTCTCCAACGCTAATTCCCAACAATCTATAGCCCACAATAGCAGCAATGGATGTTATTTCTAAGATGTGGGGCGATGTATCGATAGGAACATAAATCTTATAGAACTGCGCACGAGTTGTAGTAATGCAGGGAATTGGGTTATTACGGTACTTGGCTGTGGGACGTAGGAATATATTGTATAATATCAAGTACTAGTACCTATATCTAGTTAGTTGATAACGCAAAAGAAAACAAAATTTTCTTTGTGAGGAAATCAAGAGAAAAGAATAAGAATTATCTGTCTTGCACTCGATACAAATGCAAAATATGATCTATTAACATGAAAAAATATAGATTTAAAAACTATTGAAATATACTAAATAGGTAATTACTAGTTGAAAGGTAATACAGTCCGATTTATGACTTGATTCATCCATTCATATCATTACTAATATTACCAGCCTCATCATTTAACACTGTACGCAACAAAATAAATGGCAATAAACAATTTATGAAAACTTCAACACATTTGAATATAATTACCCTAAATTATAATTGCTTGTAATTAATTTCCTGCAATTGATGAAGAATTTGCATTCATCTAAATAATGATTGCACGCACCACCATTGAAACTGCGGATGGTAATCATTATTTTCGATAATATGATATAGATACCTTATCTTTGAAGTCTTAGTACGAAGACCGGTGAAATTAAAATATAGACAATGTCTACTTAAATAAGCACAGCTGTCTAGAATTGTTACTATTAACTTTAAGAGAGTCCGTCATTGAACATCCTTGACAGCCGTTACGGGTTGTCAGAAGCCAGTAACTCTGACCAGTCTAACCAAGAGGTATTGGGTTGCCCGGGTAACTGGGTTGAGGAGGTCAGATAGGCAGTCGCTCCTTGTAAAGCACTGGTACTCAGCTGAATGCGGTAAGACTGGAAGCCGACCCTAACATACTTGGAAAAAGGCTCGGAGGATGATAATGATGAACTTTAAGATAGTCACATAGCTAAGAACGAATGGATGATCGAGTTGAACCCAAAGAGGCTTTGATTTTCGCAATGTAATGGCCGTTTTGCAGATATGACAGAATAAACAAGTTATACTTGAAGAACATAACCCTACCATACTCATAACCCCTTGTCGAAAAGGAACTTGGATGTCTTTAATTAGTTTAATCACTCCTACAAAAAGGTTTTTGTATTTTAAAAAGGTGTCAAATATACCTAGAAGCTTCTTCTTTTATCCTTGATCATATTTTTATCATCAGCTTGAGGCATTACGTAGAAGCCTAAAAACATAAATAAAACATAGTCGCACTCCACTTCGAGTCAATAAACGTCATACTTACTATTTTCACTTTATGGATGAGTAGAATTTCAAGTAGGTGCTGTCAAAGGTTTATTGACATTACGATATGTCTACCATTAAAACTAGACTTCTAACATTATAAAAAAACCGTACCGAGTACCTAATGTAACCTAAAAAAAAATGTGATAAGGGCAGGAGGATGATGATGATATCAGTACCTTATGAATAAGTTACTATAAAATCGGTAAGATAGAAGATTATTAAAAGTTAGTTTATTAAAAGATTTTTAAAAGTTAGTGTAATGAAAAACTCAGTATGGATATTTAGAGCCTTGTAGGAGGAGAAAAAATCCTTAAAATCAATCAATAGCCTTTGTCAATTTTTAAAAGATGATTAAAACTGATTATGATAAAGGTGCGTGAAATAAACATGATGAATGAAACCAACACAAAACAAAAGACTATCTATATAGCCAATGATATTCGTATTAGAGAAACTCGTCTCTCTCGGCCGTGATAGAAATGAAAACTGCATCCAAAAATCTGGTTCAATTTGAAGAGACAGAGGTCACAAAAAATTCCGCGTGACATTTACAAAAGCATTGCATTCGGGCCCCGTCCAACATAATTTGCTTAACAAACTGATTACAATTTTTAATGAAGCCATTAAGAATCTCTTTGCGTAACGAATGCATATTCATTTTCATATCTAGTTCAAGAACAAACTTTCTTTGTTTCCACATTTTTCAGTGGGTTGTGATTTTTTGAATATTTCAGTTCAACTGACCGGTCCTGATCATAGTCTCGTTTGGAAATTAGTTATATTTGATTGGTATAAGTAGGTATTGTTTTCGATTTTAAATTAGCTGAATAGCCTATTTGACGGCATGTATAAGCAAAATAGTAGTAGGGAATATTGATTAACCAAAAAAAAAAAGAAAACAGATATTACAAAGCCAAAAGAGAGATATAATGACTTTGGTTCCATTGAAATTGAAGAAATACAGTTTGATGATATAAACCGTTTAATTAATACGATTGTACAATAGAAAAAGAATAACGTACCTATCAATAATTATTGTCTTTTTAGAGTGGATGAAGAAGGCCTACGTTCTGTAGTGGACAGCAATTGGCCAAATATAATACTACAATCAACTTAAGTTCAGTTATTCCCTTAGATGCAATTGTCCAAACAACTGTTAAAACCATCAATCAATACGAAAAGATTACAGATTAACAGCAAATCAGTCACACATAAGATTAAAGTGACACTTATTTATATTAAAGAAAAAAATCTATGCCGTGTCGTGATCTACGCAATCCTTGTTATGGCATAGCATGGTGCAATGACCAAGTTGCGAGCTTAGAAAGGCGGTTTATTGTAAACCTGTAAATTGTATCGGTTTTAGTTTAGCTGTTTAATTATTGTGGGTTTTGTAACTAGGAGTTATTGATATTGAGATGGTAATTGATGAATTGGATATTATTTTTTATGGTTCAGGTTTTGACACCGTTTTAAGGTGCAGTTTCGTTAAACATCATGATTGGTTTCTACTTCTCTTTTGCGAAAATTAATTGCTGCCAATTGGAATTAATTTTGAAAGTGTTGGTATGTTTGTTTACATACAAGTTATGTCTTTTGCACATCGTAAATGATTTTTTATGTGTACGTGTGCGCTTTCTATATACTTCAAAATTGAGTGTTCTTAATTTTGATGTCCGAATGATTGCCAATTGAAATGTATTTCTTTCATGACAAGACTGATAAGTCTCTCTAAACTGTCCATTCAAACTTAAATGCCTACTTCGACAGTATCAAATGTCCAAATCAACCTGCCCTTTGTATCCAGGTCCTAATTCATCCAGTCCTTGAATACCCCCTCTTCACCCACCCTTTCACTCAGTCCTTACGGCATAGTTTCGACACGGTTATGCAACGAGACCGTAACGATAGTTGGGCAACTGTTGCGTTCAACTGCATTGTGCTACTGATCCGAGGATGTGTACTCGTGTATCGATTGTTAGCTCGATTATTCGAATGATGGATATCGATTGTGGTGATAGAATTGTCTTCGATTGTCCGTTTGTTAGAATCTGTTTGGGTATCGTCAATTGTTTGGGTACTGTTTGCAGTTCTATTATTTTAGTTTGGGTTTTGCTATTGTATTTTTTAAAAACTATGTGTATTTGGTAAAATTCCATCACTCCATGCTGATGATTGACAGCAATATTAAGAGTTACGTTATTTTTGTGTAAAGCGTTCTATTGTTTAGGTATTGTTCGCAAATAAGAATATCCCTTTCTCATAAATAAACACTATTTAGAGGATTATTTATTTGTTTACTTTGGGCTGCAACAAAACCAATTTAAAGTTAGCAGTGCCGTTCACAACTCGTCTCCTATCAGACTGACATTTTACAACTACAGTTATTAAAACCCTTTAAAATACACGTAAAGTCCTTAAAATATAGATTTCGCATAGGTGCCCTTTTTTGCAAAACAGTGTATTTTAACATCTTTCCTTTGAAACAACTGACTTTACACATATATACTAAAAAGTACATATTTAACACACGATAACTGCACACTATCTAATGATAGATGTCACAAATGAGCAGTACGCTTCGTCGGCCTGCCTGGCCAAGCGTGAACTGTGGTGAAAACGAGCCTGTCTGATTACCATGTGCGGTATACTGGTGATATGTTCAAACTATTGTGCTTTGCGGGTAGGCTGGGGATCAGGAACAAATGGACACGCAAATAAGCATTTAATTTCTAAATAGACAATATCCTCTCCTCAATAGACTACGCTTTTTTTTAATTACTGTCTGTCATTACTTCTGCGGCCGGTAAGTCTGACACCAGTCTAACCAAGGGGTATTGGGTTGCCCGGGTAACTGGGTTGAGGGTGTCAGATTTGGCAGTCGCTCCTTGTAAAGCACTGGTACTCAGCTAAATCCGGTTAGACTGGAAGCCGACCCCAACATAGTTGGTAAAAAGGCTCGGAGGATGATGATATGTGGGAATACTATTTTGTTACTAAGATTGTAAAGGAAAGCGTAAGACATTAGGAGATAACGATGGTCACTTGTGGACTGCATAAGCTGGTAGCTGAAATACCTTGGTTTGGTAGATAAATGGTACTGGTGGCAACATTATTGTTTACTTTCTTTCACTAAAGAAATTCTTTCGAATGTATGCAATGTTTTATGGTTATTTTATAATGTGTGTTGTTAATGTTAGTAACAATCATCAAGAGAGCGGAACGCAAGCGCATACGTTTAACTTATAAACCTACATACTCAGTCATTTCTAATACCATAAACTTGAATGAATATGAGTAAATATTAGATTCAACCAACGCCTTCACCCGTGTCCCGTTAAAACTAACACTCGAAACAAAAGAAGTCTATCACCTGTCTGAATGGCTATCTAACAGTATAAGACCTTTTATAAACGGTGTAATAACTCCCAAGATAAGCTCGTTCAAACAAACTGTTTAATTTTGTAATATGTGGACGCTCCATTTTCTGTCAAATTCTGTACTCAAAGCTACAAAAAAATAAGGAAATGAAAGCCGAAACATTGCTGATTCAACTAACCAACACCCACAGTTTATTTACAATCTATTTCTAACCATAGACCGAACCATTTGATCAAGTGACGTTTTAAAAACATTGGCTCTTATTGGAGTACCCATCAGACATATTCCCCATTCCCCCAGCCCCCTCCCCCCGTCCCCCGTTCTCGGAGGATTATCCAAGGATAGCAGTCTATAGTACAGTTTGAATTGTTACCAATGAATTTCAAGTTGAATCTCCCTTATGTGGAAATTTGGGGAGCATTGATCCCCTTAGGATTTGGGGGATCAGTTTAGCTGCGGAGATTTTCTTTTGTTTACTGGAAAACGATTTGGTGTATTAAAAATATATTTTTTTTTATCAGGATAAACAATTAAAGTTTTTGATTTTTATAGGTATTTTGTTTATGAGATTAATCACGTATTTAGTTTTTTTTTAACCTTAGAAGGAGCTTTTATATAAATTGCTCAAGATTAAATCATGAAATGTATCTCCAAACAATATTCCCTTTTAGAGATTGAAATTCAAATAAAAAATCGTGCATACGAAAGCGATTATAATTTTCGGCATGCGTTCGCGTACAAAGTTCGTGATATTTTCCTTAAATTTCCGCAGGCTTGCAAAATGAAAATATTTCCTTTTGTAATAAAAACATTGATTGGAACATTCATTGGAGCGGTTAATCAGATTAACGATCCGCCACGCTCAATTTTAAGCTGTTATTTTTATTGTTAAATGCAAATGAGTTAATGAGCAAACATTACACAGAAGTGCCACAAGCAACGAATATTTATTTACTTAATTTGCAAGATCAGTTATTTCAAACGTTGCATAATCAGCACTGTTGTCTATTTTATCTATCTAATAAAAGACAGGTGCACAATTATTGTGAGTAGTAAATTCATTGGTGTTATATAAATATCGTGAAAGAGTGTCACGTTGTCAAGTTGCCCGACTGCCAAGAAGGTTTATGTTTTGTTTAATTTAAAAAGAAAATGAAATAATATAGGGAATGAAGCAATACTATGGACAGTTCTATCAGTTCCTATACATCCACATTTGTAGCAAAAATAACAACAGCAGAACTATCAAAACTAGGAGGTATCCAAGAAAAAGCAAACACCACGTCCGTCGAAGTACGTCACTCTCATCAAGTCAGTACTTACATAACCGAGAGTCCGCATGTTATTGATACGGAAGAAGGAAAGCTGTTATTACTGTGTGCACAGACGATAGAAATGCAACTTGCAATGGTAAAGTGTTTGAGTTATGTGATGAGGCTGAAGATGGGCACGATAGCGTGTTGAAAATCTTTGGTAGAGGGCTGAATAAAGGTGATTTTTCTATTGAAGATGAAACATAACAAGCATTAAGGTTAACAAAGACATTTCAGATAGAGCTTGAGGAAAATAGGAAAGATTTTGGAAGTTGCTACTGTACCTAAAACAGTACATGCTGACTACAAAGATAGAATAAAACAAACCACTATAAAAATGGAATACTGAGCTAAAACTAATCATGTCTTAAAGAATCTTATGTATATCTTAAATAACTGCTTTGCATGACAAAGAACAAAAAAATACTTGTAGAACAAAAAAAATCTAGGTGACAGCAAATATCATGAATCCAATAAAACAATATCCAGTTTCAATTACTAAAATTATTATTTTAAGTGAATCTTCTGTACAAGTATCTTCATAACAATAGTTTGTAGGGTCATTGTTCATTTGCACAATAAATTAATCATCCTCTCGTTTATTCCCAGCTTCCAAAATGTCGAAGAAATAAAAAGGGTTTACAGCAAGGTACATTGCACTTTCTTTTTTATTTTATCTTTTACCTTTAACAGATGTATCATCTGGTTGTATCTTTGCACATTTATCTAAAGGTTTATCAGTGCTTGTCATTATTGATATGTTGGGCTTTTCATCATTGAAATCAAGTCTTTACGCTTTATTATCTTTACTATAGTGATCTTTAATGACAATCTTGTTTCATACAACATCTTCAATATTTTGCTTTTTTCTGCAGAATCTGTCAATACGTGATTCTATGACTCTTTCCATTGCGCTTATAAAAGAGGGGTCATCTAATGTTTTCCCATGTTTTGAGATTAATTTTTTATGTCAATGAAATCGTTTATTTCATTGAAGATTATATAATAGATTATTTTATCTAACTGAGGTCATTCATTGAATAATTGCTTGCATGCAAAATTTTTTTTCAAAAATAAACCTATTACCTCACTTCAGTGCCTGAATCATAGATGGATCAAATCTATAATTAATATGTATTAGATAATCGAATAAAACCGTAACCTAGCCATGCTAGGCCAAACTGTTAGAAACCAGACGATTAGGTTATCAATCTCAATAACCAATTTTAGTCATAATTACTTCGACCCTCAACAAAATTGGTTCCACCTACTGTAAGCTAGTTAAATAATAAAAAAAGGTTTTTTAATGTTCTTCGGCTATTAATCAACCGTATATTTTATTCTGGGACTAGGCAAAAAGTAGGACTTGCTAAAAATAATCATAGTTACAGACAAGATTTTTTTTAAATCTCATTTTTCCTTTAACTTTGGGTTTAAGCAATTTATGGATTCATAATAAATACTTTAGGGAAAACCTTAGGGAGATTTGAATAAGAATACAAAATCAAAATAATATAAGTATATACTATCATCATCATCATCATCTAAGCCATAGGACGTCCACTGCTGTACATAGGCTCCATTATATACCATAAGTTTCCAAAATAATACAATAGTTGTCTCCAATAATGTGTTTACGTAACAAAATAAATGAGGTCACCCTAAACAGAAACTGACTTATAATCCAAACTTATATAGACTTCAATCTCCCAATACCCAACTCTGTCCATTTGGCACAATAATTCTTGCTTTGCCAACACATAAATATTTCGTCAAAACTCGTTTACCGGCAAACTTGAACCCGAACATAAAATTTCAACTTTATTACCATCACTATAAAGTTAGATTTCCATTGTTGATAAATTTTAGTAGTTTTTCGACAGATATTATAAACGTCCATGTACGCAAAATGTCACGGTGTTCAAGTTGGTTACAAAATGCTCATATTTATTTGATTTCTATCTTGATTCTTGTTAAACTTAATTGGGATGACTTGTCTCAATAGCAATAGAAGACATAATTGTCATACCGATGATTCTTGAAAGGATCGTTTAAAATGTACCTACTGAACACATTTAACTTAAGGATGTTATTGAATAAGATAAAGAGATAGACTAAAAAGTGCAATGTTTAAATGAAGAGAAACAAATAGCACCTACTTATGGAAGGTACAATGAATATACCATTGAAGAAAATTGCAATCCTAAGAGAGGATAATATTCTTCTTAAGAAAAAGAAGCCAAAACTACAATTGAAACTAGTGCTCCTAGAAATCACACGGGAGAAAATATTATCACAGGTCATGATACAAATTAAAAGACAGGAAATTTTTGAAGAAGGCCTACATTAACTTGGTACGGTTTAAGATGATGATAAGGATAATATAAAAAATATTAAAGCAGGATCAGATGACGTCATCAAAAAAGCTTGACCTTTTGTTAACGAAGATGTTTGCCCATTGGATAATGTTTGATAATTTATTCAAACTGCTCAGAGGGCTACCGATGATTGCAAAATGTCGGATCGTCCGTCGTAAAATGTGCGATATAGACAGATATTTACATTTTGATTTCGAGGGCATGAGATAAATGACGTTGTTTACTATTGAAAGGGCTGTTGTTTGATATGATGTGGATATCTAGAATTTTCTTAAACCTTGAACCTTTGTCAGTAACAAAGTATCTAAAGATGAAGAATAACATTTAAATGTTGACAACTCCTGTATTTGTCTAAAGAAAAAAAAACAATGACTTTTTCTCATCTCAATTCTCAAACGAAATGATAGGTCATTGGCTTGATAGGGATAAAGTAAGATCTAAATTAATTTAAAAACATGAATTTAAATGATCGGATTTCACAAAGATTAATATCCAGTTTGGATATACAAAGGAGAATACCCAAAAAAGTAAGAATGTAAGAAAAGGACTGGTTTGACTCCAAAAGGACAAGTTTTATGTCTAAAAATAATATTTTGAAACATTTATTGGCAAAACCATAAAAAAAACAAACAACAGAATTTTATAAGACCAAAGGTTTGGAAACTTTTAGCCTTAAGGCACGCTTTGAAACATGAAATCGTATTTGAGCAAAGCGGCAGCAACACGTGCAGTCGCCCGCAGATATTGACCGTTTACATGCCACCGCAGCAAGTTCGGTCGGCAGTTGCAGTTGACAGCTATCTTTCAAAACGCACCTTAATGTTTGTAAGGCCTAAATGACGTTTCTATGGTAGTGTCATAATATGCCTAAACGAAAAAAAACGCTATCACTTAAATAACGGTTTGCGGAAACTATAGTTACTCATTGCGTAACGCAACGGTTTGCAAAAAAACCGTGATTCAATTTTGATAATTGCAGCAACAATTTTGCTATGCCTTTGTCGAATTGGTTTTAATAATATTGTTTTAATTGTGCAATATTTAAATTTATCGTGATTCAGAACTACCGGGTGTTTTGTGGGTTTTTGTATGATAGACAATTTACAAACCGGTTACAAATAGACCAGTTACTGTTGCCGTGCAATATAGTTAATCACGTCATTGCAACCTGTTTCGTTTTCAATTAACAACTCTTGTTTTACATCTGTCAGTATATGATGTAGAAGTATTTGTTGCTAAGTTTTTATTTAGGTAAGTATTAAATGCCTAATGTCTTCGAAGTTCCTTAAAATCGACATATAGATATCAAGCTGTCCTAAAAATACTATTATCATAAAATAAATATTTCTTTTAGTTTCGAAATTCAATCGGACCCGCCAAAAAGTCTGAGATTTATTGTGTCGACATAACTAAAATTAAAATACAGAAATACTGAATTTTAACTCCAAAGAGAGGTTAAAAATTGTATCAATTCTGATGTAATTAAAAATAAATATTCATAAAGCTAGACTGGAAAGGCAAGATAATAAAGAAAGCGGATACTGGCCACAAATTAGACCTATTACAACGATAGAGTTTGGTCTGGCTTTTACCAAATATAGTAAACCTGTTTGACTACTATTTGATGGCAAACAAAGAGAATAGAATTAATATTAATGAACTAGATTTTACCTGTGATTATTAAGCAGGTATAAAGCATATTACATGTTATACAATTTTGCTATATTTAAGTATTTATCAACTATGGATAGGTGAAGATAACTCCTACCTTTCAATTTCAATCAGCAATGTGCATAGGTGTAAAACCATACAATATTGGATCTGGGAGGACCTTTTATTCCACACAAAACTGTATAGCCCCTGATAATATTGATATACATGTTAAAAGGTCTAGAAAATGTGCTTGAATAAATAATATAACCAAATAGAGCTACATAATAAACGAGCTCTTGAGGTCCAGTGCGATATCGAAACTGTCTCAAGTGTGTCTCAATGATCGCTTGCAAAAATATAATACTCAATTTATTTGAAAACCAAGTGTACTGGTCTAGGCTTCGAGGAGACAGAAATGGCGACGTATTTCTACTACAATCCTGTTCTAATTTCGTATTCAAAAGGTTCAATAAACTTATCTTTTAATAGGTAGAAGATAAAAAGATAGATAATTTTGAGAGTTTCGTTTGCAAAATTCCAGTTCTATTAAAATGTTGGTACGAAACCGTTATTTAAAACGATTTTAAATTCCATTTATTTTTATTTAATTTTTAAAGACCTGGCTATTACATCTGACAAAGGATCAGCATGGCGATCCAACGAGGTAATGCTGCCAGCCTCTTGGGCACTCCAGTCGACAGCGATGGGGACGAATTTTTTGACGCTTAAGCTTTTTACTGGGATAGTTTTAATTTTTACTGTAAGCAAAGATGGTAAATTCTGTAAATTAAAAAAACTTCAGATGCTAAAATTTCAAAAGCGACCGCCATCTTACTATATTACGCGAAATTACGCTCCCCACCTAGGGCATAGTTTTTACGACACCACAAAAGTGTCTCGCAACTCATTACGTATATTTATTACATGACAATAAAGTGGTGCCGTGGTAAAAGTCGCAGGCACGCATTGATAGCCTGACTTCCTTATACGCCTCGTCGACGTACCTAGTTGTTTTTTTGTTGCTAAAAACGGGGACATGGGATGGGTAAATTCTATGGGGAACGCAGTTCTTCTGAATAGGTTTTTTTAGGTCTACTAAAAATGGTAGTGGTGCATGACAATTAGAAGGGTTATGTTACACTAGCTTCTTTCTGCCAGCGGTTTCACCCGCATTCCGTGGGAACCTCTGTACGAACCCGGATAAACCCTCGATAAATGGGCTAACACTGAAATTTTTTTTCAATTTTGACCAATAGTTACTGAGATTAGTGTTATTATTCAAAAAAACAAACAAGTAACTTTAGCTTTATAATATTAGTATTGATGAACAATTAGGTTGTTCGAGGTTCTTTTATCAGTTTATTTAATCATATGTATTTGTGTATGATACGGTATGTATCAGATACGAACAGAAATGTAAGATCTTAAAAGCTGAATTGCATAGGTTTGAGGCAACCTGCCTCATTGCATGCTGCAAGATAATAAGCTAAACTGATAAATCACAGCCACATAATTCAAAGCGATTTCAATAAGCAGCTCCTTAAATTGCTTCGCGTTTCAATTTCGCAGGAATGTGGGTTGAAACCGAGTGTTTAGAGGTCCACTTGATTATTTACTATTGCGAGGTGCCAGTTCAAAAGATCAGAATAATCATTATCTATAAGTAGTGAAAGGATACATAGGATATGAAACGTTAGGCAAACCTTTAGACATTGAAAAACATGAAAGGCAAAATGAGAGATCTGTGGAAGGTGTAATTATTTCAATTTATGTGTAATGTTCTTGACAACAAAAAGTCGTGGTGGCCTAGTGGGTAAAGGACCAATCTCTCAAGTATGAGGGCGCGGGTTCGATCCCAGGTCAGGCAAGTACCAATGCAACTTTTCTAAGTCTGTATGTACTTTCTAAGTATATCTTAGACACCATTGGCTGTGTTTCGGATGGCACGTTAAACTGTAGGTCCCGGCTGTCATTGAACATCCTTGGCAGTCGTTACGGGTAGTCAGAAGCCAGTAAGTCTGACACCAGTCTAACCAAGGGGTATCGGGTTGCCCGGGTAACTGGGTTGAGGAGGTCAGATAGGCAGTCGCTTCTTGTAAAGCACTGGTACTCAGCTGAATCCGGTTAGACTGGAAGCCGACCCCAACATGATTGGGAAAAAGGCTCGGAGGATGATGTTCTTGACAACAAAATATTGATTGAACGACCGTGGCTAGCCCAATGCAGTGTAAAACGACGATCGCAAAATTATGAGTTACTAGCTACTTTCCAGCGGTTTCGCCTGCGTCCCGTGGGAACCATTGCCCGTACCGGGATAAACGGGTACAAACAAACAAAAAAAAAATTTCCTCTTTATTATATTAGTTTAGATTATTTACTGATTAACAAAAGCTACAAATTAAAAACAGGTCAAAAAACAGAAATGGCAAGTATGTATTGACAAGTAAAGATGGTAAACATAAACATGATTACAGTGACAATGAAGATCAAACAACAAATGATTTATTACTAAAGCCAACTCCAAAGAAGAAACAAACTGACAAACAATAAACAGCAAAAAGCGGTACAGCTAATATTAACCTCGATGAACTTGTGAAAGTAAGGCTTGAACTTGGCGAAAGTTAAGTCAACGTTGCCTAGCGTGCGTGCGTTAATGGCTCCTGTCTGTATAATGTAAAGCTAGTTTCTATTTTGATATTTTTCGATCCAGGATCTGTGATATGGAACTCTATATCAATTTTAATTTGAATTGATCAAAATGATTCTAATCGATCTTTAGAAAAAAAAATATACTTTTCCCACTTTTTGAAACAGGGTGAATTCGATTGATATTTTAGTGGACAATAGGTATATATTTACTTTAATCTGGATATGAACATTCTGAAACATTTTTTTTTTCTTCATTTTTGATAATGATTCAAGGAGATCAAAAGACTTTACAAAATGATAAAGTATTGCATAGTCAGTATTTAGGTAAAAAATATTTATTTTTGAATTCCCTTTGACTTTGATTAGCTCAGCCATCATGTGATTGATCTGAAAGTGCATACAGACTTTTGTATTTATCGTAGGTAAGTGGTACAAGTAAAGTTTGTGATACTAGAAATTAATATGGTCCTTAGCTTTATGAAGTTACGAAGTTTTAGTTATAACTTTGGATTACTACGTTAGCAAAGAAATACTATAACGATCTCTTTTAATGCGAACACTTCTGGCGTATTGCTTAACATAATCGCAATAATTTGATCTATACATCGTTTAATATTGAATATGTTTTATATCAAAACTATCGAACGACCCTGACTTTTCTTACAAAATTATTCTGTTTTATTTATATTGGTACAAATGAATGTACTTCGTTGTAAATTGTGAAATGTTTTGTTAATCTGTCTCAGTACTTTTTGTATGTTTAAAACTTTATTCATTGTTATTTATCAGTTGTAAATATCATTGAGTACAAATCGAATAATTGCAATTACATTTACCTACATTGGTTAGGTTTTCGGAATTTTACCTTGCTCTAAAACGTTTTACTTCTGAACGAAATATAAAATTAAAACAAACAAAAAATCCTAACTGAATTTTAAATAATTTATTTGCCCTGAAGTTGTCTTCTATTTTGTTAGTGCAGTTTTGAAACTTTTGATTTTATCTTGCAATAATACCATACCATATTTTCGCATTAAATAAATCTTTGCTAGAACCAAGGAATGCTTAATAATTTCCTTCAACGTCCAAAACAATGAGGCAACAAGATTTATTCATTCGGCCGCTAAAATACCAAACTTCTTGCTGGTACGAAACTGGCCAGTACCAACCATTTTAATAAGACCTCTGTTGATATGAAGGGGCCTTCCTTATGTTTCTATAATGTTCTAGAATAAAAAAATAATGTCTATGACACGTTTGTTTTTAATATAAACAACATTTTGTCATTAACAAGAGGTACATAAATTAATTTGTAATGTAAATTCAGGTGAGATGAGACAAATAATAATTGTGACTTAAAAATACATCGATTTTTTTGATCTGTCAAATAATCTAAACAGAGCTCAAGGAAAATAAAATAAAATTGACAGAAGATTTTTCTAGAAAAGTATGTTACATAATTTTGTTAAATCTTCTTGTTTATTTATGACAAAACAAATTATTATGAATGTTCCTTTGAAGGTTGAATAACAAGGTATCAACAATGTATAAGATTTATATAAGTACCGTACGACAACGGTCAGACCAAAACATAGCACCAAATCAGTTTTTTGGCCACCCAAAAACTATCAAGATCTACACGTACCCATACTATTACAAAATCCCATAACGGACCACCACAGAACAATATCCATAATATTTTTCTTTTAACTGCTCCATATTCCTACTAGCCCAGGTCTACTTACACTGGTTATAACCACCATTTAATTTGACCCCTCCCACAGAGTAAATACAACAGAACAAGAGGTCTTGTTACACTGGTACTTTGTTGGGTAACGTGGTGTTGAAAGCTTAAGCACGCGCATACAAGGCCGCCTGGTCTTAGTAAGGACACTGTATGTTAGTTTGTCACTTTGTATTACTATTTTTAATGTCATACTAGTGGTTTGTTGACGTTTAAGTTTCGTTTTTGTGTTTGTACTGGTTTAAGTGGTTTTACACAAAAAAAAAATACGTTTACATGCAATGCAATCATGGTATTAGAAAATTGATATTTGACTAGTGGTTTGTTGTCTGTTATTTTTATTACGCCGGGGCTGCAAGATTGTTCAAAAGAGTTACCGCGGCCCTGGTACATAAAGGGCTTAAAAAATAACACTGTGGATTTTAGTCCGTAAGAGTCTGACACTCCCTCACGCTGCATCCACATGTGCAGGAGGAATCATTGATCATATAAAATAAAACAATGATACCTTAACCTTCTTCTTCTAATATAATCATTAGTGATGAAAACCGCATGAAAATCTGTACGGTAATTTTTGACAGACAAACAGACGCGAAGGTTTGTTGTAACGACGTTTTGTAATATTTAGGTAATAAAGACTTTATTCCTATAAATATGTAAAAGAGACAAACATTATGCTTGGCGCCTATTACACAACTCTTGACTTAGGATATCGTTTTTAAACTAACGTCATACATTTTTTTTTTAAGAGATTCTCTGTAATATTGTCATAACTTTTTTATGTCTCGACGATATATTTCAAAGCATATTAAGCTTTCAGAAAGCTGCGATTTCTCTGAGCTTTGCACGTTACTTCTATATACCTTTAAAACCTTAGTAGCCTAGGGCAAATTCTAATCAGTAATTACAAACCTGGCATCTTCATAAATATTTCCTTCACACCATCTTGATTCTCGCCAGTCCAATCTGAGCTGGGCTAAAGATCATCATACAACGCACACCGCAGACTAAACAGTCGTGTTGGCCCGATAATAGGTTTTTTTTTTATAGAAAATCGTGAATTCGTTCAATGTTTCGCCTGCCTGATGCCGGCCAAGTACCTGATCGCTGTTATGTGCGTACTACCGTTCATCTTCATACTGATTTCTAAGCCCAAACTAACTATCGGCCGACTTAAAGTTTCCAGTGTCGATAAGTACAAACCTGGCATCTTCATAAATATTTCCCTTCACATCGCCAGTCCACTCTGAGCTGGGCTAAAGTTCATACTAAAGGTCACTGCATAAGCAAATGCAATAAATTGCATATTTACTTATCTTCTTCTAAGTTGAGAGAGCGTTACATAATTTTGTTTAATTTAATCCATGACGTAAAGATCACTTTCTAGTTCAATGAACTTTTTGGTAAACAAGTGGATGGGTTTTTTGCTATCGGCTGAATACTGAACCATAATTTTATTTTGAGGTCTCAAAAGTCATTCGATCTCTGCGTTACATACCTAAAGGCGACTGGGTAAAAATATATGGAAGCTAAGACACCTCTGCAGCCGACATTTTTAAGTAAAGTTAAAGAACGATTGAGTATTTCGAGGTATATTTATTTTTCAGGTCTGTAGCGAGGTGTAGCGTTTATTTTCGTTATGTTGAGGTTGGAGAATTGCTAATTAGGATTTTTGAGGTGACAAAAGAGCGGCCTATGTCCAGCATTGGACGTTAAAAAGCACAAAGAGTAGAGTTACATAGGCAACAGAAAATGTACAGTTAAGCGACGATTGAACAGTCGTAAATAAACACATCCTGTATACAACTACTACAAACATTGTACCACCACTAAACACAAGGTGTCCTGTCCACCAACGGACAGGATAACAAGCTATCAATCTAACCAATCGCACCAGGACAGGCCGACAAAGTTGATACTTGTGGTGCAACCGTAATTTGTAGGCAAGACGACAATTTGACAAGCTGCGTTTGCGCAAGGAAGCCTTGTAACATGGCCGTTTTACACATGGACTTATCAAACAAGTCAGTTTTAAATGAAAGACGATTTGTTTAGCTTATGGACTATAGACGGTAACTTGACATGTTTGTTTATGAGACTAAGGGTGCTTACATAAAGAAACAGGTTGCCGGTACAGACAAACCTGTACGGGTAGGTACCAGGAAACAGGCAAGTTACAACCTGTTTCTTTATAAGTGAGTGAATAGGATTGTATTGAAATATTATACCTGCACTGATCGGTACCTACCCGTACAGGTTTGTCTGTACCGGCAACCTGTTTCTTTATGTATGCACCCTTATGGCAAAAAAATACTACCAGCTAGTGAACTGATTCTATACAGTACATGTGCAATAGATGTTTATAAATATAAAACTTTTATGAGACAGTTGGTGTCTTTCCAGTTGTTTAAAATACTGAAAATATTTCTAAAAAAACTGAAAAGGCATAAAACTAAAAAGTGCAAAAAAGCAAAATAGCGTAAAATTGGTCCCTTTTTCATATTTTTTTCTTAAATCCACTAAACATAGTAGGTGTACTTAAAACTTACATCATGTACTTAGTTATAATTTTCACCTTCATAACACAGTTTACCTTCAATATTTCAATACGATACATCGGCCTCACTCGCTTGCTCCATATCCGGTTTATCCACCATATCCGACAGTTGAAATTATATCGAGTGTTTCTCACATACATTAACTCTTTACGGACATCCCTAGGAAAGGCTGTGCAATTGAAATGTTAGTGGGCTCAAGTAGTGGGGGGTCTGAGTGTCGGGTATGACCAATTCGAGTATGTATTTAATTTTGTTTCTCTAAGTTTCTTGTACTTATTAATACTTACATTGGCATTATCAAATAGAGCTACTCAAATCAGTATGACGGCCTCAGACGTAGAATTGTAACAAGGATTGCTGTTGAGTTGCAGGGGACCTTCCAAGGTCTCCTAGGTACGAGGGTGTAGCACCAACCACTTCCAGACTTTACGCAGCTTTATGAAGGTTTCGAAAACCCACAAAGCAATTTCGGCAACCGAGGAATCGAACCTGAATCTTTCACGGTATTCGCGCTTTATGTTTTTTGCATAATCTTCACAAGTCCTTTTTTTACTCTGCATTACAAAGACCAGTCCACATTTCACCTTCATAAACCTAACCTGACCTTCCACATTTACATCATATCCGTAACTGATAGTTACTTGCGCTAACCATTGGTAACAATTATCACTAAGTATGTGCGTTGAATAATGTTGAGGTTAAGCAACTTTTAGCCAGGCTTAGAAGTGGATGGGTGAAGAAATATGTACTGATGAGGCATCACGGAAAGTAAGGTCGTGTTCAGTTGTTAGTTTTCGTGCTATGAACAAAAAAATCGTTATTTTGATTCCCGTTTCAATTAAATTAAGACCCTGCTAATGTTTTGTAATAAAAGGACAGTATCAAAAACTTTATTCAAACCGTTTTCTTTATTTATTTTGTCACATTTAACAAGATCTAATGTGTATTTTCATTTCTTTTCAGGTATGTCCAGATTAATTTTCTACTACATAAGAATAAAGTGTCAAGGTAAGTATGTTAATTTACAACGCGTCACAGTGGTCATCACATAACCAGGGACTTCATAAAACTATATTACGCATGAGCAAGACGTAATGGAGGCTTACTTTGTGTTCTTAAAAACTGTCTTTCTTGATTACTTTGTATGAAGATTTCCTGCACAACTTGCTGGGGTATTCTAAATAAGGTCCGAAGAGCTAATACAGGTAGTTCAATAGAAGAAATCCGCATTTTAATTGCAATACTTCCATTTTAGGTAGAACTTTACTTAATATGCAAGAGTTTCGTATGCAAAGGACGCAATGAGACGAGTTGAGAAAAATAAGAACCTTTTCAAAGGATAACTTTGTAGCCATTTAATGTAATTTATTCTTTCTTATTATAAATGCGACAGTAAGTCTGTTTGTCTGTACTTACCAGGCTCTCGAGGTAAAACAACCAAACCATTGTATATTATGTTTGGTACATAGTCTGGAGTTAAACCTGAGCCAATAGCGGGAAGCGGTTCTCCCAGGATGTAGCTGAAACCACGGGAAGCAGCTAGTATTTTAAAAGTCTTAAATATAGATCGAGATCGAGATTTATGAAGAAGAGTATAAACTTTATAAACTGAAACAATAAATTGACGGTCTTGCGCGACTTTTGTATCAAATTCAGTGCCTTATCCCCTTATCCCTTTTTATTTGCATCATTAAATATAAAGACTTAAATCCGTTTAGTAATATTACAATAGAAAATTATAAAGCCGCGTACACATTACGCCATGCGCCGGACATTGCAGTGTGTACTGCCCATAAATAGTAGCCTAAACGTTGACCAATACATTGCGATACACAAACTTAACATGCAATGTTTCAAAAATATACCAACACCCTTAACTCAAAGCTATAAAGTTCAAATTCGTTTGTGTAGTCGGCATTACAACAGCATTCCTAATTTGGTTGTAAATTTTAATTTTGCTGCAGTATTAGTCTTTATTGCGTACGCATTATGAGTTATATTAGCGATTCTGACCGCAAATGTTAGTTTGTTTACGAAATAATTAAGATAGGCGATTATCTAATAGTTTTAAATGTTAGCTAAATAATGTAATAGTAGGATGTTAATATTCTTTTTGCATAATTAATTTTGAATGTGGTAAGGGCTTATTTAATAAATTATAGGTTTTGTAATTAAGTAATTTTAATAACTAAAACAATAAAATAATCTTAAATGGAGATATTTAAATACTTAAGCATTTAATTTGAATTTACGTAATAGTAAAACAACTTTTAAACGAATAAATAAAAATTAATAAACCACATTCGTTTATTCTGAAACTACATATTACCCACGTAAATTACAGATCATTATTTTTAAAATACAAAATATTCAATTTTCGCAACAACTTAAATATACTGGATCTTATATATTTTATTTAAATACCACCATAAGTTGACTTCTTGCATTTTTAAATACCAGACCAACTTATGCATATGCGAACTCATTAAAATAAAATTAAGGTTAATTAACGAAAAACAAAAATATCAAATGTTGTTCCAGTTTTTTGTATTGCTTTCACTTTATCTAAAGAACAACGGGACTTTAGTTTTCGCTTTTTAGGGTTCCGTAGCCAAAATGGCAAAAACGGAACCCTTATAGTTTCGTCATGTCCGTCTGTCCGTCTGTCCGTCTGTCCGTCTGTCACAGCCGATTTACTCGGAAACTATAAGTACTACAGTGATGAAATTTGATGGGAATATGTGTTGTATGAACCGCTACAAAAATATGACACTAAATAGTAAAAAAAAGAATTGGGGGTGGGGCCCCCCATACATGTAACTGAGGGATGAAATTTTTTTTTTCGATGTACATACCCGTGTGGGGTATCAATGGAAAGGTCTTTTAAAATGATATAAAGTTTTCTAAAAAACATTTTTCTTAAAGTGAACGGTTTTTGAGATATCAGCTCTCAAAGTCGTAAAAAGTATGTCCCCCCCCCTCTATTTTTATAACTACGGGGTATAAAATTCTAAAAAAAATAGAGGTGATGCATGCTAATTAACTCTTTCAACGATTTTTGGTTTGATCAAAGTATCTCTTATAGTTTTTGAGATAGGTTGATTTAACTGTAATTTACGGAACCCTTCGTGCACGAGTCCGACTCGCACTTGGCCGGTTTTTTGAAAACGTTTTTGTCCCACTTTCAACCAGGATTTATGCATGCTGTGTTTATTTTTTGAGTTATTATGACGTACTGATGAGAGATCTTGTGTTTTTGGGAGTTGTGAAATACTAAACAATATAAAAAAATATTGGCTGGGAATTCTGTAAAGAAAGCTTGACGTTAGGATTCCGTTTCTAAAGTTTGATGACCAAAAACGATGACCACTCAATTCAATTCAATTATAAATTATGAAGGAATTTGTATTCAAAGAAACTGAGCTAAGACAGCCTTCGTGTTTCCAAATTAAATATCTCCCTTACTAAAGAACACAACGACTATTGAAAACTTAAACACTGTAGCAAAACTTTACACTAATTTCAATTACAACAAGCTAACTTCTAAACAAAAATCCTGACACTAAAACAAGTTTCCTAATAGTCCAGAATTACCCTACAAAGAAGCTACCAAAAAACTTTCTTACAACGTTAATTGTAAGAAGCCTTAAGTAATACAAGACAAGCCATCAAATTAAAGAGACAACCTTCTCGGTACACTCGAAGCATCAACATGAGCCAAGTCATTCCCTATTAATTATGTTACGTCAAAAAGCCAATTAACTCCCGAATTACGGCTAATTAAGTAAACTTCACTTTTTGATTAAACAGCTGACTTAATTACCTTTTGGTGTTAGAAAGATTCAGGGCAGAAGATAAGGTTGGTCCAAAGATACTGGGGTCGAAAGATTTAGGGCTAGAAAGTAAATTCTACTGGTTAGTGTCCCGGATTTAGGTGATTGGGGACCCTATTTTCCTTTGTCCGGCTTTTTAGAGGTCTCTTTAACTAAAAGGTTTGGTCGTAAGTTGAATTTTTCATCGTTTTGGGAACCGTTTTTAGGATGCTATTTTTGGAAATATGCTAGTTCTGTGATTTTTAGGACACACGAAGAGCCGTATTTTTTATACCAAAACCTTTAAAACCAGGTTGAATTACGTCTCGAGTAATAGCAAACTAGGTCTTGCAGTTGAAACTGTTCAGTAGCATTTGTGTTTTCATTCAATTATATAGATGATTTAAAGTCTACATCACTGAGATTTTTCCGTTGTTATTAGGTCTAAGAAAAGTGAGACTCCCTTCCAATATGTATTTAATCATTTCATCAAAAGCCAAAGCAGCTGCTACTCCAAATGACTTTATTTCTGACCCACAAAATATATTTTCTTACTCTGTACCGGCCAGAGATAACACACATTCTCCAAAGCCTTTTGGACCCCTATCTCGACGTCCATTGACCTCTACTTACATAAGCACAGTTAATACTCTAATTGAAACAAAAAGTGTGTCATATATATATTGATGGAGTACAGACCCTTATATAATAGCATGACAAGTATAAGCAATATCAGTATGCCGTTTACCTATTGCGTCATGAAGTTAAGCAAGGTTCGTAAGTTCTGTGTTTGCAAACAGGCCTGGTTCGCTGTTGGTTTTTGTAACGTAATCAGTGTGTTTATGGTAAGTTTTACTGACCTTTGGTGGCTAGAAAAATATTTAAGTGTGCATTTGTAGAACGTAAGTACCTACAAGTAGTCTAAAATTATATGAGGCAATTTAAAATTGAAGTAATAAGGAATTTCCCATTGCCAAACCACAATTATGGTTAACAAAAAGAGCCACAAAGATAATAGACTTACTTCTCCACTAAAAGTCTGTACGATAAAATATTTATATTGTTTTCCTTGATTGGCGAGGTAGGCTTCTTACTTAATCTAAAACTCTCTATAATTAAGTAGATACTATGGTTCCCCATAAGATTGGCTAGCCAGGCTTTTCACCATCTACCCCTTTAATAAAGTTAGCTTAAATAAAGGTACTATTTTTCTACAAAAAGGTACTAAAACTTCTGTATTACCTGTACAACGCTAATGAAGAGCCCATCAAGTATCGGGTATCATAAGAATATCGTTTTCCAAGTATTTGATTAACTTAAGTTTACGTCTTGCCTTTGAGATCTTCAAAGATTTTATTTTTAGTGTCTTCATCTTTCAAAGGCTTTTAGTTGAAAGCTGGTAGTGTCGTGTTTAGGTTAAATATAAATGGAGATTTTGAGTAGGCTGTAGGACTCTCTATAAATCCTCATTAAGCCGATGAGGTAGGTAAGTAAAAAAATATCATGCAACAAAGAAACAGCAATAAACGAAGAACGAATTTAATTGATAGGTACGATAACTACAACTATAAATAAGTAATTTAATCGTTAAAAACTACTGACAAAATAAATCCAACACAGTCTACAGGAAACACCAAAATTAAGGATGTAATAAACTAATATGTAATACCAATTTCAACCGTCACATACATAGACCATTCAAGGCTTTGCAAACAACGAATATTTACTATCCAAAACACGGAGGAAGTAAAAGATAGCGGAGATGCCAGCGGAGATGGTCAAGCAACATACGTTAGGCGTGATCAGTTATTAGAACTAACGAGACAAAAACCCCTTAGTCAGGTTAAAACCAAGCTGTCAAAAACTGATCTTAATTAATTGGTGATTTTATTATGAAAATAGTGGACAGGCATCTAAGGGCCAACCTAGTAACGTTCCTCGTCCCCCGAACACCCGAATTTTAGCGCGCTACTTTTTTAGGAGATTTTGCGTTATGACATCTCCGCTGTTCATTTTATTCTCCATGATCCATAGAAGAGGGAACCAAATAAGTATTTATTCAGCTCATCCGTATATAGAAATATGCTGACACACTGACACAGAGAACATTTGAATAAAAAAAGAAAGTGGCTTGGCTATTTCAAGGACATTGGATGCCTCTTAACGGTCACTTGGTCGGTTAAAATCAGCTGCTTTAGACACGGTTAAACAAATGCTTAAAGATGTTTACAATTTTACGAAAGAAATATCTATTGTTGTTAATAACATCGAGACATCGGATGGGTTCGCTTTTGTTGCAATTTCACGGTCGTTTGAAAATAATAGAAGTGCAATGAATTCAGTATCAGTTAACCTTTTTATTTTTGTATGAGTTTCTTAATATTAAAAGTGGATCAGTACATTTAATGAGACTTGCTTTGAAATGAAGTTTACCAATATGGTTGTTTTTAGATGGACGAGGAAATCTTTGTAATTGGTGTGAATTCTGTTGAAAGAAGTGAACTAATATGATGTTGCTAAAGATTAGCAACATCAGCCTTTCATTATATCTAAAACTCCTGAAGACGAGATTCCGTCGGGTAGGGGCCTTGTTCGGGACTATGATGCACACAAACGTTACTTTACATCGACTTATTTTTGCAAATAGTAATAAATTGCGTGCAAACATTTCTAATTTTTCTGAAAAAATAATATTTGCGCACAAAGGCTTACAGCCTTCACCACGAACTTCGAAAAGAAAGCGATTTAACCCGCTTTCTAAGGGAACTTCATCCCGCATCCGGATATATGTATGAACTGTACTACTGCGAATTTTCACCAAAATTCGTTCAGCTGTTTGCGCGTAAATAAATAACAAACATACACACGTCCCAAGAAACTTTCGCCTTCACAATATTAGTGTGATTATTAAATGTACAATTGTTACTATAGAAAGTTGTAGAAATTAGTCCACACAATTTCACTAAAGAGTTAATAATATAAACTGTGCGTAAATAAATTGGTATTGAAAATAGATTATTTCATGGAACATAATATAACCTAGTTTATTGTATGATCGGAATTTCTCCATTATTTCAGTTTTTTATTGTTTGGACCGCACCTAGTATGATTGTAAGAACAACGTATATGAAAGTTGTGAACTCTTTTATTTTGAAAAAATATAATTTCCAATGGCGTGATATGATATGGAAATCAAAATCTTTCTTAAATTATTTGTGTGTTAATATGCCCAATTTAGAATCAATAAATGATGTAATTCTTTATGATTCACAGAGAATCGCGAAAAAATATAAAAATAAACATGAAACAAGTATACTTTTATATATATATATATATAAAAACTATCAACGGGAAAAAAAAGCATAAAAATGAGCGGTATAACAAATCTGCTATCTACCTATCAATAAATTAGTTAAACGCCCAGGAATGTTTTATTACTACGCTATATTTTAAAATCTATGACTCATCAAGGATTCGACTGAGGAACTTCTAGATAAGCTCGAACGTCTGCAGAATCTGTGCATCCGCTTCATTTTCGGGCTTAGGAAGTACGACCACGTGTCGGAATTTCGAAGTCGGTTGAAGTGGTTGCCTATTCGGCGGCGTCTAGATGCTCACATTCTTTCTTTTCTCTTCTCTCTTCTCTACAATCCCCGCTCACCAAGATATCTTCGGGAACGTTTTGAGTTTCTTGTTCCGAGAAGCAAACCTTGTCGCACTTCCCCATCTCTCCTTCTTCGTGTCCCTTCCCACACTACGAGCCGCTATGATGGATCGTTCACTGTTCGTGCTGTGAGACTGTGGAATTCCCTTCCACATTCGATATGCGAAAGCCCATCGTTGGGTGCATTCAAGAGACGAGTAAGGGAATACTATTTATCAACATGAATGACATTTATATTCGTATGTATATATATATATATACAACATGTAACGTAATTAACGCACACCCTCAAACACCCTAATTAGAATATTATGTTATAATCATAATACATACACTGAATTTTTAATTTAACATGTATATGCATTGTTATTTACTAAATTAGTTATACCAATTCTTGGAGAACTTTTTGGTCATAATACTACGCACGCAAATATTGCACCGCGCGCCGCTCGACTCGACACAACATAACGAAACTACGGAAAAAGCCGACAATACACGAAGTCTTATTACTTTGAGTTACGGTCTATTTGAATTTGTTTTGACTGTACAGGGTTGATATGACAATAATTTCCGTAGTTTTAATTATTTTTGGGATAAAAAATTACCTATATTAAAAATGATATAAATCGATTCAGTAAACGATTCTGAACAAACTAATTTCAGGATGTGCGTTAATTAAGTTACATGTTGTATATATTTTATATGTATTATGTTTATGTATTGTGTAGTTTTACTACATATATATGTTTAGTATATTGTTATTGGATGTTTTTGTTTAGTTATCAATGTTTGTTGTGCACTTTTTAATCTACCCTACCACTATCAAATCTCTCCATGGCTTTAAGGTTGGCTGTAAGAGAACCCAATTCTGGGTTAAGCTCGCCATTGTACATAAACTGTCTTTATTATTTTATTATGTATTGTTAAGTGTGCAATAAAGAATATATAAAGGATTCAAATTAATCTAAAAGTCAGTATCTTACATTTGCTTATTTTCCTTAACAAAAAAAAACTGATAGCAGAAAAAAAATACATCTATAAAAAGGAATCTTCCATTAAAATATCGATTAAGAAATAGTATTAACGTAGTAATAATCATTAAACTTGCTTATATTATAAACTCTAGTAAAAAGTATCATCAGCTTGTGACAAAAAGTATGCTTATGTAAGTGAACTTTAATGGGATATTTCACATAACTTACATAACATAAGCAGAAGACATATTTATTATATTTCTGTAATGCTTCATAGTAAGCAATGAATATTTCTAAAAAAACTTTTGTCTTTTCTAATGACACGAGTATAAGTGCGAAAGTAACTGTCCGTCAGTTTTCGCCAAAACAACTGAATCGATTTAAATGAGGTACTTACACAGATCTAGAGACTAAGAAACGACATAGGTTATATTTTATCTGGGTGCGTGGAGTAGTTCTCTCAGGACTTGAGTAGAACAGTGGAAAACAGCCAGTACTCAAATATTTAAAAATTCACGCAATGGAAACGTCTCACATTTTAAGAATTAGTTATGACTTAAATATGTGAGGATAAAACGACAAAAAAACCCCGGTCCTCGCTCCATACCATCTTAAACGCTCAGTAATTTTAATAACCGTAACGAGACAAATACAGACAAATAAAATCAAAAAGCAAGTCACTACGTGAAAGAACATAAATTTAAAATTTCCACAACACCGACCCATTCAATTTCTTTCCGACTGTTGAGAGAGAGAACATAAAAACTCAAACTTATGCATTGTGCTGCACTGTATGCATTTTCTACTCACGACACGACGAGTACACGATTTGATTTAAAATTAGGTTTACCTGACAACTATTTTAGCTGGTGACAATGATGGTAAAAATTATCGTGACAGTTATCAGAAAACAAAAGATGATGAGAATTTTATTTCGGTGGGAAATGATGACAAAGATGATGAGGAAAATTTAAGCGATGGTGTTTCTGTAACAATCAGCGACGATAATGACTTATTATTATTTCATTACTAAGGACTATAATATCCAGCTGTTTTTGAGTGGTTACTGAAGTTAAAAGATTTTGAAAACACAAGACATTGGATCAAAAGTACCATAAAAAGGACTGAACTGTCATTATAATTATTTAAAAACCGAGCAATTTATTTTTCACTTCGGGGACAATAACCCAAAAATAAAAGTGAGTGTATATTACTGGATCCAATTTTTAAAATAACCTTGACCCTCCGACTACCATCCGATCCATAAAATCGTCAAATCAAAACCATCCCAAAGGCTCAAAGGCTCTAAACGAGACCTTATAGGGACCTTCGAGAGTTCACTGACCCCGACCTCTTTGGGCTAACATAAGTTCCTTTGACATTACTCGGAGATTATTTTCTGGGAGCCGGAACGGATCACACAGGATAATGGGGGATCGGCTTGAAGAAATACTAGTAAATAAAGGTCAGGAAACAAAATATTATCATGTGATACTTGCTTTGTATGAAACAACCTCGTTTGAAGATGTTAGATCAAAATATTCTTTGATAGAAATGGAAGGATGTAGCGGACTCTCAAGTAGTGAAGAAAGTTTTTCTTGTTTTCGTTTTGTACAAGGTATTCACATTTTGAGATTGTCTTTGGAATTGACTTGGAGAACAAATAAGTTTTATAGTTGCAGTTCTATTTTGCAGAAAACTAAATATTGATCCTTTCTCTTTTTCCCTAGTTGCAACATTTTTAAACAATACCTACAGCTGTTTTAAACACTTCTATGATTTAATTTCCAGAATTCTAAAGGAATAAATCAAATCCTGTCCTTACCAATCCAAATCAACGAGCCATGAAGATAATCATATCACTTCCGATCTGCGTTACAAGCTGGACAATATCCTTCACTATTGTTTCTACCAGTAACATCAACCACTTCAACTTTACTATCAATTTAGACTTTATTTTATCGCTCTTAAGTAGCAAATTCCATTAGCTTGACTGCAGTATTAATTTAGTCATTACTTTGAAAGTCTTGGCACTGCGTTGTATAAAATTCAGTCTTAGAGTCTTAAAAATAAGGTTTGATTTTCAGAGTCATGGATGGTAACATGAATTTTGAATACCAAATTAATTTTGCCGTCATATCTGGCGGAATCTAATATGATTTGAAGGTAATACTCGTTTTTATGGATGTAAATGTTAATTTAGTAATTGTTGGCCTTTGGTAATGGTATTCTTATGTTTGACAGGCTCTCTGTTCTGTCAGAATGATGTTAATTGAATTTCTATATAATTAGGAAGTGCCAAAACTGGTTTGATGTACACCAGTAGCCCTAGTTGAGTGTTATGTTAATTAATATTGGCTTCTTTATTATCAATTAGTGTAATTATTTTATTAGCTGCTTTAATTAACTCTTAGTATTTGACTTTAAATATTTCTTCTCGTCTACATTTATATTTAAAATTAACTGCAACATCATTATTTCTATTTCCTATTCGGACCTCGAGTTCGCAATTAAAATGTTAGTCTGTTCCTTCATGTGATTGCCAATCATTAATTATAGCTTTAAAATTATTAGGTAATAGATCATTAGTAACAAAAATTAAGAATATATTTAGATTGGATGACGTCATTCGGTCATTGCAAAGTTCCTCACGACCAAGGCTACCGGGAATGACTCAGAGTTGACCATAATTTTATTCACTTTAGCGACCAATTACGGATACCTATCGATTTTAAATTATATCAACGATAATGTCAAAATGCTGTCTTGTTAGAAAATGGTCATTATGTGGGAGGAAGATAAAAACAATAGTTTTTTGGTAATGGTCTAGAAACTTGAACAAGAATTTTGAATATTATGAAGAATTTGTTTTTTGATGTGGATATCTATTATCTTCTTCAGACAGTGAAATTGCCAACCTTTTTGTAATTTCAGTATCACAGACTTATGATATTTATTTTTATCATGATTATTGTAATTATTAACTTTTTTGCATTTATTTTAAATATTTATCCAATATTATTAATTATTAACTAGTTTGTAATACTTGCTTTGAGTTTTTGAATCTGAATCCCACCGCAATTTATTGTCCCGTGGTTAATGCTCATAGTGCTTTCAGAGTCTTTGATTCAATATAATCAACTGGAATGCATAAGTAATTTAAAAAAAACGTATTTTCAGTGTCATTCTTCTTTTCTTTTGTTTTTAGTTCTGTCTTTGTTATTGTCTGTAGGCTTTATTAGACAAGTTTTTTTTTTTATATGTTTACTAACGATACATTATTTCTCTTCACAGGTAAGCAGACATATATCATTAGCTAAGTACAAAGCTGCATCAGTAAGTCTTACTCATCAGTACTTCGGAACTCTACGAATTCAGGTCGCGATGGCGACAGAGATTCGGCTAATGTCAGCCATTTTATCGAACATTTTATCTCAAGTTTAACACGTAGTATTTACCTCAGTTAGCAATTAAGTTACATTATTCAAAATTATCTGTATTTCTTAGAGTTCAATTAAGTGTTTAAGGTTGAAGTTTGTATTAGTGTTGACTTTATATGGTCTTGTGTGGCTTGGAATATTTTGCATCTTACAGTGTATGAAACAAAAAAATAATGAAGATTATGAAATTAGTTGCATTCAAATAGTAGCAGGACTTATTGCTAAATTGATGCAATCAGTAATGTTTAGTGGATGTAATAATATGAGAATTGGTACCTTTTCATGATGCCTAAGAGAAGTTAAGAAAAACTTAATTACCTTTTGAAGAACAATGGTTAAAGTCGGGAGTTACAGTAACCTCATATTAGCTAGGGGAGATTTTGATAAAAGTCTTGAATCAATTAACCTAATAAGTCTTATTAGTAGAGTTGGTCTTTATGATGATTACCCAACATACCTATTTATATAAATATCTATAAATGAAACACTTGATGATCTGATGAAGATAACCTTTAAATCTGCCAAACACAAGATTCAAAATTAATCAATCGCAGACTTAGCAATAATTATGTGTCGTAAATAATAAAACGCGGAAGTTAAATAAGAAGAATATAATTTATTACGAAGGCGTAGGCTTTCAAACCAGTTGGGATTGGCTTTACTTAGAATTTGAATGGCCAACGGAAAAGGATATGCTAATGTCTGGTTGTGGAATTATTCGCGTCATTTTAAGGAATTTTTATACCTATTTATTATTTTTATAACTATGGCTGCGTCTGTTATGACAAGATTTTTAGTTAGATTTAATTTAATACAAATTTAATTTACCTGTATCAACAAGTGTACCACTCCGAACTGTATCCAATACTTGGTTCGACCAGCGGTTTCACCCTCATCCCGGAGAAACTACTTCAGGCACCCGAACACAAAGGTAGCCTATAGCCTTCGTCAATAAATAGGCTATCTAACATTGAACTAATTTTTAAATTTTAACATACCAAACATTAGATAACATGAGACAAACGAGTCAAACAAAAATACAGTTAGAATCAAAACCAGATCAACGCAGTCTCACAAAGTGGGCCCGTGTCACCATATGCAACGGAACTTCTGGTTTGACAACTGTTAGTACCCGCATACTGGAGATTTTTAGTCGGCCCATAGTTTGTTTGGGCTCATAAATTAGTATGAAGATGAATGGTATTACGAACATTACAAAGATCAGGTATTTAGCTGGTATCAGAAAACTTTAATTTGCATCAACTTTCTAAAAAACTTGCATGACACTTTCATCAAAAGGTCGTTCAGACAAGATCCTACATTGCTTATCCATGGTGTAGTGATGTAGATCTGTATATATTTGAACTTTAAAAGAGAATGTGACCCTTGAGGATATATCGGTATTTCTTCTCAAGGTAGTCAGATAGGAAATACCGCCTTCATATCGCTTTTGACGCAAATTGACGTGTAAAATTGTTGTCATTCGGGTCAAGTGTCGGGCGACTATTTAGTCTGCGGTGTGCGACTGTTAGGTGATCTTCACACTGCCCCGCATCACGCTGCATCTTGCGTGTCGACGCACCTACGCGCGTTCCTGCGGGAGTGCAGATCTGCATCATCATGCGGGTTTTTCACGCACTCACGCGCGTAGATGCGTTTTGTAAATTCACGCACAGCGAGTTCCATTTTCAAATATACACGTCACGCCCATTCAAAATCACGCGCAGCATTGCGGGATTCAGTGTGCCATACCTTGCGTCTCGCCCCGCACCTACGCGCGGGGGTGCGTGTTTCTCCGCATGTATGTGCGTGATCCGCATGAACGCGCGTGGATGCATTTTCAGTGTGTTGGACTATGCGTGTTTTCCATACAAACGGAGATATTTCCATACAACGGAAAAAAACGCATTCACGCACTACGCTGCATCATGCGGGGCAGTGTGATAATCGCCTTAGTCCGCTAGACATTTGTTGCTCTGTGGCTGTAGTTGCGTAAACTTGTGACAGATGTGGAACTTATTTGGACCAACGGCGAGCGGGTTTGCTTTTGAAATTGTATTAATTTTAGTATGTAAAACTTGTTGTGCAAAGCTTGTTGTTTTTGTGTGAGGATTAGTGATGGTTTCAAGTATCTTGATAAAGATATGTGACACTATAACGTTATATTGATATTGAAGAGGTTGCGGGATTTCAGTGTGCCTAACAGAATATAAAAAGTTACAGCATTATTTTAAAAGGCTTCTGTTTAAGATCAAGATATGGTGGTTTCTAGCTAAAATCTCATTAAAACATATACTTACAAAAAACACAAACTTTACAGTGCTAAAAATTATCCTTCTTTAGATTATCAATCTTAAGAAGTTTTTGTCAATTCTTACTAAAATTATAAATGCAAAAGTAACTCTACCTGACTATCGCACTTTCACGTCAAAGCTACCGAATCGATTGATACCTTGAGCCTGAGAAAGGATATATGTCTCTTTTTATCCAGTTTCGGAAAGTAGTTCAATCAAGTCACTTGCACAAGGAACAGCTAGTAATTATTAATTTACACAAGACCTAAAACAATCAAATAAACAAAACAGCTCGACAATTAGCGCTAACATTACATAACATCTACAATAATAATTATATTTGCAGCATTACTTTCAAAAACACTGACCCGTGTAACAAGTTGGATAACAGTATTAAATAGCTTAGACTCCGGCCCCAGATTACCTTGAGAAAACAAATATAATGTGAGAATGAAAAAGTCTATTTAAACAATGCTGCGGTACTGAAATTTCTTCCGTTTATAGTTTTGTTAAGACCAAGAAGGTTTCTTTAAAGATAGTGATTTTTTTTTTATAGAATAACCTAAAATTAATTATCGATTATGAAAGTTATAGCGGCTTTATTTTAATAATAAAATTAATAAATAAATCATCATCCTCCTGCTCTATTTTAATTATTAATTAGTGGACGGAGCAGCATGTTTTTTTCTTCCATACTTCTTTACCTGATGGGTTCTTGCCGGCTCAAACGAAAAGTGGCAATCATGTATTTATAGAATACTCACAAAAAAACCTCCAAGGTACACCTATAAATTCAGTTGACAAAGACGTTTTCAATTATGTATTTTTATGCAACAATATGAAAAAAGTTTGACTTATCAATTAATTAATTTTTATATCGGAAACTTTAAATACTGACAACCAATTAAACTTGCCCCACTATACGTAATTGGCTTCGCAAATTTAATATTGCCAAATATAGACAATAGTTGTTGCCGGAACAGAAACGCAATCAAGACTATAGTTACGTGAAACTTCACTTTATAAACGTTTTATTTTGTAGGTATATAATGTAAAAGAATATGTATAAAATAGTTCCGTGGTTAACTGACCTACAAATAATAAAATAAGCAGTTTAAACCAGTTTCAAAAGTATTTAATCAGATAAGTTAACCGATCAGTATAATACGAGTATCTGATACATGTTTGAAGTCGACGCTTAACTCAATAGTTGGTTAGTAGTAGTCATCATCATCCGAGCCTTTTTCCCAGCTATGTTGGGGTCAGCTTCCAGGGTCGGTTGTTCGTTATAATATACAGGTTTAATAAAACCTTCAAGCTAACAAAACAATGTTAATGAAAATGAGAAAACTATTGTACAAAATAAAACTATAACACAGACCCTTGTGAATTTGAATACTGATATATAAATTGTATACCCATTTTAATTTCTTTCATTACCATACAAGATAAACAAACATTTTATTTAATAGAAATTCATCACCATTACTGAACTCGAATCCAATCTATTCCACATTTCAACCAAAACAAAAACCCAATAACTTTCCCATCGATCAATTCGAAAATAATTTCCAAAACCTGTCTCATGAAGAAAAAAAAATGGCTACCAATAAACTGTGTGGTAAATAAATCGGCCGTCATAACAATTGAATAAAAAGCTCTTCGAAGATACATACGCAAAATATACCCAAGTGCGGAAAATTGGTTGCAGAAAATGGAGAACAAAATGACTAGCAGAGATGTCATAACGAATATAAAACCTTCTAAGAAAGTAGTGCTGCAAAATGTGGGTGTTCGGGGACGAGGAACGTTACCTTACCAGCTTCGCCCTTGCAAGCCTTCTTTAGAACCCGCCCATTATCTTCAAAATAAAACAACCTTTACCCTTGTTCGGTTTAGTTACTTACTTGATCATGAAACCAAGCCTACCAAACAAGAAGGCGACTGACCTACCTTCCTTAAGTCATCTCCTACCTTTCAATCCTCCATGTTACAAATTCTCTCTTGAATGGCACAGATTAATGCGTAAAACGTGGCCTGAAAGTTTGCAAGCAAGCACAATTTTTAGATACGAAGGGTGGTTTTTGAGACTAAAACTCAATTCCCAGGGTTACACTGTCAAAGTAATAAAAAGGCAAAAATGTTACCTAAGTCCACCACATCGGGATATGAATAATTTTCCCTTGGGAATTTTCGAGTGTTGAATATTCAGTGTTTTAAGGAAAGAGTAGAATTTGAAGTACTAACATTTTTGAAGCTAAAATGCATCTGGTTTCATATACAACAAGGTTTGGTGTAATGCATTTTCTTTGCTGACAAAATACCTACCAGTTCTTTTTAATATAAAAATGTGCATTCGTTTTCAGAACGAAATTCGATTAGTGTTCAAAATAAATGACATCCCATAAAAAACAAAAGCACAGTGTACCAAAAATACACACATGGGAACAAAAAAAAACATTAAGGAAATGCGGATATTTTTCCAGTAATGGAATTGTACTACAAACGGTTTGGAAGTAAAAAAGAAGGATACGAGTGAGCCCTTGTGTCTTATTTCGAAATCGTAAACAAAGTATAATGGGCCAATGTTCGCGGTATGGTGATCAATTTAGACATCTTCTTGGGGAAAAAATAATAAAAAATAAGAGGGTTTTCGTAAATAAATTCGTTAGTAAAGTCCTTATTTTTATTTTACGAGTTTTGTTTTGGGATACACGGTATTCTCCGAACCTTTTTGTTATAATTTTTCCATAATGTTGAAAATTAACTTTTTATTAAATGTGTGCAAAACTTTATAATTCCATTAGAAACAAAAAAAAAACTTCATTTATTTCTTGTATAGTATCTATTCTATTAATGTCCTTTAAAAAACTTTTCTATGGTAAAAAGGTTTATTACAAACACGGTAGTACATTATCTAGAATATATTACAAAAAATGGTAAAAGTAAGACAACGGAACATATGGAAACGAATGCGCCTCTTGCATACATTCGATTAAGTTAATAACTACACTTGACGGCGTTCATGTTGGTTTAAGTTAGAAGAATCGGCGAGAACGTTTCACTAGGAAAAACAAACTTTAATACTGTATATAACAAGTAATTAGCATATTTGTTTTATGGTAATATACCTACTTGGTTTATAACACAAACGAAAACCTAGGTATTCAGCAAAGTGACCCAGTTCAAAAAGGCACTAAACGAAAGTAAACCGTTATCGTGACAATATTATCCATTGATTAGGTTCCTGCTCTAAAAAGCCAATAATCGTGAAAACACTTCTGATACAAAAGTAAAAAAAAACACAACAGTAAATACGTCACAACTATTTACTAGAAAACTACACCATGAATCGATACCAAAAAACAGAACCCACTTAGTTTTTTAAATAAAAAACTTTTTTGTCCACGTCCGCTCACGATTTGGACCACAGTGCACCGTCCCCTGCGTGTCGGAATCCGCCACGCTCTACTTACCACAATTGTAACACTTGTCAATTTCTAAGTAAATATTTCAAATGCCTACGTTTTGTAGACGTTTAATAAAACAAGCTGGTTCCTGTGGTTCTTCCTGCGTCCTGTAGGAACTACATCCTATATTCGGATGAATATAGCCTATTTGGTATTTCCCGCGGTTCAAACCGCGTCTAACTGCTAGGTACTGCCCTATGGGTATAAAATATAGCCTATTTTACTCGGGAAGAGTGTAGCTTTCCAACAGTGAAGGGATTTTTCAAATCAGTTCAGTAGTTTGGGGGATTTAGGGTACCTACAAACGAACAAACAAATAATTTTTTTCTCTCTATAATCTAAAATATAGGTGTAGAATTTCGCATTTATTTGGAAAGTCATTTTTAATTACTCTATCCATTTTTTATGTTTTATGGAGTATGAAAGAGAAATGGCTGCCGTTAATCTTCATGCAATTTGTAAGAGTGATAATTAAATTCTTTTTAAAGTTAGTTTTGCTGGTAATCGAGTTAACTGCATGGTTTATGTGAATAATTGTGGTAATCAGACTTTTTATGGTTTTCTGCAGTCCATTTCAATTATGTTAGATGTTTTAACTAACGTAAAAACACTGTTATTTTTACATCTTCTTATAAACTATTTCATATAATAATTTTTGTTCGCTTTCTATGTCTATTTGAATAAGACTTTTGACACAAAGTAAAGCAATATTTACCGTGACCCGTATTTGGACGAAGCACCATGCTTTCAACTGTAGATTTTTACCCCCTCAATACTTAGTTAATGAAGCCTCAGAAAACCTTACTACATATTACATACAGAACATTGATAGCATATAAACGCTTCATGTAAAATACAAATAAAACTCCACGACCCAATATACACAAAAAACGACAAAAGAGAGTTAACATGTAATCCTTTCACAGTGCAATTCCAACTTCATGCCCACTTTAAAGGTAATTAAGTCATCTGCAACTCGAAAGCAATTAGTAGCAGTAGAAGCTAGGCTACCTAAATAGTGCAGTCATTAGACCACCTACTGAATGTTTCATAGACAGTACATTTTGAATTAGCAACCCCGCAGTCTGCCGCATTGCTTTTTGGCCAAATGTGATAGGGATGGGGGTATGTCGATAATTCCTTTAACAAATTATATCGATATATTTTTGATATATAAGTGTGACCAATCGCAACCCAACAGAATGTAATAGTGACGTATGTAGATGATTGAATGTGTAGATAGAGTAAAAACACTATATCGATAAGTTAAGATAAGTTTAATTTTAAACATATTTGTTTACTTAATTTGTTGTTACATAATTAGAGCTATTTATTCTTGTTGCAATGAGTTCAGTACCTACCTGGTTACAGATGGCTATTGCAATTAAAAATACATTAGTGTTTTAATTAAATCAAGGTGCCTTTTAATATGTAACATTGCAGATGTTTATTTGTATTTATATTTTAAACGTTTGTATTGCAGAGTATGCGAGGTTATAGTTTTGCCTTGCTCCTCATTTTAAATCTAATTTTATTTGAGAGTAAACACGTCATACACACTTCAGAATCACAGTTTACATTATTTAGACCAAACCAATGCATGTGACATTCTCATAAAATGAAATCACGAAATAGCAGTGCAATGCTTGAAATGATGAAAACCCATGCTCTGAATAAGCCGTGAATATGCAATTGCACCAGAATTTTCAAAACTAAGTGCTAAAACATAAGTGATTACATCCTCACCCTAAATAATAAACCTAGTCTGTTCACTATTACAATTTACATTTAGTAATGTTTACAATTGCAACAAATTAACCTTGACAAACAGCGCACTTTTTGCACCAATTCTAAATAACAGCCGTAACTTTTATGCAACTGCAAATTTTAAGATAGCGAAAGAAAGAAAGAAAGAAAGAAAGAAAGAAAGAAAGAAAATCAGTTTAATTGCGCAAAATATAAGACGCATAAATGCCCCTAACAAAATGAGCATAGTATGGATAAAAATATAAAAAGAACAAAAAATATATAGAAAGAAATCAATACCCATCACTATGCTACGACAGTTTAAAGTTGCAGAGTCCAGCAAAAAGTCTCATTGGATATTTATCTGTCCCTGAATTGGACCTAATGCTGTTGCACTACACAACCTCTGCAACTCTGCACTGATGAAATTTCGACGACCACATTTTTTCGTGCACTGTTTAATTTCCAGTCCGAATACTCTGCAAACGTTTGAAAAATCTCTTCTTCGTTTTCGTGAAAGTTTACGAAAATTAAATGTGTTTTTGATTACTGCTCTGGATTTGGAGATGAAAAACGAGGAACGTTTTAACGGGTTGCGCATTGTTTGAAAAGAAAGTTAATTCTGGGTGGTGGTTTAAAATTTTTGATGGTGAAGCCAGATTGGATTGTTTTTTAAAGTTTTTTGGAGTACTTACCAAAGTTTGAGATTGCCATTCATAAATCTCGAGCAATGGTGAAATCAACTGTTTTAGTGTTGAACTTTTGGTTCACCATTTCATCTAGTAGGGCCTATTGCATTTTCGAAACGTCCATTGGTGTCTAAGATATACTTAGCAAGTCCATACAAACTTAGAAAAAAATGGATTGGTACTTACCTGACCTGGAATTGAACCCACACTCATACTTGAGAGTTTGGTTCTTTACCCACTAGGCTATCGCCTATGGCATTTTATCCTTCTAGAATGACTGTCAACATAGAGAAATAAACAGTTAAACTAAAATTAATAACTAAAAGGAGAACTAGAGCAGTGTTGCCAAACGTGCTATCTTTGAGCTCGATAGTGCAGATATTACAACACCAACTTATATCCATTGCAAGTTGAATTCAAAGCGGAACGGTACACATAGTGCAGTGTGGAATAAGTACTGAGTAATTTAAGTGAGATTTGTAATAGAGTGACTTTGCGTTAAATATCTAAGTTGCAAATTACGAAAAAGTTATGAGATAGTAATGAGATAGCCGAAGGCAAAATTACCAAAAGTTAATTAATAAATATGTCTGTCATAAATTCTCAACACTTTTTATTTATTTATCCGTATTAGCAGTATCGGTTAATTAACCTTTGAAAAATACCTAATAGCCACAATTACATTTCATCGATAAAATTGCCAAAAGTTTTGCGCATCACTAACTGTCATTTGATACAAATCAACAGCAGTTTCGATACATGTTGTAATTACAAACTGGTTTGACATCGGTATGTCATAATGTTGATGGTAATTAGAAATATCTCGGTAGAAAGATGTCAGTCATTCTGTTTGTAACTAACTTGCTAATAGGTTAATTTCGCTATTTGTATTCTCTGAATTTGTGATGATGCAAACGGATTGGGAATGGGCAAAAGACTTGACTTGAAATTATTACTTCACTTGTTTTGGATTATTTTATAATTATTATACTACCAGAGTTAAATCTCATCTATTTACGTTATGGTTATCAATGCAAACTAAGTTTCGTGTATATGCACTGTGAAGGAAGAAATTTTATCGACATGTAAAGATTTTTGACCCCATTTCAGAAATGTTATAAAGTTTTTTAAACCTACTTGACATTTCAGTTATGAATACGTTGCAACATACTATATTTGATAAAAAGTTCTAAGTTTAGCAAAGCTTGCTTTAGAAAATGTAGTCTCTACCAGAAAACACTATATGTTTTTTAATTTTCCCATCCATAAAACTTTCAAATGGCAAATTCAACCATCAAAGATTACAATTAAACTTGACCTTTATACATTACATCAATTACAA
The DNA here is from genome assembly GCF_022581195.2 of Helicoverpa zea. Classification (NCBI taxonomy): domain Eukaryota; kingdom Metazoa; phylum Arthropoda; class Insecta; order Lepidoptera; family Noctuidae; genus Helicoverpa; species Helicoverpa zea. The sequence continues at coordinate 12,123,917 of NC_061460.1, read as the reverse complement.
GTAAAGTACTTAATATAATCTCTATACTTATCACAAAAAACATTACATGTATGTATGTATCATTAATTAAAATCACATAAACATCTATGACTGAACATAACATATGGAAAGCAAGGTCAATGACCGTAATGCGATAATTATTTTTACCTTTAGAAATAAATGGGGTAATGATTTAGACCTTAGTTTTTCCGAGACATATTAAATAGATATCTAGTGTAGTTTGTATCAAGGTTAGGGCAACTACATAGATATATTTAAATTGTGATAGTCACGATATGTTTTGTATGTCTCGGAACTATAGATATTTGGTATTTTTGTAGATTATATTAAAGGTAGTCTTCTATAAAGATTTAATTAAATTATTAAATCCTAGTAAAAGTTTTCAAACGCAATTGTATAGATACATGTCAACAATATTTTATAGATAAAATTTCGGTTCATCACTAACTGCAAAGATTATCTCTGTAGTGTATTTGTAATACTTTTATAGATTTTTAGAAAAACATCTATTTAAAAATTCGCTCAAGTAGCAGTAAATAAAATAATAACAAAATTGTTTATGCAACAAATGTTGCAAAATAAGTCTATTTTTACCAATGATAGAGGTCATACAGAAGACAAGTAAAAAATAAACACCCACAGTCTAATATTTTTATTATATTATCTATTTATGTATGTTTTTTCTGTATTTCATTGCGCAATATCTACAAAATAGCTAAAAGATATTTGAGAACCTTGTATTTTTGACCTTAGAAAACTTAAGGTCAATTTAACGTATTGTTTCAGTGCTTAGAAAAGAATCGTTTTTGCAAATACAAAAACTTAGTGAACAACATTTTCTTGGCTTACAAAATTAAAATGATACCAAAAAAATATAAATGAATAAGCTATAATAAAATACAATTTCAAAAGTCATTGATTTTTAAACATGTAACAAAATTACATAAATAAGTTTGGCTTTTAAGACAAAAAACAAAGCCACGATAAGAGAATGTTACCATTCTCTTATCCCAATTATCTTACTGAATATCCTTAGAGGTAGTCAAAATATTATTTTTTCCTGTTTTCCCCCATACATATGTACATAACACTATATACTTATCTAATCACTCTCCCTTATACCACACACATCAAAATAAGGCACATTTCCTACACATCCAAAAAACAACCTTATCTGCCAAACAATAATGTACAAAGTTGCAAAAACAAAAAGTTTTGTAACTGATACAGAATGACCGTATCGCATGCCTCTAGATATATACTTGTTATAATTTTTATGAAAAGCCTTATCTTGGATACGGCTTGTGACCTTACTGGCCGATCGGGCACAGAGTAGTTTGAAACAGAGATTACAGTGTGAATTATTAAAATAAAGTTACTGAAACAAATACTAAAAAAACAGAGTGAATTGGTATTTACAATTTGAAGTAACTGGCATATCGTTAGTATAAGGGAGCTTTTAAAATGTTCTATTTAAAAAGTCGGCTCGTATGTACAAGATTCCAATCAAGGGTTTCCAAATACGCTCGTATATGCGTTATAATTTTGTTTCCACAGGACAATATACATGTGCCACGTATACGCTTAACCCACCCTATAAGAGTGGCATAAACCGCTAGTTTGAAAAATACTGTTATTACCCGGAACCTACAAGAAGACCGTCAGAAGACATAACAGTCTTTTCACACTGGGTTCTGACTAGGTTTCTAGAGCGGTATCGCTCGGAAAATCCACCAATGTAAAAAGCTTTAAATCTGATAGAATATAAGTACATACAAATTACCGTCTGTAAGCAAAACAAATATATTGTTATTTACCAATTTACATTAGTCATCAAGTCTTTATTCCTAAATCATTACAAAACTTTAGATAACAATAGCTTCTAAAACCAAAAAGGTAGTCATTACACTAAATGGCAAATAAAATGACACAACACCAGCTGACTATAAAGAGATAATCGGCCAATATCTTGCTTGACGCCCACGAGATGACGCTGATTTATCAGCTATTGTATGAATTTCCTGGGGAAAGTGATTTGTGTCAGTTTGTTCTTGTTAGTCATACTGGAATGTGAACTTTGTTTTTTTTTATGTTTTTTGTAATCTTACTCTTGAGAAAAGAAGAGGTTGATTTTTTTTCACATTTATTACTGTACTAACTTAAACAGTGGTTATTCGTTTTTTTCTTAATAGCTGATTTTAAATGATTTTTTTTTGTGATTGAGGGCATTTTACATTTCCTCGGGTTGTGCTTGATGCAAAATTACTTTAGCAATGCGGTTTTTCTCTTTAGTTCATTGCTCCATTTGCAGCAGGTTTACTTGCATATACAGAAATAGTAATCAGATATCAAAGGTTAAGTTTTACAAAAAAAAATATCAACGTGTTTCTTGATGACGCACATTCTGTAGTTGTTCCGTGTATGACTGAACATTGGATTTACTAAGAAATTGTTGACCACCTTTTATTGTTTCGTTTTAAGAATAGCTTGTTACATTGCCTTCTTTAGGTACATTTCGAGAGAAAAATAACACAACATTTCTTGTATTTTGTAGTCAGGTAAAAAATTAAGAAGCAAATAAAAACATGTTTAATGTCACATTGGAGATCTTTTTTAATTATCTTTCTGTAATGACGTCTATTTGGTAAAAAAATCTAAATAAAACAAGAAAAACTTATTTTCGACATAATTCAATATCATAAAATTATCTCTATATTTTTTATATCTTGTAAGTACCTAAATAAAAATAAAATCGTCCACCTCTGTCCCCTAACTACTCTGTGCAAAGTTTTTGCAGGCAGCGCCTTTTCCTTTCATTCGACCTTGCGTGCATGCTACAATAGCAATACGTACTGTGCGAACAACTTACTAATTGTTGCTTGTTTTAATTTACTAGCCACTAAGGTATTTCCTTTACAAGCTCGTTTGATATTTAGTTTGTTTTCGTCCATTTTTTTGGCCACACAGCTTGCTAACACGTTAACGTCTAAAAGAAACATTCGGGCGACAGATGACTCGATGGTTGGCAAACATTTTTGAAGGAAGTCTTGATTCCAATCTGAGTTTCCAGTCAGTGTGATACCGGCTGAATAACTGATCCTTGTAATGTGCGTACTACCATTCATCTTCATACTGATTTATGAGCCCAAACAGTCGGCCGACTAAAAGTTTGCACTGTGTGGGTACTCTTAGTTTGTGTTTGGCCAGTTTTTTTAGCCACAAGTTGGTGCTAACTTCCTACGGCATTAAATCTATGTTTTAAGCTGGCTGGTTGTAACCAGTCAGACAGTCTTGATTGAACAATTGAAAAAAATAACGAATTGGTTTTGGCAGATATTTTCTGAACTTTTAAGCCAAACAAAAGAGCATTATTTTTTGTTTATTTTTACCGTATAAGTAAACTAATATAGAATAGTTTTCATTGTGTTAAACATCTGCTCGTATCTGTCACATAATACAATCCTCTTAGGTCATTCACAAAAAACAGTCGACCTTTTCTTCAGTTGATCTCATCATATCGTAATTATTTAAAGTCATAGAAAAAAAGGTTAAATGCCACTGTCTTAGGATGGATGACCCATACAATAACGTCATTGTTTTCCTAGAAATATAGAAAAAAAGACTCAATACCACGCAAAAGTCTAGTACTCAGCAGCATACGGTTACACTGGAAGCCGACCACAACGTAGTCGGGAAAAGATTAGACATATGGTATTTAGAGCCATATAATGAGGGGCTAGCTTGTAAACAAATCTACCATGTGACTTGTTTCGAAACATTATTCATACTCATTCCTCGTGTAAAATATTGGTCAGCTACATCCAACACTAGACCAGACCTTAATGTCTTCGACAATGTCTATTCAGGCAGATAAATAGTGCTAATAGTGCCACTCCTTCTAACAACAAAAACATTTACAAAAGCACTTACGAAAAAAGGATATTTTTCCAATTTTCCCACTAGGTTTCCAAACGACCCCTAGTGCAAGTACCATGTGGTTCTAAAAGACCCTATAAAGGCCTATGAAGCGATAATATTTATTCAAACGGGGTAAATAAGGGCCAAAGTACCGTTTGAGGTCGTTTTCCTAAATGTTAGGGTAAAGATTGTATCCCTTTTAACACTTTGGATCCTGCTTTCGGTTAAAAATGTAGGTTAATGTTGGGAATATTGCATTAGCAGAGGTTTCTTGGCCTGTGGAGGCAATACGGAATGTTCTTGAAAATGAAGTTAACAGTTTTATGAGACAGAAGTAAATATGTAATAATTATATGAATATTAGATTAGTTACCTACACGACACAAGTCTTTACTAATATCATTAATGACAAAGTACTATTTGTAACCCTGGCTTTCAGGCCAAAACTACTGAACCAATTCAATGTTTATGATACAGATAGACTACAGCTCGGAAAGGACATATCCTTTTTATTCAAAGGTCGAAAGTAATTTCCTCGAGTTGTGCTTGGAACCATAGGAAATAGCTAGTAAGATATAATATGACAAATTACGATTAATTTCTCTGATAGATCACTATCAAATCGAGCTTAACAAACAACATCCTATAATTAACAACTTCCCATAAAAGTCTCCAATAATAATTAAAATAATTTCCTTCCTTCGATCAATCTTACATTGATTGCAAGTAATATCGCTTAAATCGTCACCAGCGCCATCTGTCACTGTTTAAGTGAACTGCCGAGACTTTGATACATTACTTACTGAGCATTGAATTGACCACGAAGGAAGGAAAGTTAGTGGATATGCCGTAAGGAAGATAGGTCAGGTGCCTTCTTGTAGAACGTATAACGTATGGTAGGCGTGATCAGTTACTAGAACTAAAGAGACGCTCGGGTTCCTTGTCAAATCACCAATCTATCAAAGACCTCGATTGATTGGTGATTTTATTTTGAAAATAATGGACGGGTATGGAATCCTCGTCCTCCTCCTCCTTTCTTAGGAGATGTTGCGTTATGACATCTCCGCCAGTTATTTAGTTCTTTATGGAATTGACTTACAGTCCATTACCCATAGCTCTCTGCTCACCTCACTACGAAATTTCGACAATGAAGCCTCAAGGAAAATAAAGATGTGAACACGTGTGTTTTGGAGATTAATGGCGTTTGACTTTATGTGGTTTATTCTAATGCTAGGTTCACAAAAGGACCGGTATTTTCCTTAAAAAACGGTCAATATAAATATGACCAACATTAATTTTAATAGCTATATACTTAGGAACGCGAAGGCAGAATCATATCAGCTTTTTAAGTAAGGCTCAGTTTGTTCATTACTAATTCTATTAAGCTCCAGATTTTCTATTATGCCCGAACATAAAGGAAGAGTGGTGATATTTAAAAAGAAAAGTACCTACCAATTAAAATACACAGAAGAATTTAATATGGATCAAAGTTCGAAATTAAGTCTATTGCTTACTTAAACATTTCTTGTTAGCTCGAAGCTGGATAAAAAATTTGTCCTATCTGAGTGCCAAATATCTCAACAGTTCAACCAGTTTAGCGTGAAACGAAATGATTCAGATTCGCAATTAGGAAAAACCGCAAATGTTAGAAGGAAGAAAATATGCCTTTGGGTAAAAAATGGATCAGGACACCTCGTCACAAACCCCAGTGGGGCCCATTACGGCCAAGCCTGCCAGGACTGCGGAATTGTTCGAAAGAGTTACCCCGGCGTTGGTACATAAAGGGCTTTAATAAAGAACATGGTGGGTTTTAGTCAGTAAGAATTTGACGCTCCCTCACGCTGCACCCACAGCTGGATCATTGTGTGATTTCCCCACAAAAAAACACCCTAACACTTTTCTTAGTTTTCAGATTTAAGTATATGGTAAAGATTTATCTTTAATTTAACAATATATAAGACATTATTACCATTAAAAGGCCTAGAACAAACGTTATAGTTGACTAGACGCGACCTTAGCCGTCTCACTATGGTAATACTAGAACCCGGGAGCGAGTCAACATGTTTTTTTGCTAACAACATCTACCAGTATTTGTATTAGATTAACTTATGTATTTGGTGATGTAAAAACTTGCTTTGCTTAGTTCTAGTAGAACATTGGACGGTAAATGAGTATTTACCTTACATAGTTCTAGTGGAACAGTGGATGGTAGACTTAGTATTTACCTACAACTATACATACGTACTAATAATTCTACGCTTATCTCATAAGTAATAGATAAATGTGAAAGATTATTTGAGTCAATGAGTGATAGGTAGCCCGTTCATCACGGGAGACTGTAATCGGAAGGTTTTACTCATACCGTCAGTTGCACAGAGCTTCATTAAATCTATTGCTAAGTTTTTATTTTGTTGACAAAGAAAGAGTCAGAAATAGATTTAAGAAGCTTTAACTTTAATGGAGCTCTGTGCAACTGAACTATTCTGAAACCCGAATAAAAAGATAATTTTTCAAATCAGTCTAGTAGATGCTGATAATAATATTAGCGCATTAAAACATCTATGTGCGTAATGGAACAAACTGACCGAATCCCTCACAAATGATGATCATCATCTCATTAACAAATGACGAGCAATCATACCAGAATTGTCATACAATCCATGCAGAATCAACATGGACGGAACAATTTGGTCCATTTTTCATTGTCCATGATATCGGACCATAGTGCATGACGGGCTTAATAAATTACAACGCCGGGGTATTCCTGCTAATATTTGTATTGTACGTTTAGCAGATAAATTCGCAATTAATTTTGTGTTTAAGTTTATTTTATGACCTGGGTGTACGAGATAAGTTGAGTGTGTTGTTGACTGTGTCGTGTCGTGTAAAAGTTGGTTGTACTTGGCATGTAGAATTTCTGTGTGTGTTTAACATAACGGATTTTGTTGTATTAAAAATACCCTTAATACTTTATAGCTTCTTACAGCAAATATACATTTAATTCTATATTTCACTAAACATCTCAAATAATTAACCTATAGGAGGGTTTAAGAATGTTAAAGCCACTTTAAGAAAATCGAACCCAAACATTTGGCAATACTCATCTCGAGCATATGTATCACTCATTTAATACTTAAAACCGTTTATGGATATATCACAGTTCTATAAAATCACGAACAAATATGTCATCATCATCAGCCTATCGCAGTCCACTGCTGGACATAGGCCTCTCCAAGTGCACGCCACTGAGATCGATTTTCAGTTTCTCGCATCCAGCTCCTGCCAGCCGTCTTGCGCAAGTCATCACTCCACCGTGCCTGAGGACGTCCTACACTACGTTTGCCGAGGCGTGGTCTCCACTCTAGAACTCGTTTACCCCAACGGTTATCGGTTCTTCGGCTAATATGGCCAGCCCACTGCCACTTCAGCTTGCTGATTCGGTAGGCTATGTCGATGACCTTGGTTCTCTGACGGATTACCTCATTTCTGATGCGAACCCTCAGAGAAATGCCGAGCATAGCCCTTTTCATAGCCCGCTGAGCGACTTTAAACTTGTGAACCAGCCGTACCGACTGTGTCCACGTTTCGGCTCCGTAAGTCATGACAGGTAGGACGCACTGATTGAAGACTTTTGTCTTTAGGCACTGTGGGATCGACGATGTTAGGACTCGACGTAGCTTCCCAAATGCAGCCCAACCCAACTGAATTCTCCTATTCACCTCGTCCTCAAAGTTGTTTCTACCTAACTGCAATGTCTGCCCGAGGTATACATATTTCCGTACAACTTCGAGAACGGCGCCGTGTATCGCAATCGGTTCCGGTAGAACATGTTCATTGAACATGACCTTGGTTTTGTCCAAGTTCATCCGTAGGCCGATGCGTAGAGAAGATTCAGCCAGGTCGTTCAGCATCTGTTGTAGGTCCTGCAGCGTTTCCGCCATGATGACGATATCGTCAGCAAATCGCAAGTGAGAGATGTGTTCGCCATTGATGTTGATGCCGCGTCCTTTCCAGTTCAGCGTCTTGAACATATCCTCCATTGCATTAGTGAACAGTTTCGGGGAAATAACATCCCCTTATCTCACTCCTCGATGCAACGGTATGGGCCTTGTTTGCTGATTCTGTACTTGGACGGACATTGTAGCGGCTTCGTAGAGACATCTTATCACTTGGATGTATCGCCAATCTACTTGACAACGCTGCAGGGACTCCAGAACAGACCAGATTTCAACCGAGTCAAAGGCCTTCTCATAGTCCACAAATGCTAGACACAGGGGCTGATTATACTCTTCGGTCTTCTGTATAATCTGCCGCACTGTGTGGATGTGGTCTATGGTGCCGTATCCGCTCCGAAACCCAGCCTGCTCCGGTGGTTGGAATTCGTCGAGTCTTCGCGCAAGTCGGTTCGTGATCACTCTTGAGAACAGCTTATAGACGTGGCTTAGGAGGGAAATGGGTCGATAGTTCTTCAGCTGGGTTTTGTCTCCCTTTTTGAAGAACAGGACGACAACACTCCTACTCCACGCCTCTGGAGTTCTCCCTTCAAACAGGACGGCATTAAAAAGCTTCTGGAGCTCCAAAAACAAATATGTATTATTTAAAAAATATAATATATTAATTAACATTGTTCAATTTCCATAATAAATAAAAAGACTATGTGAATTACGATTAATGAATGTTTCGGAAATGATAAAAAACATAAAACGGCAAATATTATTTTTCCAACGACCTACTGGTTCATTTGTCATAATTTTTCTGTAATCAGTACCGCCCTTATTGTTCGGGAGTAGTGATTTTAAATTAAAAGAGCCGTTAGCAATGTCCTTATTTTCTGTTCTGTTTTTACGTGAAATAAATTCTTGTTTTACCGTGTTGTATGGTAAATATTATCCCCAGTAGAATATCATATGGTTTTAATGGAAAGACTTACAAGTATCTCATTTATAAGGTTTCAATCCTGAACCACTCCTACACTATAGAAAAATCTCTATGTGTGTACTAATATAATGCTTGGGCATGGATGAAGGCAGGATGGCCTAAGAAAGGACATAATGGCTATTTTTTATTCGTGTGTGCGAATTATTTCCCCGGGACGCTAGTGAAACCGTGAACAATAGCTAGTCCTACTAATATTATAAATGTGAAAGTTTCTGAAAATGTATGGATGTACGTTTGTTATTATTTCACTCAAAAACGGCTGGACTGCTTTGGTTGAAAGGTATGTAGATAGATGATACCCTGGATTAACGCATAGGCTACATTTTATCAACATCCCACGCGGGCGAAGCCGCGGGCGGAAGCTAGTCTGTAATAAAACAATCCATCGAACAAAAATAACTTCCATTAAACTAAACCTAAATACAAACCCTCACATCTCAAGTAAATAGTATTTTTGTATTTAAAGCGTATTTTCCTTCTTAGAAGTTATACAATATTGAAAGAAACTCAATTATAGTATTGCTTAAGCGAATCGAGTTACCGAGAAATAATTATTTATACAAATAGAATAAATCATTCTGTTTGGGAATTGAAAAATTGCTTCGATTGTTATTTTGTTTTAGTATTGTTTTATTGATTGTTTATTTTGTAATTATTCCAATTTGCTAGTGGTTTCATCCATATCCCGTGGGAACTTCTTAATGAACGATAATAAATTGTAGCCTATACCTTTCTCGATAAATGGATAGAATAGATGAAGATATTTTTTATTGTACACCGAACATGGACAAGGACATAACAAACAAATATGTAATACTGAAAGAACTTTCCAATCTTTCCCGTAGTTTCGGAGAAGAGCATTCAAACAAACAAACTCTTCAGCTTTATCAATACACTACACAAAATGAGTAGGTAGGAGCCAATCAATATTCACCGGGGTACTTACTTGCATAGTCATGACTTTCGCATAAATTAATCCCAGTAATCTTTCGCGATAAAATCTCTATTAAGAAATCCATATAATCAACCGATTTTCCAGTTAAACATATGTCAACTACACACACGTACCTAAAAAAAGACAGCCAAAACAAAATATTCTCTAAAATATACCAAACTCTGTCCAACTCAATCAAAACGCAAAAAAAACTTGATGGTCCACATCTGTGACACCACAAGCACAAACAAACGCCATAAAGAATTGTTCAAATAAAAAAACAAACTTCAGTAAAGCGACCCCATCATAAACCATAATTAGGGAGGCTGTGTATAAAATTTGGAGTGCGAGTCGCCTTTAAAACTATTGGTTCCGTACCAACGACACGACATTTACGTGTCAAAGTACCAATATCTTATCATTTGGTTTAGTTGTTTGGTCACTGAAGAGTTTGTTTGCTTAATTGAACGCTCTAATCTCAGGAACTACTAGCTCATTCATTGAGAGCCCCCCTTGGATAAATGGGCTCTTTCTCTGTTTTAAAAATACTTTTGATCCGGTAGCGTAGTAGTCGTGAAGTAGTTCTCATAGAATGCGGTTGAAACCCCTATAGTTCGGCCATTCAGAGAATGCGTTCCTGACACGTCGCGATTGAACTGACGACGTAACTTTGCAATGGCGTTGCAGTTACGATAAAAATATTTTTGCTGGTTGTTTACCGTTTTAACAATTGAGGAGCATTAAAACAACATTATTATATCAATAATCAATGAATGTTATTACGTCGTCAGTTCAATCGCGACGTGTCAGGAACGCATTCTCTGAATGGCCGAACTATAGTAGAAAGTAGTAGACAGTACTAAAGGAAATATCTTTGGATTTATTAAGCTGCAATATGATTCACAGTTCTTTGACATACGGGATGACAACAGATACAATAGAACACCTTACAAATGCCTACAAAGTTTAATCACAGGAAACCATTAGCACCTTTTGATCACGGAACCCTAACAAGTTAAGTCCTCAAGTAAACTTGGTTCAATTTATTCGAATCTATGTGAAATGCTTTTTATCCTGTTACGAAGTTCTTCAAACATGTATAATTGAATAAAAGAAGTTTTTGAGTTTAATGGGTATTGAAAAGTTGTGTTTTGAACTTTAAGTTCAACACGTAAAGTTCAGATTTGTAATTTTTAATGTACTTCAAACACGCCTTGTACTATAGGCGTAAATTATAATTGTAGGCTTAATATTGGAATATCTAACTAGCAATATAGGCTAAAAAACCTATATTTTTTTAAAATAATATTGGTCTATTCTGCTTACCGATTAGTTCAGTGAAAAAAGGTGCTGTATATTCGTTAATTTAATATTTTCTCTAGAAGTTAATATCTGTATCTACCGAAGAAACCTATTTTATCCCGGTAAGCAACGCTGGCGGAAGCTAGTTAACAATAAAGTCCAGTCTATTTCACTAATAATTATTCAGTTACAGTTTCAGTTCAAACGAACAATAGACTTGTCCAGCGGAGCTAATTAAACAAATCCTTTTCGTACTGTAGGTATTGATTCCAAAGCCTTTTGATAGAACTATTTGAGCGAACTGATCAAACAAAACAAGTTAGTCTCTTATTGAACGCTGGAATATTTGGTGTTGATAAAGAGTCAGTGAAATAGATTTTTTTTTAATGGATTCTAATGCCCAGACTTCACCAAAGTTTTTAAGAAACGAATGGAATTTCGTTAAGATCTAAATCAATAAATCAAACTAAGAAAAAAATCAGCACTTTTGTATTCAAAAAAAAAAAATCACAAAGACAGCCCCCTAAACACCTACCTTTAACCACTTCCTATGTGTTATTGCTAAGAATAATTTTCACACATCTTGTCTCCGCTCACTCAGCAATATCCCTATGCTTAAAAATTCTATGCTATGCTTTCAAAGCTATATTTTATTTTCCGAATAAAACATTTCAGAAAAAAAATCTTTATTTTTCGTACAAAAAATCGATGCAAACTAACTCCCCGTGCATATTTTACGCTTGGTATATACGCCTCAATGCTAGGGTCGTCTCTACTGCATTATTCATACCCGTGACGTGTTGACGGCCAACTGAAACTGTAATCTTGAAGTGCGGGGAGGCAACAGTGAGAGCGATTAGCGGGGAAAATGGACAAGACAAGTATGAGACACTGACAAAAGAAATACCTTTAACAGTAGTGGCAGTTTGCTTAAACGAAGTATTTTTTTTTAATTATACATGCATACACTTTTTATGAAATAAATTAATGTACCTACTTCAATAGGTAATAATTACAGAAATTCATGTAATTTTATTACAACAAGTTTGAAAGTGTGTTGATGTTTCCACTGCAAACGCAAGATTCACAAAGCAGAAAAAAAGTAAAGTTGATACCATGTTATCTGTTTTAATCGACATTATTTATATAATTTTAGCATGCCAATTAAATAACAAAAATCACATAAAAACTAAAATTTGATAACTAGACCGCTCGTTAGACCGCAGAAATCGCTCACAATATGACCTGTCCCAAAGGTTCTGTGGCACGAACCACTTACGAAAATATTAAAGCGGGGGAGTGTGACAAGATATGGTAAAAATATTATATATTTCCCCCACAGAGTCGACATACGACACGCAAAATATATTAGAAATTTCTAGAAAACATTGACCTTTAGGGCGTTTACACATCACGCTCGTACCCCCATCGCCCTCTTAGATTTTTCTAAGGAGTCTACACATTATCGGCCACATCGCCACAGATCTCATCAAAAGGACCAGTATAGTTGCAAAAATGCTGTCTTTAGAGTGAAATGTGTAAACGGCCTTACGATCCTACATTTTGTTGTTTTTTTTTTGTATGATTAGACTTTCTTATTTTACCATCCTAGAATTATGAGCATTTATTGTAAAATGAATTTGATATTAAATATTTTTTCTGTTTTGTTACAGTGGCCACCTAGATTGCTGCGGTGGGCAGTCACCGTCCTACTGATAGTCGCTGTTATTACACCTGCATCAGATTCCACCAGTAAGTATTAATAACATCCTGTACAAGTTTCCAAAGAAACATGAATTTATAAATAAAATAGTCGGGAAGAGACATTAAATCATTGGAGTAGGAATGTAAAAAAAAGGACATTATAATATTTCGAAAATAATTTAATGAGATTCTGAAAGAAAAAATCTCGTTACGCCCACATCTACTCGGTTTATAGCGCCAAATACCACCTCAGTACCAACCTAACATTTGTCGCATTTCCAACACAAATATAGACACGACAATCTAATCTGCGCAAGCGCCTATAAATCAAACTCCTACCAAAAACGTTAACTAAAGCCTTAAAAGTGCGTCTACAAATTTCTAGAATATTTCCACGTCCAAATTAGGATGTTAGACCCAAAATTGATCATGTATGCTCTTTGCGTGACCTCCATCTTAAGATTAGCATACTAGGGTATAACGTATGCAAATGTCGACTAAAACCATGGAGAACAAAATGACCAGCGGAGATGTCATAACGCAAAATCTCAAAAAACAGAGCAGCGTCGCCAACATGCGGGTGTTTGGATGAGGAACGTTACCAGTTGCGCCCTTACACTCCTTCTATGGAACTAGCGTATTATTTTCAAAATAAAATCACCAATCAATCAAGGTCAATCTTTGACATATAGGTTTTGATTTGACAAGGAACCCGAATGTCTCGTTAGTTCTAGTAACTGATCACGTCTACTCTGCGTTGCTTGACCTACAACCAGGCGCCTGACCTACTACTATCCTTAAGGCATCTCCGCTATCTTTCCTTCCTCCGAGGCCAAAACTATTCACTGATATGGTCAAATATATGTAAATGTTTGTTTATATGACTGTTCAGCTGTTGTGAGTAGTTGTAGTATGCTGCGGTTTTAGTGTCAAAGGCTAGGTCTCACTTTGCATAGTATCATGGTATATGTTTAATTTTAATGTTAGAACTATTTATCAAAGGATGTTAGATGAGAAATTATCTCTATAGTTATTTATTATCATGTTGATAATTTGGTCATTTCTCTTCATGTTAACTTGTTTTTGAAATGAACTCTGTGTTAGACGTTTTATAATTCTATTTTATGATTTATTTTATTTAGGTACCTACTTATAAAATTGAGTCCATAACCGTACCATAACTGTCTGCGATGCATGCTTTCTATTTAGAAAATCATGTCTTACTAACATATTCACCTCTTTGTCACTATTTTTTAACACACAACATTTACTTTTGTTCAATATATTTTTAAACTTATGAATAAATTTTCGCTCTCAAAGCCCAAAACACGGTAACTACCACTTCGCCGACTGCAGCACGTACCGTCAATTTGCCAGCATTCGTTCACCCCTTCACGAGCAAACTCGTCTGGAATGATAAACAGTTGACTAAGTATGAAGGCTTGCTCCTGATTGGATATTTTGCTAACTAATGGAGTATTATTTATTATTAGTAATGACGTGACACTATTACGAGCAGAAATGGTCCAGCCATTTCTTTCACCAGCAGTATTCAGAAATGCATAATTGTGTTGTTTTGATTAGATTGTAGTTAGACGTTCCCTTGGGACGTAGGCGAAACTATGGGAAACACTAAAAGCATGACTTGAATAGGTTAATACATACATTTTGTTTAAAAAATCAAGCAGTACGTTCAATTTTTTCCGCAAACTAACCTCACACCATTTTATTTCAAAAACGCCAACGTTTATTCCGAAGCAGATGGAAAAACAAACAAACTAACTATAGCCTCTAGCAAGGGCTTCCGAACATTCCGACCATTTTTTTGCAAAAATAACTTTGATAGACAGACGGCCATCCGTGTTATAGCTTTTTTAGGTGACATTTTAAGGCTAAACTGTCAGTATTAGATGAATCGTTACTACACAGATGATAGCTGTGGTTTTAAGGAAAAAGCTACTCAGGTTTATTAATGAGAATTAAATGAAAAAGATAACGATAATGACCTAAGTAACATCTCTGCATTAACCACAACGCCACCAAATTGTTCATCATCATCAGTCCTTTTATCGTCCTAATTCTGGGCCTCCTCTCATAAGAGAAGAATTAAGCGGTAATCACTACGATTGCTCAATATTAGGTTAGTAAGCAAATTGTAATTTTTATATTTTTATAAAAGTGTTGATGACGAGTTAAAAAGTCGCGAAGAAAAGTCACGTTGTACTACTAGACTTCAAGCCATCTATAACACCAACTCCAGTCCAAAAGATAAAACAATCTTGCCGTTATTTATAGCCTAAAATCCTCTATCAAAAAACTAAGCCTAAAGGCCTGATACTCATGTTTCAAAAGGCCTAGATAGTACATATCGGGCCCACGATTTGTTTGTGGGCCAAAGTTATGGTTATGCTGGCAGGGCCTGACAAGGCCTGACTGGACACGGCCAAAGATATATTGCTGATAATCCAGCAATTTATTTACCTAAAAACGCGAGTTTTTTACCAATGGCTGATGTTAGGGTGGACCTTCCTGTTTTTTAAAGAGAATAAGAAAAATACTTGTACTGAAAACCAGATTATTTTTTGCGAACACCGACGTATAAACCACATGTTAATAAATTATTATTATAATATAACTGTCTAATATGGAAAGAAAAATGTAGGACGAGAATGACAGTCACAAAACTGTTATCAGTTATAAAAAAATATGTTACAAATTATGACTTATTCGTGATCCTCGTACGATTTTATGCCAAAATCTTTGAACAAAAAGTTAAAGATTTCAGTAATTAAAAACAAAATTGCGCACTTTTACTTCACAACTCTATTTAAAAGCCCATTAATAAATAGCTGACCCTGAACACTTTAACCCATAAAACTAGTCATTCAAATATGAGTATGAATACAAATGCTACTGCCCATTAATTGCCTTGCAAATTGATTTAATTACGCCAATACGCCTTGAAAATAGACAAGAAATTAAGCATAGTGCTAATGAGCATTAGCGTGCTCGCTTATGTAAACAAATAAAGTCAATTTTGTAATTAATAAAGTCTTTCATGAGCGGTATTTAGATTTATGCGACGTTGAAGACAGTTAAAAGTCAATTAGTGTTTTTTTAATAACAATTTCGATTTAAAGTAATAATTATAATGCAACCGTTTTCAAGTACCCATTAACACGACATACCTATTACTTAGTTATGCAGTTCATATTAACTTAATTTATACTGTCTGTCATGAACGTTTTTGGCAGTCGTTACGGGTCGTCAGAAGCTAGTGAGTCTGACCATTGTCTTGAGTTATAGGGTTGCCCGAATACCTAGGTTGAGGAGGTCAGAAAGACAGTCGCTTCTTGTAAAACAAGACATAGTTGGAAAAATGCTGGGCACATGTCGACTTAATTTACCTATACAACCCAACGCTCATCAAAACCCAAAATTTTCAGTGGCATATCCATACAATTCCTTTGGAAAAGATTTATGTATTTCATGAAAGAGCAGACGTATTTACCATTTGATTTGTCTAAAATGTGCGCGTGATGGTTTTGAAAAACGTGAACGCGCACAGAATATTATGTTTTTGATGTTGTTTTTTATGCAAATCCTGTACTGTTTACTGGGAGCAGACAGGCCCTTATTAATTGGATCACGTCAACTTATCTGTTTTGGTGGCTTTTGCGATTTTTTGATAAAACTAATGCAGATTTTTTACTTAAAAAGAAAGCTGAGGAGTTTTTTGATAAATGCATCTCTGAAACTAGTTAACTTTTTAAGTCTGCTGATTACAAATGTGTGGCAAAGGTTATGTTTTTTCTAGGACCAATTAAGTTAAGAAACGCCTTTTTTAGTTTCCTTTTTTATGTGTAAAACTGTAGACCTTACTAAAGTATCTACGCTAAACTTACCTATAAAGTCAGTAGTTTACAATATTAGTTTTTTCATACTTTCAGAAGTCACGGTAAAATAGTAAAAAGTTGATGCAAGTCGTGGATAAAAATGAAACTTCCATCCAGTTATTAACGTGGCCGTCTATTGAAATCCTTGGAGTTATTTTTTCATATTTTTTTTACCCTCACTAACAAGCAAAGAAAATCTGGAGTTTATTCCGTCTCTCACTATGATGAAGTTTTTCATTTTTTCACTTTCTGGAGCTGTTGTGAAAGCTGAATAAATAATATTCTGAAATTATTTCAGTTGCTTATTCTTATTGATTTATATAGGGTAAACTCGTTAGAGATGGCCATAGTTTTATCTAGACATAATAAAAAAAAAGAAAAAGTGTTGTTATAATCATTATTTTATTCTTATCATAATTAACAGTTATTAGTCTTGTAAAAATCAACGAAAAATATTTTTTTATAATTCAGAAACATATTAAAAAACAATTTCTAAAAAAAATAGAATTGGCCATCTCTCCCGGGGCTTCAGGGTAAGTTGGCCATAGCTATACGGGATAGATGACCAGTACTTGACTTCCCTTTTCCCTTTCCCTTCCCCTGAAATTCGGCTCGTGTAGCTTCTTTTTTCTTCTTCTGTCCACATTTGGAGCACATATCATCAAACTCGGTACAGTTTTCATGTACCTGTCACAAATAGGTAAGACACTGGAGCCACTCTTCCACAAGACGAGTCTTATGATAATTTTCTCCGGATCCAGCGCAGTTTTCTTTATCTTCTTCGTCAGATCGTAAAAGTCGTGGTGGCCTAGTGGGTAAAGGACCAACCTCTCAAATATGAGGGCGCGGGTTCAATCCCAGGTCAGGCAAGTACCAATGCAACTTTTCTAAGTTTTTATGTACTTTCTAAGTATATCTTAGACACCAATGACTGTGTTTCAGATGGCACGTTAAACTGTAGGTCCCGGCTGCCATTGAACATCCTTGGCAGTCGTTACGGGTAGTCAGAAGCCAGTAAGTCTGACACCAGTCTAACCATGGGGTATCGGGTTGCCCGTGTAACTGGGTTGAGGAGTTCAGATAGGCAGTCGCTTCTTGTAAAGCACTGGTACTCAGCTGAATCCGGTTAGACTGGAAGCCGACCCCAACATGATTGGGAAAAGGCTCGGAGGATGATGATCTTCTTCGTCAGATGTATCACACTGGTTCACTGAGATCAGAACTGCTTTCGCTATTACGCTTTACAGCTTTCCGTTTTCTATTCTTATTGGTATCAGTCTTCTTATCTTGGGATTTTTAGTGAATCTTCATTCCAACAACCACGAGTGGCTATGGCTTTTCTCTGATACTTATTTGGCATCTGTAACAAAACATTAAACGCATTAATATCACTTCAAATAACAAAAAATAATATGGCTATCTCAACCTGAATTTATGTGGCCATCTCTCCTTTTTGTGCGGGTGAGATGGCCATATCAAATTTTTGATTTAGTTAAACATTAGCAGGCGCCATTTTGAGGTTAGAATAGACGTTAACATTTGATAAACATAATAAACTAAGCAAACATTTAAAAAATGCAATAAGAAGTGGTACTACATGATAATATATGACCACACTATACAATTTTTGCAATACCCTGTAAAATAAAAGTTTATTTACTTACTTTTTAACATAAATACGCGCAGCAGCGTCGTCGCAGTGTGTTCCCGAGCGTGGCTTGCGGTGTACTGACTGCATTGTAGCGTCATCTAGCTATGCATGCCAAAAATAATTCGATTGGCCATCTCTCCCGTATGGCCATCTCTAACGAGTTTACCCTAGCAGTAGATGGAAATATTTTTCAAAATTTTAATTAATTTTATAATTAAGTCATACTATATCATACAAGCTTCCGCCTGCGGTTTAACCCACGTTTCTAGTACACAACTTCCCGCACGTGGAAAAAATAAGCCTATATAATATTCTGATAAATAAGCTATATTAGTGACTAGTGTCTTCAGAATCTATTTAGTAGTTTTTACAAGAAAGTGGAACAAACATACAAATCCACATGCATACATGCACTGGTTGGTGAGAGGCTGCAAAATTTGAAAGAGCTCTAATGAGGTCAAAACATTTTAAAATATCAACATCACTCACAAAACCTAAAGTAAAACAAATGAAAACTCCGTAATGATACAAAATATACTCTTCATATGTCCCTGGACAAAGCTAGTACCAAAAAACAAACGCCCTGGCTAAACTCATATACATTAAAACACTTTCTTTTGTAGAGGAAAAACATTTACACCTTCACTGAAAATTCAACCTTAACTATTCAGAGCTAAGGTCGGGTTTTGAAGTGAGATTTTTTGCTATAAGTTACGCTGTGTCCCATAGGGGCGTTTGGAATTCAAAGTGTAGTGCAAGTTTATTACACGGAACATATTGAAGGAATGGCTTTGTAAAAATGTTGCTAAAACACCTACAACAAAATTGTATTTGTTTTTAAATTTTAAATAATTTGGTTTGGTTTCTATTTAAATGTAGAACAGTTGGTAGATTCAATTTTACGAGTTCAGATACAAATAGGTACCAGAGTATTATTTTGTTTAATATATTTTTACTTATTGTTTGCTGCAGCTTCATTCGTGTCTGTGTGTTATTTCTATGTAGGTATAAGTTGATTTTCATCAAAAGCCTTTCAGTGTTTTGTCTTTGCGTTTCGGGACCACAGTTTCTATCGAACATACATCTATGAATTAATCATTTTGGCATTTTTAACATAAGTTATCACTGTTATGAGTGAAACTAGCTCTCTTTACCTAGGTACATATACAATTGTAGGTATTATAACTTCGGGACTGTTATTCTTAGCAAAAAACTAAATTACTTCACATGAAGGTTTTACCACACCCTGTAACTGACCAATACATCACTAAGCTGACTTAACCCAACGCGGCACCTTTGATGTTTAATTTAACGGAAAAATTCGACACGGCCAGTCTTTGATGTTAAGATCGAAGCCTTTTGTAGTTTAGCGATAGTTCCTGGAAAATGTGAAGGAAAAGGTACCTTAAAAGGTGGATTTTCATGGAGAAGGCATTATTGGTATTGATGGAATAATCTTAAGATGTAGCTTGACTATTTTTATGAGAAAAAGTATTAGTGAATAACAATCATGTTCAAGATGATTTTGGAAGAGCTATAAGCGGAAATAGAGAACAGTGAAATAGAGTTTTACTGTGTGTGATCCATTGGTATCAAATTCTATTTTAAAACTAACTCACTTTTGTAACTTATTCAATACTCTATTCTTTGTTAGAAGTTGTATGTTATGTAGGTGGTAGATTTTGTAACGCCTTAAAAATATTCAAAACAGCTATTTCGTAGAAATAAATAAATGTCTTTAATTTATTACATTCTCTTCGCATTGCCAAACTATCATTTGTTTGTCTTTGTAAAAATCTTTTGCAATGGCCGATCTATTGATATCACTTTACATTTGATGTGTCACGCTTTGTTCATAAACGGGTCAGCAGAACTCTAAATGGTGCTGAAATGAGGCCTTACTCAATTAAACATGTCTTATTAGACCTTGTATTGTCTGAATTAGTCTTAGAAACAGTTAAGGGTATAGATTTCATAATAACGGTATTACCGATGACATCAAGTTGCATTAGAATGTGCCGAGTTTTCGCCTGCAAGAATACGGCGCGTCCCAAAGGATTTTTTACGTTTTGCAACTTACTAGATTACCATACAAAAATATAGTAGAATTTCAAATATATTTTAGGATACTCAATGTAATTTTATTAAAGAACTGACCAGGTAAATATTATTGTCTAAACCTCAAATATGAAAATATTGATAAAGTCCTTCTTAGATCACTAAGAAGTATTTCTACCGCAGCGATTGACGTAAATGTGACAGTGATAGAATTGTGTTTAAGAATCACTCAAGTTGAGATTTTTTTTCGGTAAATTTTTCAGAGTTGTAGCATTGCTTACTGATTCCCAAGCAACTCAAACACCAAAACTCCCAATTATTAGAGACAACAACGAAATTATCAAACCACATTCTTAAACTATCTTCTCTTCCACAGCCGTTCGCAGAAGACTCCGCAAGCCCAGCAAAGTCTCCACTTCAGTGACGTCCAGCGTGTCCAGATCTTCAGACCAGATCATATCAGCTAGTGTCAACAGGCCTAAGATACGTGGTCGGCCCAACATCGCCAGCAGAAAGTCCTCGGCGGCCATTGACAATTCTGTCAGTACTGATCATCATAAAGACAAAGATGGATATAAGGTAAGCCGTAAATTATCCAAAAGATTACTTTGTTATCCAAAAGATGTATGAATTCTATTAAAATTTTTAGTCGGAGGAGGATCTGTTTGTTCCTTCGTCTACATAAATTAAATACATTATTAGTTAGTTAAGGAACAACTCCAACACAAAATGTAATATGTTTGACCAAAATATTGAGCCATTCTTGACATTTTAATTAAAATCTTGACAGAATCTATAAGAACGTGCGTGCCATTAAAATCAGTTTAATAGAAACTGTTCTACATACTACATGCTTTCCAATTATCACCTAGCGTTTAAAAGCCAATTAAATAACGATTTAGAAAGTCGAATTTCCCTTTAATCAATTTCAATCAAATAGAACTTAATTAAAATATTGCTATCAATTTAGAAACGCTTTGTTTCCTCTTAATAGATATGACAGGAAAAGACAGCGGGCCGAAGATTGAGCCTTGTGAACACCATAGTACAATTTATTCAATTCTTCTATATGATCAACTTTTCAAATGATTTTAGACTCTATCCGCTTGTAATACATGCTCTTATGTAATTTTCCGAAACGCAAATACAATATTGTAAAAGAACAGCACAACGCGGATATGAGTGAACTTTTCGAACGTAAAAGTGAAGTTGTTAGCCTTCAAAATGGGTATTTGTCTACTTGTGGATTTTTATCCGACGTCCGTAGTCTTTATTTCCATGTAAATAAAGGCTATAATGCTTAGTTTAATATCGTTTCACATGTTTAATGTTTCGCGAATGTCTTTAAGATGGGTTTTTGAATTTTGAAATTATTTATAACTTTCAAAAGAGGACCTTATATCATACGAGGAAAGTTTATATTAGAATAGGAAGAAAGGAAGCTTTTCATGTTAAATGAGCTGGTATTTTTAAGGAGTAGACGGGAGTGGGTTATAAAACTGAGTGCCTGAACGCAAACTTGCGAAGAATAGTTTAAAAATATACGTTTTAATATTGTTTGCAAAAGGACCACTAAATCCTTGAAGATAATTGTGTGCTTTTAAAATGCATCTGATGTAGAATTCTCTAAATTGCTAGCTACAATTTATTCGCGAGTGTCTGTAAACTTTATTGTTATGTTTTAAGTCATTTGAATGCTTTTTATGAAAAGTCGCAAGTGTTACTGCCGCACACAGGATCCTGGGTCGGGCCGAAATGGCTTGGTGGATTTTAGAAACTTTTACAACGTAATACGGAATCTGGAAGTTACCGATGTAACGCCTCTTGGTTAAAGGGCTCGGGGTGATTTAATACTAGTCAGCAGTTGTCGTTATAGTCAGTGGGGAATCGAAACCGAGACCCTGCGTGTGGTTGCTGTCATTATAATTACATTAGAGAAAACCTCTGTCTCTCTGATAAGACAGAGAAGATTTTAAAACTACCTCCATCACTTTTTTAATCAACCCTCATCTCTTCTAGATTGTGTGCTACTACACCAACTGGTCCCAATACCGTACCAAGATCGGCAAGTTCACCCCCGAAGACATCCAGCCTGACCTCTGTACCCACATCATCTTCGCCTTCGGTTGGCTCAAGAAGGGCAAGCTCAGCTCCTTCGAGAGTAACGATGAGACCAAGGATGGAAAGACCGGATTGTACGACAGGATCAACGCTTTGAAGAAGGCTAACCCTAAGTTGAAGACTCTGTTGGCTATTGGTAAGTTGTTCTACTTTAAATACCTTTAGATGTTTCCCGGGGTTTTATTCAGATACTGGGAGAAAAAGTAGTTCACATGTCCTTTCTGAGGTATGAGAATAGCTATATAAAAGGTATATAAATCGCTACTGTAATTGACGTGAAAGTAATATTAGTTAGAATTTGTTTTTATGTATTCAGTCTATTCAAGATTTTTTAATTAAATTTGCACTGCATCAAAGAATAAAATGGAAGTTTTTGTAATAAACCTAATAGGAGTTTATAATGTGCAAAATAAACAATTAAAAATTCATAAACTAAATGTTATGTCACAGAAGATAAGCGAATATTAATATAAATGATGGCATTATAAGCGTGTGTCACACATTACAATAAAAAATGCATTAATTTGATTACCATGTTAAATTGAATAAATTAACAAGATGTCTCTATTACCCATGCATAATGCATTATTATGCAAATTACGAAGCTAGATGCATCAAGTTGAGACATTATTATTATTGAGGAAATAGATTTTACAATAATATTTTATCTAATGTCAAGAGTCGCAACCTATTGACACATGCAATAAAATTATTATGTAAAAGTCACACAGTTCAAAATATAAAACATTTCGTTTTATAGTTTTGACTATAAATTATACGACTTTAATTCAAAGACAAATAAATTAACTGCAGGTTAAAACTATAAACAATATTTAGTGACACATTTGGTCCAAAATAAAAGAAATAAAATATTAGAGAATCTTTTCATATTTTACGAACAACACTTTGATTGTCCATTCGAATAAATAGACGATTATAGTTCGGCCATTCAGAGAATGCGTTCCTGACACGTCGCGATTGAACTGACGACGTAACTTTGCAATGGCGTTGCAGTTACGATAAAAATATTTTTGCTGGTTGTTTACCGTTTTAACAATTGAGGAGCATTAAAACAACATTATTATATCAATAATCAATGAATGTTATAATTTTGTGCCAAACTGAGTGTCAAATAACTTGGTAAACAATATTTTTCTAAATCTATACTGCGCTATTACAAGGTTATGTCAGCGGTTTATATTTTGTAGTGCTGTGCTAAAAATAACAGGCAAGTATCGTAATCTGTTCTTATACAGTTATAATATAAAATAATACGTTTTGATTTTCTTTTTAAGAATTGGAAAATAATGGACTATAAGACTTAATTATAACGTTTATGAAATATAAAAATAAAACTATGACCAAACCGCATTTTTATACTTAGATTAAAAATGGTAACCCCAAATGGCGTTATGGGCCGCCATTTTGTGACGCTAAAACAGTCGTCCGTTGTCGTTTCGTGCGCATAGACCACGTTTTTCAAGTGTTTTCGATCTGTTTTTATTTGATTACCCGGCTTTTGTTAGACCGAGATATCAGGATTGATTCTGTTATTGATAATAATATAATTATACATGTAGGCGAAGATGATGATGAAGACACCACCTCCTCAAGCAAATCGGAGTCTGATTAATATTCTGTTCGCACATTCAATTCAATGTACTTGTAACAAAGAATAAATAAAACAATTTTATTATATGAATATTACCTTTTTTTGGTTTCCACTTAAATAACTAAAATATAAAACAAATGATTCCGCCAATTTAAAACGAAAATAATCTTAAAATAATGCGGCGGTTCATTTTGAAGGAACGGTAACGAACTCAGTGTTATGTTGTGCCCATCACTAGTCGTGACTAACTGATAGGTGTCAGGAACGCATTCTCTGAACGGCCGAAGTATAAAAATACACGAGATATCGCATTCGACAGACTGCGTTTCAAAATCGATAGTTTTAGTGATGTACAATCAAACATCGATAAAGTTCTACTGTTAATAATTAACATGCTGTGGTTTTTAGTTTCGACGGGCAGTATGTAATGTAAACTTTGACTACATGAAACTAAACTTAGTTTCATGGACCATTTTTTTTTAAATAACCATTCTTGTCCAGCAGTTAAAAAAAATATTTGAGAAATTAGAGAGTTTTTTCAAGTAGACTAATACACCATACAAATAACTCTATTATAGCTTCGTATGAAAATGTTATAACAAAAACAACAATAACGCTCACTTTCATACACACTCGACTTACATAACGATGGGTTCTATCTAACATTACATTAGCCATTCAATCGGCTAGTATAATATCTATTTGTATAAATATAATCATACAACTTTTTATTGCAACACAACTTTCTAATAAATAAAACGTTTATGGTTTGTACGTGTTATAATAACATACCAAAGTGTGGTAATATAATGGTATTTTTAATGGTTCTGTAAGTAAAGCAATAAAAAAGTGTCAGCACATTGTAATTATTTTGTTCTTTATTTATGACATAAATATGATAGAATTACTAAAATTCTCCAAACCAAAATAAAATAAAAACCATGTATTCTGAAAAGTAGGAACGCCAAAAATAATACCATTCTTTATTAAAAAAACAAGTGCAAAATAATATCGATATCGATAAAACAGCACCCTCGCACCATGACTACTCATGTGCGAACTCACCGCGCTACCTTTCCCACGGCACAAAGCGCATTCGCGCGCATTTTCACCTATTTTCACGGGAATGCCTACAAAAACATCGCCTATTTTCCTGAGACCTACGTGTCGGTTGTGAAGCAATGCATTATGAGCGCTCAAAGAAATCGACACGCCACTTTTTTGCCGTTTCACCTCACTATGCAGTTGCGAAAATTCTGCTCGTGTTAGGTCGTAATTAGTGCTGTGAATTTTAGATAACTGTGAGATAATTGTGATTGATATAATAGGTATTGAACTGATTGGTATGTCGAATGAGTAAGCTGGGTCATATTTTTTGAATTGAGGCCATATTAACGTATCTGAGGACTTTATCTAGAATTCCTTACCCATAGATAAAAAGGGGACTCTAATAATAGGAGTAAGCTACCCCCATCCGTCCGTTTGTCACCAGACTGTATGTTATGAACCATGATAGTCAAACAGTTATCACAGATTATGTATTTATGATGCCTCAAAACACACCAATTGAAATAAATATGTTTGGAGGTTTTCATATAACAAACGTAATTTTTAGCTTATTTCATAGATTTTAAAACTATTCTTCTTACCCTCTCCAGGTGGTTGGTCCTTCGGTACCCAGAAGTTCAAGGAGATGTCAGCTACCCGCTACGCACGTCAGACATTCATTTACTCCGCGATCCCGTACCTTCGTGACAGGAACTTCGACGGTCTGGATGTGGACTGGGAGTACCCCAAGGGTGGAGAGGACAAGAAGAACTACGTTCTGCTGCTGAAAGGTAAGTTTACAGTTATAAGTTTTAGAATAAACAATTATTTGTACTAGGCAACTTAAATTATTATTTCTCAAATATTGATATAACTCGGACATTTTTGATGAGTTTTATTTTTTTTTCTTAAAGTCAAGTTTTTCAATATTTTACTGAAAATACCACGGAAAACCGGAAAATATATAATAGACCGCATCTTACGCGCAGTTGAAAGCCGTCAGTTTTCAAGGAAAGATATCATTTTTTGTACTTATGTCAACTGCATCAAAAAAACGGTCAGGCCATAACAAAAAATCGTTCGTTTGGTCTAAAAAAGCTCCCCATTCTCTATTTAAACCGCAACAAGTCAGAACAGATATAAAAGCTAATCCCTCTGTCCATTTGAAAACTACAAAACCCCAAAAAACAATATCCGAAACAAACAAACATTTATTTCACATTTCAATGTAACTGAAAACCGTAGTTTTCCGGTATTTTACCGCTGTACCGGGATTCATTTTAAATGTAATCTGGCCGGGATTGCAATATCTGTGTCCGCGCTGTGGATCTTCTAAATATTGGCGAATATCGGACTGTGGTCGGCGCACTCAGGTGCCTGTTGTGTTCCATAGAGTTACGAAGGTTTAGACAAGGATTCATAAAAAACTTAACCTTTTTGGATTTTTGGAAATTAATTAAATTTTAATTTTAGTCTACATTTTAATAAATTAAAGCTTAAATATGGTAGTTATGACATTACTATCAAAATGATAAATCCGTACCCTAGATGAACGAAAAACTTTTCTATCAAAATCACACACAAATTCTGCGAAACCCCACAAAGCCTAAAGGTATCAACAAAACACTACTCTAGAGACATTTAAAGTAGGAAACACTGGTACTACTAAACCAGTTTACACGTCAGAAAGTCCCAAATTAAAGTTCGGCCATTCAGAGAATGCGTTCCTGACACGTCGCGATTGAACTGACGACGTAACTACATTCATTGATTATTGATATAATAATGTTGTTTTAATGCTCCTCAATTGTTAAAACGGTAAACAACCAGCAAAAATATTTTTATCGTAACTGCAACGCCATTGCAAAGTTACGTCGTCAGTTCAATCGCGACGTGTCAGGAACGCATTCTCTGAATGGCCGAACTATAGTTTCCAAAACTAACCCAGCGTGGGTGACGCGTAGGAAGTAAATTTAATCAATAAAACTCCAAATAAAGTTAAATCTCCGACCAAGAGCCACTTAAAACCGGTCTAAAGGTGATAGAGTGATACCAATTTGTATGAATATTTGACAAGATGGTCTAACCCATCGGGTCCCATGTGATATGGCATAATAAATAAGACGATAGTAGGGTTGACTTTCTTGAATAAAATATTTGAACTATCAATATTTTAGTTCTATGAGACGATCTTGTATTTATTATAGTATGAGAAGCTTGCATTTACAACATTGTTCTATACAAAGTTATGATAGAATTAAAATCATTTCAATTATAATTTAATTATCACAAGATTGTAAATTAAAAAGCGCATTAAATATGCATTGAAATTAAAATGTTAACACAATAATTCAAAACATATAATTTGTGAAACTAATCCGATTTCAAAATGCCATACATAATAAAAATGCCATGTCTATTTTCAGTCATAGTGCTGTACGCTATCAAAATACAATTTATCGATATATCGATAGACCGTGTCGCTACCGCCGTTCGGCTGCACCTGTCGCTGGCACCGGTAGTGTCGTTCCATAAAAATAGTTTATCGATAAAAAAATCACTTTTATGTCAAATATTTATGACTGGAAAATGTGCAGCTTAATTGACCCTTATTTTAACGATGACGGGTTTATGCAAATATTTTTATTTCTCTCCTATAATACTTATTGAAATATCTAGGTGACCTACTTGTTTTTAAATAGGCAAGCAACCATTGAAACCAATTAATGCAAACAAACATTGTAATATTAATATAGTTAAAACAATGTTTACATCGGTTACAATAAAAGCAAATCACAGTTTAACAACCCAATCAAAGATGAGACTACAAGTTTACACGAATAGAACAACCTAATAATACTAAAATGAACTTTATTGCTCTGCCAATCAATTTACTAAATAAGGTCAGAATTAAAATAAATTAACAAATCATTTGTTGTCTTACATTAAAATTCTAACATTTATGTGATTTTGTCAAGGTGAAGAAGCAAGCTATTGACTCGGATGACAAAAATACCCCTTCGATCGCTGATGCGGTAAAATATGATAATTTACAATTATAAAATGCATGAGATGATGTTAATTCTGTTTGTTAATGAGAAGCCGATGGGATGTACTTAAAATTGTTTGCCTCCTACTAAGATCGTACAGAAAGGTCAAAGTGTAAACTTAATAATGTAGATAACATCAGCAATAACTGCATATAAACACTTTAATATTATTGGAACTGGTTTGAATGAACAACACTCTGTACAATGTATAATTATTAAATCGATACTAGCATTAGCCCATTACTTAGGTGCAATTGAATAAATTAAAATATGCTATTATGTCAGCCAATTAATGTTGTAAAGTAAATGCCTAAGTAACTTTCCTGAATCAATAATGACCTTGAACTCAGAGGAATCAGTCAAATTCATTCACGGTTCATTTTAGCTCAGCAACATGAATTCTTAACCAACTAATCTCAATATTATAATGTGACCATAATTTTCCAATGTGGCTGTGAAGAAAACCTTGATAAATCGTTTATTGAAATATGAAAATTAATTAACAATAGCCGACATAGCTAGACACGGTCTATTTTTGTTATTTAACAAAATATATACTAATACTTCAATGTTTTGTTCTTCAATTTTGTAATTTACACGTATTTTTGCGTCGCGAGTGAAATAATTAAAATAATTAGATCACAAATACTTCGCAATTTCGACATCTATACAAGCGTTTGACAGCTCAATGACAATTAACAAAACTACTAAAATAGTATCTCTGCTATATTTTGTATCTCTTCTATACCTTGATTACATAATTAGCGAACCAATTTCTTAAAACTGACTATTACTTAAAAAACTCCACCACTAATTACAGTCACTCCAAAAATCATCGACCCCCAGCTTAACTATCGATAAATGATCCTTAACTTTCCCATCCCTAAAAATCTTTTGTTCCATCAAAACTCTGCGCACGTTTCGTCACATCACGACATCTTTTAGTCGTGCCCTAGTCATAACGAAGAGCTTAGAACTAAATTATCAAGCCTTGTGAAATTCTGAAGATGGACAAAAGATTGTAGGCTGCATTTGGCTACAGAAATTAGGAGCAAATTGTTGGGAGATCACGAGTAGTTATGTTTTAGAGCGCATTGTTTAAGGTTGGTGAGAAGGATGGTTATTTATGTAGTATCTTTTGCCGTACCTTCTGTAAAAGTTCTTCTAAAAAGCTGCCAAATGCAAGCTGCATTTGGCAGCTTTTTTGGTAGCTTGCATAATTTAAGTTTCTTATTATTACTTTCGTCTACACCTAAGCTTCCTATGCGTTTTAAACACGTAGATTTCTTCTATATCATATTTTTCATAATGTCCAATTTTGATTTGGACTCCTAAATTGGCGTGTTAAATGTCCCAGAGAAATTCAGGCTCAATTCACAATTACTTACCACAACTTACATCACTATTCGTAACCATTCAAAATACCCGAAATCTACCACAAATCCATTCAAATATCATTACTATGTTTCTAATCCCTCACCCTTGTAAGTGCCACATCATTACCTCGTAGAACAAAGTCTAACGCAGACTGTTCTATCAGCAATGTCGCTTAGTTTAGTTTCGACTCTTTAGATGTAGTGCGCTAGGACTCATTGAGACTTAACTCATTAGGAATGTGTGTATGGAAATAGATGGAAATGGATGGTTCCGTTAAAAGGATTAATTCTACTTGGAGTTAGAATAGTTTTTTAGAGTTTTAGTGACTTCTTTTTATAATGTAGTGTACATACCAAAAGAGAAAGAAACTTTTACAATAGACTGTCTACTTTTCACACTTACGGGTATAAAGCCTAATATATTCTGATTTATTAGCATTTTTAATTCTTAGTTTAATGAGTAATACATTTTTTGTAAAGAAATAAAAACATACTTATTCAAAAACTTACGTTTTAATAATATTAGTGTGATTTCTAAGTTTTACAACACACGAATAAACTTGTGGCCATCAAATTGATAGGTAGGTTCCTAAGTTGTGTCATATATATAAGTAGGTAATAATACAGAGCTTGAAAATATTAGGTGTTCACAAAAGGTGAAGTTTTATAATAAGAAAACTTGGCGTGAAAATCACGTGCAGATCAGAAAAAGACGAGTAGAGTAAAATGCAGTATACCTATTCATAAATGTAGTTATAAATTCACATTTCAATTTAACACGTTTTTCTTTAGTTTACGATTTACGAAAAAATATAAAA
Source organism: Helicoverpa zea (assembly GCF_022581195.2). NCBI lineage: Eukaryota > Metazoa > Arthropoda > Insecta > Lepidoptera > Noctuidae > Helicoverpa > Helicoverpa zea. Next base: position 12,093,492 of record NC_061460.1, on the reverse strand, counting down.
CATGTGATAGTCATTTTTATTACTGTGTCAAAGGTGGCTTAAAATGTCGTATATTATTGGCTAGAATTCTCTAAGCATCTTTTTTTCTGTTTTTGATGATAGGTTACATCATTTTCTTTGTATGAAAGCAAAAAGTTGTGAATTATGTTGTTTTCTTCTTTAGTAATTTATTTTATTGATTTCCTTTTTTATATTTTTCAACAAAAACATTTCATATACACAGAAGTATTTTTTAATGTTTTTTTAGACAGACATTTTGTAGAATGTTGTAACCGCCGTTTGACCACGACATTAGGACTTTCCCATAACAGAAGTCATCTAAAAGAAAAACACAATTTCCTTAATTAATCCTTACCCATTTACCATGAGACCGACACAAAACACCATACCTCATGGCTCACTAACGAGAAACATTAACGTTCTAATTACGTCTCCATGACAAATAGTTGTGGGTAACTCACTTGTTATATGTTTTGGTTTACCCGACGAAATTAAGTTGGAGCTAGACCGTTTGTTCGATTAAATTACCGTTCGGGTAAATTGAGAAGATTAATCGAGACTTTTTCTGTAAAAAATAAAAAAGTTGATGATTAGCACCATTTTAGCGGCCTTAGATTTAAATCTTGCAGTGCAAGGCTGTTGATTTTTGACATAGGTTATAATAGATCAAAATTATATAATAATGTTATTGAGGGTCAAATTATTTAAAATAAACAAAAAGTTATTGACATAATCATGGTAATAAAAATGTCGCACATTTTGTGGTGACATTGACTATCTAGTTCAAACATATCTCTATAACCTTAGTGTAGATACGTGTTTTTGTTTTAAATTTTTATTTATATTTTTTCAAATTAATAATTTAAATTTCGCAAAAAGTGGACTAGGGTAAGCCTGTATGACATAAATGGTAATTTTGATTGCTTATAACAGCATCCAATTATTCCAAACAGAAGAAAAACCGGATAATTTTGCCAGATAAATCATTCTGTGTCTACAAATACCTTTTGGAAAAAAGTGGCAATTAATTTTGAACGTTAACAAAGTTGTGAACTAGGCATGCCAGTTGCCAGTTCAACTTTGTAGACAAACCAATAGCCTGCCTTTTGATATTTTGAAAACCATAAAATCAATTTATTCCTCCTTCATTTACCTACCTGCTTGATTTAGAGATGCAATATTTTATTTTCAGTCTCCTAAAAGAACATTGAATATGTGTGCAATATTTTATTTTGACCCCTAATAGAATTACATTTTATAGTTGTTTTACTAAAAACATAGGGGCATCGGTCAAATAAATAAAAGCAGAAAAAGTAATAGTTATTGATGGAATATTGATAAATCTGATAGTTCTTTTCTGATGCTTCTTTTTTGAAGACTGTAGTTAAGGACTGTGAATCTAAATGCATCTACTACTATACCGTTTCAATAATAAGGCTTTTGTACCTATTTCTAGCTACCTCTATAGGTACTGTAATAGGTAGTCGAGACTCTGAGAGTCTGAGTCACCACGAACAACAAACCTGAACAAAAGTCAACCATATTTCTCTTGTCTAAAATCTAGATGACTCACTACTAGTCTACCTATAAATATAATTAATAAAGGCGCCAACAGAACTATCAAATCAAAGTCAAACACATAAAACGTTCCAAATTGCTCCAAAAATTCCTTCGCAATGGATCCAATGTTCTAAAACTTCTAGTTTATCCTTTTTTGGATCCAATAAATCGTTTTGAGACCAAAAAGTATTTTATATATGTTTATAATAAGATTTCTGAGTCATAAGGCATCTTCACCTCGACATTTGACTAAGGTCAGGTAGATAAAGTTTTCTATGTAAATGATATCATTTCTGTTCCTTATTTTTAGCTGGTCAGCCGTTGGTGTTTTGTTTTTGATGTTCGCCTAGTTTGTTCTTTTTCGAGTAGTTCATTTGTTTTTAGATTCTTGAAGATGGCGACAAATATTGAATCTTCTGTAATTTTTTTTATTCTTCTTTTGTTTTTTAAATCAAAATTATCAATAGTATGCTTGTGTTTCTAATTATGTCGAGTTTCTTGGCTTTCTTGAGTCTGGGCGTAGTTTGATCCCATATCTCTGGCAATGAATGCGATATCCTGACTTCTATTTATTATACCTTATAGTACGTAGTTAATCTCATATGACTTTGTGGTGCAATTAACGATATTGTGCCCTGTAGACAAGGCAATAACGTTGTGTGCTCAAACTCGACGACATGCTGAACAATTGCTCAGACTTCAATCAGCAGCGCGCTCAAACATTGACTGAGTAACGCTGTGGGGTCTGAGTGTCAGAGAGCATGCTTGAGTACGTATAACCATTACAATCCTCGTCATCATCATCAGAATTTTTATTATTGGGACAAGCTTCTTCATTTAAAAAGAAGGAATGAGAATTTAAATTCAGGTCTGCGTAAAATATAGCCCGATCCTCTTTAAACGTAAAAAAGGTAGGTGTAATGTGCATGACTTTTGTAGAATACCTACGAGTATTTAGCTGAATATTCGCAGTGCGTTAGATCATCATAAAATAAAGGGTCTAGATTTTCCTACAGTTAATGAACCAATTACTTTAAGTATTGTGTGTCAAATGCGCTTTTAAGTTTTTTGCAGTTCATTCCAGAGTACTTATTTAAACAATCTATTAGTTTATCCTAAGTAAACTTCACTTTTTCTTTAAATTTTTAACTCCGCTCTCACTGGAACTGAACCTTTACTTACCATTGATTACTATGTGGAATTACTCGCAAGTGAACACAAGATTGGGAGACTTGTCAGGCCAATTTCACGCAGTTTTAAATCTCAGACGTGTTTCTGGGGGAGAAATGTTCTTAATGAACATTTTACATTTAATGTAAAGAGGTTTATGAAGCCAATGTTAATTTGTTACGCACCTGGTGTGTCTGGTTGAATTTTGTTGTAAGCTTACAATATTCTTACTAATAATCAAACGTAAAAGTTAGATTTTTGCGTATGTCTGTTACTCTTTAAAGCTAGAAATAGCATCGGTTGCTGATAAAACTTTACAGTAGGTATTACAATTTGCAACAGAAAAACGTATCTAAAGGTTATTCCTTATCCGGGTGCAGGAAGTTGTTCCCAATCTTAGATGCAAGTTAGGTACTAGTATTTAATAATGGTCACTAAATGACTCATTTATCATTTTTATAATTACCTTTTGAATGTATAATTGTATCCCAAAAATCATCATCATCCTCCGAGCCTTTTTTCCCAATCATGTTGGGGTCGGCTTCCAGTCTAACCGGATTCAGCTGAGTACCAGTGCTTTACAAGAAGCGACTGCCTATCTGACCTCCTCAACCCAGTTACCCGGGCAACCCGATACCGCTTGGTTAGACTGGTGTCAGACTTACTGGCTTCTGACTACCCGTAACGACTGCCAAGGATGTTCAATGACAGCAGTTTCACGTGCCATCCGAAACACAGCCAATGGTGTCTAAGATATACTTAGAAAGTACATACAGACTTAGAAAAGTTGCATTGGTACTTGCCTGACCTGGGATCGAACCCGCGCCCTCATACTTGAGAGATTGGTCCTTTACCCACTAGGCCACCACGACTGTATCCCAAAAATATTGAATCCAAAAACTATATCATTATTTTTTATAGCCTACACAAAATATTCTTCATATAACGTTAAGTCAATTATAGCTTACAACGAAATAATTACTGGCCAATGGCCATTAAGTAAGAGGAACGCAAGAAATACTCGAACATACGAAGTTCCGTACGGAAATACTGGCTTAATACGAGTATATAAGGAAATTGCATTACGTTTGGATGTGTTACACTTGATATGGGTATTATTTTTTGTAGAAATAAATATCTGTGATACATCCTGTACGTTAATACTAAGAAACCCAGTGATCAATTAATAGAAACTAAAAAAAATAATTTACAAAATCTATCGATAGTCTACCTTATTGACCCCATCGTGCACTAAAGCCTAGGGATCTTTTACTCGTCCGATTATATAAATAAATTATATTTTTATATAGACTATGTTACTCGCAGATAACGTAACTTTCTAATGGAGAAAGATTTTTTTATAATCAGTCAAGTAGTTTTTGAGTTTATCCATTACAAACAAACAAAGTTTTCTACTTCATAATGGTAGTAGTAACGAAAACAGCACAATTAATTGTAAATATTCTATCGCAGTACAAAACTGATGTTTGACTGACTATCGCGTGCAACTCGCCTTACAAAAAACTTTACAAAAACTAGCTTAGCGTGGTATTGTGCAACCTTTCTATTAGGTACTATAAGTGCGTTTAATTTTCGTAATCACGCCATTTTTGAAGCAGGGCCAAAAAAAACAAATGGCCAATTACAAGAACGTAAGCACTTCATTTGTTTTCAATATTACAAAGCGAAAATAGTGTGGGCTTGACGAGAAAATTGAGATTTTCTGTGTATTTCTTTTTGTTTGTTCGCGTATTTTAACCGACTGCCCAAAAAGAGGAGGTGCTCAATTATTCGGAACACTTTAAATATTATAGATTTAGGTTAGCCTTTGTTAAAGTGCTTTAAATACTTACCTAAATCTAGTTTGGGGCTAATAAGAAAACAACTTATGTGGATTATTTGGAAATCAACATCTTATTTTAAAAAAAGTTTTAATCCTAAAACAATAGTTATATCGAACTAAAGACCTACTTTTTGGGAAGTTGGTTAAAAAGCTTTTCTGATCTAACAAATCAGAATTCCCATAACCTTAAAATCAAAGACTTAACAAATACATTTTGTTATTCAATGATGACCATAAACATATAACAAGTATAACCTCATATAATACTTGGCGTCTACTTGCAACACGCAAACAAACCGCGGGTTTAACCAATATGACCTTTATGCTGTTGACCTTAAGAGCTAAATATAACTTCACGAAACTCGGGTCATGTGTGGTCATGATATGTAGGTACATAATTACTCTTTAGTTCCGGATTTAACTGAGAAATATTGTTTATTTCCTATAAATAAAATGCAATGCAACATTTTGTTTGTTTGTTGGTTTGTAATAGCTCCGAAACTGCTGAAATGATTTAAAAAATATTTCATTTTCATTTTATCCTGGTAAGTTCTCACGGGACGCGGTTGAAACCGCAGGAAAATGGCTAGTTTTCTATAATTTGACTTGTGGAGAAATGAATTCGTTTTTCTAAAGAACGCGCTTGTGGTAAGTTCACCGAACTGCTGATCTGTCAAAATAGTCTGAAATAAATTAATTATTTTTTCTATTCAATAGTAAAAGTTACACCACTACCCAATCCAATCCAATCGAATTGTTTGTTCCATATTGTTACGCTTTTATCTCCACATGCTAACTGCACAGTGTTCAAGCCATGGACACTTGGGGCCACAAAATGTGGGCCACGGTCGCTTCTGTGTGAATTATAGATGTGAAAAAAATCTTAATTAATTGCGAAACAGTCACTTATCATATTTCTGTTGACTTTTGACTTGAGTTTTATGTAATTTTCACTTGTTTTGTGTTTGTTTACGTCAATCTCGTGTATACGAAAGACGTCGATTTTTTTAGGCGATGGACGTACTAAGAGAACACCAGTTATTAACCTTTCAATAAATCTTAATATATATTTTTACCTAAGCTGAACTAGGCATTTTGCAGTGTAAGCGTAAATCTATGTAGGTACACTAGACGTTTTCCCACGATTTCACCCGCATCACGGGGGAACTACTGCCCACACCGGGATAAAATATACCTAGCCTATGTTACTTACTACTGTTAATTTAAAAAAGGAGTTTTTCAATAGTGAAATATTTTTTCAATTCAGTAGCTTTGGAGCCTTTAGGATACCAAAAAACAAACTGAATATTATTTTATATGTACACAAAAGAAAAAAAGTCGTGGTGGCCTAGTGGGTAAAGAACCAACCTTTCGAGTATGAGGGTGTGGGTTCGATTCCAGGGTCAGGCAAGTACCAATGCAACTTTTCTAAGTTTGTATGTACTTTCTAAGTATACTTAGACACCAATGGCTGATAAAAAGGTGAAGGAAAACATCTTGAGGAAACCTGGACTATAAAGTCTGAAATCACCAACCCGCATTGAGCAAGCGTGGTGATAAATGCCTGTGCCCAGCAGTGGGACGATAAAAAGACTGTAACATGTACACAAAAGAACTCAAACAATACTACACATAAAGTCGTTTCACACTAATACAGTAAAGACGTAACGTTTGAAAAGGGTGCGTTTTCCGGGTGAATAAATAAATAAAAATTATTCGGGAGGCCGAATAAATATTATGTTACGAGTTTATTTATTGATAACATAAAGAAGACGGATCACAATCCATACAAAACTGCCCCACGTCCTATAACAATGTGACGTATCTCAAAAAAAAGATAAAAATGTTTAAAAAAATATGTCATACTCTCTAATTCATTTTTTTTACACCTTCATAAGAAAAAAATGCTTTGAAAATTGTTCAGGCGCTGTTATGAAAACATCGTTCATAGGACTATTTATGGACTATTTTATTAAATTATTTTTTTGTTTGATAGGGTATACCTCACAGGTGGTCCCATAATCATCAGGTCAGGATCTGATGATGGAAACCCTGAGAAATCCAGGGCAACTTTTGAAAGTTGTAGGCATGCGCAGGATAAAAACTTGACTATAAGGTGTATGTCTTATAACAATATGCAACAGTAAAGGTTTGGAGCTGACCTGATGATGGAGACGAAAGAAGGTCGAGGGAACTCGACAACCGAATATGTAAACTACCTCGTGTTTGGGCTCATATTATTTGTATTGAATAGACCTTTGCAACAGTGAAGGTTTGGAGCTGACCCGACGATGGAGACCAGAGAAGGTCGAGGAAACTCGACAGCAAAATATTTAAACTACCTCAGAAGTCGGTGTCTAATGGATTTACCTAAGTTTATTTCCCCACCGACTTCTAGGCCGATGCTCCTAAGACTAGCTTTTTTTTTTGCTTTTCAGTGTTTTTGGAAGTTTCTTTATTGTAAAAAGTTTTTTTTAATATTTGGCTTTTCAGTGACAAGCACAGTTGTCACTATCCGCATAAGTTTAAAGTTCTTTTCAATACTAATAATATAAGCCCAAACACGAGGCAGTTCACATATTCAGTTGTCAAGTTCCCTCGACCTTCTTTCGTCTCCATCATCAGGTCAGCTCCAAACCTTTACTGTTGCATATTGTTATAAGACATACACCTTATAATCAAGTTTTTATCCTGCGCATGCCTACAACTTTCAAAAGTTGCCCTGGATATCTCAGGGTTTCCATCATCATATCCTGACCTGATGATTATGGGACCACCTGTGAGGTATACCCTATCAAACAAAAAAATAATTTAATAAAATAGTTCATAAATAGTCCTATGAACGATGTTTTCATAACAGCGCCTGAACAATTTTCAAAGCATTTTTTTCTTATGAAGGTGTAAAAAAAATGAATTAGAGAGTATGCCATATTTTTTTAAACATTTTTATCTTTTTTTTGAGATACGTCACATTGTTATAGGACGTGGGGCAATTTTGATCCATCTTCTTTTGCTAAGTGATATTGGTGTTATGATATATTGTTTTATGACGAGAAGTGCTAGAAAGGGACAGAATATACAACGTACTATTTTCTGTGTAAAAAAAAAAAAAAAAACTAGAAATAGTTAAAATTTTTGTAAGTAATTTCACCGTTTAAGAGTCATTATTTTCACCAAAATATATCTTGAAATTCCTTTTATTATTAAAAACATTATTTTTACTTTTTATAGTTATTTTTTAAAACTACAAATCAATTCATGAATTACGTGTCCTTCATAGTAAAAATTGTACTACAAAACTTGCATGCTCGCACAGTGTACCAAACACACAAAAGTGCCAAAAATAAAATGAAATATGAATTCTTAAGACGAACATACTGATAGTAACTGTGGCACATAGCCAGCCTGAATTTAAATATTTAAATCAGATTAAAATACAGTTATATCTACATTGTTGGCTAGTTCTAGAATTTCGAATTTTGTCCACTGTGGGAACTGGTTTTTGACATAAGTTATGTAATGACGTGTGGATTGTTTATCGATCTAGTTTTGCTTGAATATTAAATGTAGTAGTCGATAATCTTAGGTAAGATATTTCTAATCTCGCTGATCCCTGCAGTTTTCACTTTTAGAGGGAACTACTGCTAATACTCAGATAAAAATAGCCTATATGTTACACTGACATGTAAGCTTATTTGTTATCCAAACTCATCGATATCAGTTCAGCAGTTTTTGTCTGCAAGAGTAGCAAAACCCCACACAGCCAAATTTTCAAAGTTATTCTAGTAGATATACAATAATTCTTACATAGGTTCATAAATTATACTGCAAACCCTGCTTACCCCTTCATCCAAGTCCTACAGTATCGAGGTTAACAAGTTCATCGGACGTTCACTGTTGATTCCTTTCACAATCATGGTCGGTTGAACCTTCGTGCGATATGGAAACTGACGCGAATGTTAAACGTCTAGCTTTGGATTCATGATTCATTGGGATTGCTAGACGTTTTGGTACTGGTTTTGATATTTTGTAGATGGGTCCTTTGTCTACTAAGATTTTGGATAAGTAGCTATTTGAATAAACTGTTGGTAATGTTGCATTATCTCTGCGTGTATTTAAATTTAAAATTAGAACATAGAAATAAAGGAATTAATAAATAAAGGAGTCTTGAAGTGCTTAAAAGCAATCGACTTTGATTGAGCCAGTAACATCTGTCAAGCATTTTCTGAACCATGTGGGGGTTGGCTTCCAAATTGACCGTAGCTAAGTAAACGAGTCTTTCTGGTAGGCCATAAAATTTAAGTTGGATATCGATGTAAGCTATAAATTACACGAAACACAACCAGCAGCTTCTGTTGATTAAAAGCTACACGACCTCGAAGCATTAGCAGCATCACTCACGATTCTTTCATTGAAAACGTTCCGCTACTAAAAACAATTGAAATCCCTCAATAAAACAATAAGCAATCGAGGCGATAAACTGCAAAGGTAGATACAGACCACGGAGTAAAGAAAGATGAGCGGAGATGCGATAATGCAGGTAGGTCAGGCGACTTCTTCTAAGTTAAATTTGTGCGGTGGGCATGACCAAAACGATCAGTTACGAGTAACTAAGGAGGTGCTTGATTTCTTTGAGACATCCGTCAACGATTTCTGATCTTACAAAAATGGTCGGGTCCAAAGGTCGAAAACAGTAATTTTCTTCGTTCCTCGCTCACCTGCAATTTGTCATTTTCCGTTATGGCATCTCCGCTAATCATTTTGTTCTCCACGATACAGACCAATAATACATCACTCAATGTCCTTGCTACATTTAGAGAGGATCCTTTCGAAAATTCCTATAATTCAAGCTCGTAATAACACTAGGCTATCTTAATAGTATCTGTCTGTTTACAAACTTTTTGTCTAGATTGAACTTTAAGTTCTGCATAACGGTGGGAATTCCTTTGAAGATGAGAATGTCAGTCTTTTGAGTGATTTTGCCTACATTTGTGATGTTTTAGCTCCGTTTAGTGCACGCATGGTCTTTTAATACGACATTTGATTGATGATGACCTTCTTAAGTTGTGTCTGTTTCGTGTAAAGCTGTTGGTGTTTTGAAATGATTGAAATGATCTTGTGTGAAAATTGTTGTTTAGTCTAGACGAGATTCAATTTAATATTATACTTTGAAATGTGTGTTGCATCAAGAATACCATTAATGCCTTAAAGCTAAGCTTAATTATCGGAAGTCGGAAAGCTTTTAATTTATAAAAAAATATGAACAGTTATTTTATACATTCTTACATTTGAAGAGCCTATCTTCATAAGTCCATAAGTATGAGCAAAAATAAATATCATGCTAAATCTATTGTTTCTTGTTACAGAACTGCGTGAAGCTTTCGAAGCTGAAGCCCAAGAAGTGAAGAAACCTCGTCTGCTGCTCACCGCTGCCGTCCCTGTTGGTCCTGATAACATCAAGGGTGGATACGATGTACCTGCTGTTGCTAGGTACGTGTCAAAGGACAAAACAGAACATACTAAATAATTGATGACAGGAAACAAACAGAATGACAGAACCTCAGAACCATTATCAGTTAGAAAACTCAATCTATTCTCCCCAAAATATGACAATGGGGACATATTTCTACTCACATAATTTTCCCATAAAGTCAGCCCAAACGTCTCATTTAAACTTCCGTATCCATTCGCATTTTAATACGAGTACTCGCCCAAATAATTTATATTGAGCAGAAAAACGATTGTCACACAGCCGTTGCAAAATTTCCTCTTTATTTATAAATTTTTAACATTGTTCAGTCAACTCCATGCGTTTTCCCACATTCGGATACATTGTATGGGTAACAACTTTATCAAGTATGCAAATTTTGAATAAGCCATTCGAACTTTCACCTTATTCCTTGCAAATAAGGACCATAAATTCTGGTCCTAATGTTCGGGAAGTGAAAACGAATGTTTGCCAAACTAGGCACGTATATTTTGATGTGTTCTTATCGCGCTTTTGACGTGTCTATCAGAAACATTAAAATTTGGCCTTTTATGAGGCTGGGTTGTCACTTCTGAAGTTCGCTGTATTAAATTTAGATTTGTTGATGCAAAGTTTTGATAGGAATGTCAGTTTTGTTATGATATCTTATTAAATACGTCTTATTTTTTATTATTACGGATCATTTATAGGAATTACGGATAATTTCTTAAAACATTTTTAGTCCGATTTTAGGACGCTATGTTAACTAAGTCATTAACCGATATAAAGGATATTCACGATTCTTTTTTCTTCAGCTATCTGGACTTCATCAACGTCATGGCATACGATTTCCACGGCAAATGGGAGAGGGAGACTGGTCACAATGCTCCTCTGTACTCGCCCTCATCAGACTCCGAGTGGAGGAAACAGCTGTCCGTCGACCATGCAGCACATTTATGGGTCAAACTTGGAGCTCCTAAAGAAAAACTTATCATTGGTGAGTTTGGATTTATAACGTCGCAAACAATATTGTAAATAGCAGAAACCAGTTTCTACAGCGCCTTATAAATATTTGTAGAAAAATGAGAATCTAAAATAAAACTGGTCCTCTGAGACGCAAAAACATTTTAATAAGCAAAGAAGTCTAACACTTAACGAACTCATTATTCCTCATCATTTATAATGTACTGCGTAAAATAATATTCTACCGCAATCTCACAGAGTGTCGCCCTCAAATTAACCAAAATCTCCAAGAATTTCTAAGAAAGCCAGCCGGCGAACATTTTGATGACGTACATAATTTTCAGGTATGCCAACATACGGACGAACATTCACCCTCTCGAACCCTAATAACTTCAAAGTGAATTCTCCAGCCAGCGGGGGTGGGAAAGCCGGGGAATACACAAAGGAAGGAGGCTTTCTTGCCTATTATGAGGTTGTTATAATTAAAAAATATTGCTCAGAATACGAGGTGATTTATGCCAGTTTAGATGCTGTTTATGAGATTGTATTTTGGGATGTTACAAAGTGAGAAGATTTATTTTGCCTGGATGAGGTTGATTAAAGCGTAACAACAGCATTTGCTTTACGTTCAATATATATTTTGTTAGACATTGAGTAAGTAGCTTGTATGAACAAATTGTGAATGAAAGCTCGAATGATTCGTAAATGAAGATGAATGCCAGTGCTTAGAAGAAAAACAGCTCAATATTACGTACTAAGACAAGATATTTTTCCCCAGGTATGCGATATACTGAGAAATGGCGGCACATATGTATGGGACGATGAAATGAAGGTGCCTTACGCTATCAATGGAGACCAATGGGTCGGCTTTGATGACGAAAAGTCTATCAGAAACAAAATGAGGTAAGTTTGTGAGAGAAAGAACAAAAATAAAAGTTGCAGAGATTCCACGAACCAGGCTAAAAATAGGCTTTTATGTCTGAACATAAAATGATTTATTAAAGGGGTAAAATGGCAGTACGTAATGGTGTACGTACCACTTGTTAATAAGGATTTATGATACTGTCGGGGTCACGTTAATAAATGTTAAGCCTCTTGAACATTTGACGGTTTTACCGACTCTTCTAATATTTCAAACATTTTTATACCTATGCCAATAATATTTTTATGATGATGATGAACATTCTAATATAGTAAACTTTTGCAGATGGATTAAAGACAATGGTTTCGGTGGTGCTATGGTCTGGACTGTGGACATGGATGACTTCAGCGGCAGTGTCTGCGGTGGTGATGTCAAATACCCCTTGATTGGAGCTATGAGGTAAATTGAAATCAATTTCAATAGAGCTAAAGATCAAACTTGTTTGTTTACTGTAAGAATACAGATTAGTACAGTTAGAAACTCAAGATTACGTAAAACTTTGATTTAAATTGGCAAATAATTGGTTGCTATTATAATTCCAAATTGATGAGAACTCAAAATAACCATCTCTTTTAAGCCTTAACTTTCTCAATATAATATCGAGTATATCATAAAAGAATCTTTTTATTTTTCTAAGAACAGGTCCTTAAATCTTTAAAACTTTCAGAGAGGAACTCCGAGGCATCTCCCGAGGAAAGGACGCTAAAGACGTCGACTGGGCCTCCGTAGCCTCCAGCGCTGTCATCGAGGTCACTGAGAAACCACAACCCATCAAGATCAGCCTCTCCGATGTCCTCACCAGGGTCAAGAAGCCGGTCAAGAGCGTCATCATCAAGAATAACAACGCTGCTGTTGATAAGAATAGTAAGTTGATTGTTTTTATATTGAGAGATTAGGATTTCTAAATTCATGTATTGAATCAATAAGAAAAAAAAAATACGAGATAATTTGGATTTCTCTAGTTTCTTAAAAAAATCTACAGTAATAATACCCAGCGTTCAAAAGTTATAGGTTGTTATGAAATTAACAAGTTTTTATGACAGACACGTAGAATTCATCGTTTCACGAAAGACTAAAAAAATATTGTTATGTTATCGAGCATTAAAATCACATCGAATGTTGCTAAAACCATGTCTATATTTTTTATCGTAACAGCTTGTATACCGGAAGTACCAATAAACGACAATTTAGTTTAGCGTCAGCCATGTAATTTTGTCATCGAAAAAATCTAAAATTTTTATTTAATAACGTCTTAAAACACTTTCACATGTTGATAATTGGCGGCGTTTATCAGCCCACAATGGCCATCTATAATTTCAGTTAATACAGTTTAACTTTCTAAAATTCTCATATTTGGTTTTTATCTAACGTCGAAATTTTAATTGGCTTTATGCAACTTTTCTGATCTTGTCAACCGTAAAATATTCATGTTTATTGGACAGTCTACTATCTAATTAAATTGGTCAATATTTACTATTTTTTGTGATAAAATATGAGTCACTGCAGCTTTCGTTTTTCATCATAATATTCAATTCAGTATTGTTAAATTCAGCCCCAAATCACTTGCATCTCACGCATCCAGCCAAAATCTTAAAGAAAAACATCTTAAAACAGGGTTTATCTTCCAAAAACTTCAAAGCGTGTAAAAGTTACGATTCGTTTAGCATACTCTTTTGGGCACGTCAGACGCAAAGCTCCGTTGTAAACATGTTTGCAGAAATTCCATTTTCTAACATAGGGACAGAAAAATAAACAATGCCTGCTAGCAAATGGGAGATATTTTTGAGTCCTTAACGCTCCACTTGGCACCTGTATCGACAGTTTGCCTTTTCAGCTTTTCTACGGTGATATTTTAAAGATTTTAGTACAAGGTGCACGCTTTAGTGTCAAAGCCTGTCATACCACCAAAATTGGGGGTTAACGGAGGAAAACGTGTTACGAGGAACTTCTAACTACTTATGAACAATTCTGTTACACAAAGCCAAGAACCGAGCTTGTTACCGCGTAATAGAACATAAAGTATACACTTTATACCGAGCCAAGTAAAAGCTCTAAGTTACACCGATACAAAGAACCTCAGAAGCCCTTTCAATAATAGAAAAAATTAAGGTCAAAGCAAAAGTTTGTGCTATAAACTTTCATTAGCAAATATTCTTAGTCGAGATCTTACGAGTTACGAGTATAACAGATGGAACAAAAACAACTGAAAGTGTATTTGACACTAAAAGCTCGACATTCTAAGGAGTACCGCAAGGGTTACTCTTAGGCCCTCTGTTGTTGCCAAGAATAGCTTAGGAAAGTCGACAATTCGTGACATAGTTGCTAAAAGTTTGAAACATCGAGTGCTTTTACGTTCAAGTGGTATAGCCGACCAAAATACAAAGATCTCTGAAAATGGGTTCACACATACTTTGGCAATACATTTTCGGGTGCTTGGGAGGGCAAGGGCAGGTCTTCTTTCGTTGGTAGGTTGGCCTAAATGGGGTTTGTGATTTAATGCCGTCAAGTTTATGACATTGGCAACCGACATCTTAACAAGTAGGTAGGAGTTTTACGGCCTCTCAAGTGGGGAGATTGTAATAAATAACATATTTTCAATGTAAAGCATTAGGTTATGTTTCGTTAAGTATTCTTTTGAAAGTGATATATTTTTTATCTGGAACGCGAAATATAGAATGTTTTCAGAATAATATTTCATGTAGTAGTATTGGGCTCTTTTAGATTTGTTGAGAAATACTTTCTATAGAATTCATTGGTGTTTATGAGAAGGTATACAAAATAACACCATCTCATCCTTACTAATATTATAAATCGGAAAGTGAGTTTGTTTGTTTGTTTGTTTGTTTGTTCCGCTTTCACGCCGTAACTACTGAACCGATTGCTTTGAAATTTTGCAGACGTAAAGTTAGAAGTCCGGATTAAATAATAGGGTACTTTTTATCCCGAAAAAAATAGATATTCCCGAGGGAAAACAAAAATATTGTTTGCTTGATGGATGGATTGTAGATGGCGCTGTGTGTCGTTTAAAACAAGGTAATATATTGCAAACGAATATAAACATGTAAATTTAGAAGCTAAATGATACGATAATGAATCCCCGAAAATGAGGAATTCCCGAGGGATGATGTACAATTTGTTTAATCGTCTAAACTGTTTTTTTTTTACATCTACTTATATATTGCAAACGAATATGAACATATAAATTTAGAAGCTAAATGATACGATAATGAATCCTCGAAAATGAGGAATTCCCGAGGGATGACGTACGATTTGTTTTATCGTCTTAACTGTTTTTTTTACATCTACTTATCCTGAATTAACTATAATTCAACGAATTACTAATTGGTATAAGTATTAGTTAAGTTATTTCGTTCTTGAGGAATGCGATAGATGGCGCTGGGTGTTTTTAAAACGTGGTAACGATGTGTTTTTAAAATACATAAGAAGTGGAATGATAGCTTTTTAAAACGTGGTGACGTTGTTTTTTTTAAGATACGTAAGAAGTGCAATGATATCTCGCGCTTTAACCTGTAGCTCATTGTTCAATCGCGAGCTTCCCGATAGCTCGATAGATGGCGTTGTGCTTTTCTGTATCGTGGTGTTAAGGTTCGCCGCGAATTAGTCTGTTTTGAAATCAGTGGGGCCCAGTAGCGCCAGGGCCAGCCGCGGCTGCGGGTTGTTCGAAAGAGGTACCGCGGCCCTGGTATATAAAAGGCCTAGGACGGAACACGACGATTTTAGTCAGTAAGAGTCTGACACTCCCTCACCGCTGCTAACCCACAGCGGGAGGGGTGAACCGAATTCCACGCGGGCGAAGCCGCGGGCGGAAAGCTAGTAGTCAATAATTAACACATCAGATATAAAACCAACTTCAAACAATATCCCCAGCAGTAAAGTTACACAACCAGTTAGGAAGAAAATAAAAACCGCCAATTTAATAAATGAATTTCCTAACGTTTACATAATTTATTAGAGTTTGATTGCTGTCCCCTGATACGAAGACTGATGATCAAGAATTTAATAAAAATGTCCGATTGACTAACTGCTATATGATAGTGATGACTGATTACAAAGTAACGATTTAATTTATGAACTATACTTCGGCCGTTCAGAGAATGCGTTCCTGACACCTATCAGTTAGTCACGACTAGTGATGGGCACAACATAACACTGAGTTCGTTACCGTTCCTTCAAAATGAACCGCCGCATTATTTTAAGATTATTTTCGTTTTAAATTGGCGGAATCATTTGTTTTATATTTTAGTTATTTAAGTGGAAACCAAAAAAAGGTAATATTCATATAATAAAATTGTTTTATTTATTCTTTGTTACAAGTACATTGAATTGAATGTGCGAACAGAATATTAATCAGACTCCGATTTGCTTGAGGAGGTGGTGTCGTCATCATCATCTTCGCCTACATGTATAATTATATTATTATCAATAACAGAATCAATCCTGATATCTCGGTCTAACAAAAGCCGGGTAATCAAATAAAAACAGATCGAAAACACTTGAAAAACGTGGTCTATGCGCACGAAACGACAACGGACGACTGTTTTAGCGTCACAAAATGGCGGCCCATAACGCCATTTGGGGTTACCATTTTTAATCTAAGTATAAAAATGCGGTTTGGTCATAGTTTTATTTTTATTTTTCATAAAAGTTATAATTAAGTCTTATAGTCCATTATTTTCCAATTCTTAAAAAGAAAATCAAAACGTATTATTTTATATTATAACTGTATAAGAACAGATTACGATACTTGCCTGTTATTTTTAGCACAGCACTACAAAATATAAACCGCTGACATAACCTTGTAATAGCGCAGTATAGATTTAGAAAAATATTGTTTACCAAGTTATTTGACACTCAGTTTGGCACAAAATTATAACATTCATTGATTATTGATATAATAATGTTGTTTTAATGCTCCTCAATTGTTAAAACGGTAAACAACCAGCAAAAATATTTTTATCGTAACTGCAACGCCATTGCAAAGTTACGTCGTCAGTTCAATCGCGACGTGTCAGGAACGCATTCTCTGAATGGCCGAACTATAAGAGATTCTATATCGATGATGGCAAATAAATTTAAAGTAGATGACGTTAGATTGTGTAGAAAATTGATGAATGGGTACTAAAGTTATGATATATTAGAAAGTTTCATCGCTCTATTAGGTAGGAGCTTCGGATAAGAAATAGGATTATGTTCTTGATTGCAAACCACCTATGTCATGACGATCCTAGCTGTATTGAAAGTAGATAAATAATTTAAATGAATTAAAACATTAAAATGTGAGAACAATTTTAGTGAAAGTTTAATAAAATATTAAATTATTATCAACATGCTTTATAAAACAAAATCACCAACAACATACATCAAACAGTATCTGTTTTATTTATTGCATTGGAATTGATTACATAGATATTATCCAAAAAACTCTATATGACATATTTACACAAAAAATTAAAACGATTACTATATTTACAAACTAAATTATTCCCTACAACTTACTTACAAACTAATTTAAAAATAAAAAAAGGGAACAGCATCTTAAAATACACTTTTTCTTTCAGAGCGTGATCCACAAATCCTTTGCTACCTTACCTCCTGGTCTTCTAAGAGGCCGTCAGCCGGTAGATTCCTACCAGAGAACGTTGATCCTACCCTTTGCACCCACGTTATCTATGCCTTCGCTACTCTCAAGGATCACAAGCTGGCTGAAGGAGATGAGAAGAAAGACGCTGAAATGTATGACAAAGTTGTGGCTTTGAGAGAAAAGAACCCTAATTTGAAGGTAAGTGATGTAACCACGCATAAACTGGAAACACATAATATCTAACTAATAAAAATAAATACTCTACTCTTTTACGTTTGCACAAATTATAATTTCAATACTTATGCAATGCTGGAATAATTTAATGAATCATTGATTGGTGATTTACCGACTAACGATGATGATTTGAATGCAAAAGCTTACTTCGGCAATTATATTTGACCTGCCACTAAACTGGCTTGACAAGCTTATATTTTTATCAGAACCTGCAGCAGTTAATGATTTTAATGAAGTTTGTTAGTTGATGATTCTTTCGGCTGTCATTGAACATCTTAGGTAGTCGTTACAGGTAATCAGAAGCCGGTAAGTCTGACAACCAGTTTTACTAAGGGGTATCGGGTTGCCCGGGTAACTTGGTTGAGGAGGTCAGATAGGCAGTCGCTCCTTGTTAAACACTGGTATTCAGCTGGGATGATAACTTGATGATTCGTTGACAACATGTATTCTTTGTCTTCTAGATCCTCCTCGCCATCGGTGGCTGGGCTTTCGGTTCCACCCCCTTCAAAGAGCTGACCTCCAATGTTTTCCGCATGAACCAGTTTGTTTACGAAGCTATTGAGTTCCTCAGGGACTACCAGTTCAACGGTTTGGATGTCGACTGGGAATACCCTAGGTAAGAAACGACAATATTTTGGACTGTATTTTTTGTTTATCTCAGTCGGATCTGTTTCTGGGTACAAAATTAAGATATGTTCTAAACTATTTACAAAGATTTATGAGCTCAAAGTCCTTCTATCTATAAGTCTTACTGTTGGGGTCAATAGGCCTTACATAATAAAAAGTGATTAATTATGATATTACGATGACCACGAAACCTCCATAGTTACATAATTTACATAAATAAATACAAATATTTCATTAGCAGATAATACTTTATAATGATGTTAAGTAATATTTCATCAACCTATAGTTTTTCGTTCAAGGTTTCCAAATTACCATAGGTTTCGTCAAAAGGTTTAAGGAAATTAAGAACATATTAAGAAATGGTCGTTTAGTTCAAGGTTGTTTGATTATGTTTGTAACTGTGTGTCTCAATGTTTATGATATATCGCAATTTAAAGGCCCACTTATAGAATGGTCAGTTGCTACCAATAAATAATTTCGTTATCTCGCATTTAGTGAATTAGTCATGTTAAAAGGTAGTTATTACAAGTCTGTTATCTTTGTCAATCCTTCTACGACACAATTGCAACGCCGATTTTCATTCTCATTTATTACTAGCATCTGCTAGCAGTCTCGCCGTCATCCCGTAGGACCAACTTCGCATGACCGCGTTCAAATAAAATAACACTTCAGCTTAATTATATTACGTAGTATAATTATGTAAATAGCAAAAACTTTAATCAACATTTACCTCATTACAGAGGAGCTGACGACCGTGCAGCCTTCGTCTCTCTGCTCAAGGAGCTCCGTCTAGCTTTCGAAGGAGAAGCCAAAACATCAGGACAACCACGACTTCTCCTGTCTGCTGCTGTGCCTGCTTCCTTCGAAGCTATTGCTGCTGGATACGATGTTCCTGAAATCTCCAAATACTTGGTTAGTGGTTTCAAAATGATGACTAAGTTTTTTTTTTTTTTTACATATAGGTGTATCACTTTTGACTTACCTTCATAGTGCCTTCGGGTATAATGTTAGCAATATTGCACGTTGTCTCCAACTTACTGTATCTAAATAGCTTTGCTTTCTCCACGATATCTTGAAATCTATAAAAGAGTTAATAGTATGCACGAAGGAATGTGTGACACTGTATTTCTTATTTTTCACGTTCACTACATTATTATTTGCATTATTGAGCCAGTGTACTTTAGTACATACAGAGACACACATGAATTGTATGTACTTATTATAAGCTTTATATGTTTTACAGGACTACATCAACGTGATGACATACGACTTCCACGGTCAATGGGAGCGCCAGGTCGGACACAACAGCCCTCTATTCCCTCTCGAGAGTGCCACCAGCTACCAGAAGAAACTTACTGTCGTACGTATTTCTTTTCTTCTGTAAAGCATTATATGCTATGAATTTACATTTAAAATTTTCATTGTCAAATTGTAGTTTTTTCTTTTTATTAGAACTATTTAAGCATCGTTTAATGATTCCTTAATTTAATAATTTTTTTCCATTTACTCAAAATCAACATCATTTGTTCGCCAAAAATACAGTACAGGCAGTTACCCTCAAACTACATAGGTCAAGACCTGTATCTTAAGGATTAGAGTTGTTATAGTCTGATTTGTCGATCGAATATTAAAATTTGACGTACATCAGTCATTGGTCTGTTAACATATTTTATTTACTTTTCTAGGACTACTCTGCCCGCGAATGGGTTCGCCAAGGTGCTCCTAAAGAGAAGCTGATGATCGGTATGCCTACATACGGCCGATCCTTCACATTGATCAACGACACACAATTCGATATCGGTGCCCCGGCTTCTGGCGGCGGTAAGTTTTACCTAAATTACTTATACATATAATTTTAACATGTGTCATTAAAGTTACACCTAGGTGAACAGTTATTTTTGATGACTGACATCAAGAAAAGAATCCCTTACTTTTCTACAATTGTAGATATATAAATATGCTTTTAATAAGAAAATACTGTTTATTCATAGACAATTACCGCAAAATATAAGGCAAAAAAGGCTTTTTGAAATTTTAACCATAGTCATCATTTCTTTTATTCTTTGAATATTTATTTAAGTACTAAAGTTCTCTCGTTCCATTCTAGGTTCCGCCGGTCGCTTCACCAACGAGGCTGGTTTCATGTCATACTATGAAATCTGCGAGTTCCTCCGTGAAGACAACACTACTCTGGTGTGGGACAATGAGCAGATGGTGCCTTTCGCGTACAGGGAAGACCAATGGGTTGGTTTCGATGACGAGAGATCGTTGAAGACTAAGGTGAGCTTATTTTTGAAAATTAGATTTTACTATCGGACTAAAGATTAAAAATAAACTATAATTATGGTAGTTGAAATCATCCAACCAGTCAAATATATTTATTTTAAATACAATAAAACCTTTGATAAAACGTAACACAAGTTGCACGGTTCCAAATAGTTAGTTTCATGTATAAGAACCAGAAATAAAATCCATGGACACCCAAAGAAAATAATGTAATCACAGGGGCTCAGTTTTCTAATAAAAATCTATTGTTGGCAATTTCAGATGGCTTGGTTGAAGGAAGAAGGTTTTGGAGGAATCATGGTGTGGTCAGTAGACATGGATGACTTCAGAGGGTCATGCGGAACTGGAAAATACCCCCTCATCACAGCCATGAAGCAAGAACTTGGTGACTACAAAGTCAGACTGGAATATGATGGCCCCTACGAATCTTCTAGCCCTAATGGACAGTACACCACTAAAGATCGTGAGTATTTTGTACCTTAGCTCTTACATATTTAAAGCATTTGAACATGTTAGTTTTTTCAATTAAGTTTAAATCCCTCAACTATATTTTAACGTTAACTTAACAATCCTTTATTTTCTAGCTAACGAAGTAGTGTGCGAAGAAGAAGACGGTCACATTTCGTACCACCCTGACAAAGCTGACTGCACCATGTACTACATGTGTGAAGGTGAAAGAAAACATCACATGCCTTGTCCTCAAAACCTGGTATTCAACTACAACGAAAACGTATGTGATTGGCCAGAAAATGTTGAAGGATGCACCCATCACACTCAAGCGCCCGCTGCCCGGAGATAAGCTTTTCATCAAGTAGAGATAGACCAACTATAAACCATTCAGTTCATGATTGCTTATAAAAATATCATTTTTAAATCATTTGTTGAAGTATTTAGATATTACTCGGTGTTTTAGGTCCTGTTGTAGCTATGTAAATCGCAATAATTATAAATACATAGTGTTCAAAATTAGGTTATCTATGTAGATGATGTTATTGATTTTCAAAGAGCTCTTGTCTAACTTCGATCTTCATGGGATATGTAAGATTGTTTTTGTATTTTTATATCGAAAATGAAATTTATTTAAGAGGATTATACGCGCCATTATAGTTAGTGCCACAGTGACGGCCGACGACAATATGTAATGGGGAAAATTTTGTGGTCAAGAAAAACGGAAAATATATCCTGGATCCTTACATTAGTAATAAATGGAAACCGATCAGCGCACTGAATTGCCTAGAAGTTTATCTTTTAAAAATCTGATATTGATACTTTACAAATCACTAATGATCTATTCTATGGAGAATTTAATACTTTAACGAGAGACTGTTATTTCAACTTAGGTTATTCTTCGTAGAATTAATCATTGCCTTCATAAAAAGCTTGGAAGACCACCAATATTTTAGGTACTTATGTATTATATTATTTATTGGCGTTAGTTGGCTTCATGGATAGTGGATGAAAGGAATTGTGTGATAAACATAATATGTAAATTTCTCTAACATTATACTGAAACTTCTTAGCGGTATCTATTGTTAAATTATATTTCTTAGATTAATAATTTACTCTCCCAAAGGTACATAATTACAAACTATTGAAAGGAAGACGAAACGATGCTTCAGATTTTCTCTTACTGATTTTTTCTCTATTGACGTTAAACAAATTAAAGTAGACACGCTAGAAAAATATGTAGATACGTTTTAGGAGTCAAAAGTATATATAAAAGAAGTTGGAAAAATTAAAGAAAAACCCACCTGGAAGTCTGAAGAACGATCACTGCCTATAAATAATACTCGTCTTCAACATACAAAATTGAATGATACTCAAAAAGGTGAATTGAACAAAAATGATGTATCTTTGGGACTGTATCAGCATAATAATAATTTTAAGTAGCAAACCGAAGCTTTTTGTACTTTTATTAATACGAAATACTCAACAACAGCTGTTTCACTGCCTAAAACTGCCACCCATGAAACAAATGGGCAACCAACACTGATGGATGGAATCAGTGACAAAATTGGAGTACGTGAGTTTATAATAATTATTACTGTAGTTAGTTACGTGGTTAAGCTTGTAAATATTGTATTTAGATACAAAAAGAGATGTAAGAGTATTATTATACATTTTTTAAAAACGTTTTTGTATTATTTTGTTATCCTGTTAGGTTTTTTAATAAGGCAAAACTTGTGACAAACTTCGTTCGTCCTCCCAATTAGTTTGCCAGTCAACTAAGTTCGGAGGTAAAATTGTTTTTTTTTTTTTTTTTTTTTCAATTATAGACTATTTATCTACCTAGAGTACTGTAGATAATTTTGTACTTTCTACACCGCTTTGTACCAATACTGGGTTATTTACAAACTAGACACATACCTATGAAATAACTCTAGAAAACACACAACAAATTCAAACAAGCTCCTACAGAAATTCTCACAAAATATTCAGTCACAATTTCGCAAAGCAACACATAATCCCAAATCCAATATGAAGTGTGCCTATTTAAAATTCAGATAGCGTAAGCCACCGCCGTTGGATACCTATCCGATGCAGATGCAGTAAACAGCATTCCGTATCAAATAGACACTGCACTACGGAGTAAGGAAAATTTCTGAACAGAGATGCCAATAATGCAGGTAGGCCACGCGCCTTCATATAGGTCAAATCACTATATTGTATACAACAATGTCGCTTTTTCTGTCCCTGTGTCCCTTTGTACGCTTAGATCTTCATGCGGTTTTTTTAAATAGATAGAGTGACTAAAGATAGGTTTATATGTATGATAACATACATTAAATAGTGGGGAAATACTGTTATCCCGTGCGAAGCTGGAGTGGGTCGCTAGTACGTTCTATAGTTCGGCCATTCAGAGAATGCGTTCCTGACACGTCGCGATTGAACTGACGACGTAACTTTGCAATGGCGTTGCAGTTACGATAAAAATATTTTTGCTGGTTGTTTACCGTTTTAACAATTGAGGAGCATTAAAACAACATTATTATATCAATAATCAATGAATGTAGTTACGTCGTCAGTTCAATCGCGACGTGTCAGGAACGCATTCTCTGAATGGCCGAACTATAAAAGGTACAACGTAGTCCAGATCAGAAAGCAAAACTGTTTTATTTCGAATCATCATCATTACAAAATATTATTCTTGACAGCTAACGTAAACGAATCACAAAGTACAAACACGCGTACCACGTAATACGTACGATGAGTATAACCGAAACGATCAGTTGCGAGTGAATTAACTAGGAGTTGTGATTCTTTGAAACATGGCAATGATTTTTGTTATCACTATAGTGGCCGAGTCCAAGGAAGGCGTATACGGGTGGAGACAGTAGCGTTCCTCGTCCCCCGAACACCCGCATTTTGGCGCGCTACTTTCTTGGCCGGCGCCTACTGCCGGCGTGGCACGGCATGGCACGGCAGGTTGTGCAGTAGCATTCCGCGGCATGCAGTGGTATCCCGCGGCGTGCCGTGGCATGCCGTGGCATCCAGCTGAAAGGCCAGCCACTCTGGCATTTATGAGTTTTGCGCCCTGCGCCCCACCGAAATGCTGTACAAGTTTCAACCTTATTTCAACTATCTAGCAATCATAATTCCTCGACCCCTAAGTGGCCCATACGTCTCGCGGGATGCAGTGGCGTGCCGCGGCATCCCGTGGAATGAAAAAGCAAGACACGTCATGCCACCGCATCCTGCGGCACGTCGCGTCATGCCGCCGCATCCTGAGGCACGTCGTGGCATCGTGGATTGAAATAAGATTCAAAATAACTTAATTAGTATTAAAATCCTTTGCCGTGCCATGCCGTGCCACGCCGGCAGTGGGCGCCGGCCCTTAAGAAGTTTTCCGTTATGGCATCTCCGCTAGTCATTTTGTTCTCCATGTACTGCAGTTTTACAAGGAAAATGTATATTTTCATCCGAAGTAACGGACTTCGCATTAGATTGAAAAGACGTTCGTGGAAATAATGTGAGCTTGCTATTTCTTGGTAAGTATAGAATTGTTTGAAGGTTTTATATGCTTGTGTGTATGAACCATTCTTTTAGCTGACTTTATTGGGTTTTAGTTATTTATATCTTCCCTTTTTAGTTGGGTGGTCCGCTTTCCTGATTTGTCCTTTGCACTTCGTTTTATATTTGACGTTGTTCTCGGAGAAATGGTACTCCTTCATATCTTTCACCACTATAACCCATACTATAGTTCGGCCATTCAGAGAATGCGTTCCTGACACGTCGCGATTGAACTGACGACGTAATAACATTCATTGATTATTGATATAATAATGTTGTTTTAATGCTCCTCAATTGTTAAAACGGTAAACAACCAGCAAAAATATTTTTATCGTAACTGCAACGCCATTGCAAAGTTACGTATAATATTATAAACCTGAACCGTCTTACTACAAAAACTTTTAAACGTCAGTTTAAGCCTTGTCTAAAAAAATGTCAAATTATGACGTTGACATATGGTTCATTTTGGAACCACAATTTTTTTAGACAGTTGTAAAACAGGCGTTAAAGTTTTTGTAGTAAGGCCAGAAGAGTTTATTCCATAGCTGAATTTTAAAATTCATGTTTACTTCTGATTTCTAAAAGTTCAGTCATGCATTACAATCATGAAAATACTGCTCATTGCTGCAAAAATATTATCCTTTTAAATGCAATAGAAAAATAAAATTAAAAATAATTTGTAACAGATTAATTTCGCACAAGCATAATGTGATGCTCACTTATTGAAAAGCATCTGATTTCTGAATTTATTTGATTGCAATTTATCGAAATGATTTTCAAACTTTCTGAAACTGTCGGTTGCAAATTAATGAGCACTCATTTTGCGATATTCCCATCAGATTTTTGATGTATAATTTTTCGATTCGTGATCGTTATGTCGATACGCTGGTAATCCGGGGTTTATTGATTAATTGCTTGTATTTTTATTGTTTGTATTTAGTTAGTAAGTTAATACCCTTTGTATATTGTTGAAGATACAAAGGTAGGTAGGACCTACAATTTGCGCTAGCTACAGAATCGCAAAGATATTTGATGCGAACTGTACTATTAAACGTCTTGCTAAGCTAAATAATCATTTCTTTCAGTACCCTACTACGCCATTACATTTTCGCTTCAACAAACCACACAAAGATCGTAAAATTTCTAACTTACAATTCAATCTGCCTCCAACACCATCCACTTTAAATTCTTAGCTCTCAATTCCTATCACAACCATCTGGCTAGGCACTCTGAATCATCAGATAAGTTCGGCAAAAGTGGCTACCGATCTTGGAGTGCTTTGAACAAACTTTTATTGGAAACCTCCACAGAGTAAGAAAATACCATAATGCAGGTAGGTCAGGCACCTACTTCTAGGTCAAATACGTACGGTGGGCATGGCCAAACCGATAAGCTACGAGGGAACTAACGAAGCTTTCGGGTTTTTAGAGGTGAGATATCTGTCAAACATTTTTGGTATTAAAAAAAAATATCGGGTCCAAAGAAGGCGTAGGTATAAGGACGAACACAGTAACGTTCTTCGTAACCCGCATTTTTTCGGGCTACTTTCTTAGGAGATTTTCCGTTATAGCACCTCCGCTAGTCATTTTGTTATCCATGGAAACTTTTCACCGTACCAAAGAGAATGCACTCTCAAAATAGATTTAGTAGTTTACGTAACGTATAGACGAAGTTTTATTTGTTCGAATTTGAACTAAAATGTCCTGTAAGTACAAATGAAGTGTTCAGACATTACTTTCTTTAGAAGGACTCGGATTTGATTCCTGGATCTGTCCAAAATAGATTATTTAATTACTTAAGAATCATTATTCATATAATTTCTGAAATCAAGATAATTTAAATTAATTATTATTAAAAAAAAATAAAAAAATGGTCACTATAATATTAATGTCCTGCACAGCTGGCTGATCTCTTGGAAAAAATAGCCTCTTGAAAATAATGGTCGACAATACCTGGACTCTTTTATTATCTTCAAAACTATCTTATTGCTTAGATAGCTTTTATTGTAGAATACCTATCGCCCAAAAACCTTTGAAAAATACAAGCTACCTCTGAAAACTAGTAGCCTTTTACACCGATATAGTGCAAAAGAAGACTGGGAGATTGCTTTACCCATCGACCTTTGAGCTTATTCATGAATTCAGCACGAGTCAGTATAGCACTGAAAGAAGACAATATTGCTTTGAAGCTCACAGAGCAACTGAAGGGGTAAAAGCTTGACTTTTGTGGTATTTTATATGGCAAACTGACTTCATGAAATATTTACTACTTCTGTGATGCATCAGCTAGCGAGAAAAGACTTAAAACATAAAAAAGTCCTTACGAATATAATATATGCGATAGTAACGGAAATCTACGGGACTGAATAAATGAAAAAATTAAAAAAACGTTTATTGCTAGTATTATTACAATATTGGTTACGCTCTAGATCCTACACCGTGTTGTAGGACCTAGGCTCTACGATCCTAGAAATGTTCCGAAAAATGAAATGATAATGTAATAATTTGTTCCAGAGACAGTCTAGAGCTTGAGGAAGGACTCCATGTTATTCCAATCTTAGCTTCATCAATGTAATTTCTTTTACCTCCTTTTAGTTGTTTTTGGGTGGAACTGTAACAAAGTTTTATGGATACATCCACGCATCAATCATTTTACTGTCAAGTCTATTGAACATCAAAACCAACTTCTTCTCAGAGCCAGTTCAATATAATCCAAATATCATAAAGCCTTTCTATAGAAATGACCGTGCGGTCGAATTTATGTCATAAAGCCGGGGCCACACCTGCGTGACATGTAACATTCAATTAGTAGCCGAACAATTGATCGCGCAATAAATAACGCGTTAAATTCCTGTTTATGCTGACAAAGTGACAATAACTATGGTTATTGTTGTTGACTGTTTGTATGGTCATTAATATTGTTTTTGGATTGAGATAAGAAGGTTAAGAAGATAGAGAAAGACTTGTAAATGAAATTAGTGCAAAAGTGTTTTGCATATTTATTTAGTGGTTTTTGCACATTTTACAACGGCGGAGTTAACGTCTTAGGCGGTATCTACCAGTCTATCTTTGAGTGGTGGAGAAAATAATAGTGGTGTATACATACATTAGGTAAAAAGCATTTATTATTGATTTACTCAAATTCGATACTATATATATCCGTCGCGCTCTTGTTGCCGTAGGCGTTCCAGCCATATTAGAACCCAGTGGTCTGGCACGCGACGATGGCAAGAGACCAGACGGTATGTCGTTGTTCCCGTGGAAGATGGGTAGGTCTTTAGTATGGGACGCGACTTGTGTCGATACTCTTGCACCATCTCACCTTCCTAGCTCGGCGCGATGTGCTGGTTCCGCTGCTGCGGCTGCAGAGAACCTCAAACGGCGCAAATATAGCACCCTGGTTGGTAACTATACCTTTGAGCCGTTTGGGGTTGAAACCCTCGGGCCGTGGGGTCCAAGTGCTCATCTGCTTTTTAAAGATCTGGCAAAGCGACTTGCTGACACTTCAAGTGACCCAAAGGCTGGTTTTTATTTTGGTCAAAAATTAAGCATTGCCATCCAACGTGGCAATGCTGCCAGCCTCTTGGGTACACTCCCGGTGGGCAGCGATGAGGAGTTTTTTGATGCCATTTTTTAGTTGTATATATGTATAAATAAGGCTTTTTTTTACGTCATGTAAATATGTACATAAACTGAACCCAACAATAAAATAAAAAAATTACTGCTATTTAGACATTCAAAAAAAAAAAAAAAAAAATTCGATACTTAATTAATTAAAAATAAATTTCAATCATGTTTACAAACAGGATTTCATCGTAACCAATTATCGCATTATTTCAATTGAGATTAATCGTAGGTCTGTGTGTCCTAGGCATTAGAACAAAATAGCCTATTTTCAAATCTATATGAAAACGTCTGCCCACATCATGTATAATCTAGAAACGAGGCAAATCAAAACATCAGCTATGCATGTTCAATGACTTGCCATTCATACAAAATTGAACTCTATGACAGGGTGGTAAAGTGAATTTTCCCTTGAGCGATGTTTTCCTATGCATACAGGATGCGTTGATCGGAGTATTCAATTTACAAAATAAATGTTATGGTTTTACTGATCATTAAATTTAAATTCTTGTAGTTTAAGTAATTCTACTAAATTGTTTTGAACTGTAATTAGCTTTATGTCTCCTATTCAATGAAAAACGATTTTTTGTGTCACTGATGTTTTTCTAAGAATACATGAATAGGTAACTATTATAGAATCCCCAATAGAGGCTATAATGTATTTAATTGAAAAATATTAGGTAAACTAAGAAGTATGCGGGCTAAATGTGATTTAAATTATCTCACTGCTCTTTTAAGTGATTTTTAATTTTAGTGAATTAAATAAAGATTTTAATGTAGCAATCTACCAATATACAAAGGAAAAACCACGACAACATTACATAAATAATGACTGGCTGGCTAGCTCTAAATCCATCAGTATTAAGAAGTAAACTTGTTTCAGTTTACTTTGTTAGCTACAGACGAGCAAGTTTATTACCGTTTGTGCTACCAAGACAGCAAAGTAATACTTAGAGCATTTTTCGTCACTTTTAAAATAAAGATATTCTATTCTTGAATAGATCTATTAAAACGTTTACATCGTTATCATCATTATATCAGCCTATTGCTATTCACTGCTAAACTAAGACCTCCCTCAACGAACGCCAACCACCCCGGTCGTGGGCAGCCCGCATCCGTCATTCCATATTTGCATATTAGGTAAAAATATTCCATGAGAAAACTTTAATGAAACTCAAAGAACTCTCAATCTATCGTTCAAATTCTGCAGGGACCAAAGTTTATAGAGAATCAAAGAAAAAAAGAGAGATTAATGAAAGAAAGAAAGAAAGAAAAACCATTTATTTAACACACAAATGACGCAGAAAACAAACACACACAAATACAAACAAATTAAACAATGGACAAAACAAACAGTGAAACAAAAAAGAAAAGCGCTGCAGCTGCGTCACTTATGCGTGAAAAGGGGCAACGCTCAGCATAATGCTGTGTCTCGCACACGCAGGCACGAGACAACAGCGCTGGTTTTCAGCACTGACCCACCACATGACTTGCCTCGGGACTATACAATCAAGACGCCGTTTCGGCACGAATCCAGTAAATAAATAAATATATATATATAATTATTAAAATAACAGAAAAGTAGTAAAAAGTTAATAGTAACAATGAATATAAAACAAACCATAGACAAAGCAAAATACAATACGAGAAAATAATTAATGCAAGCGTCAAAATATTCTACTTATAAAGTTGCAACTAAAAGTCGCATCAAATTGTCGCTAGTCTACATCCAGCTTAAGCTTGGACGATAAACAACATAGTTCTTCATTGCAAGCCCTGTGTTAAATAAACAGCAATTTGTAAAGCTTGACTTCTGCTAGATTTAAGCAACGAAACTGAAGCTATCTCGATTTTGGTTTAAGGAAATAGAAAAAAAAAAAACTTTTAAATTAAGGTCTTTACTTGATATCATAGTAAAAGGGGACTTGATCGTACACTATAATTTCTGAATTAAAAAACAGTGGGTATGTCATTGAAGGAGCTAGTCTGTCTGCTGTCAACCAAGTTAACCTTTGATTTTTAGGACCATTTTAATAAGCGTAACCAAGAGCAGAGGTTTTGACTTCGTCCCTATTTTACAGTTCGCGTCAAGTATCTTCGTAATTCTAAAATCATTTGACTCCCCAAATATGCTCAGTAGTGGTTTGTTCTCCATATTTTTTTGACTATTGCTAAGTTAATAGAAGCCAACTTCGGACAAGCCACTTGCGAAAAGGGCAAATGGCTTATTTGGCGCGAACAGAAATCCTTTAATCTTATTCTTTTACCTCAAGCCAGAAGCTAAGATTAAATAAATGAAATGAAAACAAAGCCCATATATAAATGTAGGCCGACACAAACTTGGTCACATGCTTATAAGTAAAGCAACTTGTGAAGGTTGAAATTAGTACTAATTAGTTGCTACCAGTTTTCAGATGGTACAAGTCAAAAGCAACGGGAGTTGTGGTATAGTGTAACCGGTCGTATGCGGCTTAACTTGTTATATCTCCTTTCATCTAAAGTCGTCAATATTATATCCGAGAGAAGTACTCGAGAAAAAAAGATAAATTATGTATGAATCTCAAAACAAAGCCAAAATGCAAAATAAACAAACCTTAACTTACAACTACATCCAAATTGAACAGGTACCTAAATGTCAGTCCCGCGCCTGATATCTCTCCGGACGTGTCGGATTGCCGTCCCATCGAGCTATGAGAGTGAAGGAATAGAGAGTGCACTTATGTCTGCGCCAATAGTTGTGCACTATAGCATGTCCTGCGCTGTTGGCTTACCTCATATGAGCAATACCTCATAACAGCCGCCATGGCCGATAATCGGCTAGAAGGACATTATCATCATCACTACATCCAAACGCTCCTTCCATCATTTACACCATACATACTAGTACGCTAATTACCGTTAGTTAACAAGGATCCACCGTGCTGGCAGTCTTCGAGGGCACTGGACCAACGCCATTAAGTCTTACTGGATCTATGTTTGTTACTGGGATAGTTAGTGGTGATGGGGACTTGGAATAACTTATTGGTTTAGTTCTTGATTTTTTCTGTTGTCGGTTGTATTTGTGGAGTATGTTTGTCTCGTAGGTGCTTGTCCTGGTCTATATTATTCTACTGCTGGAGTAAGTCTCCCTATTTTGTTTTTCGACACGTCTCAATGACCCTAGGTACTTGTTTTGTTGACAAAATGTATATCACTGTGAATATGCCATATGTACATAGGTCACTGAATATCTCTTTACCTACCAGTTCTTGAATGCCAAAAAGCCCTAGGAAAAATAGGGAATTGTCAAATTATTCATCGTTAAATACACAACCCAAGCGTAAACTTAGGTCCATCTCTATCATCTCCCGAGCCTTTTCCCAACTATGTTGAGGTCGGTTTCCAATCTAACCAGAAGAGTAAGCTTAGTTGCTGTATAAATAGTTATACATCGTATCAACCGGACATTTCAGCATCACAAATAAATACCTAAGCCTAAAAAGAACTCTTTGCAATTACAGAAAAAGACAATTAGTTTGGTCAAGCGCCTGAGCGATTGGTTTCTGCGCTACTTACTGCAAATTATTGCAATCGTCATTTTTACTAGTAAATCTAGGTCCACCAGTCCAAGAGTAGGTACACTGCAAACTTTTAGTCGGCTGATAGCTGGTTAAATCAGTATGGAGATGAACGTAAGCGCGCAAATTAAACCAAAAGGTATTTGGTATGTATATGACGGATTGATTGTTTTTTTTTATTTAATTATTAGTAAAGGAACACCAACAGTTTCTGTGTACAAATTAGTAAAAATATAAGATTATAAGTCATAAAGGATTCACACTTTCCTTAAAAAATAAATACTTAATCAACCTGTCGACCGATTGTTTAGTCAGCAGTGTGCAGAAGCACATAAACCGACTATCGTCTGTTGAGTGTTTCAATAACAATAAAACGTTTAAGGTTTGTTTTCCAATCTCTTGGGTAACTGAATATCAATATTTAACCCGAAAGCTCCGGTTTTATTTAAGTTATCAGACACTTACCTTTTAAACAACCTTTACTGCCACGATTTGAAACTAGCTTAAACACCCCATTGTGTCATATTTCTCACATGGCCCAATCATATCATATTTCTCACATAGCCAAATTTATACAATATCTACTTAATTTTCAAAATGACCGCTGCCATCTCTACCTAGTCTTTTCCAAACAATGTTGGGGTCGGCTTCCAATCTAACTGGACGCAGCGTTACCAGCCTTTTACAAGAAGCCTATCTGACTTCCTCAACCGAGTTGCCCGGGCATAGCAGTATCCCTTGGTCAGACTTGGTTGGCTGTCAGACTTTCTGGCTTCTGACTACCCGTAGGTTCAATGACAGGCGGGACCTACAGTTTGACGTGTCATCCGAAACACAGTCTATTCTATTCTATTTTTGTTTCTGGCAATCAATGCCGTCGATGTCGATGTCGACGATTCTGCCACTGACATGTGATATGAGAAGCAAGTAGGTACGATAACAATTTTAAAAAACTGAAAGGAGAAAACTTTGCACTTATTGTAGAAGTTGTTGCGTTAGTAGGATGGCACTGAAACAAACACATAAATAAACTTGATATATTGTTAGTAGGTACATATAAGTATAAGAAACACAGTCATTAGTGTCCAAGATATACTTAGAAAGTACCTAAATTCAAGCTTATAAAAGTTGCATTGGTACTTGTCTGACCTGAAATCGAACCCTCATTCATACTTGAGAGGTTGGTTCCAAACCAAATATAATAAAAAAGTGCAAGAAAAGGCTCCGTGATATCAGCCCATAAACAGCCACTACTCATTATCACAACAAAAAATCTTTGACACATAAAAAAATGGCTCATTTGAATTTAAAATCGAAACAGTTATGAATAAAGCGTAGTAGTTTTATGAAATAAATCAATTACAATGTGTTAATTGTTTACATCGGCGCGTGGCCGGTAGAAACTCGTGCGCACTCGGCTGCTTAGCGGGTAGAGGAAAATTGTACGACGGACAAATGATGTTGATACTTGATACCATTTCTTTTGGGAAAGATTTGTGATACTCGCGAAAGATCTGTGATTTATTAGTACCAGAGTCGATTAAAAATGGGTAAGGACTAATTTTATTTTTAAATCTAGAAAGAATATCAACTTCCCACAATATCTTTTACATGTACGTCGCTTGGGAACTACTTCACATGCACCCGCACAAAACCTCTTCAGCTAATTAGTATAGTATAATATTCAACGTCCAAGGAAATAAGTCTAGACATCAAGGTGTTAACCTAGAGATGCTTGAATACTTTTTAATTGTTCTTGAAATCGTTCGTCGTTGTTGAAATACATATATTATTTAATCTATTTACAGCAATCTAGTTTTAATTACTTCTGAAATATAAATAAAAGTATTTTGGTAGGTCTTTAATTTTGGTAATAATATTTATTTTGAACACTTTGTTTGCAGAAAAATTGCATTACTTGAAAACATTTCATATTCAGTGCCAAATATAATCTTTAAGATATAAAGTAATCAAATGTCTATATTACATTTGTCTGTAATTAGTCTATAAATACATCTGATAAGGGTTAGGAAAAACGTATTTTCTTTCATTCTTTCTTTCTAAAATCACCCTTTCAAATAAGTGCTGACCACATACACACAGAAAAAAGTCAAAGTATCAAGACAGATCTTTCTTCCACAACCCGAGTATTCGAATGCTGAGCGACGCTCGCGCACCACTCGCTCGTATCAGTATCTCTAGGTCACTCGCGGAAGCCGGTCTCCCACTCGATCGTTAATCGATTGTGACAGCGAAAACAATCGATATGAATCGATATTAATCGAACCTGTTAATACTATTTGTGCTTGAATAGTGTGGCATGTGACTTGGATTCGATTTTTTATTTATTTTTTGAGTGAAGTGTTTCGTTGTGTGTGTTTTGTGATTTTGTTTTGTTTTTGACTTTGTTTGTGGAGATCACTTTGTTTTGTAAAGGTAATGTGAAATTCTTGACCTATTATTTATTACGATCTGTCATCAGTTTAGTATTTACTTAAAAATGCATTAATTTTAAATAACATTAACAAATACCCCCAAAAATTGATATTGCCACCTTAGTGTAGATAAATGCATTATTTGAGTACATAATAAACTAAATAATTCAAAAAAATAAAGTCAACGAGCATTAACGTATAAAGTATGAAACTTTAAAAATCAATTACAACTGATTCTCCTATACCTTTATAAATAAATAGCCTTCAATTATATTTAATCTCATTATCACTTTATCTTTCATACCTAAAAATACAGGTATCTAATTTTGGACCGAAATAACTCGTTATAAAGGTTTGTAATGCAAATCAATCAGGCGAGCTTCCTGGCCGAAGGGTTACTGACGTGGAAATGATAAGATATTAACAGGTAGACAGGTACCTAGATACCTTGTATTATCTATTAAGGTTTGTTTAATAAGTGAGAGAAATAATACGTCATTTTGGTTTTATGGATTGAAATATTTTGCGGGTAATGGCTATTGAGATTTATGGTTGTTATAAAGCAATTAAAGTTAGAATCTTAGTTAATTTAATATTTGATATTAAAATGAAATTGGGTTTACCAATTACCGTCTATTTTTAAATTGTTAACGCTTCACTCACTTAATACAAAATATTTTCTAAATCCACCTGCATCTTGACTTAAACCTGATAGTTCAACATTTGAACTTATTTTGATCCATTGCAAATCTATAGTAATAACATTATTAGGAGTTTGTTTCTTTGTGAATGTGTTTGTTTGAACGCGCTAATCTCAGGAGCTACTGGTCCGATTTAAAAAGTTTTCTCAATGTTAGAAAACCCATTTATTGAAGGACAATAGGCTACTTTTTAACCATGTCAGCCAAATTGTTGCTACGGGATGTATGTAAAACCTATATATATACCTATATATAGCTATAAATAAAACAAAAGAAAATAACCATATCACTATTATGAACTGACGTATTTAAGTAAGCGGCTTGTGGCTTCTTAAGCGATCGAATTTAGTTAATCCAAGAATTAGGTTAAATACCTACTTAACGCTAAAGGAATTAAGTATGCCACTTATTACTAACTAGCTAGTAGCTGTTTCCCCGGCTTTACTCGCATCCTGAACAAAATATTTCCCTCACATGGTAAAAAGCAATTGGAATTGAATACCCGTTAATTACTTTATCTAATTTGATATTTACGATGATAGCAACAAATAAAAGAATAACTTTCGATTCTTTTAACAATAGAAAATAACAGAAACCTCATTTCTCCATTAGTTTTATGGCAAAATATTTATTGCAAAAACTTGAGAATAAAAATACTTTTCACTAGCTATCGTTTAACTACTGATTACTTATAAGTATAGCCATTTAATGAACTGAAAAACAATTGCCAATAACAATTTGCAATCTATAGAAGCCAAGATTCTAGCCGTGGCTTCACCTGCGTGCCGAAGGACCATCTTATCGCATATATAGATAAAAAGTAGCCTTAATAATTCTACTAATACTTTCTTGCTTTCATCGTCCTCCTTTTTTTTAACGACGTCAAAAATCATCAAATGATTCCCAATGACCCCCTCCCGCTGTGGGTTAGCAGCGGTGAGGGAGTGTCAGATTCTTACTGACTAAAAACCATCGTGTTCCGTCGTAGACCTTAAGCTGGGTACTCACTTAGAAGTGTAGCACGTAACGTATCAGATACGGTATCAACCTGCAAGTGGGTACGGCTCGTCCACGGTCCTCACGAACACACTGCGAGCCGCTTTTGTGTTCGCAGTGAAACCGCCACTCGGCGGGTCACTGCGAGCTTACAGCGCTCCACGCGCGAGCGGCTCGCAGCGGGCACGTGCCTACGTACTCACTTGATACCATATCTGATACGTTACGTGCTACACTGCTAAGTGAGTACCCAGCTTTTTATACCTATACCAGGGCCGCGGTAACTCTTCCGAACAGTCCCGCAGCCCCGGCAGACCTTGGCCCCGCTAGGCCCTGCTAGGCATCATCCTCCTGCCATTTTCCATTATTTTTGGGTCGAAGTGTTTTTAGTTTTTTATAAAAATGAATTCAGTTTTTTTTGCGTGAAAAAGGAACAGACATCCATTCATACATACCAATATAGATACATACATACTTTTCGTGTTTAAAATATTAGTATATAATAATTAACTATGTACGAGCTTTCTTATTTAACTGTAAGTTCTAAGAAATTGGTTCTCCAACCATTTATGTTTTAGATTTAACCATAAACTGTAATAGCGTTTCTTATTGAAAATTCTCCATTATGATGTTCTTGGAAATGGTAAGAAAATATAGGTAACGTGATACGTTACCTATATTTTCTTACCATACGTGATCGTTGTTCGATAGTGGAGCACAGATATGTAATAAATGTTTTATGGTCTTATGCCTAGTTCCTATAAAAAATAAACAATTACATTATGTTTGCTAACGGATAGTTGGTAGTTTAGAGCGCATCGATCACAATATTTTAAGCAGCGCTTAGCGCCGTCCGTCCGTGGATGGGTGACCATTTTGTTATGACGAGTGTTTCTGTGACTTGTAAGATACTTCAAATTTAAAGGTCCTGGGTATCGTTTGAGTATCTTTAAATTGGCAGTCGTTACGGGTATTCTGATTCCAGAAAGTCTGACAGTCAGTCTTACCAAGGGGTATTAGGTTACCCAGATAACTGGATTTAGAAGATCAGATAGGCATCGCTCCATGTGGAACACTGATACTCAACTGCATCCTTTGAGACTGGAAGCGACCCCAATGTGAAAAACTAGGCATATGATGATAAGTAATTTTTGTCATATGTCTCATAGGATAAACGTCGAAGTTACCGTTCGTAATCAAAATTAATGGTCACTTGTTTGTAGAAACCAGGCATTACACTTTAAGCTATCATGGTATATCTTAAAACATAGCTATTCGTGTAATGAAACATGGTTATTATAATACTTTATACCTGTACCCAAATACCAAAGTAAATTAAGTTTATTTTAAGCTAAGCAAAACCGGTTTAAAAGCATAGTTTTGTGTACAAAATATTCATATTGCGTATTATATTATGTGCATATAAAGCACAGTAATAATGATGATTGTCATGATGGCCTTGTGGTTTGGTTAAAGGTACCTCCTTGTCTAGCTCGAGAGTACGGGTACGATTCCGGACAGATACCAATGTAACTTTTTAAAAGTTGTATTATGTACCATCACCAACCCGCATTGAGCAAGCGTGGTGATTAACGCTCAATCCTTCTCGAGTGAGATAAGGCCTGTACCCCAGCAACGCCTGTGCCCAGCAGTGGGATAATGAAAACGCTGATGAATGTGTACTTTCTTTTCATCTTATCTTGGACATTAGTAACTAAAGGATACTGAAGTCAAACATCGAGACTGGACTTAAAAAGTATACAATGTAGTAGCTAACCCGAGTAGAGCAAGGGGAGTGATTAACGTTTATTCCTTCTCTGTATGAGAAGAGGCTTATGCCATAAAGTAAGAAAATAATGGATGGACGATGATGAGGGCATGAGCTTCAGTTATCTGCTTTCAAATGATACCTCTTAAGTTTTGTCTTCAGAGCGATTAGTGCATTTTTATTTTTAACCAAAACAGGAATTCATGAATTACGTAAAACATACAAAAAATATTTCTCTTCTATCATGAAATTAAAATAAGTTCTTTAAATATTCATTCATTCAAATATATCACACATTAATATCGCAAACAAAACGAAAGCTTCTGTAGCGCAGATAGATGTTGTAGTAGAAATGCAATAAAATCGCATTAATTACATAATCAGGATATTATTATAAAAGTAGATAAAATTGCAAATCATTATCCTTTTCCCAACTATGTTGGGTTCGGCTTCCAGTCTAACTGGATGTAGCTGAGTACCAGTGTTTTACATGGAGCGACTGCCTATCGAACCTCCTTTACCCAGGAACATGGGGAACCTGATATCCCTTAGTAACTGGTTGTCAGACTTTCTGGCTTCGGACTACCCGTAATGACTGTGAAAGATATACAAATAACAGTCAAGACCCACTTTATCGTGCCTTCCAAAACACGGAAACACTACATTAAAAGACAGTTCACAAAACAAACGACTTCCTAACCAAACATCAACAATTCAGCATTGTTGAAATCGACACAGCAGTTTGCGAGAACGTGACAAAAAAACATACGTACGTAGGAAGTAACACGTAAGTGTTCCGCTGCGATACGGTCGGGTAGCAACACTATCGATCATAATGATTATTGACATCACTAAGGAAATGTATGAAAATCAGTTTGTTAGCAAAACTTAGTAGTATTCACTTTCTAAGTAATAACTTACTCTTTAACTCACTTTAGCGGTTTAGCTAGTGTTCCTTTCATTGATGGTCACAAGCGCAATAGTATATACGCAATTATATATACGTAATCCTGGGTTCTTTCTCTCAGCCAGGCCTGCGGTATCTGTGGGTTTTCAGAAACATTCACAAAGCAGCCCATTGTCTAGAAGTTGCTGTCACCCCAGGCTTGAGCTTCACCTTATCATGTCGGTCATGGGTCTTTGATTGTAAGCAATATCAGCTGTCATTCAAATTCTACGTCACAGACCATCAGGCAAGTTTGAGGACATTCGCAGTAGCATTGGCTAGGTGATTAAACAACAAAGTCTATAAGTAAGAGAACTATTAACTTTCACATCAATTAAATACAATTTGCACTCACAACTTGTAGAAACTTCTATCCACTATTCTACTAAATCTATACAATATGATCCTTTCCCATGGCGAAATATTCACCCATGTCGAATTCTGCGGACATTCATTTGTTTTAGTTTGAAAGCGTAACAACAAACAAACAAAGAATGTTACGAATTTATAACATTAGTCAGGAAGTTAACTGCCAGTCAAGTCAAACAATAAATAAAACATTGCGTTATTGCTACTGTGTAATAGTGTCTTGATAGAAAACACTTTTGACAATTAATTGACAAAAAACTTGAAATACTAAAAGACAAAAAATGGTTGAAGCCATCGGCGTCTCGATGCTAACGCCTCATAAAAAAAAACAATATAAATCGGTTTAGGCGTCTTCCTAGAATCAATTGACAAACGTGAAAAAAAAAATTATGGAATGGAGAACTTCTTTTTTAAGTCGTTTGAAAATAATGACAGAAGACAATGATGATAAATTGAACTTACTGAAATAATTAATTATTAAATTAAAATAGTTTTCTGTGGTTGCATCTCTCTGCCATTGATTTTAACTTCTTCTTCTTCCTCCTGCCCTGTTCCCAATTTTATTTGGGGTCGGCGCAATATGTCATCCTATTCCATTTTTCCCTGGCACTCGTCATACTGACACTCACTTAACTAATATTATAATAAATTAATACTAATTTTACTACGCACATCTTTTCTATGTATATAACAAAATGTCACCTGCTCGCCCCTTTATGTAAAAACTAAAGTGAGAATATAAAGATCTGTTACTCGAATTTCATCGTAAACATGATAACGTTAAAATCACATTAACTTTCTAAATCACAGTTTTATACAAAATTATAATTAATGAATATTCTAATTCTACTAAATAGCTATCTTATTAATAATTTTGTATAAATAGTAAAAAAATTCGTCTCATTGATTCTGGTTTCGATATGTGTACAGTTGCGCGCAAATCAAAGTTTTTTATAATGCTCGATGCTCACGTAAATTTACCCAGATTTTAAGAAAATAAAACAGTTTTAAGATTGTTTTATAGGTAATTTATTCAGTTTTGTACATGCACCCAGCAGTATTTACTGAGGTGAATTATTCTGGTCACTGGTCAGTAACTCTGAAATTTTCTTTTGTTTCGCTCACTGACAGCGAAAACGGTGTCTGAAAAGGATGATTGTTGAATAATATATATGACTAGCTTCTGCCAGCGGTTTCACCCGCATCCCGTGGGAACTACTTCCCGTACCGGGATAAAAAGTAGCCTATAGCCTTTCTCGATAAATGGGCTATCTAACACTGAAAGAAATTTTCAAATCGGACCAGTAGTTCCTGAGATTAGCGCGTTCAAACAAACAAACAAACAAACTCTTCAGCTTTATAATATTAGTATAG
This sequence comes from Helicoverpa zea, assembly GCF_022581195.2. NCBI lineage: Eukaryota > Metazoa > Arthropoda > Insecta > Lepidoptera > Noctuidae > Helicoverpa > Helicoverpa zea. Next base: position 12,053,038 of record NC_061460.1, on the reverse strand, counting down.
ATTATATCAATTAGCCTAGCTCCCAATAGATATTTGGTAAAGACGCAGACATATACTTGAGAATGACGTAGGGTCGTTTCCCACCATTATTTTATGGAAATCCACAACTACTAAACAATCAATTACAAACACAAACATACAAAAACAAACCCAATTGATAAACCAGCTGTCAATAATGTCCATACGACTTCAGAATCGCAGTTGCAATCGCAGTCGTGACCACCGACGACCGCCCGGGTCGGCTGTCAAATGTCAACAACCGTTGGCCGCACGCGATTTGAAATTCAAATTTCGAATGGTCATGTTCGGAAGACGGTTAAAGATGGCCGACGGATGGATCGATGGATCAAAGTTATTTTTAATACGTGATAGTTTTAATTGATTGCGATGAATTATAGATTTTTTGATTTATAGATTTTTGCACCTACTAATTTGGTTTATGATTTATTTTGATTTTATGTTTTTTTTGGAGGTTATTAGTGCTTAACGGTAGACGGTGGTCATATTAATCTTAAAATCCATACCCGTTGGATTTGTTTCGATATCTTGCGTTTGTCTGCGAAGGAAAAAAAAACTTTTTCCTGCAGTTTCACTTTCATGCTGTAAATCAGAATGAAACTGCCTACCTACTATTACTTCGGAAGTTTTTTTTTTTCAAATAAGTCCTTTACCAAGTTCCTGAGCATAAGCGCGTTCAAGATTGTAGGAAAACAAACAAATTATTCAGCTTTATAGGTTTCTGCCAGCTTTTGCCAGCGGTTTCACCCGCATCCCGTGGGAACTACTTCCCGTACCGGGATAAAAAGTAGCCTATAGCCTTCCTCGATAAATGGGCTATCTAACACTTAAAGAAATTTTCAAATCGGACCAGTAGTTCCTGAGATTAGCGCGTTCAAACAAACAAACAAACAAACAAAGAAACAAACAAACTCTTCAGCTTTATAATCAGCTTTATAATATTAGTATAGATGATAGCAAAGACTAACAACAGATACTTACACACATCATCCAAACCACATCCTGAAAATACTTTAAACAAAACGATAGAATAAAACATTTAAAATTAAAAGATCTCATTTCATTACTTCGACAAAATTAACTACTGCTTATAATTTACTTAACCAACTCTAACACCTAATAGCTTACATTTTCTAAGTCCATAACTTAAACGGAACATAAAGCTAACTTTATGTATTCTCACTTTAATTAAAACTCACTTCAGTCTTAAATTAACTGTTGATCTAATTAAACTTAGAGAATAAGTATCATCGTGTTATACTGCCGTTTCAATATTCAATCTATCGTTATTTTACTTGCCAAGGAAGTCGTGGTAGCCTAGTGGGTAAAGAACCAACCTCTCAAGTACGCGTGCGAGGATTCGATTCCAGGTCAGGTAAGTACCAATGCAACTTTTCTAAGTTTGTATGTACTTTCTAAGTATATCTTGGACAACAATCACTGTGTTTCGGAGGGCACGCTAAACTGTAGGTCCCGGCTGTCATTGAACATCCTCGGCAGTCGTTACGAGTAGTTAGAAGCTAGTAAGTCTGACCCCAGTCTAACCAAGGGGTATTGGATTGCCCGGATAACTGGTTTGAGGAGTTTGAGGAGGCAGGCGGTCGCTCCTTGTAAAACACTGGTACTCAGCTGCATCTAGTGAGACTGGCAACCGACCCCAACATAGTTGGGAAAAGGCTCGGGAGATGATGATTTTGTTTTACTTACTTGAGAAAGGAATATGACACTTCTTGTATAGGGCTAATTCCTAAACTTTATCTCTAGTAAACCAATTAACATCATTCAAATGGCCGTTAGAGTTCATTCATGTTAATTTAACAAAAAATATAGTCACGGTTGAAGCCTTGATCTGGTAGCAACGGATGATTAGGTTAGCCAAGGTAAAAAAAAAACACTTGTTGGTACTCGTATTATTTTCTATGCTTACTTGCTTTGATTGGGTCGTTGTGTTAGGCCGCGAACGCACAGGCAGGTGGCTTGCTTAGCGCCTAGTGCCTAGCGGCTTTCATCCTGACTATTCGACTAGGTAGGCGCAGCGCGCAGTGCAGCCGGTCGCGTTCATTTTAGAACGTTCGTTTTACTGGGCTACTCGCTAGGTGACGCGCTAGACACTAGGCGCTAAGCAAGCCACCTGCCTGTGCGTTCGCGGCCTTTGGAGTCGAATCGCACGGGCTCTGGTGTTCGATTCCTGGGTTGGAGAATTTAAGCAGCGTTCACAAAATCATCCCGGAGTCTGTCAAATTGATGATTGATACAACCGTGCATCTCTTTAGAGTAAACAAATTCTGTGGTCGACAATTTGTTTGCACACCATTATCATTACAGTACACACGATTATTATTGTATTACCTCATATACTTATGAGAATCATTGTGAAAAAATCCTACGAAAAAACACCACCCTGCTTCAGTTACCACTTCCAAAAAAAAAAAGTATTACGACGAACAATTTTCTTCTGCACAAAAAAGGCTACACGTTTCGGCCTATCTACTTCTTACAAAGTTTCTACGTAAAGTCGATAAAAAGTTAACAAGTTAACTATGTATTAATTAAACTCGTAAACATTGAGGTTATCAAACAATATCGATTGGCGCATGCGCTGTAGCCGTTATCGGATGCGTGGGCGCATGCTTTGAATATGTATGGACTTTCCTAGTAAGGAGAGTGAGTGAGGAGCGATGGGATGGGTTTATATTCGACACTAGTAGTAGCCTTTTGGCTTGCCTACATTGTCTAATTATTAGGTAGTTAATGTAAGGTGTATTTTATCGCAATGTGAATATTCTGTTAATTCTACCAACCACTGTGTTTTTTTTGTTTTCATAAAAAGCTAGACAGACATTTGAAACGACTGTTAAGTTAAATTTGATTTGCCACTTTTGTTTAAACATTCGTTTGCTTTCCTTTTACAACACCATTATAGCTGCACCATACCATCAAACAACATCAATTATTATGCTCCACTCAGTTGCCAATCTATGACTATACATACCTTCCATATTTTATGAAAGCCTAGCTATTCATCACACCGATCGATTGACAGATGAAGTAACTACCTATAAAGCTTGGGTTTCCTAGGAAAGCGGTGCCGTCATATTACGGGCGCAAATAGACGGTCGTCTTTACGGTGATGACATGCGGAAAGTTCCACGGCCGTTTTAACACACCGTCATAAACTTTTTGTTAGTTGTATCATACTTACTAACCTGTTTTGTTTAATATTTCTCAAATTTCACGACACCAATTCTGTTTTAGTTGACTTTTTCTATAATCTTTATTTTTTATATTATATATTGCTTCGTGGTTACGAACGAAATCTATTAAAATTTCGTCGTCCTCGCTGCTCTAAGAGTTGTAACTAATTTTTGACGTTGTTCCGAAAAAAAAAAACACAAATACGTATTAAAAAAGCTTCACCGCTTTCAATAAAACGTTCACCAAACTATCTGACACCGTCAAGACGGCCGTCATGCAAATGGCGGCACCGCTTTTTGAAGTTACGGTGTCAGTTACCGCTCTCTAGGAAACCGCCCCATTTTGTTTACATAGACAACGTTCTGGTGACGTCTTTCACCGCTGTATTACGGCCGCTATATGACGGCACCGCTTTCCTAGGAAACCAAAGCTTTAGATGTCATTATGTAGAAAATTTGTTTAGTAAGGATTACAGCATTTCATCCACTTTCAACATTTTATATTATCTATTAAGTAAAAGTAAATTATATTTAATTTTAATACTTTCGTTTTTTTAGCAAAATTTTAAAAAAGTTTATAGTCGGATTATAATTGAAATGTAATAAAAATTACGTAAGTTTAATTCATCAATAGCTCTGTGGTGACACAGGCGCGGTAGGAATTTTCACATTTGAAGTGATCCTTTCAAAAATATTCATTTTCTCCTAACAAATGATTCGATTTTACTTAGGTACTTAATTTGGAATATTGATAGGATTACCCTACGAGAAAGAAAAAGCAGAACAAGTTTTTTGACTTTATCCTGACTGTCTCTTGGCAGTACCTAACAGGCATAATTGCTTTCTATGTGAAACACCTGGCACACGTTTATAGAAGACCCACTCGTTTGTCATGAGGGCAAATGACGTGCATACTTAGTGTTAAGATTTCAAGTGTATTATTGTTGTTATGTATGATTTATCCCCAAGTAACATAGGCTACAATTAGTCTAGCTAGTGGTTCCCCAAGGACGCGGGAAACAATTAGATCGTCATAGGTACCTATTATCATTGTCTTAACAAGCTGTTTCTCGCTATTTCACCCACTTCTCAACTAAAATAGCCTACGTTATTCGCCCCGAGTAGCAGTAGTAGTTTTTTTAAAGTCGCCCCCTCTAACCCGCTAAACGCTCATCCCTTGCCCTCCACTCACCGCCTTACAAAGCATGCGCACATAAAACTGTCTCAAGTTATAACTTACGGAAGTCAAGTGTGAACGTGTTCTGCGATATTAGCAACAATACCATATTGGTAAAAATCTTTATCATAAAATTATTTGGATGGAGTTATGAGATTTTTTGAGCGTTATTGATTCTCGTGGGTGACAACTCGTAGTTTTGCTCGCGTCCCGTGGGAACTTCTTCCTTCAGTATAAAAAGTGGCCGGTTTTTTTGATAACTACATACGCTACCTAAAATTGAAATAATTCTAAAAGCACGTAAGTTCTTAGCAATCATGTTTAAGTTATTAATATGAGAATGTAAATAAGGCATAATATATCCTTCGGGCAATTTTCATTTTGTTCATGCCAAGACGGCTGCAACTTACTATGCTAGGCAAATCACAACTTAATGGTCTGCTTGTAATGAAAATCAGTTTCTGATTCTGCCTAGGTAGTAAAAAGCTTTACCATAACGAGAGCCGCACTCTCCAACATGATGACGCGGTTTTTCTCCGTCATTAGGAATGTAGTTATTATGTAGATATTTATATCTGATCTGTTATAAAATATGAATTATAAATAAACTTTCTTCTGAATGAACAATATCGTTTTATTTACGTAAGAGTGGATTTGCAAGCTTCTACATTATTGTTTGCTAATTATAGCCAGTTTTACGACTGTTGCTTTTTAAAGCAGTTTTATTTATAGGATTTCGTTATCGTACAAAATATTCGTCCATAGCATGTTTAAATTTTCTAAGAATATTAGCTTCCCATTTGGTCAAAAAAATACTTAAAATAGCGCTTGAAAAAAATTGAAACCGTCAAATCCAGTAGAAATTTTAACTTAAAAATTACCCAACCGTATATTCTATCACCATCTCCCGAGCATTTTCCCAATTATGTTGGGATCAGCTTCCATTCTAACTGGATGCAGCTGAGTACCAGTGCTTTACAAGGCGCGACTGCCTATCCGACCTCAACTCAGTTATCCGCGCAACCCAATACTCATAGGAAGACCGACAGCCAGGACATACAATTTATCGTGCCTCCGAAATACGGTCATTGGTGTCCCAAAATATACTTAGAAAGTACCTACATAAGAACTCAGACAAGTTTCATAGTTACTTGCCTGACCTGGAATCGAACCCACACTCATACTTGGGAGGTTAGTTCTTTACCCGCTAGACCACCACGATTTCTTAGAAAGCCGTGGCAAGAAGCTTGTATTTATCAACTTGACAAGATATTTGCTATCTATCTTTATATGTACAGCAATATAATATATACTTAGTTGTCGGTATATCAGACGTGATTGCAGTTTCTTGCATATGATTATTATTATTAAATGATTATGTTAGCTGTCGCGCGGTAATGATAAAGTTTTTGCTGTCATTAGTATTTAATCAATGGAAATTCTGTGTTGGGTAATTTTTATCGTTTTTGTGGCGATGAAGAAAGCGTTTTACATACTTAGATCCAGTATAGCTCGTTTTGTATATTTTGTTAATCTAAGTTTTTTTAAGTAAAGTTTTCGTTCAATAGCAAGATGATGAAAATATATATATATATTTTTTTATATATTTTTTTTATGACCCAAGGAAGTTGTACAAACAAATGCAGCTGGCCACTGGCCTTTTTTGTTTATATAAATTAATTCTGAGTATCTAACCTTAGCCGAACTAACAGAAATGTAACGAGTTTTACCCAAATTGATTCAGCCGTTCCCAACAAAATGGCATTACATTTTCATTCAAATAAGTAACATTTTATTCAAAACTATATTCAGATGATATTCAAACATTACCATATTTTATGTTATTAGTAGGTACATTACCAAGGTACAGTGACCATGTAGGATAATTTGCATGTCTAGTGTGTACGCACTCTAATGTACCGTTCATAATAGATCACGTGGTAATTGCTTGGTTTCTACAAATGTATACGTTTCTCTATTTTATCGTTGATGGTTGAAATTCATCTTTTGTGTAATTTTCTAGACAGAAATTGACTGGACACTAGTCTTCAAGCAAATCTGTATCTATACAAAGATATGTCTTTATATAAAGAGGCAACATTTTTTTTGTTTGTTTGTACCCTAAGGGCTCCGAAACTACTGAACTGATTTGAAAAATAAATTTCACTGTTAGAAAGATACACTCTTCCCGAGTAGGACAGTCTATTAGATAATTTTAATTCAGTACGGGCCGTAGTTCCCACGGGATGAGAGTGAAACCGGGGGAAAATGGCATGTTAGTTTAAGTTTTTTTATATTTACGGTAAAACGGCTGAACATAGTTAGATTTGGATCTGGAATTCGAAGTCGTAAGAAGAAAAGTAGTAAGTAATATTTATATTCGTCCAACTACTTTAATAAATGTTCGGAAATCTGGGTTCCATATTAAAAACCGTCACCAGCCCATAAAAACTTGAAAGTGACAGCCATGTGAGAAACAAAATGGCCTCATGATCATTAAGTAAACAGTCGAAATAATAGAGAATTAAATATAATTGTTTTCACCTTGATAGTTCTATTGTATTTAACGTTTGATGTTAGGGAAAGCTTTCTTTGGTGATAAGAATTATGATAAATGGTTTATATTTATTTCTGTGTCCTATTATAGTTCGGCCATTCAGAGAATGCGTTCCTGACACGTCGCGATTGAACTGACGACGTAACTTTGCAATGGCGTTGCAGTTACGATAAAAATATTTTTGCTGGTTGTTTACCGTTTTAACAATTGAGGAGCATTAAAACAACATTATTATATCAATAATCAATGAATGTTATTACGTCGTCAGTTCAATCGCGACGTGTCAGGAACGCATTCTCTGAATGGCCGAACTATAACCTTAAGAAATTTTAAGGTTATTTTGCTACATACTTTATACTAAAGTAGCTTCCGCCTGCGGTTTCACCTGAGTCAAGATGTAACTGTTTCCCGTAGCTGAATGGTGACAAGTTTATAGTATATCCTTTTCCCTGGTCCTACCTTCCCTCTAATTTTCAGCTTAAACGGTTCAGCCATTCTTGAGTTATAAGTAGTGTAACTACCACGACTTTTTTTTGTACATTTAGATATTACAGAAGTTATTACTTTATGATCTTCGTACCGAATTAAGTAGGTATTCTGATTACGGTTAGTTTATCGGTTGTCAAGTTTAAAGGAAGTCTTTTAGATTTCCCGTATTTCCCCGTAAAGTTATAATCTATTTGAGCTAATAAAGCTGAAAGGTTTGCCTGAATAAGATTAACTCCAGGAATCACTTGTCCAACTCTTAAAAATAGCAATTTTTGATAGCCAATTTATTGAAAAAGCTGTATGCTACTCTTGATCCAGCACGAAACAGTCCCCCGGCACGCGGGCGAAACCTTCAGCGGAAGCTGGTTAATAAATATAACAATTTCAACTTATGTACAACACCACGAAAAGCAATTTGAACTGTAAATACCTTATTTTGCAACAACCCATCGACGGACCAACCGCGGGAAGCAATACCCAACAAAAAATCCACGCTAAAGGAAACTTTGATGGACATAATCCGGTCATTGACGATAATAAACAAATCCCACGACTTGAATTATTTTACTTTGCTTTTGTTTACTAAATATCACGTTTATTGTCGTTCTCACGATGTTGATACAATTACTTTCTTTGTATTTGTAGTATTGTAGTTATTCGAATACTTTGTGACTTCCTCGGTCTTTAGAGAAGTGTTAACTCTTTACTGTGTTGCTTTGGTTGTGTTATATCATGAGCAGCTATACCTACTAAGTTATATAGTAATAGATCAAGTCTTAGCTTTAATAGAAAATGTCTTTTCTATCAGCTTACTTTTTCTTATCTACACTCCCTGGGACTTGATTCAGGCACTTAAGTAAAAAATAGCCTATGCCTTTACTTGATCAATAGGCTATGTAAAATTGACATATTATTTAACTGGTTCAGTGATTACCGAGATTAAAGCGTTCCAACAAACGAACCACACAAACAAAGCTTTATAAATATCAGTATTGGTCAGTACTCGCTGGAGAAGTTACTGGCATTATTGCAATCTCCATTGAAGTCCCCGTTGAAACCCCGTGACTCTCAGTATGAGTGGAAAAGACAAACTTACCTGGGAACAGGGAAGTGGACGGGAAAGAATCTGCCAAGGATGGGGCACTCGATGCCGGCCGGCCAGCGGGCCACTTCCTCCGCACTTGCTTCGTAATGTCTTTCCATGAGTCCGGGTGATACAGGCACTAACGATCAGCACTTCTAGCAAGGGCTTTTCATAGTTTTTTAATCGCACGACGAACCGCGGGTGATACCAATGTTTTGACAGTCAGAAGAAAAAAAACAAAAGCGAAACCCGTCATGGCAGGAAAAATAAAAAAGAAAGAAATGAGGATTGACCAAGAAGTCTGTACATTGTACAAGTATAAATGTGTAAAACTAGAACTCATATCATATATCTCCAAAAATAGGTCTATGAACTTAAAATAACTCAAGTTATTACAAATACTTACGTACGCGATCATCGAAATGTTTATTTTATGATAATTAAAACATAAAATCTAACTAATATCAGTTACCGTTTGCCTATAAATCTTTTACAGTTAAATCCATTTTAAAATGATAAAATTTGAATATGAGATCCGTTTACACAAACTATATTAGTATTAAATAGGCTTTTAACCGATTTGATACAAAAAAGGTTATGTATTTACGATATTGTTTCTTATGTAAATGTACCTAATACTACACAAATAACACAGGTATTTGGGTATTTAGTTATGAGTGAATTTTTCTTCTTGAGTTTTCGTTCATTTAGTCCTCACAAAATTTTGACTTTCAGCACATTATAACATCAAAAATTAGACTTTGGATCGTGATCACGTGAAAATAATATTTACTGTGATGAGAACTATTCAATGTCTAAATGGTTTTGGTTAGAGATTGAAAAGTTCTCGAGCTTGACGTGGACTGGCAAACGTGGAAGACAGGAATGCCAAAGGTGATCTGCCAAAGATCGCGAGTAGGCGCTGGATGAAGGCTGCTTCCAAATGGCCTTTTTGAAAACAAAATGAGCCAGGTGTAACTTCAGCAGTGGACTCCTATAGCTGTGATGATGATGAAAACACACATTTTCTTGTTAGAGTATAGTTTATTTGATTACCTAAAAGATTCTCATGTTCTTCAAGAAAGATCTTTGTAAACTAAGAAGTCACGCATTGATGCATATACTTATGTAAAGTATGTCTGGAATGCTCGTCTAACGGGTAGAACCACCACTAACGACCGATTAAAACTGATGAACCGGCAAATAACAGCAGTTAATTCTATAAACACCGGTTAATTTCAATGTGAAGCGTTATACAATTAATGTTGGCTGTGAAACGGATGTTTAGTTACGTGTAATCGAACCCTGGATTAAAGACATGTTTAGATACTGTTTTCAGTGTCACTTGCTTAAAAGACCTGCTTACTGACAGTTACTTTAACATTTACGTTAACTAAGCTAATTTGTACACTTCTATAGCAACTGTGATTTTAGCCTGTGAACTGATAGAACTGCTGGAATTTTCAGCTCCCGTACATCGCAATATTTTAGTAGTTTGATTAGGCACAGAATAATAATTGTGGATTAGGCTCATAACTCATTATAAGTAGAGATGATTGATAGAGCGCACATTACAACTATCAAGTAAAACAAAAAATTTAGTTGACGTTCAAAATAAACTGTCAACCAGACATCGAGACAACTATCTAATGACAACTTAGTCTATTGTGTGTTGTTTGCTCTAACTCGAACATCAAAATTACTTTTAATTATTAAAAATTTATCACTAGGTACTATAGGTATCTATGCTCACCTAAATCGCTAAGTATAATACATACGTATCTATCAGCTCACCTAAACAGAAGTTTCTTTTACAAGTAGGTAATATCACATTTTTCCACCCCACCACTGCTGTTACCCGTTTAACCTGCACTTACAAAGCGACAGTGAGACATGCAGTGTGCTTTTCAATGTAGGTGCAACGCGAACTGTGATCCATCGCGGGAACCTTGCCAAAACATACACCTTCATTACTTAGACTGATAGCACTGCAGACAAGTTTTTATATTGCAGTTTAGGAAAGGTATTCATTTTATCTCTACTTATGCTATAAAGTTAAAGAGTTTGTTTGTTTGTCCTCAAGAAATTGGGCAAGTTTGGGTGAGTTGCTGTGCCCTAACATGGTATCATGTATGTATCTACTTTTACATTTTATAATATCCTATGTATCTACTCATGATTGCCATAAATATTTGAAATATTTTTTCGGTGTTAGATAGTCCATTTATCGACAAAGAACTAAGGCTACTTTTTATCCATGTATTATGAGTAGTTTTCTCAAAATGTAAGTGGAACCGCAGGAACTGCTCGTAAAAATATACACGTAACTTTTATTTAGGCACTCATCAAAAGCCAAAGAGACGAAGTCCCAGGCAGAAGCTAGTAATACATAGATATTACTACATAGTATTTCATTATGATGTATGTACATCAGACAAGCCTAGGAGGTCTAGAATTATTTTCTCCAGCCTTCAACATTCCTACTTAATGAGCAAAACCAGCCCTTATTATTACTGTAGGTACCACTTTTTGTTCAGCTTTATGATAAACGATACTAAGCAATCATATATCAAAGAAAGTCGTTACAAGAAGTATTTCCTCATACTTATGTCTCGTTTAATATTTAATGGCTTTTACTATATGACGTCTGTCGATTTACATACATTTTCCTTTCACTTGCACTCTCTTATTATTTAGAGATTTTTTTTTTATTTACGATTTTTTTAGACCAGATAGCATTTAGTTCACTCTTAGGCTTTGTTATGAGCACACTTCGTGGTTTGTAGTTGACAAAAACGAACTATTTTTATATATATTTTTAACCGATTTTTCAAAAAGGAGGAGGAGGGTCTCAATTCTTCAATGTTTGTAATTGATGTCTCGATTGCTTGTCTTATGTTTTTGACGATCAATATTGAATCCTCTCTGCATTCCAATATGTCTATTATTATGCACCTTTTCAAAATGGTAACCCATCCATTCACATGCCGCAATCACAGCTTAACTTGATTCCCACCCTGAGTGGTTACGTACCTACAATTTTCACTACAGGCCTATTCTTCTATATTCCGTTTATTGCCTATTGGGTGTAAATCCCATACATTATGGGCTTGTTCCGCCCTCGCTAATTTCGATTCCGACACGCTAATACCATTCAATTGACAATTTATGGTGTATTGTTACCCAAAGATTTACGCCCAGTATTGTTCTGAACGTTTTGTATTAATTTATTTACATTACAGACTAAGCACAACCGAAATTATACCCTATTTACATAGTCTTAAGGTTGACATTGCAGTTGGGCAAGTTTGGATGTTATGGTCTTTGGTGATGGGGCAGCGTAATTGTTATAGATTTTCATTATTTTAATTTCTTTCCGCTTTTTTTGGTTCCAGGTTATTTATGTATTTACCTGCATGTTATATACCTTTTGATCACAAAATGTTTAGATGCAATATGCTGGTTAGCCTCAAACATAAGCTTTCTTTACTGGGGAGTTTGTTGCACCACTTCTCCTTCCCAGTAAAAACACATAGGAAGAGACGAAGGGTGGGCGTTTTGGGAACTGACTTTTGTTTTTGACGTTCGAAAAGTGCTGATTTATCAGCTTTATTTCAATCAGTTATGAGTTTAACCAGTTCCCTTTTAATAAATTATTTTCTTCTTAAATATACACCAAATTAATTGGATCATTGGAGCAAATTATTCAGAAAGTTCTCGAACAATTCCCAGTAAGTAAACTCCATAAAATAGACTGCTGTCGTGCGCAATACGCGTCCAGAGTATAGTGTTGTAGTTTGTAGCAGTGTCGTGTTATCGGCGACCAATCGTGTGAGAATGACGCATCCCTACAAAATGGCGACGAATCGCTCTGTTTTTGTTATTTATTGTTATTGACAGACTATCTGGTATCAGGTTGCCAAGGTTGGGTTGAAGTAGGATAGCTGGGGTCAGAGTTTCTGGCTTCTGACTACCCATAACGATGTTCAAAATGTTCAAATGACTGTCAGGACCCACTAAGTTTACATGCCTTTCCACAATATGGGTGTCTGACTGTAAGTACATACTTAGTTTATTAAACTGACTCGCTTAGTAGGGGCAAAACAATATATAGCTAGGTAAATAACTTTCAACCTAAGGCTAAGATAAATCGCGGGGTAGGTTGTAAACTGCGATTACACTAAATGACAATTTATATCCCGTTCTGGATTTCCGAAATAAAATGAAGATTAAAATCTTACAAGAGATAACATTAACATTAACAACCTTAACTGTAAAATAGATCTCAAAATTAAATTATTTACTGAAAAGTATGCTAAAATTAGCACTCATCCGTCACTAAACTTGCCGTCATCTCTATAGAAACTTTCATACCTCAAAGCTCTAAGAGAACTTTAAGTTTACAATATTTCTCTCCCACCTCAGTATTTAAAGCAACTATTAAGCCCTCAATAACTATATATCCATACTTTACACTGTCACCAGCATCTCAGTCCACCTCGTTACTACTTAAAAAGGCATCATGCGTGGTGTTTGTGCTTTCTAACAGGTTGCGATCCCCGATGTCCGCACTTTCCCTGAGCTTAATACCTAGTGGATTGAACTAGTTGAAGGCTGCGGGTTGGTCTGGTTCAAGCTGTGTGTGATTAGGTGACGGAAAATTGTGTCCTGGTATGTGGAAAATTGTAGGGAATTTAAGCACAGAAGGGAAGTTCAGTTTTGCAGCATTTTCTTGCAGTTTAAGCTGTATAGTATCCAGATCCAACTCCAGCTTTTCAGAGACCCTTTATCTTATTTCGTTATACCTCTACATTGTTGGTCATGATTTGGCAATTCAATTGAGATGATAAGCGTACTGCGAAAGCTTAACAAACAAACGATCTCTCTTTGTTTTGTTATATTATTGTTCCTAATCTGATTATGTAACTCTATTGACATTTATATTGACATTTCCATAACATATTTGTTTGCCGCATACTCATAATTTTGTATGACATCAATTTTGATAATAGGTACCGTTCCAAGTAATGTTCAGCAAAAACCCCGGATACTATCCATCATATTTCTTTCTCTCACAAACTCCATACCTCTGTAGTTCAAAATCCAAATGCATGACCTCATCCTGCAAGTCAAGCCACTCGCTCCAATTGGCAGGCTCCCAAGGAGGTCAGTCTTACACTGTATTCTTAGGGAAAGATCTTGTATGTAGGTACCTACTGTGTTTGTCCCATCTATTTTCTGTCATCTGGTAAATTAGAGACAGCCAATTTGTATTGCGGATATACGTTAATAAGCATCACATGCAAATTGTTGGTAATTAAAGTTTGCGTTGAAAGAATCAAGCGTTTTGACAGCAGACTTTTAGTTCACCGATCAAATAGTCTTTTTATCAAATATAGAAGAGTATACTGCCAACTGCGCACATTATAACGATTAGGTGTCGGTCGACCAAAACTTTGTTAGGACTCATTCAAGATTACTTTCAAACAAAACTATCCATCGTCAACTATTGGACAACAGTTCAAGCTGTGATCTAAGGGCTTAAATATCTGTTGTACGGTTTAGTACTATTTTAAAACATAATTGACTAGGTAAGAACAGAAGTAATCCAAGTAGCATTTTTTTAAAGTTGAGATATTCATAGAAATGCGTTTTTATGAATATCATAATTATGTTGAGCACATGATTTAAAATATGTTTGTTATTTGATAGATATAAACATAACTCAAACTTTCATAGCTGTTTTTCTTTAGTAAATGCAATTTTGATAAAAATATTGATTTAATTGTAGAAAATAGCAATATTTGTTGAAATACAGAAATGTAACATAAAAGAGTTTGTTTGAAAAAGTACTGAATAGCACTTGGATTACTTTTGCACAACCTCACTTCATACTCAAAAGTTCAAAAAATCGACTTAGCTCCATTTTGACAAAAATGTTACTTGGATCACTTCTGTTCTTAACTAGCCAATTATGCAATATTAAAATGTACCACATCTAGATCACGGCCTTTCCCTACCAGGTAAAAATATGCACTATACTGAGTTACAATGTTGCACTAATACTAATATAGCCTTCCTAGAACTATGGGGAACATAATATTTCTATAACGGTCATAAATTGACATGACTTCGATTGCTAGGTCAATAGAGAAGCTGTATTGAAGAATTACTGTTGTCTTAAGTGTATATTATACTGCTGATATTAGATTTTCATGTTACCGTAATCACGTAATACTAATCTAGTATGTGGCCCCAACTTTTTTATTACGATCTCGATAATATTAACTACGTTAGTGGTATGACCCCATATATTTCTTTTTCTGGTGGGATACAATGAAATGACCGCTCCCGCTGTGGGTGCAAAATGAGGTAGTGTCAGACTCTTACTGAACTACCAAAATCCACCATGTCTGTTTTTAAGCCCATTAACATCAGAGCCGTGGTAACTCGCGCTAACAATCCTGCAGCCTCGTGATCCTTGCGCTATCGTGATTTTAGACAAGGACCGGCAAATGACTTCTCAGATAAAAGAAAGGGATTTTTTTTTTCAACATAAAGCCCTAATCTAGACCTATATGTTAGGACTCGAAGTTGCAGCAGTCCTTAGAAAAATTAAAAAACTTAAATCTTACGCTATATCCAGACTACTTAAACTTATAGAAATAATACAAGTTAACTTAATTAATACAACAGCATTTTACTACATTTAAATTGATTTACAACACTAGTAAAACCTTTCAACACCAATTTCCCACCAGCAAATGAAGACGCACAGTTGCATGAAGATATAATATCACAACATAATGCTAGCATGATATTAAACTGTTAAGGACTATTACGATCTAGTTTAGCGAGATATTAACATGATATGGCTACCTATAATTCATGGTATACAAGAATTAATTTATGATCTTACCTTCCACTGTAAAGGTGGGTGCAGTATTGCCAATAATATGTAGTTTCTGCTCTTTAACCCGCGAAGTAAAGACAGGTATGAGAGGAAATAAATAACCACTATGTCTTTCTGTCGCACCGTATCTCTTAAATTGATAAACCGATTTGAATGCGTATTAGACAGCTTCACCTAAATCGAAATTTTAAACATTCTTTAAAGTACCACCAACCAACCAACGAAAGGTTTCTCCGTCCATTGTATACACAAAAAATCCTTTATAAATAACCCAAATACGGTGCCAGAACAGACCAAAATCCATGATATCAGCCAAAAAACGTCCGTACAATTTAACAAAATATATACCACTCAAATAATAGTTTACAAAATCTGAAACGTCAATAAATTACCCACGCGTAATTGGAAAACAAAAAAACAAATGAAAGAACAATTGCCCAAATTGCTCTCACGCGCCAAAATTCGAATTCAATGTATCGAAAACACTATTACACAGGAATCGATTAAAAATATACCGATTCATCAAAAGAACCGCATCGTTTTGACGATATCCCATGAAAAAGCAATAATGGTTCACTAAAATAGCAATTTTCATTGACATTTTAATGAAAACGTTCGAGCAAAAAGCGATTTAAAAGGGGGGGGGGCCATTTGTGAAGTTGTATTAACAGAAACTTCTGACCATTATTTTACAGTGGACATAATTAATGTGGTGAGCGCTCACGACACGTGGCCATAGCGGGATAAATGCATAAAACCAAACTATTATTTATTTAAAAACTATATTCATCATTAGCCAACTAATGTTGGGGTCGGCTTCCAGTCCAAGGAGTGACGGCCTATCTACCTCCTCGACTCAGTTACCCGGGCAACCCAACACCCCTTGGTGAGACTGGTTGTTAGACTTTTTGGCTTCTGACTACCCTATTACTAAGAATGTATTGGGAGTTTTTTTAGTACCTACTCGTTTACTTATTATTGGTAGAAACCGCATTAAAATTCGTTCAGTTATTTTTAAGTTTATCGCGATCAGCCAGACAGATAAAAGCGGCGAGAGGCTTTGTTTCATAATTAGTGATAGTGTTTTTTTAATTAAAGAAAGGACAACCCCTATTGACGTTATTTCCTTATTAATATTAACTTTACTGTTACCCAACAGACAAATTATTACATAAAAAAGCTTTTAGTTCCTACGATACATATTTTAAAATAAAATAAAATTTTAATAATGACGAATAAGATGCATAATTCTATTATAATATCGCGTTAATTTACGTTCGTTTTTACATATGTTTAATGCATTATGCAGTTTTAAATGCAAGATATGTAGACTGGCCTTCACATTTTGGAGTCCATCTTTGAAATCATAGCTTTTCCGTATGGCATATTAATCTGTTGGTGAGGTCAATGCAAAAATGGTAGAATATATACATAAGTATTTTTATATATAAAAACATCATCTAAAATAATAATTCTTAAAGTTGTTAAGATCATCTATCCTGACTTTAAGATTCGATTTATTAGTGTATTAAATTGCAGTTTTTAACTTTCTGAGTATAGTGTATAACTGACAAAGTTTGATACACATTATGTCACTCCTAATTTCCAACAGTGAAAGACTTTTTCAAATTGATTCAGTATTTGCTAGGTCAAGGGTACAAACAAACAAAAAGTTTCCTCTTTATGACATTAGTATGGAAGTATAGACTCAGATTGAAGCAATGTTAAGTTAAATTAAATTCAGTTATTCAAAGATATCTAGCATTTTGTTTCTCTTGAGAACATAATCTGCAAAAGGCTAGGATTGCAAATGCTCAAATCGAATCCACTAAGACTTATGAACTGCAGGATACGAAACGACATTGCACATTTCCAAAATCTTTATATGCGAACACATTCTAGCAGTGGACTCGCGCCGAAATGTACACATTATTTGGCGTGTGTAATTTTTGAGAAATCGGCATTCTTGGCGGTAACACGCCACACATTTAAGAATTCTGTACTTCTGTCTCCTTGAAATTATAAGCTTTTGCCTTTAGTTTAATAACAACAAATAGATTCTTTGAGAATCCATAATTCGCAGAGCGTTTGATTACGAATAAGTTCCTTTTCGCGTCCTGCCTCCTAAAATCTAAGAAAACCTATCCAATTCCGTAAAGTTCATAAGTCTACAGTTCAGACAGGCTTCTCCAATCAGTCTAATCAAAACGTCAGAACGCAGTTTCTGATCAAAGCTGAAAGGTTCGTCTGTTTAGTTTGAACTATCTGTAAAGTTTAATGAAAGCTTACCCGCTCAGTATATTTTTCGCTGTTACGTTAAAAAACCCCGACGGAAAAAAGGGGTGTTCTAAGTTTGAAGATTTTGTACGGTGAAGATGCGGAAGAAAAAATTACAATGCAAAAAAGACATAAACGAGATACTGTTTTTTTTTTTAATATGTTCTATTATAACTCCTATGCGTATATTTTATGGGACAAGTTTAATAACTGATTTAGCATTAATTCTCAATTTAAACACTGAATATAACATTCAAAAACGTCTTCTACATTGAGAGTTAAGGCGTATAAAAATATTTATTTCAAAATCAGATTTTTCCATAGCAGAGTTTGGTCTCTTCACTTTAGCTAGGTTCGCAGCATCGTTAAAATTACATGAATTTTCAGTAAAATACTAAAACGTACACCTTCAAATGAGTCGCGCGATATCTGCGCAGGTTGGCACAAAGCACTATTAAATTACCGACCACTTTTTACTTGTCAGCAATTGATAGTTTTGTATAAAATACTTTGATGTTTTTTTTGGTAAACGATTTTCAAAAGCATAACCAAGTGGTAACACCGTAAAACCTCCACTACAGCATAGGGCAATAAAAATCCAGATTATAGAAGCTGGTGCAGATAAATTCCAGTTTATTACAATCCCGGTATAAATAAGCGAGTTTCCTAGTTATAAACATTTTTCATAAAGTCTCGTATAGATCGCGTTATCTGTGTAATAATGAAATTCTTCGAACAATTTGTGAAGTTTTGAAGCGAACGAGTTGGGGTAGTCGTTTTTTAAAGTTACGTGGACTCGGTTTTAGTTTGGTGTTTTGAGTTAGTAGGTGGTTGAAAGTTCACTCAACTTTTAAAGGGATTTGCAGATTATGGTGTATGAAGATATAAATGAGACCATGAAAATATTCAAGGCATAGGAGGCCTATGTTCAGCAGTGGTCGTCCTACGGCTGAGATGATGATGATAGTTATATGTTTTTTGAAAAATTCAATCTTAACGATACGGATGAATGAACGGGAAAAGGTTAGTGAACAATAGAACAAGCGAAATAAACGAATGAGTTGAATTAAAAATATTAGGTGCCTATCTAAATCCAAACATAAACTATACCTACGCAGCTTCTTGGCAGTCGGATGAACGGTAATGTGGTAATAACATCAGGTAGCTTATCTAAATTTTATTTATATTAAATCATCAAAATCTAGATTTCCAACGGTTTTACATTAGAACCGTAACTTTCATAAAAATTACCAAAATTTTAATTCTTCTCAGGTTCAATGCTCCAAAAAGCGAATTATACTTTGAGAAATACCATTTCTTTTTCCATATATAGTAATTCATTGATATCAGAAATATATTTTTCCATATCATTTAGCAATAATAAAAAGATACTGTTTCTTACTCCCACATAGGTTTGTAAGGAAATTATATCAAGATTGACGATGTAGGAATTTTTACGCGCGACTTAACCAAAGTCTGGAGATCCCTTGTGACCAGTCGTTATATTGATAACTAGCTTCCGCCTGCGGCTTCGCCCGCGTGGTTTATTGACGCAAAAGTAGCCTATGTGTTAATCCAGGGTATCGCCTATCTACATACCAAATTTCAACCAAATCAGTCCGCTCGTTTATGCGTGAAAGAATAACAAATATACATCCATACATTCTCACAAACTCTCACATTTAGTGGTACATTAGTAGGAAGTAGGATTAGTTGGATAGTAGGATAAGACACTTTATGGGATTTTATAAAGATGTAGTTGGATCTTCTCTTAACGAGTGATGGTAATTGAAATTATTGGGGAGTATATGAAAAGAAAGATGGGGGGTATGGAGAATGCTATGTTGCTGTACCCTAACAGGGTCCATAATTGTACTGAAGCTGAAGCCTTGTATACAATCTGCAACACATATCATGGAAGGCAAATAAAATAAATGAATATGAATACAAATACATGCAATGGATAAAATGAAGTTATCGAAGCCATCAATAGTATTTTTTGTACATGCTTTTTTCCAGTGCTATTGTGGTTTACAAACATGGAATTCAAATATTCAGTGTGCGTTATGTCTTCATATTATTTATTCATCCAAATGGCTCCAGAAGTATTTTTGATGGATCTACATACCATCATAAAAATTAACTGCGGAGCATCAATGCATTATAAATGAACATTATGTCATAGAATTTCATTTGTATGTTCACTTGGGAACGCTAAACGAAACTTACAAAATTGTACCTACTTTAGATACTCTAATTATTACCTGATTTTGGACCGTCACAAAAAAATCTGTGGGTACTGAGAAGGGGCCGTTTTTCTTAATTTCCTAGTTTGTCTACTTATTGTCTTTAAGGCAATTTCGAAGATTTGTGTTACCCTGTGGAAGTCCTAATCGTTATTCTTAATTGTTTTTTTTTAACATTTTATTTTCCATTACCTAATTTCAACTTCCTCTCATTTCAGCACACACCCACACTGAACAAATGACAGTCAAGGACTGACAATGGGTAGCGGCATATCAACAGCCACGAGCCGCAAGTGGCCGGGGCGGAAGCGACAACCTCATAGTCCTCAGGCCGAGTCCTCACGAGTACTCTTCCTCCTGTACCTCATTCATAGGACCTGGAATGTAGTTGTGGAGCATGTGGATTCTAAGAGTGCTAGGTAAGATTAATAAAAATAGTTCTCTATCTGGTTGCAATTATCTCAAAAAATACTTCATAAAGTCTTGTGCCATTGTCGATGTAAGTATACAAATCGCCTATTTGAAGAAGAAATGTCTAACAAGAAACGTTTCAGTGATGGGGGACCCCTAATGGTAATTTTTCAGTTTTGTATATTAACTTTATAGCACAGATTAATTTTAATGTTACTTCGTAATTTATAGGTTAAACCTCGTAAATGTGAGTTGTTAAATATTTGACACGGAAAAGAAGTATAGGACCAAGAAATAAGCTAAAAACGAAAATGGCATATATGGGTATTTTGAACACGAATTTACTCGAAACCAAAATACCTACATTATGTAGTAGCCAAAATACCTAAGACATTGTTCCCTTTGATGTGACGGTACAAATAGTGGGAATTCAAGGCCTACCATTTGTGGCTAGAAGACATATTAGAACCAGTAATGAACAAACACAACCTTTGTCATTATATACAAGAGTGATAGCTATCTATTTATAATGGATAATGATCTTATTTCTATGTTATAATGATCATTTATCGTCTAGAAGAAAGATGAAAAATTAGGTAAGTATTCTTACCGAGATGTCTGAGAATTTATTGTCTAGTAAAATATTTATCGTTGTAGTATTGTTGTGTATATTTATTTGTTCTTTCATAAAGACGTTTGTTATGATCGTTAGGTCATCATATTTTTTATCCTATTGGGTCGTCAATTTCGATGAGTTACTTGATGAATGAATTGATTTCTCTAACTACATATATACAAAATTCAGTCTTTCCCAAAAATCTCAATAAAGGCTGACTGGAAAAACTTAACTACATCTTCCCAACCTTTACATGACATTCGTGACATCATCATCATCATCCTCCGAGCCTTTTTCCCAACTATGTTGGGGTCGGCTTCCAGTCTAACCGGATTCAGCTGAGTACCAGTGCTTTACAAGAAGCGACTGCCTATCTGACCTCCTCAACCCAGTAACCCGGCAACACAATACCCCTTGGTTAGACATTCGTTACATCTATTAAAATATCTTCACTCTCAATTCCAGATGGCGTGGTTCCCACACAGTCCCCAGTTCGGGCGAGGGTCTGGCCCCGAGGTTCGACTCCGTCAGCCTGGCAGACTCGGACCTGGGATCCTGTTACTCCAACTGCAGCTGCAGCTACTGCCGGCTCAGGGAGTGCGCCCATGATTGTGTCAGGTGGGTGTTATATTTCAATCAGGTTACTGAAAATGAAAAATAGTCTCACAACGTGTTTTATCTGACACTATGAAATCCTAGAGCATTTGTTTTTAGTTTGCGAGTAAACTAATGATATAGACTGACACTTCAAAGACATTGACTTTAAGAATGGAAAAAAATATGTCTTCAACATATATATCCCAAGCTTGTTATGATGGCAAATCTTATAAAACCGATCTCAAAACTTAACTAATAATATCTGTTTTTGTTTATTTCAGGTAAGAAAACTTCCTCAAATTACAAACAAGTACGATCAGCTGCATATAGAAGTTGCTAGATTCATCGACAGGGTATACTAGCACCTACAGGAGTAATTTAACTAATGCCTATTCTTATTATTTATAACTAAGCAATTAATATGAAGTGCTCACAAATATTGAACCACTAGTCACCACTTACTAGAAATACCGCCTTCAAAAACACGCAAAGCTTCAAAAGAAGACTCGGCCTTCTAGTATCTATAACTCACCCACGTACAAAAAAATAAAAGTAGATGCATTTAAAACTGCCTACCCATTTCACAAACAACCTTAAAACCAGAGACCTTTTTAAACAAAACGTAACCTCTTTACAAAACCAAGCTTACCGTTTCAAATGCTTTAGTTAAAACCAAAAATCTTTATTTCTACTTTAGTCTATTTTCTTTGCAGAAGCTTACTATTGAAGCTATTACGCAATGAGCGCACTTCTCTACAATGTTAGAAACTTCTTTTTAGTTTTGCTCTTATCCTTTGCTAAACTTTTGGGGTGTGGTCTAGATGGAATATCTATGCTAGTACATTTTTAAGTTGGTTAAATCTCGTTAATTGTTTGTTTGGTTAAATCTCGCTGATTGTTGGAACTACTGGTTAGGTTTGAAAAAGTTTCTCAGTGTGAGATAGTCTATTTACAGGCTACTTTTTATCCAGCTGCGCAATGTAGTTTCAACGCGGACAAACCCAAGGAGATGTCATGTATTTTATCTAGACACACGGCAGTGTGTCCGCCAAGTTCGAGCAAAAAAGCGACACACCGGCCGTGGGTTATATTACACGAACCATTTCGGGCCAAATTCGACCCCCCTGTAACTCAAAATCTATTTTATTTACGCATATCAAATTTCTAGTATCTGTTGAGACCCCCTCACTTATCTAAAATACAAAATTTCATTAATATACCTATTGTAGGTCTTGAGATATTGACGTCAGAAAATCGCTATTTTTACTATACACTTATTCACTTATTCACTGACTCACTCATCAAAAACCTAGACCACTTCCAATGGTCGTATTGACTTGAAATTTGGCATGGAGGTAGGTCTTTATGTCAAGTTAAAGGGAAAAATCTGAAAATGGCCAAGTGTGAGTCGGTTTCAAAATAATGAAGGTGTTTTATACCCGGTGTAAATTTATTCCCCTAAGGAACTAAAACGAACTAAATTTATCTATATTTATATAATATATCTTCGAATGGTACAAAGGTTTGTATTTAGTCAAAGTAAAGTAAAAATCTGAAAACGGCCAAGTGTGAATTACTTTCGAAAATAACGAATGTGTAACTTTGATCCACGAACATAATATATGATAACATGTCATGTCAGTCAGTTGGTAAATCTAGTCCATTTAGTTAATCTAGTTCATTTCTTTGTAAGAAACATAGTGCATATTAAAAAATCTAAAAAATAGTATAAATGAGACATTTCTTTAACTAACTTCATCATAAGAAAAAAATAAAATAAACAACCTTACAAAAATAAATGAAATCCCACCCAAAACAAAAATGTGAAAGACTGCCAAGTTCGATAATATGGGAATGCTTCGCCTATAAAAGAAGTGAGATCTGAATAAGTACCAAGTTCCATACACATACCTCAGTTAAAAATAGTTACTTTTTAATGATGATTACTTGGCAAGTTTTAATAGAAAATTAAATACTTGATTCATTGCGTTTAGTAGGTTTATAACAAGGTGTATGAAAACTTGCCAAGTAACATCATTAAAAAAGTAACTATTTTTAACTGAGGTATGTGTATGGAACTTGGTACTTATTCAGATCTCACTTCTTTTATAGGCGAAGCATTCCCATATTATCGAACTTGGCAGTCTTTCACATTTTTGTTTTGGGTGGGTAAATAATACATGACATCTCCTTGTAAGAGTAGAAGTAATTTTAGAATATTGTATTGTAATAGGGTATTGTTAAAGGCAAATTTTTTAAATCAATTTAGGTACTTACCAAGTACTAGTTTGTACAAACCATGTATTATTTAAACTGATATAAAAGAAATATTGTCGCAAGCGCAGTATATGAATTGCGATGGACAACGGGCAGGCCTACTAAAGTAAACCAACAAAATGTAGCACATTCTGTTGCTTTCAAATCATCATCGTAAACATTGACTTCACATTGTCGTCTATTGTCATGACTAAATCCGTTGCGACTTGAACCACACCTCATTTTAACACAAAACAATTAAATTCCTATGTTGAGTGCTGTTCAAGTAAAATGGCGGTTATCAGCACACACTGGTCTGTGGTCTGATTGCTTTTCTTTGGTTTAATTCCTTTCTGCAACCTTCCTAACGTTGTGGCTGTCGGCTTTACTCGATTTGTTGGGGTTGGAAGTTGAAGCTGGATTTAGTCGAGGATTTTTAAGACAGAAGTTAATTGTGTGCCGTCAGCTTCAACTTAGTATTTTTGTAGTAATTTATGTCTATCTATGTCAGGTAGTTAGTAGAACATTTTTGGGAATGATTTCACGGAAGTATGCTTCATCTAACTCTTTAGGAATATACCTAGTTTTGCAAACCTAAGATATCTATAATTAAACTACCTAGATCAATGCCGGCAGTTGAGTCTAAATTGCTCGAAAACGGTTATTGTTGACATCATATTCTTAGACTTTTGAAAATACCATCAAACCCAAATTGTGATGGTTCAAAAATTTCACATCGCATCGCAAAAGGTAGTGCTCTTCTGTTCGGTCCGTCTTGGCACAGGCGTAGTTGCGGAGATCTGGAATTTATTTATTTTTTTCATAATTCCAGAAAACTTAAAAAAAACAAGAACAATGGCGTTAATCTACAAAGAGCGGATCTCATAGCATACAAAATAAAAGATAAAAGTACTGAAGCTGTCTTCCTGCCATTCTCAGATACAAAGCAAACAGTTAATATTATCCTAAAGGAACTTAGGACTTCAAAGCTAAAAACCTGTTCTATAATCTTGTGGCTGCTTTCAGAAGCTTAGATAATTTAACCAGCTGGAGATGCCTTTGCCGTACCTTCTTTTCTGCTAAAGATTCAAGAGCGTTGCTCATAGTTAAGTTTAAGGCGATTATCACACTGCCCCGCATGATGCAGCGTAGTGCGTGGATGCGTTTTTTTCCGTTGCTTGTAAATATCTCCGTTTGTATGGAAAACACGCATAGTCCAACACACTGAAAATGCATCCACGCGCGTTCATGCGGATCACGCACATACATGCGGAAAAATACGCACCCCGCGCGTAGGTGCGGGGCGAGACGCAAGGTATGGCACACTGAATCCCGCATTGCCGCGCGTGATTTTGAATGGGCGTGACGTGTATATTTGAAAATGGAAGCCGCCGTGCGTGAATCTACTAAACGCACCTACGCGCGTGAGTGCGCGAAAAACCCGCACGATGATGCAGATCTGCACTCCCGCAGGAACGCGCGTAGGTGCGTCGACACGCAAGATGCAGCGTGATGCGGGGCAGTGTGAAGATCACCTAAGGCGATTATCACACTGCCCCGCATGATGCAGCGTAGTGCGTGGATGCGTTTTTTTCCGTTGTATGGAAATATCTCCGTTTGTATGGAAAACACGCATAGTCCAACACACTGAAAATGCATCCACGCGCGTTCATGCGGATCACGCACATACATGCGGAGAAACACGCACCCCGCGCGTAGTTGCGGGGCGAGACGCAAGGTATGGCACACTGAATCCCGCAGTGACGCGCGTGATTTTGAATTGGCGTGAGGCGATTATCACACTGCCCCGCATGATGCAGCGTAGTGCGTGGATGCGTTTTTTTCCGTTGTATGGAAATATCTCCGTTTGTATGGAAAACACGCATAGTCCAACACACTGAAAATGCATCCACGCGCGTTCATGCGGATCACGCACATACATGCGGAGAAACACGCACCCCCGCGCGTAGGTGCGGGGCGAGACGCAAGGTATGGCACACTGAATCCCGCAATGTCGCGCGTGATTTTGAATGGGCGTGACGTGTATATTTGAAAATGGAACTCGCTGTGCGTGAATTTACAAAACGCACCTACGCGCGTGAGTGCGTGAAAAACCCGCACGATGATGCAGATCTGCACTCCCGCAGGAACGCGCGTAGGTGCGTCGACACGCAAGATGCAGCGTGATGCGGGGCAGTGTGAAGATCACCTGACGTGTATATTTGAAAATGGAACTCGATGAGAGCCGCTGTGCGTGAATTTACAAAACGCACCTACGCGCGTGAGTGCGTGAAAAACCCGCACGATGATGCAGATCTGCACTCCCGCAAGAACGCGCGTAGGTGCGTCGACACGCAAGATGCAGCGTGATGCGGGGCAGTGTGAAGATCACCAAAGACTGTTCAAATTAGGTGTTTACCAATACACACTGGTATGATCGGAAATAGGTACATGAATTAGCTATCACCATTTATTTTGTGTTGCCTCGCTCCCTACTCGCAAGGCACACTTTTTCTGTTCATGGCGACTCCGGTTGGCTAAATGCTCGAAGTTCAAAGGGATTCTTAAGAGCAAACGTTTTTCCTAATAAATATTAGGAAATACACTTTAAGAAGCACTCGCTTTCTTTAAGAATTCTCTTTTATTATTATAAATTGTGGCAGATTTTTATTGAAAAATATAATCGTGTTTTCTGCTACGTGATACGGTGTTTAATGTTAAGAGAGAAGTTTAATGCTGTTTTTGTCAAGGTTCAAATTGTTTTCATTATTCATTCAGGAATGCTTTTAAAATGGCTTTCCATCAGACTTTTGAAAACATTCACAGGACTTTTTTTGCATAATCTACCACCAACTACCAGTTTCCAGATTTATGCTCTCTTTTATGAATATGTCGTGTGGCCTGAGTAAATCAAGTATGTACTTATTATGTTTTATGAAATCCTGAATGCGTTTTAACAGTTATCTAAAATAATCACGATTTGAATTGACTCGTATATTTTCTTAGGTATTTTACTTTACCTGAAGTTTTCTTTACTGAATCAAAATAAAATAAACTACATGGCTACACAAAAGCTTCTAAGTACATTAACTTTTGTAAACAGCGCCATCTCTTGGTTACAGCGCAAACTATTAAAATAGTGCAAGCACTACCAGCCTTCTTTGTGATGCCAACGGAGCCTTCGTTTTCAACTTTCACTTGACCGACGTAAGCCAAGTCAGGTTTTAGTTCTCACCTGTGTTCATAGATGGCGCTTTATGTTACACGATCATTAGTTTTATACAGGGTTACTGGTAAGTATACCGCATCCTTTCATGAGGTGATAGTATAGGTCAATACGGACTTTGACCATGTGATACACTGGGCAAAAGTTAACCCGTTTGAAGATAATCGAATTTCAAGATCAGTCGTCTAGGTACACGTATACATTTTCATTAGGTACTAGCTTTTCCCCGCGGCTTCGCTCCCATCAACTGACTTCTCTACTTTACCCTATTTTTTTTTCATAAGAACCTTCTCCTGACAATAACAAATATGATCATATTTCTGAATTCCGTTCAAAACTCAAGGGGCTTCCTATACGTCTTCGCCGGAATACTCATATCCTGTCTTTACTGTACAACATTTTGTTCAATCCAAAAAACCCGTCCTATCTCAAAGAACGTTTTAAGTTCCTTAATGACACACATACAAAATATCTAAGGTCATCTGAGAATTTGAGACTAGAGATGGCAATGCATTCCACTAACTTCTTTGAAAATCCTTTACCGTTCAAGCTGTGCGGTTGTGGAATGCGTTGCCCGTAACAATAAGGCAGGCTCAATCTTTAGCAGTTTTCAAGAACCTGGTAAAAAAACACTACCTTTCTAATTTGTAGTTGGGTATAATACCATACTGTTGCAGACTTGTTGTCTAGTTTAATTGGCGACTTTAATAATATATCATATATGTATACATATTTCTGTTATATTTATCTATTATATATATAAATATATATATATTTATTATATTTTATTTGTTATTGTTTTATGTATTAATATTATATATACATAGTGCACCAAAACTACCTGCGATATGGTTATTTCCTTTTTTACAATCCATCCAAAGGTTGTCTGTAAGAGATCGCTTTTAGCGATAAGACCGCCCATTGTGTCACCGACTTCAAAATTTTTGTTTTTTAAACGGTTTTATTTAGCTTACCCGTTTGTTTTATTTATTCATTCTTGGGTCAATTTAGTAATTCAAATTTCACCTCTTCTGTCAACCGATTAATCTGAAATTTTGTATACACCTTTAATTCGATGACAATACAATATAGTAATATCAATAACATTGTAAATCCAATATGGCCGCCGGCACAAAATGGCGGATAACGCAGATTTTATCAATCCCATCAATATGGGTATCAAATGAAAGGGCTCAAAGCAGAATACAATATACTATAAAAAATTGAAATCCAAGATGGCGGCCGCTACAAAATGGCGGATAACGTAGGTTTTATCAATCCCATCAATATGGGTATCAAATGAAAGTTCTCAACCAGTAGAATACAATGTACTATATAAAATTAAAATCCAAGATGGCGGCCTCTACAAAAATGGCGGATAACTTGGTTTTTATATCATTATCATACTCAACAAACAAATCAAAAGACATCTATTTCTGGCGGATCGTAGGTTTTTATCAATCCCATCAATATGGGTATCAAATGAAAGTTCTCAACCAGTAGAATACAATGTACTATATAAAATTAAAATCCAAGATGGCGGCCTCTACAAAATGGCGGATAACTTAAGTTTTATAAATCCCATCAACATGGGTATCAAATGAAAGGTCTCAACAGTAGAATACAATTTACTATGCAAAATTGAAATCCAAGATGGCGGCCGCTATAAAATGGCGGATAACGTAGGTTTTATCAATCCCATCAACATGGGTATCAAATGAAAGGTCTCAACAAGTAGAATACAATTTACTATGCAAAATTGAATCTAAGATGGCCGCCGCTTCCAAATGGCTGATAACAATTTTTTATCAATCCCACCAATACGGGTATCAAATAAAAGGGCTTCACAAGTAGAAAACTGTCAGTAACTCCAGCGGGGCCCAACAGGGCCAAGGCCTGCCTGGGCTGCGAGATTGTTCGAAAAGAGTTACCGCGGCCCCTGGTACATAAAAGGCCTACGACGGAACAAAACGGTTTCTAGTCAAGAGTCTGACACTCCCTCACCGCTGCTGACCCCACGGCAGGAGAAGTCATGTGATGATTTTTGGGGATGTTAAAAAAAAAAGTATCTGGAAGGGCTATGTATTGAGGAATTAGATTGTAATAAATTGTCAGGTAAGAGACCGTGTAATAATGATACACTAAATGAATTAGATAGAATGAGGAATATTCGGTACGCATTTTCATTAAATACTAAAAAATAGAAAATAAAAAATCGGTAAAAAAACTTTTAAGTTAAACGGTTTTATCTTATGTGCACTGAAAACTAGAAAATAAAAATATAGTTACTTACCTGTCAACCTACGTAGCGTGGTCCCGGTCATATTAACTAAATAAAAACGTGGGGCCCCTGTGAAATCCTACCTATGGCAAAGCATATCTTTATACTTTGGTAGATCATGAGCTCGGCGTTCGCGGGTGAAGCTGCTACGGCTGATTATTGATTGTCAAAATCTCCAGTTACGATTATAGTAAGTCGATGCAATCCACACCTATTATACCTCTAGAAGAAAGTACTACAGCAATAGTTAATGGGCCCCACGTTTTATTTTAGTTTAATATGACCGGGACACCTACGTAGGTTGACAGGTAAGTAACTATTTTTTTATTTCTAGTTTTCAGTGCACATAAGATAAAACCGTTTAACTCTAAAAAGTTTTTTTTAACGATTTTTTTTCTTGTTGTTTTTTTAATTGGTGTGCATAATAAAGAATATATCTATCTATCTATAACAAATACAACAAAAAAAGAATTAGCCAAATTGGTCCAGGCGTTGTGAGTTATGCGCTTACCAACACATTTTGCGATTCATTTTTAGATTAGTCAAAAGTCTCGTTTTTGTGGATTTTTGTTTATTACCTATGTTCAAAACGACTTCCAAAAAAGAAGTTGGTATCAATTCAGAAGTTTATTACTTTATGGAACTATTACATGATATGGATGGTATTTGGAAGTTTTTTTTTTTTTTTTTAACGTTTGGGCCACCACCGCCATTTGACCAAAAAATAAGCCAATATTCATTCACAACATTATGACTAAATAGTGTTTTCTTCAAACTCAAAAACCGTCACCACATCAACAATAAAGCATCGTTTAGAACCATTCAGTAAAATGAAGCCATTTCCCGAAGCGTCACATTGTGGTGAACTTTCCCTAGAATGTCATTGTCTTCAGGTCGGGGAAGCCATATTGCTTCGTGAATGAGGCCATTCGGCTTTGTGTTTCGATCTGTACACTGAGTTCTTCCAATTTCATTGTAGGTATTTTTAGCGTTCTTGGTATTTTTAGCTTTGTCAGTAAGGCGTTTAAACAATATAGAGCTGAGGGATTGTTCGAAAGAGTTTCCGCGGCCCTAGTACATAATGGGCTTAAAAAGTAACGTGATGGGTTTTCAGTCAGTAAGAGTCTGACCGATCAAGATGCTAACCCACAGCGGGAGGGGTCATTTGATGTTTTTCCCATAAAAAAGGCCGTAAACAATATCAGTGCTAAGCAATGGTTGCATCTCATTCTAGATTTCAGTGCCTTATCAATATCATTAATAGGTTCTGTTTTTCTGTCTTACATAAATAACAATAACTGAATCTGATATCATTGATATCTAATGAAGTTGGAGCAGCAGTAGGGAGTGTCAGGTTTTTACTGACTAACCTTTATTCCTTCTTGATACCGTTGACTACCATGTTACCTCTTTCTGGAGCCCTTATGAGTAGCAGGTAACTAACACTTTTAGACAATGTAGAAAGCTCAACAGGATTACATTTAGGCTTGAGCGATATCTATCATCAGCTGGAATGGTCGAGTTTAAAATATCTAGACAAGGCTTATATTCAAGATGCTGATTTGATTTTCAAATAATTATCCATGGTAATATAAAAAGGGAAGTAGCAACCATAACCCATATTACAACATGAGCTAAATCTAATAATATCAATGAAAGGACGCGAGTTTAAATACTATTTACGAAGGTAAACTACAAACTATGAGAAAAGGAAGTTTAAAGCATTTAGCTTTTGCTTATAGGTCTTGTATTACTTTTAATAGTAGACTAGAGTTGACTAGACCAATAAGGATACTTTAACAGTCACTAGTGGGATAAAATAGTCGCTTTCACTGGGCCTTGATGGGATCCTTTTAAACGAGAGTCGGTTTCATATAAAGTTGATTGAATCTTAAGAAATGACTTAGGTTATTCACAGAGCATAATATGATAATTTTAATTTTGTATTTAAAGTAGTAAAGTCTTGTTGTGTTCTTATTTAAAAGCTTTGGAACTATTTGCATTATTTATTAATGCTATATAGCTGCATTTGTATTTACTAGAGCTAATTCAGTTACTATGCAATGTCAAAGTCAAAGCTAAGACCAGTCTGTTACAGGTGCTTAACTCTGCTTAAGAACGATACAATAGGTATTATTATCCTTCTTTTATCATCTTCTTATGTAGGTCCAGGTCGTGTTTCTTCCTTCATTAATTAAAAAATGGTTAGTACTAATTATCTGAAAATAACTGCTAATGCTTATTCCACTTCTTTTTAATATTAACCTAAAATAGCCTTCAAATATTCTGCTAAGGCACTGTGGTCAGACAATTTTAATCCAATACCTACCTATCACATGCTAAATCAAATTTCCGTCCAACAAGTTACAGTAAATAACTTGAAATTGTTTAGATTCCAGCAGCCGAGCGATGGTACAGATAAACACAACGGTACAGAGTGATTGGGACACGCTGTTTGCTGTCCATTGGTTTTATAATGATTGGTTTGTTTGGGCTGTGGTACTAGTTTGAGCAGAGCGGTGATAGAGAGATCTTTAGACTGCTTCGCTGGTCGTTTTACGTGGCTGCGGTCTCATATGTATGTAAAAACGGTTAGAGTATCTCTCGTCTATCATCTATCGCAATTCAGAAGTGAAACTGACTGTATATTTTTATTGCTTTGATAGTCTCGCGATATAATTATATCTTTAGATGGCCAAAAATGTAATATCGTCCAAATGTTCTCTGTCCTTTGCTATCCGATTTTTCTGATAAGCATTGCAGCTGTGGTTTAAATATATCTATTACTTATGAAAAACATTATCTTCTAAAGTAGGCAGGATACGTTTAAATGATCTTTATTCGTGCGTATTGCCAACAAGAATAAAACTTTAAACAACATTAATTTGTAAAGCCTATATGCTTTTTAAATCTCGTAATACAACTTATGATTATTTTAGCTCATCGTTTTGTTGATCGCTATCGCCTCTGCAGAAAGTTGCACCTTAACCACACACTATATATTTCACCCCCCGGCGAGGCCGATGATTCATGTTTACAAGCTTTCCTCGTGTAGTCTTACTTTGCGACATAAACACAAGAAAAACCGGTTTAAACATCCGATTTATAGTTTTAAAGTAATATAATTATCCTCTTTTCTTGGCCGTCGTGTTTTTATGATTCTTCTATTCGTGTAATCTTGCAGGTTTACTAACCTAGCGAACTCTGGTCGATGCCAATCAAATAATTTATTTAGCATATACAGCTTTATAACTGAACTAATGTATACATATTATGAAGAAGATCATATTATGTAGTTTATATTCTAAAAATACCACGTTATGCACTATCTAATTACATCAACATTTGGACCTCTCAGTGCTTACTGTTGATAAGGAGTCAGAAGTCAAGAAAGCTGGTCATTCAGAACATTACCAAGAGATCCTGCTAAAAGATTTCCTTGTAGAAAGGTAGCAAGATAGCCCAAAAAGCTAAGCAGATGATGACATAGATTGCAGTTAAAATAACCTAGGTAACAGCAAAAACTTATCATAACAACAAATCAGCAAAAAAACTCCCAGAATTCAACCAATTCCGGTAGTAAGATTAGGATTAGTGAATCTAAACGTACCACATTCTTCACAAACAACTTAGAAATGAGTATGAAATGAAAAAAATGCTACCAAAGAACTAGTTCTATAACCCTACATCATTTTACGTAATCACAGCAAAGATCTTGTACGTGACAGCATTTTTATCTTATTTTAAACTGCCCCTGTTCTCGTCTCCAAAGAATATCATTATACTGTAATGCATGGTCGTTATTTCTATGAATTTGCAAAAATAGTGTCAAGCCGTTTGTCATTCTATGTAACGGGTCTTGCGTGTTTGCTGTGGTGTTTGCTAGGCCTAGTTTTAAGACCATTACTTTGGACTTACGACAGATGTTGATCTAACTTTTGTTGGCTCATATTCTTGATGCTGTCGGCTTCCCTAATAATAGCTTTGATGGTAAAGATTTCACGGTGTAATAGAACTGTCATAGATACTGATGGTATAAAGATTGATGAAAACTTGGAATGCCAGATGTTAATATATGAGAAAGGTGATGCATCCAATTTACTAACAAAAGTTACGCTTGAAGCATTAAATTTTATTAATAAAAATGCCTAACCGTCAGTTGCATAAAGCTCCATTAAAGTTGCTGCTTCTTTGAACCTATTGCTGATTCTTTCTTTGTCAACCAGATAAAAAGTGTTAGCAATAGATTTAATGAAGCTTTGTGCAACTCACGGTTAGACATTCTTGTTAGAGATACTATTAATAGACTCCAGATCGTACCTGTTTAAGCCACAGTAAAAAACATTGTCGCTATAACTTTGGTATGGGCACTCGTGAGTCGTCATACCTGATTTAGATACCTACTTAAGCAGTTGCGTCTAAAATATTTGTGACTGCCGATGTCGCTACAAATACTAGACTACCAAAGCTTCAATCACATTCAAGTATAGTTTATACCAATTTTGTTTGCCTCTCCTTCCCTTTATTATATCAAGACTTGATGTAACATCAACCGTTCAACTAAAGTCAAGGGTACCAATTGAGGTGCACTTCAAAGACTAACATCTGTCGCAAGGTCAGCGACTAGCACTACCAATGCATCATTAGTTCAGTACTTTCGTAGGCAGCATGCGAGAGACGCTTGTGTTGAAAGGGGACCTTTATAGGGAGGGTCGGCTTCCTGTATCATCAGCATTAGTCAGGGTCAGAAGTGCATTCGCGTGGAACGTTATTCCGGTTGCAAGGTTCACTGGTTCGATTACTTTATTGAAGCGAATAAAATGCCGTTCAATTTCCTAAATTAATTCTGTATCATGAAATATAATGAGGCTTTAAAATACATGTAATATTCATGAACGTTATCTTTAACTATCGTTTTAGATTCTATTGTAATCAATGGACAAACTCCAGATTTCAAGCTACTACTTACCAAGTAAACTTGTTAAAATTCCACTCCATCCAAGAATTTGTACCCAAAGACTTCTTGTTCAGCAGTCTAGTTCAAAATAAACGAGGCATTCTAAATAAAAACAAATGAAGGTAATTTTGAGCGAAAATTGTCTTAAACGTCTCCCCAAGCTATGTTTATGAGTTCATCTCCCTTCTTTAACAGTACGAGCTAAAAGAAACCTTATTGCAATAAAAATAGAGATAGTATTCAACTGTATATCTCTGGTATTTGTATTATAATTTCTGGTAGCCAGCAGTGCGTATAATCAATGAGAACAGTAGCTAGTTCAACGGTGAAGTTTGTCTGCTCATCGTCTCCTTTTACAAAAGAAAGTATTTCTTTAATACCACCTTTTGCAATTATATCGGGTGTGTCGTTCATAATCACATTAAATTAAATGCGTTAATATACTGGTTAATATATGTCGATTAACACAAAGATAAAAGAAATGATAAAATGAGAAATGTAAAAATAAAAAAATGATTTTTTCAAACAAAGTAAATGGAATAAAAATGTGCAAAAATTAGAACACCATATAAAAGTCAGTCATTACAAACAACTGAAATTCTCCCTTAAAACTGACAGCTGTCAACTGATCAAAACATACGATACTCCTATATAACTTTATCTCTGCTTTACACATGATGTTGTAATTTATAAAAACGAAAAATGACTCCTGTGGTTAAACCACTGAATGGATTAGGTTATTTTTTTTACAATTCGCCATAGAATATCATAAAGTATATGCGATATGATTTAATGTGATTGTGAACGACACACCCGATATATTATGTAGTAGATCTTTCTTCATTAAGTTTTTAGGGTTTATTGCCAAAATCCGTTTCCGGGTTGGAGTTTATCTTACTTGTTTTCATATACAACAATGCTAATAGGAAATACAGTAGAAATGTTTGGAATCAAAATTTTTAAGGCATTAGTCTTTGGGACTACAGTTTTCTATTATATAATTATTTGTTTCACTGTCTCTTTTCTTTTAATACTAGCTTCTTCATTTGTTACTATATTTTATAGCCCTATACATATAGTTTAGTTTTGTGATTCTTTAATATTTGTTTTGCATCATTCCATGCAACTGAATCACTGTGTTTTGTTAGACGTCAGCCAATTTTCTTATTGTTAGTGTGACGACATTATTATCTTCTAAAACATCATACTTATGATCTGCGTCATGTTTAGCAACATTATTACAGCAACAATCTTCTTACTCATACAACTAAGCATTCTTGACCATATTGTTACCATTTCACCAAGATTTTTTGTTTATTATCATTCATGTGTTACACTATTATACTGCACTATTATATTTCCTGACATAACCAACATAATGCTAGCGTACACCGACGACACAGAAGCGACATAACCCGAATAGCTACGTAAACTTGACATCGAATGATCGAACCAGTCGCAAAGTCGCAACGAGCGTAGGCGCACGTTTGTCGCAGTTCCGAAGTCGGTAAAAGATGTGTGCGTGTTTGTGCAGTGAATAAAGTGTTATTAGTGATATTGGGATATTTGTCTTGCCTGCTTTTGGTGATTTTTTATAAGGTGAGTTCTTTAACAAATTTTTAGTTTCTGGTATTATTTATTTGAGTTTAACTTCAGGGGAGTTTAAATGTTTAGCCGGTCGTTCGTTGCTACAGTGACATCTTGGGTTAAAATAAGCGTGGTCACAGCTTTTAAACGGTTTATTTCTAAAGCGTATTGAAGAAAAGGAATTACTTCAAGAGGTCCCTAAAATCAGATCGATGTATCAACTCTTTTATTATTTTCTTTCGTACCTACTTCTTTTACTTTTTCTCAGGTCTTGTTCATATGTTCCCATGTCACCGTTTGCCTTTTGTTTTAGTTCAGTTAATATTGAAGCGTGTGCGTGCATACAGTCTTTGTAACTGAAGAATATTTGCTGTAATAATAAAACATTAAATTAAATTTTTTTTTTATGCTCTACTTGCGTTGCGAGAGAAAATAGTGAGTGATGACTGAATATCTTGAATTGAATATTGATGAATTTTTTGTTGGTATTTTCAAGCTCCGTAAAGTTAGGAGGAATTTTGTTATTTAAGTTTCAGAAATGAAGATACTAAATCTATTGTTTTTGTAGGAGGAAATTCATTAATTATTATTTGAATTTGAAGTTCCTAAATCTACAATTTATGTATGAATATTAGTTTTGTCGAAATGAATTGAGGAAGTTGACTCATAAACAAGAACAGTGAAAAATCTCACGATAGAAATCGACATGTATTAATTAATCCTAATTTGAATAAGACACACTTTTAAATTTTATACTATGACTCAAAGATAAGTAAATGTTAAATAATGCTTGCCGTCAAAACTAATGATTGCAAGTTTTTTAAAGTCAAAACTTAAATTCTTGATCTTATGATTAATTAGAGATATTGTACTATTTTCTGCGGAACTTTCATAATGCCAAAAGCATTCCAATACAATTTTTTTCCAGTAGGTATGCATATTTATGTGAAATAGGTATGTGTTTGATTATAGCGGGGAAATCCTTCTAGGTATTCACATTTTTTTTGTGAGTGAATTTCTAACTTCTTAGCTATTATTTATTTGAAGTCCGTTTATGTAGTTACCTAATTGCATTATAAGAACGGTATAAGTACTCAATAGTAGGTAGGTATGTATTTTTTGATTTTTCGAAAGAAAGGAACATTTTTGTTTGCCGCTTCTGAAGATAAACTCTTCTTGTTTGAAAAATAGTCGTTCTTCAAAACCTAACAAGATCAGTTATAAAAAAAAAAATAGGGCCAACGAATGGTCTTGAAGTTGAATCAGGTCACGCCTTATAAGATTATAGAAGATTACTGAGTGATCTGGATAAATCGTCTAATAGAAGGTACTGTCAGTAATAAAAGTCTACAACACAAAAACTTGCACTTTATAATGTCCCGTATGAACCTAGCTGTCAAAGGTAGGATAAAATTAGCTTTAAAGTTGAGTTCGAGACTTTAGTGCTCAGGAATTTTGTTTATTTTTTCAAAGTTTTAATGGACTTCCAAATCAAAGTCATTTATTTAAAGTTAGCTCTAAAGAGATCTGATGTCCATTTTCACCAACAAATACCTAAATTTAGGGATCCCCTAAGAGCATTTAGGGAACGCTTAATACGAATTTTGTTTTCACCAAACTTTAAGTGTCTCTTATAACCTTTAAGTATAGGGGGAATCCTTATTCTAAGTGACACTTAATTAGGGAAGCGTTAAGAGATTGTTGGTGAAAACGGGCATAAGAAGATTACCACACCCCAAAAAACGCCCCCCTTTCTGTTTCCTCTTGCTGACTATACAACCATATTAATTTGAATAAAAACTAAGTTTAACCAAAGCCGCCAACGCCAGTCATAACTAGCAATAAATAAAATGCAACCGAACATGTACTTACTAACCCAAATATATGATCGACCATGCTACGGTCAACAACCTTTTGATAACGGGAACTTTAGCCCAACAGTGGGAACAAATTACTACATACTTAATAAGATGTTATGTTTACGATATGTTAATGAAGTGTTTTAATTACCTAATATTTTTGTTTATAAATTAGCTTACGTCATTTGGTTATGCATTTCCTAAATGTGAGGCCTTTGCAGGAAAATAAGTAAGTATTCAAATATCTAGATCATTCGCGTATCTATATGTCACAAAATTTGCCATTTTACGTTTATAGAGTAGGTACAGAGGAACTATAGCTTGAGACCCTAAATAGAATTGGGATAAAGGCATTAGGATGACGATGATGAATGTATTTACAGAAGATATTTCCTCCAACAATAATTTTGTATTAAATTGATGTATTCAAGTAACTAAAACAAAAGCTAAACTCCCTCTAATAATGTAGCCATCTCTAAATTCTCATTCTCATATCTGCTACATTTACTCTTTTTCATCATTAAGACCTTCATGTTCAAAACAATAAAAAAATAGCAAAATGGCTAAAATAATATCTGAATCGACATTTTATTACTGATTGCCAAGCTTTTGGCACGCGATGCTTATTTTAAATCGTTATATTACGTAGAAAAAAAAACTAGAACCAATTGTTTCCTTCTAAGTTTACGGTATTTCCTAAAATACGTATGTAACAAATTCTTCGAATGCTCTAGTTAAGGGGAATTTCGACGAAAATACTATGGGTTGTTTGGTGTCATTTGAACATCTTTGGCAGTCCTTACGGGTAGTCAGAAGCCAGAGCCTTGCAACCAGTCTCAAATAAGGGTATTGGGTTGCCCGGGT
Organism: Helicoverpa zea; assembly: GCF_022581195.2. Classification (NCBI taxonomy): domain Eukaryota; kingdom Metazoa; phylum Arthropoda; class Insecta; order Lepidoptera; family Noctuidae; genus Helicoverpa; species Helicoverpa zea. Next base: position 12,014,429 of record NC_061460.1, on the reverse strand, counting down.
AATGTTAGACTGAAAGCACCCTTCCGTAGTTGGGAAAAGTCTAGACAAATGATGAGTTTTGCAATTTCATGTGTTGTTTTTCTTCTCAGTTCACTAAACAGTAAAATCAGCAATATTTCTAGCGTGCTATGCTAATAATATATTCAAGTTTTTACTTGAAACCCAACTTACATTGTAACTCGCATGCTATAAATATTATGTACCCTGCGTCTAAAGATGCATGCTATATTTTCACATATTAATTTATAGATGTCGGAACGGAAGAAGTGTCGGTTCTAATTTATCACCGAACGTTTTATACGGAACTTAAATTTTTACGTAATTTTTGTTAGTTAAGTCATCATCTACTTGCCCTGTTCCGATTCGTTTAAGCTATTTTGCATTTACCTACTTCCATGCTTCTTAACTTTATGATAACACAACTCTCAAAAATGTGTCTTATGCTGCACGCTTTTAAGTGCAAATTAAACTGACATAGTTAAATTTTTGAAGTACTAGTTCGAAACTTGGCAAGTGTATGTAGAATCATTGTGTAACTTGACTGAACTTAGCAAGCGAGATGATATTGTCTTTCTGTATCAAAAAGCAATATTATCTCCTATTTTAGGGTTCCGTACCCAAAGGGTAAAACGGGACTCTAATGTTTTCGCTCCTCTGTGCGTCCGTCCGTCCGCCCGTCCGTCCGTCTGTCACCACTCACCAGTCTGTATATCATGAACCGTGATAGTTAGAGAGCTGAAATTTTCACACACACACAACAAATGAAAACAACTGAAAATTAGAATAAAATAAATATATTGGGGGGGCTCCCATACAACAAACGTGATTTTTTTGCTCATCTTTGCTCTGGTACGGAACCCTTCGTGCGCGAGTCCGACTCGCACTTGGCCGATTCTTTTTCTTAATTTAAATACTTGGGCTGATTTAATATTTTTAATAGTTCATTATCATTATGCTCGTTCCTATAAACCAGGACATAATTCCTTTTGGTTATGGACAGTACCTTTTTGGCATATTACATGAGGCTTCTGTCAGAAATCTACCATCCTAACCGTTCTTTAGTTGTTTGTAGGTCTTACAAATACGCTAATGAGGTTATGCTGCATACCTATTCAAATTCTTCTTCTTAGTGCTCTTCATTACTTAAAGTCGTTGTTTTCTTGAATTGCCCTAACCGAAACGTTGACAATGTTTTTTCAAACCACTTTATCTTCATATTCAACTAGAGCCCTATAAAAACAGAAAACTTTTTTAATTTTATTCAACCTACTCAGATGCAATTTATAAGCCTGTCAGGCATTTTGCAGCCGGCTCCGTTGGCAATGTACAATTAACTGTTTTATTTTACATTTTATTCAGAGTAAAAGCATTACTATGTTATTTATTTTTATCTGCGTCTAAAGGAATAAACTGGCTTGCAGAAATATATATATGTTGATAATAATTACTATGGACAAGCTCGGGGCTCCGTCATATATTAAATATTCAACTATTTCATAAGTGGGCAAGTTTAAACAGAACTTAGTTTTTGAAAGGCTTTCGCAGGATGCCGCCATAATAACTGAAAAAGAGCAAAAGCAACGTGTTGAAATAAAATTCTACCTTCAATATTAAATTATTTAATAGGAAAACCAAATACTACTGTGATTGAATGCACGTGTTCTAACTGCAGTTCTTTGTTCGTTTGGTAGAACTGCGGATGATGAAATCAATGAAATTTCTCTAAAGTACTGTAAGTTACTGATTTCATTCATAAAAAAAATAATAGGGCTTACTTTTCTCTAGACAGTAGCCATAGGTAACTTACCCAGCCTTGAAGTATTAAGCAACACGTTAGAAATTTAAATGGTGTATCGTTTCACGCTTTTCCTTTTGTTTAATTGGTAGGGCGGTGTAATTGAGCATTGATACCTTGTGTCTATGTTTAGAAATTGCACGGTGAGTTACAATTTTTATGGCGGTTTCAAAAATATTGGAACTCATTGTGCAAAGTATGATACAATTTTGGTATTAATGGAAACTGTAAACTTTTCATTATTTATAGTTTTTTTGTGGCCTTTTTGAAAAATCTTCCTTATTTACTTGACTAAAGTCAAGTTATATGTAAGTGTCAACCTTAGTCAGACACAAGTATCTATGTTTTATGCACATTGTAGTTAAAATAAACATGTTATCGATAATGAATACGTAATACGATTGATAATGGATCCATTGATTGATTATAGCTGCCGAATAATACAGTTTTTTGTCTTCAAATGTAAACAAGCTTCAGCTAACCGTATATCTGAAGTTGTTTCTTACCCGATTGTGTCATCATCCTCCGAGCCTTTTCCCAACTATGTTGGGGTCCAGTCTAACCGGATTCAGCGGAATTTCAGTGCTTTCCAAGAAGCGACTGCCTATCTGACCTCCTCAACCCAGTTACCCGGGCACCCCGATACCCCTTGGACTAGTGTCAGACTTACTGGCTTCTGACTACCCGTAACGACAACGATTGTGTCAGAAAGGTTGTTAATCATTTCGTTTTCCTACCAGATTACCGATCTAGATACTAAAAGATTTAACACGGCCAAAGTCCATCTCTAACCATGAATAAATACATAACTAATTAGTAATTACAAACAGACCTTATGTAATACAGTTTCCATAATTTCCTGTCTCTTGTAATAAAATTTATGTAAAAATTCTAACGATTTCCGCACTTATAACTCAAGTTGTAAAGTTTATTTTCAAATGCTTATAAAGTTCAGGTTTCAAGTTGTGTCCAATTATTTGAAAGAGTTTTAATCCTGTATGAATTTGAATCTTGAAGATAAACTACAGATAAACTTGAGATAGGGTAACGAGACGGTCTGATTTGGACAAATATATAAAACTTTGTTTTATATTATTAGATTCCTTGACCAATTCTAGGAACTTTTAAGTAATTGGAAACCTTAAGAGTGCTCTAGCAAGCTGCAGACTAAACTTACTATTATTCATCCTCATATTGATTTATGAGCCCAATCAAACTATCGGCCGACTAAAAGCTTGTAGTGTGAGTACTTTTAGCGTTCATAATATGTATGATGTCATAGAATCCAAGCATTATTATTAGAACCAATAAGTGAACCTATCTTACCTTACCTTCAACGACCTAAAATATTTTCGCACTTATGCAATGACGTAACAATATTATCATGCAATAATCTACTACTAAATGGGGTTACTTTTTGTATGCAAAGAAAGTCGCAAGTCAAAGCTAGCATTGATATTGACTGCACATCGGATTAAGCATAACTATAATATTACCTTTGGTGGTGCTGCAAGCATTTTAATGCCTGTAATGGCTGGATATGAAACGTGTCACAATTCTGGATGGATTATAACTGTACTGAATTTTGCCTGCGACTTCGACGAATAATACTTCGATAGTCTTCAGAATTTTTATGGTCACACTGCAAGGTATGCCCTTCCCTCCTACAGAGAAGGGATAGGGGTACTAGTTTTCTAAGGAAATAGGAAAAATAAACTATTTGTAAGCTTGTCCTGTTTGTCTGTATTTCATGCTTTCACGCCAAAACTTCTGAACTGCTTTACATAAAATTTGAAACAAAACCAGAGAGTCTAGGCTAGAATCTGACAAAGGACATAAAGTTACTATTCATCTAGGTGTAGGAAGTCGTTCCCTAGAGAAACGGGTGGATCCACGGTGATCAGTTATTACAGATAGATAGAAAATGCTATTAATAATTATAACCTTAAACGATTACAAATCCACCATAAAGTCTGTTGACATAACTTCAATTAACAGCGAATTGCACAGCATTTCGTCAGTTGAACTGCCGTTAAATACGATTGTAATGTTCCGGTTACATCATTACTGACGATTGATTGCTTGTACTTAAATAAATAAATAATCGACTTTTTATGATATTGTCCTTGACAGCTTTCAGAGTTTGTTAGCAAATATCCTGGGCCATATACACTGAGACCAAATGAATAAGCAAATTAAGTTGATATTTGTAAATTATTTCATTGTTGGAAAGCTACACTCTTCCCGAGTAAAATAAGCTATATCTCATCGCGGTACGAGCAGTAGTTCTCATGGGACGCGGATCAAACAGCGGGAAAATGGCTAGTTTTGAAAAAAACGGTTGTCTGTAAAGTCGGAATACTGACGATAGTCGAACGTGACAACTTTATAAGAAATTGATCGTCAGATGTCGAACGTTGCCGAACGCGGAGGCCGATCGTGCCTCTTTGTTGCTCGTTGCGTGCTCTCGCTTGCACTTCAAGCCTTAAACGGAACGCCTCAGAGCGAGGTAACTCCGCATGAGTCATGTTTTTTCGTGCGTGCAGCCGGCTCCATCGATTTATAAGACGTTGTCACGTCAAAAAAATACTTCGATTGGTTCAGTTTTGTTTTCTACACTTTTGCGAAACACATGGCCTCGTTATCCTCTCCACGGTAAGACCAAAACTCAGAATATTTTGCTTCATATCTAGTCAGCACAAAATCAAGAAAAAAAAACCGGCCAAGTGCGACTCGAACTAGCGCACGAAGGGTTCCGTACCATTATTTATAAAATGGACAAAAAAAATCACGTTTGTTGTATGGGAGCCCCCCAAAATATTTATTTAATTCTAGTTTTCAGTATTTGTCGTTATAGCGGCAACAATAAATAGATCATCTGTGAAAATTCCAGCTCTCTATATCTCGGTTCATGAGATATAGCCTGGTGACAGACGGACGGACGGACAGAAGAGTGAAAACAATAGGGTCCCGTTTTACCCTTTGCGTACGGAACCCTAAAAATTTTTAAAAAGTAACCCTTCAAACCCAGTGTAAACTTAACATAACTATACTTACCATAACCACCCAAATAAACTATTCTAATCAACGCATTATTTATCGATAGTAAAACTATACCGTTAACGACTCCTTGCAGCAAAAACTTATGCTAAGACTACCCAGCACACTGCAAACATTTAGTCGGCGAATCAAGCCCAAGTTTGTTTGGGCTCATAAATCAGTTAGAAAATGAATGACAGTGCGCATATTATAAAGATCAGGTATTTAGCCGGTATCAGACCGACTGAACACTTTAATTGTGACACTGATTATTTTTATCATTTTGACGTGACAACGTCTTATAAATCGATGAAGCCGGCTGCACGCACGAAAAAACATGACTCATGCGGCGTTACCACGCTCTGAGGCGTTCCGTTTAAGGCTTGAAGTGCAAGCGAGAGCACGCAACAAGCGACAAAGAGGCACGATCGGCCTCCGCTTTCGGCAGCGTTCGACATCTGACGATCAATTTCTTATGACGTTGTCACGTTCGACTATCGTCAGTAAACCGACTTTACAGACAACCGTTTTTTTTTTGCTTACTATCGGCGCAACTGTCGGCCGACTATTTAGTCTTCAGTGTGCGATTACTCTAAGCCCTGATCCGTAGTTAAGTATGGCATGATTGATTAGTTCACTTGTAGTAACATGTGCTGTCCAGAGTGAAAGTAACATCTCCCGGCAAGTAACAGTTATTTACAAGTAACTTATGGGCAAATAACCGTTACAGTTACGTTATAAAATCGGTTCTTTTTAATGCGTTTTTGCTGTAAATAGGTGTTTATTTGTTGTGTTGTTTTGACTCCGTTATGATTTGTTCTTATATGGAGTTTGCTGCTGTTTTTATTGGTATTGTTATGGTTTACGATATTATTTTAACAAGTCCTCTTTTTTATAAGATTGTCACTTGAACAAAAGAGAGGCCTTAACAGCATATTTTGCTTATTACACAATGTTATTATACTATTTGACTTATTTATAATTTTTGAACTTTTAAAACTAAAATCAGACATACAAATTCATAATTTGATAAAGACCGATGGCCTTACTACAAAAACTTTAACCACTGTTTTACACTTGTCTAAAAAAATGTGGCTCCAAAATGAACCATAATATGTCAACGTCATAATTTGACATTTTTTTAGACAAGTCTTAAACTGACGTTAAAAAGTTTTTGTGGTAAGACGGCGATTGTTTTGTGCCATTTAATCATAATCTATGCACCTAAAGACAAATTACTCTAGTAAGATAGCAAATAACTTTCTCAACCCAAAAATCCTATAGTGCACAGTATTTCATCCAAATTCGCGCTACAAATTCTAAGTACTTCACATTGCTAATTTTAATTTTGATAATTAAAACCTGAATCATTGTAGTTGTGTAAAGTGGGCTGTGAGAATCGTGATATGCAGAAAAACAATAACCGATTGTGGAGAACTTAAGTCTCTCCTCGTTAGTTTCACTGGTGGCAGAGTTCAAACTAGTTTAGAGTATTTTTTTCTAACTAATAGTAGTAATAGTTTAATTACTTGAGTAATTAGTTGTTCGTATATACTTTCTAAGTATATCTTGGACACCAACGGCTGATAAAAAGGTAAAGGAAAACATCTTGAGGAAACCTGGACTATATAGTCTGAAATCACCAACCCGCATTCAGCAAGCGTGGTGCCGAATGCTCAATCCTTCTACGTGTGAGAGGAGGCCTGTGCCTAGCAGTGGGACGATAAAAAGGCTGTTACAGTAATTGTTCGTATATGGGTAAAAAGTACCTACTCAGCTGCGGGAATAAAAGAGTTACAAGAAAGGGCTCCAAAATGCGTGTGGACTTAAGTCCAGTGGGCGTATTTTATTTTAGTAGGCTTACTGTCAGTTGCACAAAGCCCTATTAAAGTTAAAGCTTCTTTAAATCTATTGCTGACTCTTTCTTTGTCGACAAGGTAAAAAGTGTCAGCAATAGATTTAATGAAGCTTTAACTTGAATGGCGCTTTGTGCAACTGACGGTTAGTAAGCATATTCTCTTTTTTTCCAAGCCTCTAGCCCTTGTAAGGCCTTTTGATGAAAATACATAACGTAACTATTATAACTAATAGGTACGTAGGTATTTAGAAATTTCTATAAATAACGGATATCCCATAACTTTTTTAATTAACCTTTGTCAGTGCAGTGGTCATAATATTCCATCTTTCCCAGAATCACCATAGAATTGAAAAATTATAATTTTCCATTAAGATTATTGTGATATTAATAATTATCTGAACTTGGATCGCGTGTGAAAGTTGTTGATTTAAAAACTGCGCATATAATGTTGTGTAAATAGTTAATAACGTTATTTGTTTTAAAACGGTTATAGCTATCGTAAAAATAACGGTTATTTTTTGTTAACTTAGGTATATTTCCAGCAGTTATAGTTAAGTAAATCGAAAAAGATGAAACTTATTGGATTTCGTAAAAATGCTAATATCAGAATTCAGAAACGCCTCTTTTATGGGAAGTTGGTTAAAAAATCATTTATCAGAGGAAGTGTTTTTTGGCTCATTATGAATATTATTATATTTTAAACAAATTATAGGAACTAATAAAATGCATGACACACTTTTTTATATGCAGAATGAATTTCACATAATATATGTACCTACTAACATACTGATTTAGTAATTTGTATACTAACATCTTTTGGATAATTTTAATATCTGTTATAAATAATAAAGTTTTTATTAAAAATTGGTTAGATGTCAAAAATTATTGATTTAATAAAGTGATAATTTTCAACAATACAAGCTGTTGATTTGCATCCGTGCCATATTCAAGGAGGTAATTATGCTAATGATTCTCGACCCAAATCAATAAAAAAATTGGTACGTAATTTTTTTTCTTTAATTTTTTTTCGGAATTCCGTAAATGTCATCTAGCCTTATTTAAACTTGGCGCGTGTGTTAATGGCCTTAAAACCGTGCTGCGCCCTCACACAAACGCAAACACAAAGCATACGCAACGATCACTCATAAATTTCATTCATAAAATTGGATTACTTCGGAAATACCACGACTTTACAATGACAAAAAAAGCAGTGCATATTAGTTATTTCCCATCTACTGTAATTCCAATCGATTATTTACGTATTGTATGTCCTCCTCCTGAACTATGGCACAAATGCAAATCAACACCTTGTATACATAAATATGAAAAATGCATAGGTATTCCTTAAAGGTGAAATTTTAAAAATCTTCAAAAAAATAGTAAAAAGATTACATAAATATACTTGAGAGCTAAGTAACTGCTTCTTAACAGAGAACCTTAACGAATAAATCAGTTACTTACCTACTGTTAAAAAGCTTTTTGTAAAGTTCCGCTCCGGTTATTGACCCCAAGGTAGTGTTAACCACGTGTACGTAATACCAGTTTGGTATATTAGTTCGTTCATATGCCAGAATCAGCAAAATCTAATTAAGTAAATGAGTAGCTTGGTGACATTCCAATTAATTTATAGTCTGAGGTATCGACTTCGAATTCGCAGCAGAAAGCAGTATTTTTTATGGGAAATCACCAAATGACACCTCCCGCTGTGGGTTAGCACCGTGAAGGAGTGTCAGACTCTTACTGACTTAAACCCATCATGTTCCTTCTTAGCTCTTTATGTACCAGGGCCGCGGTAACTCTTTCGAGCTCCTTCCCGCAGCCCATATCTACTAAAATGGCCTTAGAATAAACTAATGAGAATAAAAAAATAGTTTCTTTGGGAAACTTGTTTATAATCATGGACAGAATCATTTATAGGGTCACTAATTACCAGTCACCCTATAAATGATTTATTAAAATTGATTTTTATCTCAACTTTTACATAAACTCAATTACCCGTTAATCTTATTCAAGCTCGCTTGCACCTTCTAGATAAATAATTAACTAGCAGATAACTGGCTGACGTCGATGCCACTAGCATCCGTTCTATCCCTACTAATATTATAAATGCGAAAATAACTCTGTCTGTCTTTTACGCTTTCACGTCTAAACCACTGAACTGATTTCAACAAAATTTGGTACAGAGATAGAGCAATAACGATCCTATGTTATTATACTGGAATTTTGAAGAGTTCTCTTGGAAACGCGATATAACCGAACTCGACACGGGCGAAGCTGCGAGTGGAAGCTAGTTAAAAATAAGCGTTCATGTAACTATGCTTAACGTCACAGGAAGACGTAGGAATGTAGTTTGTCGCGGTTTCAGGAAAAAACGTTAAACTGCCGTTACGGGTGCGGTGACACCTGCCTAAGTGGATGATGTAGGTTACGTATTTAATTTAAGACGTGAATAATTAGTTTAATATCCAATTAAGTTTAGGTATTTGGTCACAAAAGGAACCTTAATCTTAACCTACACATGTTTTTCTTAACAATTTAATCAAATTACTAGTGCTTAAGGACACGATTATTTATTGATTACATTATTGCCATAAATATTTTTATATTGAGTCTTCTTTGGTAAAATTGCTGTTTTGACAAGCTTGCCGGTCCCGGTCGATCCTAAATTGAACCTGTAATCTAGTAATTTAGTAGTAAGAATATAGCGACTTTTGACCAAAACACTCTTCATTTAAATATCAATCAATAATAACAAATGACATATGTATATTTCTAGCTATAACTGCATACGCATATTGCCATCAAATACCATTTCTCTGAATGATTTCAAACAGTCCTATGCGTGTCACGTGCCTCAGTCATTTGTTAGCACGAAGCCTGTTCGTGAAATATAAATATTTATATTAGGAATTCTATATTAGCTGTTATTCGTGTTTATAGGTATTAAATGTAGAGAAGAAAGTTTTAAGTTATAATGAGCTTGAAAAACATGATCAGGAATGAATTATTTAGCCAATGGTTAAAAAACTAATTTTACAGGCAGATATTTGATAGTGTTTGATATCAAATGTAAGTGAACTCATTTCTTTCCTGAAAAATACTCGTTTAACAATGATAATCATTTTATTGACTTAGGTGATCTTCACACTGCCCCGCATCACGCTGCATCTTGCGTGTCGACGCACCTACGCGCGTTCCTGCGGGAGTGCAGATCTGCATCATCGTGCGGGTTTTTCACGCACTCACGCGCGTAGGTGCGTTTAGTAGATTCACGCACGGCGGCTCTCATAGAGATCCATTTTCAAATATACACGTCACGCCCATACAAAATCACGCGCGTCACTGCGGGATTCGGTGTGCCATACCTTGCGTCTCGCCCCGCACCTACACGCGGGGGTGCATGTTTCTCCGCGTGTATGCGCGTGATCCGCATGAACGCGCGTGGATGCATTTTCAGTGTGTTGGACTATGCGTGTTTTCCATACAAACGGAGACATTTTCAAGCAACGGAAAAAAACGCATCCACGCGCTACGCTGCATCATGCGGGGCAGTGTGATAATCGCCTTAATGTATTAAATGAAAGAAATAAATAATTTAATTACCCTAGCCATTAGTAGAGCAAACAAGCATGCTTTTCTCTATTAAATTATTCACAGAAGCATTTATCAATTTTCCAATTACACACAACTATCCACAGCAGCAATTACCGATTAATCTTTCAATTATACACAATTTGAAATAATTCCATTTGAATCACTTAAAATTAATAAAAAATCTTCTATCGCTATACTACTGATTGGAAAAAAAATTGAAAAATGGGAGTGGATAACATTTAGCTATTGCCCTTGGTTACATTTCTAGAGAACTTCGAGTGCCAGAAATGATATCACACCTGGCTTTCTGTGAGAAACAGACAGCTTTTTTTATAAAATCCAAACAGCAACTTTCACTATATTAGCAAAATTCGCATAAGAATTAATTAATTTTAGACACACATACTTAGAAGTGACGTTAGTATATTTGTTTATATTCGCATTAGTCAGTTAGTGGGCTGTTAAACTGAGTTTGAGTGGTCGTTGAATGTCCCATTAGACAGTTCACGGTGTCATGAGATTTTTAGGCAAATATAAAAGAAATGCTGCGTAGTTTTATATGCGAAAAAAACTTACTTTCTTTTGGTGTATAAAGATTAGTTTGAGAGAAGGAAAAAGTTATTTATATTTACGATAGAGGTTCTGGAAATAAGGTAACTTTCAGCATGGTTATTTTAATATTTTTGATATGTTTCTTGGGTAAAATATGATATGCGATTTGCATTTTATTACCATGTTTCTAGTTGTTTACCTCCAATATTTTACAGATGCAAATCTAATTCTTGAAGCTAATTCATACGTTATTTATATTTTTTTTCCACTCCAGCACTCTTGGTTACTTTAAAAATTATAGTATAGTTTATATCTGTCAGACAAGTTCCTAATATGCTATCAGAGACTTTATCAGTAACTTTTGCCACGATTCATAAATATTTTAATCTAAATTCTAAAATTAAAAACCCATTATTTTCCATTCAACACATACCCACAATCTGCAAGTCACTCAAATAAAATGTAGGCTAGTCCAGCGAGCCACGGTAGCCAATGGGTACCGTTTTAACAACTGAGGCGCGGGCGCCGCTCGGAGAGGTAAATAAACCCTTCTGTTGGTACGTCGACGGGTATTAGCGAGCCAAGTGTTATGGGCGCTATTTGTGGAGTGAGGAAAAAGTATAGGAAACTTTTTTAAAGGTATTTTTATCTTCTTTCTCTGTTCTTTCGAAATAGGTTAGAAGTGTAGGTGAGTGGAGTTGACGATAAGTGTCGCTTACTTACTAGATAAAGTTTTTTTTTTTTTACAAAAGATAATGTCGCACCACAAATGTCGCAAAAACTAGCCATATTATTCAAATTGATAAACGCTCACTTATCTATCTAGGAGTCGGTTGACCTGAGCATTCACAAAATTCTGTCATCATGTCTTCATTCGCAACGGTCGCTAAAATACTAAAAACCTCAAAAAAAGTACTTACCAAGTACTTATTCACATAACATCGTTACATGATCTATCAAGAAAGTGGAATCCACCCACTTATTTCCTTACACTTAAATAGCAAAGTCTACTAACCATTTGCCATCGCACGGACACACAGACATACCCGTTTGACATAAATAGAAGACAAAAATGTACTAAGTGGCTTCAATGTTTTTCCCCGTACAACTTAGTGTTTCCTTTTAAAAGTAAATCGTGGTTTAAATGGCTGAACCGTTTGTGAAACGGTGATAGACGATGGGGACTTTTTTTGTAGTGGAATGTTTTAGAAAAAGTCGTTGTCTACTAGATCTCACATAGTATTAGGTAGTGTAATTGTCTTTTTAAGAAGCCTTATTTATGTATTTGTTCGTTATCTAAGCATTTGTCAATGTTACATTGCTTGCACATAGCATAATTTCCGATCTTTTCCGCACGACAACGCCCGGGTATGACGCGGGGCAGTGTGATACTTATACATGAAACAATTGACAACTACCACGGAGTAAGGAAATATAAGTGGAGAAGCTATAATGCAGATAGGTCAGGCACCATCTTCTATATCAATTTCGTACTGTCAGCATGAATAAACGAATCAGTAACGAGTGAACTAACGAGGCGTTTGGGTCTTTAGAGACATTTTTCAAAGATTTTTGGTATTACCAAAAATGGTCGGGTCCAAAGAAGGCGTATAAGGGCGGAAATAGTAACGTTCCTCGTCCCGCGCATTTTGGTGCGCTACTTTCTTAGGCGATTTTCCGTTAAGGCATCTCCGCTATTCATTTTGTTTTCCGTGGCAACTACCGATAAAAAAGTTGCCGTCTGGAACCGCGCGACAAATATTTCTTCTTGGAATGTGTCGCCTGAAACGTTCGACAAAAATCCGCTAGGCCATAAAATATATGAATAGATGCGAAATTTCATCGTGAATTGTAGATGCGTAAAGATGTACAGTTTGACTGTAGAAACGCTGAATGGCTAGTGTGAAAGAAATTCACTTGTGAAATGACTGGCAGACAAGGAAGTATGGAAGATGTCATGCTATGCTGTCGCCCAAATAAAAACTGTGATAAAGAGCAAGAATAGGTAAATAAAAAGTCTCCCTTTATTAGTCCTTTCAGATGTCAATATCTTTACAAATTACGAATAAAGTGGCATGAGTAAAAAAATGGTTTTAAACTGTCTATAAAGAAGAAATGAAAACTATAACAATACCACCTAACAAGTTCATTGCACGTGCATAAATAAATTAATAATATGACCATTTACCTATGCATTTGCAGTTAATTAACATAATGTATGATGTAATCAAAACATGACTGTATTGAATAACAATGTAAAAAAACTAGAAAATCATGAACACGCAACTAAAGTCAATTTAATATATAATTATTACAAGCATATGACCGCAATTGCATTCACGAGGTATTGTGCACTCTCAAATAAGAAAACTAAATCTGTGCTAATAGGTAAATAAAATCTTCTTCCTGCTCTGTTCCCAAGTCATTTGGGTCTTTGCAATAAGTAGATATTTTTCTTCCGTATCTCTTGTCAGACGTCATACTAACATCCACTGCTTATTCATGTCCTGTTTCAGGCAATCAATCCACCTTTTCCTCGTTCTGCCTCTACATCTCCATTCTTCCGCATTCATACTTAACATATTCTGATAAACCAAAGTAGGTGTGTCGTGAAACTTGACCAAGAAACTTCAAACTCTTCAAGGTCATGCTTACCTACAGTAAGCATGTGAATTTCAGCACATTCTTTAACAATAAGAAAATACGCATATATGTTATTTTAATTACTTTTTCCGCATAACTGCCCATAGCGTGAATCATGCGCCTTTTTACAGTGTAGGCACAAACAATTAAAATGTATCTACCTCTTCATTCATAAAGTTTTTGTGTTAGACCTAAAGTTAATGACCGTATAGGCGTAGTTAAGTTGTATTTTTGCCTATGTTTACTTTCATTATACTCACTATAGTTCGGCCATTCAGAGAATGCGTTCCTGACACGTCGCGATTGAACTGACGACGTAACTTTGCAATGGCGTTGCAGTTACGATAAAAATATTTTTGCTGGTTGTTTACCGTTTTAACAATTGAGGAGCATTAAAACAACATTATTATATCAATAATCAATGAATGTTATTACGTCGTCAGTTCAATCGCGACGTGTCAGGAACGCATTCTCTGAATGGCCGAACTTTAGCTGATTAACGCAGGTTTTTAATATAAGAATACCAAAACATTTTTTTTGTTCTAGGCCCCTCACTGCTGAGAAACCGACTTTCTTGGTTGATAATAGTTCCTGAAGTTTACCTAATAATTATTCATAGAAAATTTGATCTAGATTAATCGTATTAACTGATGCAAAATATTTCCAATCTGTTAAAAAAACTACAACGAATCGTATGATACGTTTTTTATGTTTATATTTTTCAAGTTTATATGCGTCTTTGCAAGTGCAATTAAACTTATTTTCATTCTTTCATTTATTTACGTTAAGTATTTTGTACAACAATTTTTCATAGTTTCAACACGCCTCTATTTTAATATTACAGCATAGATCTCCCTTATGCTTAAGATTTCGCGATACAATAGTGATCTTCACTTAACGAATGTACTCTCACATGCTACCGAGTGTAAGCGATAGAAAAACGGTTCGCGGAAATAATAGCATAGAAGAAATTGTTAGAAATTATAGAAGTTGACGTTTGATTCTCACCATTGTTCAGTGATTGGCAGACGTGGCTTTGTGTGCGAGTGCAAATAATTTGGGACAGTTATTGATTGATGTTCAGTTACACTTTAGTGCAAATGATTTAAGACAGTTATCGATATTGTGTGTGTTATATTTGAGTGCCAATAATTTGGGACAGTTATCGAGATTCTGTGTGTTACACTTGAGTGCAGATAATTTGGGATAGATATTGAGATTATGTGTGTTACACTTGAGTTCAAATAATTTTGGATGCTTAAGTTTTTGTGGATGGATGAAACGTTGCTATATTATGTAATACTATTAAGTACTCTATTATTATTGACTGCGTAAATCTTCGAATTGGCTTTTAATCAAGTAATGCCGCCCATTTTTTACAACAGAATGCTTTAAAAGTACCTACCTACTACACAAAAAAAGTAGGCCTTTCCTTATTTTTACAGACTCCTTTTATCTTCCTCAATTAAACGCTCTACATTGCACCTAATCACCTAACTACAATCAAGAGAATTTGGAGCGGTAAATTATATAGATTTAGTAATTACTGCACTTTAATGAACCCATTACCTAGCGTAGATGAGGTATGACTAAAATATATCGACTTTAGAGTAACCGTACATTGCAGACTAAACAATTGGGCGACTGTTGGTTCGATGGTTAGATTTTTTTTTTTAGAAAATCGTAAATTCAATAAAAGTTTTCAGTCTGATTATGTGCGGACTTCCATTCATCATCATACTGATTTAACAGCCCAAAACTTGGAGAACAAAATAACTACAGTAAGCGTATAAGAAAGTAGCGCGCCAAAATGCAGGTGTGCGGGGGACATTGAAGACTTCACTCTTATGTGTCTTCTATTTTTTGTAATACCTAAAATCATTGGCTCAAAGAACCCGTGCGTTCACTGGCCGTTTTTTCATGCTCACCTTACCCATTTGAACTAGAAGAAGGCGCCTGACCTACCTGCATTATGGTATCTCATCATTCGCTCTGTGACCCAAACCGACTATCAGCCGACTAAAAGTTTGTAGTCTGCGCTTACTCTTAAATATATCGACTTTAAGTGGAGCAACACCAGAGGTAAACTGTCTATCGTAATCAATGTCCGGATGTCGATAACGGTAAAATGTTATCGATAAAGTTCTCCTCACTATTTATGGGAGAAGGCGACGATTGACTTGGGAATGCTGTACATATTCTTAGGAGATAACGAGTTATTTACGGTAGTCATAGTTGATCATGTGCTTGTAATATATTCTGTGATCCGTTCACACGATCCTGGAGGAAATGTTTGAGATAATGATTGAAAGTTGTTTATCTATATAGATCTGCTAAATATTGGAGTAAATTGGTGAGTTAGCATTTTAGCACAATAGTTTTTAGCAACTTACTGCTGTTGCGTTACTCGTAGTTGGTATTAAATACCTAGTACCTAGTATTCAATACCTCTATATCTAATGCACTAATATCAATTTAAAATTGATTATACTGTATTCTTTTGTAAAAAAATGACAAATAAATAAAAAACCTCGATAGGCAATTATTTTTGCATTCATGTGTACATCAGTAAACGAACGAAAAAAGTCGTGGTGGCCTAGTGGGTAAATGAGCACCACTCAAGTATGAGGGCGCGGATTCGATCCCAGGTCAGGCAAAAGTACCAATGCAACTTTTCTAAGTTTGTTTGTACTTTCTAAGTATATCTTAGACACCATTGACTGTGTTTCGGATAGCACGTTAAACTGTAGGTCCCGGCTGTCATTGAACACCCTTGGCAGTCGTTACAGGTAGACAGAAGCCAGTAAGTCTGACACCAGTCTAACCAAGGGGTATCGGGTTGCCCGGGTAACTGGGTTGAGGAGGTCAGATAGGCTTGTAAAGCACTGGTACTCAGCTGAATCCGGTTAGACTGGAAGCCGACCCCAACATGATTGGGAAAAAGGCTCGGAGGATGATGATGTGTACATCAGTATCGATCCGTGGCAAAAACATGAAATAGACCTGTCGCATGGATCCATTAAAACGATAAGTAAGTAAGATAGGGGTGCATCTATGATCATTCTATACTTTCCTACTCTATAGCAAACGAGCTCACGCAAGATTAATTTTAATAGATCATTCCCCATTAATGACCGCTAATACCACATTAAACCCATGGTGGTATAAACCATAGTTAAGGGCTATTAGTCGTTACAGTTTATTAAAGGATATTAATATTAAACTATGGTGTTAAACCCCACAAATTATAGCAATAGTACCTTATAAAGATGTTCCTTGGCGCCTTTGAGAAATGATTCAGGCTATGGATGTCCATAGATTGTATTTGCCGAATAGGCGTTCATAAATGTTCTTACTCACTTCCTTACTTACTAAGCAATGTTATAAAACTTAAAGTATGTGGTTTCATAAAGTTACTTAATCTGAAATGTACATATTTTACATAGTTACCATAGTCCTATACCAATAACCGATACCAACCATAATCCATCCAAGTCATAATCCAAATTATTTTCCGAGGTTTTATTAAGCCCAGATTGCACAGATCTTGATAGGTATAATCTGGGCTTAAAACTAAATATGTTCCTATCTAAAAGTACTCCTGTTTAGGGCAGTTCACATAGGTTATGTGCTAACTTTG
Organism: Helicoverpa zea; assembly: GCF_022581195.2. Classification (NCBI taxonomy): domain Eukaryota; kingdom Metazoa; phylum Arthropoda; class Insecta; order Lepidoptera; family Noctuidae; genus Helicoverpa; species Helicoverpa zea. The sequence continues at coordinate 11,997,308 of NC_061460.1, read as the reverse complement.
CAGTATTCAAATGTAGGTATTCATTCTTACAATTATTTTCACAAAACTCTAATTACACTGCCAAACAGAACGCTATTGAAATCAATTTCAAACATGACAGTTGTAAACCGAACGCGCCCGGCATTCTTAATTTGAATATAATAGAAAATGGCCGACAAATATGGCGGTTTAAATGCCGCCAATTTATATGGTAAACCGAGCTCTTTAAAGGGTTACATCTGCCCGTATTTATGGTAATAATTGCATGTGTGCCTTAGTTGGTTCTTTGCATTTATACATTCATAATAAAATAAATAAGTCCGATAGTTCTGCGGCGAAGGAAAAAATAGAACGCACAGGTGGTCTATAAATTCTAATCATGAGAATAAATGTGGCATAAAAATTATTTAAGTTTGCAATGTGGTATAATGAAATAGACTTTTTATTTTCAAGTTTCTGCAGGGTCTAACTAAGGGCTCATCCGTGCTTCTTCTAGTATTGAAGGTCTCTTGAATGTCTCATGATGGAGTCCTGTTCCTCTAACTATCTCTTTTTAGATCTGTCATGATCCTCCGATATTTAGCTGTTAAGAAGTATTAATTTCACCCATAACTCATCTGGCATGCGACAAATGCCTTTATGGATGATTTCGTCAATATTGCAAGTGGCGGAGCAGATTATGGACTTAACACAGGATTTAATAGGTACGTTACGGCGTCTTTCAAAATCACACAATCAAAGTTTGTAGGTATTAGTGTTTACGGCTTTACAGGTTTAAAGCTCTTCAATATAAAGTTAGGCATTTCCCATAACACACGTTATGTTGCAATTATTATTACAATACATTACGAAAACTCAATCAAATTACATGTTTCTACCCACGTGACTTTCTATTGTTGCTCATCTAACAATACAGCTTCGTAACTCAATTCGCAAATACTTACACTCTTATGTCATAAGCAATAGAGTTGAAATTCCTTGATGTGTGCAGTTTGGTGAGCGCAAAAAGTATGTTGGTTTGAAAGTGTGTTGCAATTTTAATAACGGCGAATTAATCTGTAACTGTTATGGCGCTTACGCTGTTTCTGATCTGGATTAAGATCGAACGGTATCACACGATGTATCATTGTTTTTGATTGCTCTTGCAATTTGTTCTTTGTGCAATCTTTAAATTGAAGGTGTTGTGGAGGTCAAATAGACAGTATCTCCATGCAGGTTCTATCGGACATTTTTAGCTTACTTTTTAGAAAAAAAAGAAACACTCTTCCTTTGCCCTAATGACCTTTAATACACGATGTATTATGATATACTAGCAGGTAAAATCTAAAAAGGGTTTCCTTTGAATAGCGCCGTAGGATTTAAACGCAAAAAATCACAAATAATCGGGCGGTAGTACCGAAGACAGTCAAGCAGTTTGCCCGCAAGCCGATTCCCATATATTTGGAGAAAACTAAGGAAATAGTTTATGATAGTGCGTAGGCTTATCTTACACGACTAATTATTGAGTAATTTTATTTTTTATGACCTGCCCACATATGTTCATCTTCATTTCTAAAATCGAGACTAATTTATAATAGGTATCAGAACTTTCACAGAAAGGTTCACTCGAAAGAAGATTTATTATCGTCAATAAATATATCTGTTGATAAAAAACAAAACGAAGATTATGTTAATTTTTATTTCTAGTTTCTGAGAACATGTAGTGATTAGCATATCTATAATAATATATTTCCTCTATAAAGTCTTCTAAATGAACACGTAAATAGCTTTGCCTGAGGCTTAAATATAATTTTGCAGTGGCTTTTATTTTGTCTAGAAATAGTCAAAAATTATTTATATATTATTTTATTTTCCAAGGCCTTTTAAAATTGTAAACAATGTCCTTAGTATTTAAATATCTAAATGTAAACCATATGTATGTATGTTATGTGCTATTGTGTAAGCGTCTACCTCCCCCAGCGGGGCCCAGCAGGGCCAAGGCCTGCCGGGGCTGCGGGTTGTTCGAAAGAGATACCGCGGCCCTGTTACATAAAAGGCCTATGACGGAACACGACGGTTTTTAGTCAGTAAGAGTCTGACACTCCCTCACCGCTGCTAACCCACAGCGGGAGGGGTCATTTGATGATTTTTGACGTCGTTAAAAAAAAAAAAAGCGTCTACCTATTTAGTTAAATATATATCAGTAAGTACATTAGAGTTTTTCATGAGTGTTATCATGCCAAAATGCTTCGATATGACAATATCAAAATAGACAAAAAATACACAGACATGATTACCAATTCTTCAATAACTGAAAACTTTCACAAACGAAACAAACAAATATCTAGCTCTTACCTGAAATAGGTATTCTGCAAAACCACTACACATTATCTTAATCCATCAACAAGAGTAACTTAACAAACTTTCACGTTCTAAACAAAACACTTTGAAAACCCCATCTATAATAATGAGTAAACCGCAGCGCTTTTGATACAGCACCCCGCGCGTGTAATGGAACGCGTTTACGATACTCTCTTGCGTTTCTTTTTACGCAGTTTGCGGCTGCAAAATGGATGGTATGTGGAGCAATCTTTGCTCGTATTTTGTGATGGATATGGATAAAATTATGGTTAGGATTAGAAATGTGAAAGTCTGTTTGTGATCTGATTTAGGATAATATTTGAGAAGAAGATTGAGGTGTTGAGAGGTGTGTGTACAAATGCAAAGTGTCAAACTTAATTTACACAATTGTTACAAAATAAAATAAGGAGGTGCTTTAACAAATGTAAATAACCTACTTACTTTCATCGAAGCATCGCTAAAAATAGAATAGAAAACTAATATGCAAACTAGGCCTAAATTTTAGGCCTAAACTGAATGTAATAAGTCTATCAACTTTTTTTGTCATGTCTTGAATCAAAACAACTTTAGTCGAATTAACTAAATCATCTAGCTAGATTATTATGCACGAAGTTCACTGCGGTTGCGGACAACTTTACAAACTAATTTAGTGAGCAACAAACAAACTATTCAAATAACTACCCATCCGTTTATCACAAAAGTTGCAACCATTACGTTTAGCTGACTCCGCTACACAAATTACACTTTCTTCAGTTACACAAAAAAAGGAACAAAAAACTGTCTTCATATGCAAACGACTTCATTAAGTTCCGTTCTGTCATCGTTCACGAAACTCGCACATGTACAATTATTATAGGTACGTAACATGGAGAACAAAATGACCAGCGGAGGTGTCATATCGATAAATCTTTTAAGAAAGTAGCGCTCTAAAATGCGGTTGTGCAGAGGACGAGGTACGTTATTGTCTTCGCCCTTATACTCCTTCCTCGGACACTATAACTTTTTGTAATACCTAAAACCATTGACAAAAGAATACATCTGGTCCTAAAGAACCCAAACGCCTTATTAGTTAACTCGTAACTGATCGTTTAGGTCATGCCCCACCGTACCTATTTGACCTAGAAGAAAGCGCCTGACCTATCTGCAATATGGCATCTCCGTTCATCTTTCCTTGATCCGTGGTAGGCAACAATAACCACTTTCTCTGAGAATGACCAGTCATTGCTGATAAGTAGAAATATTGGCGATTCATTCCTATTCAATAGATGACCTTAAAAAGTAAAAATTGTGACCGATTGAGTAGAATGAAATGTACTTTTCGATTTCTAAGATCTTTCTTTTAGAATTTGGTTCTTATGGGTTCATTCATATTAGTAAATAGATACAGTAAAATAGCAACTTTTTTAAAAACCATATTTTTCTTGATTTTTTGCGAGTTTGCTCTCGTTTTGAGGATAACAACTTAAGATCCCACCTATGCCTAAGTATATACAAAATTTCATCCAAATTAATTTAGCTGCTCATCAATCTAACTTAAAATAAGCTTCCTGTATTAAAACAATCAAAATAACCTCCCAAGAAGCTAAAACATGACATAACTCATACAAAACCATTATTTAATTTAACTAAAGTGCGGTCACAACTCATTAGAAGCAATTTCACCGAAATGACCGGCAACTGTGAGCTATGATTTATTTAATTCGTCTGCGCATGCGACGTGAATAATGTCTTCATTTTGCAGTTTAAATATAGAATTTTTTGGTGTTCATTGATGACTTTTTTATACAAAGAATACTTTAAATATAAAGAATTTTGTATTTTTTTCTTGGAATTAAAAGTTCTAGGAAGGATATTCTTATCAATTTATTGACATTTGTATTGTCATCTACCTAAATTATTGAAACTTTATACATAAACAACATTAAGTGTCAAGTGGAAGACTTCATTTGTTTGTTGAATTCCTTCTGCTTTTTTTTTATTTGTTTTAATTATTATTTCTTTTTGTTTACAGGTAAGTCCAAAGTCTGATAAACTAGTCCTTCATCGGTAGGTAAGTTTAGTGTAAATTATTAAATACTAGCTGGTGCCCGCGACTTCGTCTGCGCAGGTTTAGTATTTCGAACAATATGTTTACAAATTGTAGCCTATGTGTTATTCTGATGTATAAGCTATATTATTGTAAAGTTTCATTAAAATCCATTCAGTAGTTTTTGCGTGAAAGAGTAACAAACATCCATACATCCATACTTACAAACTTTCGCGTTTATAATATTAGTAGGATTTCAGGAAAATCTACAAATTATTCAACGTTGTAGAAGTTCCATAAGAATGTAGCTTAATTGTTTATAGCGAAACAAAATACAAATCAATGTTTTTTCTTACGAAAGCGGTTGAGCCACAGTTGTGTGCGTTATTGTAGGTACATGCACATTGTCTTTAGACATGCAGTAGTGTGCTCAGAAGTGGTGAGGATTTGTCATACTAAGACAATTTGCGCACACAGGTTCTTTACACACACTAATATGATTCACCCGGCTTTGCAAAATACTCATAAAACGTCTAAACAAGGATCAACACGTTAGCAAACTTTCTTAGCACCTATATCATCAGTTAATTATTATTAAAATATGTATTTAGATGACCGTCCACAATACATAGATCTTAAACACTTTGACATAAGATTCATTTTTGTCTAACAACTTTCGCTTAAAATTAAATATGTATATTTATACACAGATACAAAGTCCTGATTATTTTGATCGATAGGAGAAAATGTATTCGCAAATAAATTCGATAGTTGTAAGTATTTTATTTAAATTAAATTGTTTATGGTTTACTTCCTTTTGGGTTAGTTAAACAGGAAAAAACGCAATTTCAACGACCTATCCTATTTTTTTACGTAATTACAAGTTTTAAAATAAATCAGCAAATAAGTAAGTGTTTAGATCGTTGTCGATTAAGTTACTTTAGAGGTGCAAAGATATTCGATAGGAATTAATGGGTCTTTCTTCGTATTTGAACCCGAACTACGACACGCAAGGTTTGGATGCTGGACGATTTGGAAATCAATGGCTAAGGTTACCGTATATTCTATAATTGACTGATTAACTTTATTAATACCGTTTGGTATTTGACCAGACCGCCAAACGGAGCCACAATGAGTACCTAAAATTCTAAGCTATTTATTAACTTGTGTTATGGGTGCTGACACAACTGATAAACTACATTACACTAGTTTACATATATAAACTTATAAATAGATATAATGACACCCAGACCACAGGCAGTAAGCATGCTCATCACACAAATGTCGACCGTCCCGGGAATCGAACCCACGACCATCAGTTTGGCAGACAAAGTCCTCAAAGGAAGACAGTGAAACTAAAGGAAGTACACCTAATCCCATAGTGACCAGTACTGTTCACACCTGCTACAAACATGCACAATGTAATAGATACGAGGCGCGATCGCGCTGCGCCTGAGTGGATATTTATCACGTCTCGCTTGACCAACCCCGTAATGTATGACAAAACTGTTCACACGAGACTTGAGATGTTGTGATAAAGTCTGTGGTATCTTGGATGCAGAAAATCCGGGTCAGATTAACTTTTTTTGGCTGTCATTGGAACATCTTTGAAAGAAAGAAGTACAAAAACAAATTAAAAGTAAAACAAGGAAGGGCACAGATAATAAAATATCAACTAAACTTCATAAAAAAAACAGCTTTGGCAGTCATAAGCCAGAAAATCTGACAACCAGGTTTATTAAGGGGTACTGGGTTGCCCGGGTAACTGGGTTGAGGAGGTCAGATAGGTAGTCGTTCCTTGTAAAACACTGGTACTCAGCTGTGTCCGGTTAGACTGGAAGCCGACCCCAACATAGTTGGGAAATGGCTAGACAGAGTTGATGATGAAATATAGTTTTTCATTTGTCACCTTTGTTGCGTTAATTAGCTTGTGGCTAATCCACATGAATTATGAATCTTTTGATAATAAAGTGAAGCAACACTTGGCGCCGTCAGTCTGTAGATATTATTCAAAATTATAATTTTTAACTAGAATTCGGACACTAATTGCATCTTCTCTGACGTCAAGTGAATTGTAATTTCTAGAATACATTTTACTTCCTAATTTTTACCATTGCATAATAACATAAACATGTGCTATGCAAAGAAACATATTTACATATATTTTCTCTCTAAGGGCCTAAAAACCCAAATCATAAACACAACATCATTTGAATAATCTTATATGCACTAACATTTGCATTTACAATGAAAATCAATATTTTGTAATCTTGCATAAGCATTATCGAATACCACTATGACAGGTTTGATAAGGTTTAAAGTTATGGATAGATCCGTTTGGCTTTAGCAGTTATGATGTAATGTAGAGGTATCTATATATTGGTAATTAGTACAACTGGTTTGGTCATAGACTATGATGGATTGTTAATGGGAACCGAAAATTAAGAAGGTTGTTTGTAGGGTTGACAGTTACAAATTAGAAAAACTTCTATACTATATTCGCTTGCATTTAGTTTCTTGAAATTGTGTTATACCTACATAATTATTACGTAAATAGTTACCTACATGAATTTTCTGAGATCAAAAATTAAATTCAGTCTTTTAAATTGTGATAAAATAAATGTCAGACACAAACTCAACAGTCTTTTACTGACTAACTGAACCCAACTATGTTCTTTCTGAAGTCCTTTGAATCCGCAGCCTCACTAATCAAATGCTTAAAACTAAGTTGTATCAATATATTACGAGTTCTCTATTTGTTAGTGATAAAGTATTATTCTTTCTAGCTCCTTCTAATTAATTCTCAGAAAACTAAACCAGTTTAGCAAAGTTCTGTGAACCCTATTAAAGGATCCAGACAATAAGTATAGGTTGCCGAATGTGGATCACAAAAAATAACCAATTTAAATGAGCTGTCTGTGAGCTACACGTCTGTCAAATCAAAACTGTATGGTTATTGAACTTTTTATAGATTAACAAGGCCACGATGTAAAAACTTTAAGGGATAATAATACTAGATTTTCCTTGAAGAGCTCGTCGCTAAGTCGAAGCCACGCGTATCGATCGATCATAAAAGTTAAGCAACGCTTGGCGCGGTCGGTCTGTGAATGGGTGACCATCTTGTCATTTGCCTGATATTAATTTTGTGGTCTTACGTCCGATTTTGAACCTTACTGTCCCATGTAATAAGGTATTTATTACAATGTAAGTTTGAATGCCTGAAAAGAGCCGTTTGTGAAAAAATTGTATCCTATTCTAAACATTTCTGATAGAAAATACATATTTACCAAACTGTCATGAAGTTATTATCAGCTTCTTATTTATTGCAAATAAAAGCTATTCGAGAAGAATATCAAAATGCACATATTTTAATAAAATATCTATAAGTGTAAGATACGATGACATTATTAATATTTAATGAACTTGCAAAATATTTTTATTGGATCCGAAACAAAACAGTTCCTAATTTCCTATAGTGAAAGGACCCTAATGTTTTTTAATCTTTTTATAAAGTTATTCTAATCAGGTTTAAAGTGTACAATTTTGTGAATAAAATCCCCAATAAACTACATATTTAGAGTACTCAACCTCTTTGCTTTTCTATACTAATATTATAAAGAGGAAAACTTTGTTTGTTTGTTTGTTTGGTTGTAATGAATAGGCTCAAAAACTACTGGGCCGTTTTTTTAAATTCTTTCACCATAACAAACCTACATTATCCACGAGTAACATAGGCTATATTTTATTCCGGTACGGGCAGTAGTTACCACGGGACGCGGGTAAAACCGCGGAAAAACGGCTAGTGTGAAATAAAGTCGTAATTTTTAACTACAGTTAGGTAAAAAGTATTAACACTTAACTGTATTTTAAAAGCCTTTAACTAAATAACAATTACCTGTGAACTTGACACCCCTGCTTTAAAAAAGTAATAAAAAGCCATGTTTATGACCGCCATAGAAGTTTCAATATTTAATTAGGGTTCTTTAATTTAAAAGTAATTCAATATCATAATGAACTATCGTTAAATCGATAATTTAGCTTTGAGTGTTATAAATTGACAAAAAATATTTGATGATGTAGGTACCACTTTTTTTATAACGGTAAGTATAACTATGGGCATCATGATACTTGTAGTTGTATCCATGTTATATGTAAAATTTAGAGCAACGTTTTATATTATACATTACCGGTTTCTCAAATATACGATCAATCTACAAAAACTTTTAAAAATATAAAAATACTCCTTCAATTATTCATAGACTAAAAGCCATCAACTTTTAAATATCGCATATTGCAAATCTTTTTAAGGTATTCTTATCGCATCCAATCAAAAAGTTTACCTTCGTTGACAAAAGGCCTATCTATCTGACACTCAAATATTGTTTTTAAATAAGACCAGTAGATCTCGACATTAGCATGTTCTACCAAACAAAGAAACAATTCAACCTTCATATTAGTATAGATAAGAAAACATAATCTTCATTGTACTCTTTCATAAGACATTTAGTATCCTCATTGTATAACGGAGTCATCTAATAACAAGCCCTACGCAGAAATGTTTAATAAACACAGACTACGTTCCCATGTGAATAATGTGTTGTGTATTAAGGTACGTTTTGAAATTCACACGTGCCGCGACTTCATGAAATCGGTCACAGCTGCACTATGTCGATATCTGACAGCGTATGCACATGCTGCTGCCGCTTCGATCCAAAACGGTTAACTACAGCTGCAGTTCCAGTGGTCAGCTAGTTTTCAAATTGCACATTAAAAGTACGTTTACCGTTTACTGCTGACCGCACTTGCAGCGACTGCATGAAATCGGTCGATATCTGAGGGTGACTGCACATGTTGCTGCCGCTTCGACCGAAAAGGTTTCATGTAAATACATACAAATCGGTGATGATCATGTCATCCTAGCCGATTGTCGCCCACAGAGGCTGTTCTCATATAGGGCGATCAGCCAGCTGCGCAGAACATTAGAGTGCACAAGCAACATTTGCTCCGTTCCTTCACTCTCATGGCCCGAAGGTCCAGCAATGCGACCGGAGAGAGATCAGGCGCAGGACCGACATTTACGTGCTCTCCGATATCCCATATATCGGAGAGCACGTGTCGGTTGTATCAATCACCAATTTCCAGGCTCCGACCATACAAACCAGTAGTGCAGCTGAGGTCGATTTAATGCAGTCACGGCATGTGCGGTCGACAGCCAGCATTCAAAACGAACCTTTAATTTCATTCTTAACGTGATGTAACCTATTGTAATGTCTATCAGTCATTAAGTAATGCCACGATCTCGATCACGGACAAAAACGTTTATATTTGATTATCATATTATTTGTTTGAAATGCGTAATTAATTTATTATAGATCCATAGTTGCAGATGCTTTGCTACAGATATAACGTCTACAGATATAACACAATTGTTTTAATATGTAAAACAATTGTGTACTTTGCCATAAAGTTGACATCAGCTGTCCATAATGTTTACGTAAATAGATTCATAAAAATTCTTTTATACGATTTATTTTGAGTTTATTGTAAAAAAAAAATAGTGTCAAAGTTTATTATCTTGAAACTACCTGATCATGATCTGATGTGAGGAGTTCTTTCATGTTTCGGAAGGCACGATAAATTGGTGGATCATTGAACTTCTTTGACTGTACTTACGGGAAGCCAGAAAATGTGACAACCAGTCTTATCAAGAGGTTGAAGAGTACACATAGACAGTCGCTCCATGTGAAACACTAGTAATTTATTGCATTCGGTTAGAAAAAGATAGATAAAAACGTAATTAGATAACCTGAAATCTAAATTCGCCAAGAAAATCTTACAACAAAAATCTCTCAAGATCGTGTCAAAACCGATATCGATAGGAAATAATTTCATATTCTGTTGATCAGCTTCTATCAGCTGTCGATCTCGACATCACGATAAAATCGATTAAATTGAATTAATTGGCTGCTTGTATCTGATCAACTTTTAATATAACATAATAATTTGAAGCAACGAAACTGTTCTTTATTAATAGTTTGACAGATATGGTTGAAACCAATTAAGTTATGAATAGAAACAGCCATTTTGCAAACGACATTATCTTATTTAGATCTTAACTCTATCTGCTTTTCAAGATTGATCGGCTCAAATTAAATTAAATATGGCGCCCAGAGAAGTACAACTATAGAAGAACTCTCCTGCGTGGCACACGAAGCGGTTTCCTAAGGATCCAATCAAAGGATGACCATACAGTTCATCTGCCATTAAATTAAGCAAAAACATGTAAATAAATCTATAATCCTCAGTAATGTTATAATGGAAAATGAATCCTTTCTGTCTGTCGCGCTTTCATATAAAAACTTGTGAAGCTATAAAAATTGGAACACAGATAGTCTCGAGCCCTAGAAAGGACATAAAGAGCAGGATTTTTACCACACAAAACACCAAGAAAAAACTACTTTCTAAAACAGTTAAAACTACAATCCTACCAACCCAAACAAAATGACAGTGCATTTTCAGCTGCACACACATTTTCACTCATTCCGCATTCTTGAGCACACGCGATCGAAAATCAACTAATTGGATTATAGAACACGATTAGAAAACCAGTAACAACCGACTTATTGCATTGTTTATAATACATTACCGCATATGTTCACACACTGTATAAAATCGTGTGGCCTAGTAGGTAAAGAACTATACTCTCAAGTATGAGTGAAGTATATAGTATGGGTCGATTCTAGGTCAGACAAGTACCAATGCAACTTTTTTAAGTTTGTATGTAGGTACTTTCAAAGTATACCTTGGACACCATTGACTGTTTCGGAGGGCACGTTAAACTGTATTCCGGTCCCGGCTGCGATTGAACATCCTTGGCAGTTGTTACGGGTATTCAAAAACCAGTACGTCTGAGACCAGTCTTACCAAGGGGTATTGGGTTGTCCGTAACTGGGTTGAGGAGGTCAGATAGGCAGTTGCTCCTTGTAAAACACTGCACAGCTGCATCCAGTTAGACTGAAAGCCGACCTCAACATAGTTGGGAAAATGCTCGTGAGATGATGACATATTGTTTTTTCAGACTTAAGTCACGAACAAAATACGCAATGTATTATGTGTTTGTAGTAAGTATCGTGTGATATGAAAGATCTTGGTATGTGTGAAGCAAAACAGTGTGATATTCGATACCGACTTTCGTTCCACATTTGAAATTGAAGATTCTGACGATAAATCTTTTGAGAGAAACGATTCATATACATTCTCGTGTGAATATTACGTACTAGATTATATGAAATGAGGTTCTTTTAATTATAGTTTTAACTCTAATAATGATCTAATTAGGGAGCTCTTAAAAGGAGAACTTGTAAGGAGAGAATCTTAAGTGTTGATTTTTAGGGAGAAATATTGTAGTTAGTGTGACTTAAACTTTCAAAATATTTTCCCTACCCGGATAAAAATGAAAATTGTCTTTGTCAGGATCTATACTATTTGTTTATTTTGAGTTACTTTCGCATTACTTTTCATATTTTACAATTCATGATGAAAACATCTATGTAAACTTAAACGAACAGATACAGTAACTGTAACAGCCTTTTTATCGTCCCACTGCTGGGCTGCGGCCTCCTCTCACACGGAGAAGGATTGAGCGTCAATCACCACGCTTGCTCAATGCGGGTTGGTGATTTCAAACTTTATAGTCCAGGTTTCCTCAAAATGTTTTCGTTCACCTTTTTATCACGACTTTTTAAACGAACAGATACTTAATAAAAACTCATTCAATTGAACCTGCAATACCATATACAACTTATAACTGTAATTGATTAATTAATATAACATATAACTGTAATTAATTTCTCATTGTTTTAATTCAATCCGTCAACTTTTCCAATAAAATACTTTCTGGAATTACAGCGTCAGAGACAGTATTACAGGATATAGCACATCAAAGGTGCCGCCAACATGCGCGTGCGCACGTCTGGGTGACATAACTATGCGTGCTATCGGCACCTTTACGATGACGTTTTGTGCACCTTACCGAGAAAAACGGTAATTTTATTCAATGTAGCTTGAGGTAGAGATTCTTTTGTGACAAGTTTTAGGTGATTAATTTCTACTTGATGTTAGTACCTCTACTTATATGTACGTCGAAAATTTAATAAGCTATGTACAGCATTTTTATGAAAGTTTAACATCGGCAAGATTTAAAAGTTTTAGAAATTTTGGTGAAGTTAAACATTCATTAAGTGTGGATTTCAATAAACTATGTATTTATTGTTTTGCTTTTACTTGGGATAGTTTGACAGAAACCCCATGCAAATAGTATCAAAATCCCATCTCTCTGGTCAGCCAATTAATATCTATATGTTATTGAATTACGCCGTTTAAGTATCACTTATATTTAAATGATTCCTTTCCATCATTTCAATATTCACACCTCACATGAACGATTTATTGATCAACACCGCGAGTGACGTGACAGGTGAGTATGCGCAAGCGGCTTCTCTCATCTCGCGGCGTCGAGTGGGAATGTTATAGCTGTCATTTTAACTTGATCTGTGTTAAGATCTTATGGTTGTTTTCGGTTTTTTTAATCACAGTAGACACTAAGGATTTGGTTTATATCAAACCAGCTGTGGTCCGTGGTTCCTCCCGTGTCTCAAGGGACTTTTCAACACCCGGATAAAAAATTGCTTAAATTCATCCGCAGGATGTAGGTCATTAGTATCTAGTACACCAACCATTTAAATAAGTTCAGTAGTTTAGGCGTGAAAGCGGGATAGACAGACAGAGTTAATTACTATGAGCTTCTAAAGACTTTCTGAAAAATAGCACATATAATTATGCATAACAGTTAAAGAAAGCATGGTCCAATAAATTTATCTTCAGACATTCTAAGTCTGATCTATAAAAATCAATTCAGCGTTCAATATCTGTACACATACAAAGTTCAGTTAGCCCCGTTCGACACACTATTATATTGAACTCACAAGAAGCCAACAAAAAGTCAACAGAAGCATTCTAGTTTTTACCAACATATATTTGCTAACGAAATACCTCTAACTTCCTCAGAAACACTTCCTCATTTTATTTTCCGAACCGCATAATTTAACATTGTCAACCAATTTCTAATTTGCGGTCAATTACAACCTTAACACTTAAAGAATAAAGACTAATTTCAATTGGCAATGTGTGGTTTCAAGTGTGTGCCCGTAACGGTCAACTACCTCCTACAATATTATGGTCGCCTAGTACCTAACGGGTGAAATGGCTTTAGAAAAAAAAGTCACGATCTTATATCGATAAGTACTGTTACGAGCAATTGATTTTTTCAATAACTTAAATTACTTGCCCTTTTGTGGTATACTGGTATATCAAGAAATTGATTGGAATAAAAATTGTTTTTTTTTTTGCTTGTATTGTGAGATTTCTTGTTCTTAGTATGTTCCGTTGAAAGATGCTGTTGCCTGCAGTTGTCATTACCTTTTGTGGGTAAATAATTCATCATGAATCGTGTTGCGTAGTTACTTGATTCAATCATGAAATCGTCAGCTTGTAAAGGTACGTTTGAATGTTAGCTACCGCCTGCAACTGCGTGAAATCGGAATCAAAACGCACCTTAGACATACATTTCTGGTATGCCAGAAGTAAACAAGTTTTATTTGATAAAAATCCTACTTATAAAAACGAAAATAAGCGTTTTTTTTTATTTCTTAAAGGTCAATATATATTTTTAATTTAACTAAAAAAGTAAGTTAAAAAAGTTTTTAAACAGCACGTAAAATGTCACCATGATCGGCCTATTGATACTTTAGCATTGAAAGCGAATTAATTTAAACTGCCTTGAAAATTGACCAACATTCTTTCTCAAGATCTAACAAATTACTAGACAAGATACTTTTTAATCCAAGTACCGTACTTGCAAATCATGTCTCAGTACTCGCACACTGCAAACTTTGACTCGACCGATAGTTTGTTCTGGCTCATAAATTACTATGGAAATGAATTGGTAGTACGCTCATTACATAGATCGGGTATTTAGCCGGTATCAGAGAGACTGAAAGCTTTGATTAGAATCAAGACTTAACTGGTAGTATGCCGCTAATTACTACTAGAAAATCAATTGCTTGCGTGGATCCGCGCACCCAGTTACAAGAGAGATACAAGAGGTTAAATAAAAAAAAAACACGACAGTCGGGTCAACTAAACGTTTGCAGTGTGCCGGTACTCTTAGACTCCGCCATGTTATAATTTACTAGTAACAAGATGAATGTAATTTGGCCAATCATTTGGAAAGCAAAACTAGGCCGCATTGATTTAGTCTACTGATAGGTAGATCGTAAAGTGTTCCAATCATGCACAGAGTGGTTCAAAAGTTTAATAGCTAGGCGGTTCCTTGGCCAGCTGTTATCTAGTAAAACTGCAGATTTCCACACTTAATTATATTTTATTCAAATTAAAATACATTTCCCATACCAAAAGCAAAAAGGCGGGCGTCTAATCTGTCAAGCCTCTCTCTTAGTGTTGTCCTCACAGTAGAGGTAGTGTTGTCCGTATAAAACTAAAATGATTTAGTATACTACGGTAAATATAGTATAGTTCCTTAATGTATGAAAAGAGAATATAACATACAGAACAATAAATAAGTCACAGGATAATATTAGTCTAACATTCGGCCATTCTGACCACTAAGTTTGTCCTCAAACTTCTCAAAGTCAAGAGGTTATTCGCCAGCAAGAATTCATGACTGTGCCACCTTTACAGAGCTGCGTTCCTAGGACTGCCTCGAGGCCTTCACTCTTACTGGACCCATCTACACCACCCAGTCGGCCTTAACTGGCGACGTTTGCATTTGGCCTCATGACCGCATCGTGGCCTTCACTCCAACTGGAGCCATCCACGCCTTCCAGCCAATCTCAACTCACGACATCTGCATTTGACCCCTCACCGCAAAGCCAAGAGGATGTCCACCAACAAGGCTTCACGATCGTGCCAACCTTCCAGAGTCGTATCTTTAACTAGGACTGCATCGTGGCCTTCACTGGAGCCATCCACGCCTTCCAGCCAATCTCAACTCACGACATCTGCATTTGACCCCTCACCGCAAAGCCAAGAGGATGTCCACCAACAAGGCTTCACGATCGTGCCAACCTTCCAGAGTCGTATCTTTAACTAGGACGGACTGCATCGTGGCCTTCACTCCAACTGGAGCCATCCACGCCTTCCAGCCAATCTCAACTCACGACATCTGCATTTGACCCCTCACCGCAAAGCCAAGAGGATGTCCACCAACAAGGCTTCACGATCGTGCCAACCTTCCAGAGTCGTATCTTTAACTAGGACGGACTGCATCGTGGCCTTCACTCCAACTGGAGCCATCCACGCCTTCCAGCCAATCTCAACTCACGACATCTGCATTTGACCCCTCACCGCAAAGCCAAGAGGATGTCCACCAACAAGGCTTCACGATCGTGCCAACCTTCCAGAGTCGTATCTTTAACTAGGACGGACTGCATCGTGGCCTTCACTCCAACTGGAGCCATCCACGCCTTCCAGCCAATCTCAACTCACGACATCTGCATTTGACCCCTCACCGCAAAGCCAAGAGGATGTCCACCAACAAGGCTTCACGATCGTGCCAACCTTCCAGAGTCGTATCTTTAACTAGGACGGACTGCATCGTGGCCTTCACTCCAACTGGAGCCATCCACGCCTTCCAGCCAATCTCAACTCACGACATCTGCATTTGACCCCTCACCGCAAAGCCAAGAGGATGTCCACCAACAAGGCTTCACGATCGTGCCAACCTTCCAGAGTCGTATCTTTAACTAGGACGGACTGCATCGTGGCCTTCACTCCAACTGGAGCCATCCACGCCTTCCAGCCAATCTCAACTCACGACATCTGCATTTGACCCCTCACCGCAAAGCCAAGAGGATGTCCACCAACAAGGCTTCACGATCGTGCCAACCTTCCAGAGTCGTATCTTTAACTAGGACGGACTGCATCGTGGCCTTCACTCCAACTGGAGCCATCCACGCCTTCCAGCCAATCTCAACTCACGACATCTGCATTTGACCCCTCACCGCAAAGCCAAGAGGATGTCCACCAACAAGGCTTCACGATCGTGCCAACCTTCCAGAGTCGTATCTTTAACTAGGACTGCATCGTGGCCTTCACTCCAACTGGAGCCATCCACGCCTTCCAGCCATCCTTAACTATGACTGCATCGTGGCCTTCACTCCAACCGGAGCCATCCACGCCTTCCAGCCAACTCTAACTATGACTGCATCGTGGCCTTCACTCCAACTGGAGCCATCCACGCCTTCCAGCCATGTGGATAAGTCGTCATTAATTCAATATATTCATATAGTCTCAACGTAATAATCAATGTCTTCGTGTCTAGCCAATGACTAGTGCACCTTATATTCAGATTTAAGCAGTACAATGAATATTAACAATTATCATATGTATATTTGTATTAATTATCAATATAATGATCAATTCCCTTACATTCAGTCTATCCAGTATGTCTTTCCAATGTAACTGAACTAATTACAACAATAACTGTGGTATCAATTTTCGTACCCAGTTTTGTTCTCATTAATAATCAGTATTATCATATCATATTAAAGTCTCTCAAACAAGTCTTGTCTTTGTTATTCAACAATATTATCAACTAGACCGTAATCTCTTAATCGATTCGAGTGGTCAACAATTTCAACTAACCCACTTAATGTAAGGTCTCTTAATTGACACAAATTTACTTAATACAGCCTCTTGTTTTAATTAATCAACTTTATTATAAAACTAAACAGTAAATTCTCACAATTTCTATAGCTTATCAATCCAGTCTTATTTTCATTAATCAACATTCTTAAATCAACAGTAAATCCTCATTACTTCTAAGTTTCTTATTCTAGACATATTTTCATTAATCAACAGTAAATTCTCATTAATTCTAAGTTTCTTATTCTAGTCATATTTTCATTAATCAACAATATTATTAAATCAGCAGTAAATTCTCATTACTCCTAAAGTTTCTTATTGCCATTAATCAACAATATTATTAAATCAACAGTAAATCCTCATTACTTCTAAAGTTTCTTATTGCCATTAATCAACAATATTATTAAATCAACAGTAAATTCTCATTACTTCTAAAGTTTCTTATTGCCATTAATCAACAATATTATTAAATCAACAGTAAATTCTCATTACTTCTAAAGTTTCTTATTGCCATTAATCAACAATATTATTAAATCAACAGTAAATTCTCATTACTTCTAAAGTTTCTTATTGCCATTAATCAACAATATTATTAAATCAACAGTAAATTCTCATTACTTCTAAAGTTTCTTATTGCCATTAATCAACAATATTATTAAATCAACAGTAAATTCTCATTACTTCTAAAGTTTCTTATTGCCATTAATCAACAATATTATTAAATCAACAGTAAATTCTCATTACTTCTAAAGTTTCTTATTGCCATTAATCAACAATATTATTAAATCAACAGTAAATTCTCATTACTTCTAAAGTTTCTTATTGCCATTAATCAACAATATTATTAAATCAACAGTAAATTCTCATTACTTCTAAAGTTTCTTATTGCCATTAATCAACAATATTATTAAATCAACAATATTATTAAATCAACAGTAAATTCTCATTGCTTCTAAAGTTTCTTATTTCAGTCTTATTTCATAGTAATCAATCACATGTTAAACCTTCATCTGAATCTTCCTCAGATGTATCACTATCTTTATTGCCTACGGTGATCCATGGCTGAATACGGTCTACTGCCCATACATTTGAATATTTGCCTTTAGATATATTTGAACCTGGAATGCTAGATACTTCGTATCTGTCATTTGGTAGTATTTTGCTGATTCTAAACGGACCTGTAAATTTTGGGAGTAACTTACGACTCTTGCCATCGTTTGAGGGCAAAGTCTTTAGTATTTTAACTAAATCTCCTATGGCGTAAGTAGTAGCCTTCTTTCTAGATTGATCAAATCTGGCGCGTTGTTTCAATTGGTCGTCGGCTATGTGTTTATCAATTTCGGTTCTAATAGTATCGACTTGTTTGTCGTTTTGCCTGGTTTCTACAATAGTTTCGCCTAATATCCCTTCTCCACGATTGAGGGGACGTCGACAGAATAAAGCTTCAGCTGGAGTTTTACCTATTCCCTTATTTAGAGTGTTATTGAGACCCCACTGAATTTTCCCAAGGTCCTGGTCCCATTTATTTTCTCCGTGCTGATTAGAATAGACTCGCAATCCATCTAATACCGTTCGATTATAGCGTTCTACCTGCCCATTGGCTCTAGGAGACGATACGGCGTTCAAGATGTGATGAATCTCTGACTCAGTGCAGAACCGCTTAAAGTCTCCAGACGTAAAACACGATCCCCGATCGGTAATCAGACGCATTGGATGTCCAAAGGTATAAAAAATTTCTTTTAGAGCTCGGATTGTAGGTTGAGTTTTAGTATTACGCAATGCTTTAATAATACAGAACTTGGTATATCCATCTACAACTAGTAACAGATACTGGTTACCATGTGAGCTCTTGACAAATGGTCCTAAATGATCTGCATGCAGGCTATGAAACGGAATATTTGTTTTGGTTATGCTATGTAAAAATCCCTCTTTAGGACCTGCTGGTTCTTTCCCGAATGCACAATGTATACATGCTTTAACGTATTTAGTAATAAATTTTGTCATTTTAGGAAACCAAAAATCTCGCCGAATCTTTTCGAGTGTCTTCTCAACCGAAAAAATAAATTGAGGTAAAAAAATCTTTAAAAACAAGCTTTTATTTAAATGCGCTAAAAATAAAAAAATAAACTTTTACTGTAACTTTACTGATTTATGTTTTAAAAGCTTGTCGCGAGATTTAAGTACTCGTATTTACTTTCTTAGTAAAATCGCGACAAGCTTTTAAAACATAAATCAGTAAAGTTACAGTAAAAGTTTATTTTTTTATTTTTAGCGCATTTAAATAAAAGCTTGTTTTTAAAGATTTTTTTACCTCAATTTATTTTATACTTTTTAGTTTTGATTTGGTAAAGTGCACTTTATTCTACTTGCCTGTCATGGGATACCCATAGGTATGGATGGGATTGAAAAAAATAGGTTATTCACCATTTTGTAGCGGCGGCTATCTTGGATTTTTATTTCGTAAAGTGCGATGTGTTCTACTTGTCAATCCCTTTCATTTGATACCCATATTGTATAGGTACTTTAAAAATAACTAGTCCGCCATCTTGTATATTTAGACATGTTGGATTTAGGATGACGTCACATAGCTTAACATGCATTGTCCCGAACACACATAGTTACATACATACATACATACATACATACATACATTGCAAGTTAAATAAAAGCTTGTAAAAAGCTTGTAATAAAAGCTTGTAAAAATGACCAATATCGTCATGATTACGTTGGCATATTTGCCACCTGGCCGCCTTAGGTACAACCCACTTTAAATCTTCTCCGACCTTTCTATATAAACGGTTATTTTTGATAATAAAATTCTGTTTTATGTCTACGACTTCCTTATATTTAGGGTCTTCTAGAGCTGCTCGAATATGTTGAATTTTTGGGTCAGCCAGTTGTAAACTAAGTAGCCAATCATCTTGCGAGATGTGCATCACGCGGGAAAAATGTTCAAACTTATCATTGTCATCATCAAAGGGCAGAGGGTTTCGGCTGAGGGCGTCTACGTGTTGCATTGAGTGTCCCGGTCTGTACTCGATAGTACAGTCATATTCTTGTAATGCTATCCACCATCGAGCAACTCTTGGTATCAGATCTCTCTTTGTAAAAGTAGATCGAAGTGCGTTGCAGTCACTTACAATAGTAAATGGCTTCCCTAACAAATAAACTCTGAACCTGTTTAAAGAAGCTACAACAGCAAGAGTCTCTAATTCATAAGCATGAAGTTTTTCTTCATCAATAGTAGTTTTGCGACTAAAGTAAGCAACAGGTTTGAGTTTTACAGAGGGTGATTCTTTTTGTAGTAGAATCCCGCCTAACCCATACTTGGAAGCATCGCAGTGTAATTCAGTTAAATATTGAGGATTGTACAATGTCAAAATCGGTCGTTGTACTAATTGATCTTTTAAAATTTGAAATGACTCTTTCTGTTGTGGTCCCCAATTCCACGTCGTATTTTGTCGTGTGAGGTCTGTTAACGGTCTAGCTATTATAGCAAAATTTTGTATAAACTTTCTGAAATAACTTGCTAGTCCAATGAACTGACGGACTTCATGAGTATTTCTTGGTTCCGGGAATGATTTTACTGCTTCAATTTTGTTAGTACCCGGTCGAATACCTTCGGCTGATATTTCAAATCCTAAATAGTTAATTACAGTATCAAAGAAATGGCATTTTTTTACGTTCAAGGTCAGTCCCGCTTCTTTTAGAAGAGTAAATGTATGTTCTAATTTACTATAACACTCATCAAAATTAGCCCCAAATATTAATAAATCATCCATATACGCAATTGCGTACTTGTCTCGCGACTTACCTAACATTTTATTAACCGTTCTTTGAAAAACAGCCGGACAATTCGCCAGACCAAAAGGGGCTCTTTTAAATTGGTAAAGTCCATCGGGTGTAATGAATGCAGTCAAGTGTTTGCAATTATTTTTAATAGGTATTTGATAGTACCCACTGGACATATCTAAACTAACGAAGAATTTATTGCCACTTAAAAGATCAATTTGATCATCTATCCTTGGTAACGGATAGAGATCTTTTACAGTTTTTCTATTAAGAGCTCGGTAGTCAACACAGAGTCTAAAACCTCCTGTCTTTTTTGCAACCAATAAAATAGGACTAGCATATGCAGAGTCGGATTCTTCAATGATATCGTTATCTTCTAATTCTTTTACCATTTCCCGTACTACAAGTTTTTCAGCATGACTGAGTCGATACGGGCGGTATACAACCGGTGTATTATCAGTTAATTTTATTTCAAGTTCACTTATATTAGTACATCCTAACTCTGACATATTATTGGCAAAACACTCTCTGTATTTATTAATTAATTTAAAAACGGATTGTTTTTGTTCATGGGTCAGATCATTATTTATATTTATCTCTTTTTCGCTTATAGGTTCCCGTGCACACATTTTTAAACACTTTAGTTGGTTTTCAGAGGCTGAAGAAACCCGATCAGTCCCTACATCTATTGGATATGCCCGTGTTATAACGAGATCTTTCAAAAAATATAAGCATTGACTAGTAACATTAATAACAATTATTTTGCATTTACCACCTTTTAGTTGATAAACCCCCTCTTGTAGACAATACTCACTGCCATTGATGTACCTATGATCACTCTTAACGTATATGTCACAGTCCTTTATGTCATAATTGTAACAATCCAATAAACTAATACCATTTATCTCAGTGTCTGATAATACATATAGTTCAAACTTATTATCTTCTAAGTTTTCTGCATCTATGTTAGGTAACTCCGGGTTAATTATACGGGAAATAATATTTAAAGAATTCGCAGTTTTTGTGATTATAACCTGAGGTAATTCTGTGAAATTTTGACCTATCAATAAGGGTAAGTGTAAGTGTCTATTATCAATAACATACGCTATGATGTTAGCTTCTACTGTATCTATCCGAATATGAAATGAAGTTTTACCTAACAGTGGTATGTTAATGTTAGCAACACCACATATTGAAGGTAAATTATCTGTGTTTGTAACTAAGCCTAGGTTTTTTACTGTCTCTTGAGTAATGAGTGAGCAGTCACTTCCCAAATCAATAAAACATTCAATTTCATGTATTTTATTAATAATAGCCTGTTTATAATACTTAAAGTTATTTGGTGTTTGACTATCTATTATTAATACCCTTTTCTCACTATTTTTGTTAGGGACTTTCTTTTGATAACATTCACTAGCTTTATGTCCATACCGTTTGCATTCTTCGCACTTAATAAGAGGTTTCGGACAATATTTAACTGTATGACCTCTTTCTCTACAATTAAAACATGTGGAAGGATAGTTATTTTGTTTAGTTAAAGGATTAGTTTTATTGTTTTGTTTACTACTTTGTGTGTTTGATGTTCGTAAAATGTTTTTGTGCTCCTTACATACATCTTTAAGAAATTTAAGCAAGTCCTCACTTTCCGTGAAACGTGCCGAAGATGCACCTGCACGAATTGTTCTATCATCAATCCCGTGAATTATGCAATCTACTGCCTTTTTACCAGAGATATTGCATGCATTCAGTAGCATAATCTTTTCATAATAATACTCATCTAAATTCTCACCAAATTTAAGCCGTCGCTCTAGCATGTCTGTTAATAAAACACCATAATTTGTTTCAGTAGGAAAAGCTTTATGTAAGAGCACTTGCCATTGTTCCCAACTGTGTAGCACAGTAGGTAGGCTTTGGTACCACTTCTTTGCATTGCCCACTAGTTTTGGGAGGGCATAATGCACAATTTGTGCTTCATTCCAATTATATATTTTCGCACATTCACTCACCTTTGTTATCCAAAAATCTATGCGATGATTTTTAACAGATGGATCAAATTCAGGAATCATGTTGTGATTAAAATTTGGTTTAAATGATTGTATCAATTGAGAAAAGTCTTTCAAATTTATAAGTAAATTATTACCTGGTTGCCCGAGGTTTTGGGTACCTGACGTGCCTGGCATTGTTGGAATGTTGCACAACGACGGGGAAAGTGATGCTTGATCGTCTACTGGCAAAGTCTTAGGCGCCGGGTCAGTTAACATTTCTCGTGAACATGTTTGTTTCAAGCAGTTATTTCGTTCGATCGCAGGATTTGTTTGTTCCGCAAGTCTGTGTTCGTTAGCTGCTCTATCTCGTCTGGTCGCAGACATACTTCGGTTTCGCTCTTCTAAACTTCTACAGGTATCAGCAATAACGGCAGCATTCACAAGCTCTGGCGTGTAGAAATGCTGCTGGCTCCGACGACTAAATCGCTTGGACACCCTCGATTGTGTTCGACGTTGTCGACTTGGACGCTTCGATGTCTTCGATTTCGGTCTTGGGCTGTCACTACTTGAGTTATCATCATCACTGAGTGATGTGTCCGTGGAATCATCATGTCTTCTTTTACTTTTACGTGTATTTTGCGTCGTGGTGTGGCGTGAGCATGTGGGGCGTTTTCGCCCCATTTTGGTATTCGTATTCCGTGCTCGTGTCCCGCTTCTGATAATAGCTAGGCGGTTCCTTGGCCAGCTGTTATCTAGTAAAACTGCAGATTTCCACACTTAATTATATTTTATTCAAATTAAAATACATTTCCCATACCAAAAGCAAAAAGGCGGGCGTCTAATCTGTCAAGCCTCTCTCTTAGTGTTGTCCTCACAGTAGAGGTAGTGTTGTCCGTATAAAACTAAAATGATTTAGTATACTACGGTAAATATAGTATAGTTCCTTAATGTATGAAAAGAGAATATAACATACAGAACAATAAATAAGTCACAGGATAATATTAGTCTAACAAGTTGAAGTAGCTTAAAAAACATAAAAAATACAAACATCCGAGAAGTAGTTTAGTTTTAAGATTTTCGATTAGGTATTTGTTTTTGTTTTTAAGTTTCCTTGCTGGGAGACGAGGCGAGGCTGAGAAAATTGCGATCTATGTAATACTGCAAGATTTTTTCACATAGGTTCTGTCTTTCCTGAGATTAGCACGTCCAAACCAGCAAATTCTTCAGTCAGTCCTGCCGCTCGTATATAGAAGACAAAAGCCTTAAATACAACGGATGTGCGCAAGTATCATTTTTAATGAAGCCTCTTAAAATGCAGTCCCTACTTTATCCTTCCTATATTTATGAAAGGAAACATCATTTAGCAGAGCAAACAACCTATAAGTCAGTCTGGCACTCATTTTATTAATATTAGCTTCCGTACTCATCTAGACAGAACATTATACCTGCAGACTACTTACCGACTAAACAGTCGGCCGATAGTTGGCCCGATAGTTATAATTTTTTTTTAAAGAAATTTTGATTCCAATGAAAGTTTTCAGTCGGTCTGATACCGGCTAAATACCTGATCTTTGTAATGTGCGTACTACTATTCATCTTCATACTGATTTATGAGCCCAAAAAAACTATCGGTTGACAAAAAGTTTGCAGTGTGTACTCTCAGTAAATGAATACAATAGATATACTGTAATGTGGGGTATAGTAAAATATATATTTAAGCCAAACACAACCCAATAGAATAGTTGGAGTTAGCGTCTACTGGATTCATTCTCATACACTCGGCGAAAAAAGTGATTTAGTTTGAAAACTTTATTGTATTGTAAAAGGTGACCTCACGTCTGTTTTACCTCAAATTACCTATATTATTTTGACAGGTGGAAAAGTATAAATAAACCTCTTCGCTGTAGAAGAGTGAAACAGAACTATGTAGTTACCTATTAACTAAAATCCGTTTTTTTTTTATTTTCATTTTTTTCTACAGCTCCGGCAATTTACATTATTAATACCTTATGAAATAAAATATAGGTTGATAATAAACTGGTTAAAACCAGTTCTTCCTATATATTTATGTCCGCAATTAGGTGACAGGTGAACTAGATAAACTTGTACCTACACTTTCCTTCACTTCGGAAAGTTGCCTAGAAAACTAACAGGACTGCACGAAAGCTTGTCAAAATAATGGCTTTCTTATGTCTGTCACACCCACTTTAGTGGGACATTTCGAAGTTTTCTTTTAAACTCTTACAAAAAAAGACAATGCCGCCTAAGTACAATATATAAATATCAACTTGTACGTAAAACAAATCGACTTCAGTGATATACTTAAAACTGTCTCCTAGGACAGACAAATAGTATGTTAATTTGAGATAATCACACACGAACACGAGATATTACATACAGGTCAAATTGAGAACCCCCGTTTCTGAAGTCGGTTAATAAAGGCAACGATTTATTTTCGACAAGTACTTTGCCTCTTGAAGAACTCGTAAACATGACGTTGCTATCGACCAACTTCGGTCATCTTCGTAAGCAAGTCCAAATTCAAACATGGATCTTCAAAAAAAAGCATTCCAAATTCCAAATTAATTCAATTACAACAAAATGAAGCGTGAAATTAATTTCCGAACACTTTTGTACTGGATAGTACATAAACAGTTATATTATTACCGGGTGGGAACATTTGACAAAGACCTATTGTTCAGTTAGTCTGATGTTCTATGTTCTGACATTCTGTCTGCGGCCTTAGCTATTGTTTTGGGAAAGGCTTATCGGTATTTTAATCCTTATATGCGTGAATGACACGATTCGGAGTTTTTGTAAGGAGTATTTTATTTAAATTCTTAGAGACTGGTAACTTTTAGTAGGTCGATAGTTGGATCGGGCTCATTAATCAGTATGGAGATAAATGGCACATTGCAAAGATCAGTATCCGGCTGGTATGAAACCAAATAAAAGTTTGATTGTACGATTATCAACTACTGACAAAAGTTGATCGGAATCTGGCACAATCGGCCGAAATATAAGTCTGCAACTTTAACGTCTTCAAGTGATACGACTCTATACGCTGTTTAAAATATTCATTTTGAAGGCCTTAGCAGTGCCTTCCCCAGGCCAGTTATGAAAGGGTGATTGCAATTTATTAAAACCTAATAAATTAGAATTGCATTTATGTACTTTCCCACGTCCATTGCTATATGTATTAATAATACCCAATTAAGTAACAGGTGTCCGAAATTATTTAAAAAAAATGCTGTGAAATTGCTGACATTCTAGTGATGGGAAATACATAAATTATCTGGTATCGACAATCCAATACTCAATAATTCAGAAATGATTACGAGTAAATGGCTTCCTATAGATACGGAACAAGTTTTAGCCATCGTCCCACAGAATTGATCTGGTTTCATATCGATCAACGTGCTCGCTTGATCCAACGGTTTTTGATGTTCAATGACTGGATGTAAAATATTTTTACCGTGGGAAATGCGGGAATGGATATGTTAAACTGCTTCAATGAAAATAACATCGAATACTGAAGTTGAAAATTGTAGCATTCTAAGAGTGCTTTATAGCAATTTAAATCGTTTGTATATTTATGGTCTTACTACAAAAACTTTAGCAACTGTTTTACACTTGTCTAAAAAAAATGTGGCTCCAAAATAAACCATATGTCAACGTCATAATTTGACATTTTTTTAGACAAGTCTTAAACTGACGTTAAAAAGTTTTTGTGGTAAGACGGTTAGTGTTTTTTTATGTTTGCACATTAGCATAATTATACAAAATAATTAATAGTTTAGCCCTTCAAATTTAAGTCAATATACACGTAATTTTACCTTAATTTTTTTTTGTCAACAAGCAAACACACGATCATGAAATGGTCATAAAACATAAGAAAGAGCCTTTTATGGACTATTAATGGACTTCCAAATAAAATTATTTTAAATTCTGTCACACAACACCCCAATACGTGATAAAACTGGAAATCAATGAACCGATAAAAGAACTGTATTTATTTAATTTTTATTGTTTTATTATCTACTTATATGCCAGTGGGTTACTTTTCTTAGTAATGATAACTATTAGTTTTCGTTTTTTTTTCTCACGCCAGTGGTATTGAAGGTTATTTTTTAATAGTTGGAATCTTCAGTAGCTCAGGTATACTCAATTTTCACAAACCAACTCTCGAGCTTTGTCTAAAAGTATCGATTAGTACTTATGATTAAGGCAATTGAGACACAATCTCTCAAACGATTATCGTCAAAGAAATCATGTTCTGTCTTTGTTATTGCTTTTTTGTAATACAACAATAAGTAATCAATCATCATTACGTTTGAAAAACGTTTTATTACAGGTAACAATTTATCTAGTCCGTTTTTACCTAGATCGAGGCGTCCGATCTATCATCATTTGAAAAATACTAGGCAATGAAAGGTGCTGGAGAGAACAACTGCCCGTAGCTATCTAGGCATATAATTAGGTATCAAACTACTTGTGGAAATCATTTTAGTACACCTCTATTACAATAATCGATGACCTTTACACGATTCAAAGCCTCAACTGAAAAGCTATCAATCAATCAATAACTAGTGAATCAATCGTATATTACGAAGACTTATTACCATAAAGATAAAATCAGCTGTCTTTCACAGTCAATCAAAGCGTTTGTAACAATATTATCGATATGTCAGCACAACACTATGGTATCAGATCACGGAGAACAAAATGTCTAGCGGAGATGTCATTACGGAAAATCACCTAATAAAGTAGCGCGCCGAAATGCAGGTGTGCGAGGGACGAAGAACGTTGCTATTTTCGTCCTTACACGCCTTCTTTGGACTCAAGCATTTTATGCTTTACCAAAAATCGTTGACAGATGTCTCATAGAACCCGAACGCCTCGTTAGTTCACTCTTAACTGATCGTTTTTGTCATGCCTGCACTATGGCATCTCCGCTCTTTCCTTACCAGCTCCATGTATCAGGTCTATTTCGGCATCGATTCTCGTTCAACTCGATTCTCGGTACACATTGTTCTTGTAATGAATATAATAATAATAATAATAAGCCCCGCAGGGCATCTGAGGCGGATGACGGGGAGTAGCGACCCCGCGGGGCTATATATCCGAGTGCTCCAGGGAGAGTATACTGTCCCCCATCTCCGGCCTGCCGGAGTGAAGCATGATGGGGGATAGGTCTCCCGCCTCTTGGCTTGCCTTCATCGGCCGGTCAGAGTGGAGTCGCTAGAGCAGGGTTAACAGCCCACTCGGAGGGTAGGTGCCTCGTGGTAAGTGGCGAGTGGGCCGGTGATGCTGGACCCACAGGGAGCGCGTGATCTGCGTTTAAAGTCCGCCGAGGTATCCTCACCCTTCAGCCGCTCATGTACCTGTTGCCCCCTTGTTGCGATTTAGCGACTGATTCCCGGGGGCCCAGTAAGTGAGTTGGCGAGTCTCCACCTGCCATTTTTACGTGTATTTATTACATTGTTATCGGCAGGTGCCATAGTTCCCGTAGTTTCCCCATTCCTAGTCCACTAGCATCCCATCACAATAGCCCAAGTAGTTTTCATCCATAGTTAGCAATAGTTTAGCACAGAACCGGGGATTGTCCTTGGGTACATTTCTATAGTGTATACAGGGATAATCGTCGGTTTTGTGTCACCATTTCATTAAAGTTGTCTCAAAAGGGCTTCAGCGTGTTGGCTTCGGCCCCACGTTCGCCTCCCAAAAATCCGGGACTCTATAGTCCCGAGGTCTGGTAGAGACATACAAGATAATAATAATAATATAATAATAATTTATTTCTTTCAAAAAGTACAATAAGCAAATCAACACAACACAAAGATAAGTACCTATATTAATTGTACAGTGGGGTTATTAAAAATAGCACACTGATTCCTAAACTGAGACGAGCTCGTATTTCGGGAATCGGCGGCTCTCCTCTCTAATGCTATTACAATTTCAATGTCATCAAGTTTTGTGCAATATTGATTACTTATAGTTGATCTATTTACGTACTTATATTTTACTTCAGAATTACTATGAGTTCCTCTGTTTCATTATAATTTAAAGACTTAAGCCAATTGGTTAATTTAATCTTCAAGTTATGTTTATTTAGTGTATACAGTGAGATTTTATTATTAATTTTGTTATACATTCTAGAACTCAGTGCGTTATATTGACGTAATGCGAAACTGGTCCTACATCCGACAGGAGAACATACAAGAGCTCCCCGCCTTTTTTGTAAAATCTGATTATTAAGGGGTAGTTGTGAATGTCGCCGCAGTATGGTGCGGAGGACGAATAATTGTCTTACAGTCAATAACTGGCATTCCTTATACAGATCTGTAGTTGAGTAGCGACGAGGTTTGCAGTGTATAACTTTGATGAGGTATCTTTGGGCCCTTTCTAATTGCAGAAACAGAGTTTTATAAGTACCACCCCATGCAGGAATACAATAACTGAGAATAGATTGACACAGGGCGACATAGACTGTGTGCATTACGGATAGATCAGCAGAATGACGAAGATTCTTAAAGATATAAAGTAGTCTTCTAACACGCCCGGTAAGAGTTTCAATTTGGGTGCGCCAATTTAATCTTTCGTCAATCATAACACCTAGATATCTAATGCAGGGAGCATTTGCTAAAGGCGGACAAGAACAGATCGTTGCTGACATTTTGTTGCAATAGTGAGCCGTGATTGTTGTGGTTTCAATTGGTGGTGTAGGAGAATTTGGGAGATAGAATCGTATGAATTTAGTTTTGTCTATGTTCAAAGTAAGTAAGTTTGAAGACATCCATAACATTACTTTTCTCAGGTTAGCCTCAGCTAAGGATTTGGCTTCTAACCAGGTCTTCGCATAGACTAATAAGGCTGTATCATCGGCGTATGTAAAAATATCGCAACTATCAAGCTTCATCTTGCACAGGTCATTGACATAAATTATGAATAGTGTAGGGCCGAGGATACTTCCCTGTGGAACTCCGTATTCGATATGTTCTTCCTCACTAATAACATCATCAATTTTAACTATCTGAGAGCGATTGGATAGGTAGTCCCTAAATATATCTAGAGATGGACCGCGAACACCGATAAGCTCTAATTTAGATAAAAGTATTGGTGCAAAAACCGTATCAAATGCTTTCGATATATCTAAAAATATACCATAGCATTTGTATCCTTTATCCAGTCTATCAACTACTGCATTACTGAAGTTTGTTACTGCATCCTCAGTCGATATGCCAGATCTAAACCCAAATTGGTTATTGGATATTATGGAAAACTTTTTGAGATACTTCGTTAAACAAGTGAATCGGTAACGATCGTCATTGTGGTGTCCCAGGAACCACCCATTGTGTTGTTACCTCGTAGCGACACTTCCTACTTTAATTTGCCATTGTTTTGTAGTGGGGGTAGGGTTACCAAACTTTTGGTTGAAGCTTGAATGGGTTGTTTTGACGTGGTTTGAAGAAATTGATGGCTGTTTATTTTTTAGAAGTGTAACTAATGTTATATAATATGTTTTATACCCTACTATGTTCCCCAAAGGGTCATGCAGAGGTACGCTACTTAGTGAGTTGTTTCTATTACGTCAGAAGATTTTTTATAGTTCACTTATATGTATTTAAATACTGTGTTGAGAGGAAAAAATCTCACCCTTTTTTGGAAGTGGTTTCAAATTACCTTTTACTCAGCCCAAAACACAACAAGAAAAATGTAAAAATTCGAAAAATTATTATCTACACGCAACTTTAAAAGACTCTTCCTTCACGTAACTAAGAAATGTGTTCAAATAATAATAAAAAGAATGCGAAAGATCTACCAAGGAGATAGTTATTTTTTAAACCATTGCCCTTTACTAATAACAGCTTACAAAGCGTCGTGTGCGCATAGCGTGAAGCGTTCTGTGAGAACCACTAGGGTTGGGCCTGGTTATAATTAAACATATCGATACTTTTTTTTTGTATGCGAGAAATATTGTGTTGGTCGTGTGAGTTTTTAGTGGTTGTTGGTTTTGTAAAACATTTTAATATAGAACATTGATTTTAGGTAAATATTTATAGATGTTTGTAGTGAAGTCTTAATAATGTTTTTGAACTTATATTACTTATTAACATGTCCATATTAGTATATTTTTTAAGATTAGTTTTAAGAACATTTTGTGTACCAATAATATACTACTGTTTGTTTTCCCTAATAAAAAAAATAAAAAAATAAAATAAAAATATTTTTGCCGTACTTAAAAAAAATATTATTATTTAAAAAAAATATTCTATTATTTCTTCAATTCAATAAAAATACATATATTTAAGACCGTATCTTAATTCTGAAAATTAAGATAACAATGACATAATACTAAAGAACAAGCATTAGTAAGATAATTTCTACAAAACGAGATACTCTTCTCATAAAAACTTATCTTTAAAATAATGACTCAAATAAATTACAATTACGCCCTTTTAATTAACCGGTTAAGTGGTTCATTTAACACATTGCCTGTTAACTAACTATCAAGTTTACCGTTTGCGTGATCATTTTGTAAAAAAATGTTTTTTCTTTGAATTTACCGAGATAGCTTAATTAAGGACTTAATTTTTTTTCTTTAAGTGAAGGAATTGTGTTTGAAATATTATCTTCGAATAATAAATTATCTTTAGTAATAGCAACTACTATATATACTTATATATAAAGCTGTAGATTTTTTTGGTTCATATTTATCTGATTGCACGAAGTTCCTCTCTAGTCTTAAAAATGAAAATACGCTCATCAAAAGTACAGGTATCCTCCGTAACAGAAATAAAATTAAGCATCATCACATAAAAAAATAAGTAAAACCTTTATCGGAGAAATTACTAAAATTTAACTATCAATATTAATTTCACTTTTCCCTTTTACTCCAGTTACCCAAATCGGTGGTTTACTTCACGCTAATTATATCGATTATCTCGAATCAAACCGTAAAAATTTTACTTATTTTTATCCATCACCCATCGGTTCAATCAATAAAAATTAACAACGACACTTTCGCTTTGTCAATCGATTAAATATCGATACAAAACGAATTGTCTTAATCGATATCGATAGAAAGTTGGTGCATCACTAGCCTTGTTAATATGCATTGTACGTTTCAGTCAGTGTGTTCTTCTTGATATTTATTCATTATTAATGTTTGAATGCATTTTCTAGGAAGAGTTATGTATAGAGTTACATTTATGTACACAGTATTTATTTATATGAGTTAGGCAGAGATGAAAAATCTAATCTTTCTATAAATTATACAACAATGGCTCCAACTTTGCAACGTATGTAATAAATAACTTGTATTTCATAAATAACTGCAAAATAATTACTTTAAAAATGGGTCAGTAATTTTGTTTTTTTTTTTGAGAAAAATGACTTCTTGGGTGTTTTCGATTTCGTTTTTGTATTAAAATATCAACCCAATAATAACCTGTGTATATCGTTGTTTTCTATACAAAAATGTATGAGCATTAATCACCATACTTTCTCAATGCGTATTGGCAAAGTCATGTTAATTTCTCTTTGCACCAAACTACGCGGATCTTCCAATAGCGTTTCTATAGCCAGGAAAGTACGTAAAATTATTCAAAATCATTATGTAGAGGTACTTTCAACATAAAGGTTTTTACACTTTCTAAAAGTTTCGATACATAAAGGTATAATTACTTTTTAAGGTACGAAAGTGTATTGCTCTTCTTTTATTAGGTTAATAGGTACTTGCAAAAGTTGCTTAAGTAGTTTATTGAAATTAAGTATTTGGAAGGCTCTTGGTAAAAAGTACTAAATTAACTTGAGTCATCATTAATTACGCTCCTAAATTCTTATAAAAAACAAATTAATGCATCTTTTTGCTTAGGTATCGACACAATTTGAATAGGCACTTTATCTAAAAGTAAACCATCTCTATAGGACTTTTTCCAATATATTAAAAAATAAAATAAACTACTGCTCAAAATAATGATTCAATTGATTAAGTAACTACATATTTACTATTATTATATATTACGACCTCTGTGGCGCAAAGGTCACCAAGCCGGACTGCCGAACCTGAGGTTCCGGGTTCGATTCCTGGTTCGATCGACATTTGTGTGATGAGCATGCTTGTTGGCCGTGGTCTGGGTGTTACAATATGTATTTATAAATATGTATATATGTAGCTATATGTAGTTTATCAGTTGTGTTAGCACCCATAACACAAGTTAATTAATAACTTACCGTGGGGCTAACCGACCGTGTGTGAAAAGGAGTCCCGCCATTATAAAAGGAGTCCCGCCATTATATTGTATTTACCATTTATTATTAAACTGAGTTGAAATTAAAAAGTCACATTAAGATTATTTATTTATAATTAAGTGTCTACTCGTACTTATAGGGTTTAGACCATGTTACGATATTAATGTGATCAACAACCCATAGACTGATCACCATAATACATCATGACTTATATTAAACTCTTTAATTGAAAGCAACCTTTGATAAACCACATTGATAGTATTTAGACTTCAAATAAAATAACTCGAACAGGTGATACAAAAATACAGCGACATTGGACATAAAGTAGTACTATCTACATCAGCTATTTCCTTTGAGGCAGGTGTATGTGCCCTGACATTATATTACTAGGTACTATTATTTATTCTGTAGAATACTTTGTGAAGGAGCAAAGTAAATTCTTGACAATGGATTCACTTGGAAGGTTGTTAAGTTTCCTATAAGCAATATAAAGGCGATGTTAGGGTCTTTAGGGTTGCTCAAGAAAAACCGAGCAACACCAAAAATAAGCCTACTAAAATTAAGTAATTATTACTGGGACCCTTGACTATAAATATATACTAAATAGGTAATTCAGTACACATAGGTCATAACAAAGTAGATGGATAGAAATTCGTTATTAGGTACACCAATTTTACATTTAGTGGAACCTAATTCAAACCGTAGATTCCTATGGGACGCAGAAAACTGACAATGCCAAATTTTTTTTTAAAAGACCCCAATGCTCCAAAACTCAGAAAGTTGTCATAACTAAAGTAAAACTTTAATGTTTATTTAAATATCATACAACTCAGTATTACTCTCTCTGGAAGGGAAAAGGGCGGATAAATAGCAAGTATAAAATATTCTCGCATATTACTCATATCCTGTGTGCATGTATGTAAAAGCAAATGAAACTAGACAGCTAATTATCTAGACGGCTTCTGGAGAAACTTATATCTAGACTGGCTTCCGCTAGAGGTCCCACTCGCGTCCCATAGGATATACTTTGCACACCGATTCAAAACTGGGCTAATAAAAAGTTCTTCAATAAAAGAGTTACCTTAAACGTAGATATATGTACATATTAGGTAGCCCAGGTAACTGTTTTGAGGGGGTCATATACGAAGGCATCATCATCCTCCGAGCCTTTTCCCAATCATGTTGGGGTCGGCTTCCAGTCCAACCGGATTCAGCTGAGTACCAGTGCTTTACAAGAAGCGACTGCCTAACTGACCTCCTCAACCCAGTTACCCGGGCAACCCGATACCCCTTGGTTAGACTGGTTTCTGACTACCCGTAACGACTGCCAAGGATGTTCAATGACAGCCGGGACCTACAGTTTAACGTGCCATCCGAAACACAGTCAATGGTGTCTAAGATATACTTAGAAAGTACATACAAACTTAGAAAAGTTGCATTGGTACTTGCCTGACCTGGGATCGAACCCGCGCCCTCGTACTTGAGAGGTTGGTCCTTTACCCACTAGGCCACCACGACTTCACGAAGGCAATCCTTGTAAAATACTGGTACTCAGCTGCATACACTGGAAGCCGACCCCAACATAGTTGGGAAAAGGGTCGAAAGATGATGATAAGTTCAGCCTATTCAAATGGAGTATAGACTATGTTACGTCTTATGAGTTATGTCTTGAAGTAAAGATTACCACAAATCTCTTACTCGACTCCAACGGTATTCATAAAGAGGGTAATGTGACAGAAATGTCTTTGCAAATAAACATGGTTCTCACATTTATTTTCTAGATCAATTACACTGATGTGTTTGTATGTAAGTGCATGATTGTAGGTCATCTATGATGATATAAGTTGACACTCATTGACATCTGTCAGTGTCAATATCATTAACATCTTGTGGAATGTGCTCATTACTTGTGACCTTATGTCAGATAGCTGACCGATCAAATGTCAATAATATGCTTTACTGGCATCTATCAACGGTTCCGAAAGAATAATTGCCCGTATCCGGATTAAAAGTAGCCTGTACCTTGTCCTGGTATAATAAGCTATGTAATTGCCTCCTTTCATCAAAATTCATTCAGTTGTTTTTGCTTGAAAGACTTACAAACTTCCACACACATAAACGGATTTTCTAAATTTCACGATTATGTTTTCTTGTTTATGATTATGTAGCAATCTACTGTTACGTCCGCACTTTTTCGTATTTAGAATGGTTTCTTGCAGATCAACCTAAGAAGTTGTCGACTGCTTAATCAGGCATATTTATTTATGAGTAAGTATATGTAGTTTATCAGTTCTGTTTTTGGAAGGTGTCGCGATACTTATTTATTATTTTAAACAACCCAAGCCTAAATCTAGATTCATCCTATTTCCGCTATAACGCGTCTAGTCTACACGTATTACATTTCAAACTCATCTTACCCCGTAAACTATTAATCACAAAAACAATTAGCACGTTTGAATTATTATTAAGAACACCAACGTTCCCACCTGACCGTTACCTCCTCATGATAAACGACGCCGGGTGTTCGCCTTAGCTATTACTCTGCTAGCTTATTTTCTATGTAACTTACAGCAAGTTTTTAATTACTACCTACTGTACTAGCTTTTGCCTGCGATTTCGTCCTAGTGAAGCAAATGACGATTGAGGAGGGCTTGAATTTTATATAGTGTATTTCTTAGTGACCACCTTCGTCCTAAAAGGAATGTCCTACGAAAAATTTGACACTCGTGTCTGAGATTTTATGTGAGCTTTCAGTGTTTTATATGCTTGTCAGTTCGAACCTACGTCCTTTTTTTTTGATTAGCCTACTAAATATAATGACGGACTCTGTACAGGCAGTTCAGGCAACAAACGGCAGCCCTATGGTGACTTTTTAGTTTGTTTCCTTCCTATGAACCAGGTTTTGGGGAGGTCTATGAATTTTATTTAAAAAAAGAAAACAAAAAAGGAGGTCGGAACCATGTATACTCTATTCGCAGATTTCGTTTACTGGACCAGGGAGGGAAAAGTTTTGATGAAGGTTAAGTTATGAAAATAAAATTTAAAAAAGTACTCTAAGTAATGAATGTACGTAGGTTTAGGTATTTCTGTAATAGTAAAAATCCTTGAATAACGATATCACTTCGGTGTTATAACACCGATGCTACTAGTGTTTTATAAATATTTTATACCAAATAACTCATTGGAAAATTTTGAAATGCCTTGAAAAGAATGTACATGGTGTTTCAGTCATATCTTTACCCTTGCCTAAAATAAACGTCAACTTGCATCGATCGTAGATTTTCAAAATGGCGGATATAAAACTAAACCAAACGATAAAAGCTGCTATGATTTTAAAAATAATTTGCGGGTTTTTCTGCAAAATTAGTTCTAATAAAATAGTGATAACTTTAGCGAAAGTTTATTGTTTGTTTTTTGGTCTAATGTGCATGTCCATGCTTAGAATTCTAGCTAACCATGCAAGAAGTTTCAGCGCTTTGTTACAAGTATTTCTGGGAGTATACGTGTACCTGATATATTTTCTTTTAAATTTCTATTTTGAAGGTGAAAATTTTATGGGATTCCTACACGAGCTTCGAAAAGTAGTCACTTCTCAGCACATGAAGTCAAGCGAGGGAGTCCAAATTTCCATACGCTTGTTCACTATTTCACTTTCAGCAAACATTTTACTACGATTGAAGATCACGTTGGACCACAGTCAATATACAGTTTCCTCGATCTATTCTTTCTTAGTTTTTCAATCGACAGTCAACTTGTTGGAATTTTCGCCAATTTTGACAAGGCTTATGATGTTTGAATTGCTATGGCGCAGAATGGCAATGGTCCGCAGAAATCTTGAACGGGAGCTATCAACGCATCAGGGCTATGACAATAGTGACTGCATTCTGAAGGAAAAATTGAGGAGATGTCTAAATGCTTACAAATGTTTGTTGGAAGTGACACGTGTAAATGAAACGCCTATGAAAATTGCGGTACATAACCAAAATATTAAAATATGCTTGTATAAGTCAGAGGCTTAGTCTTATTTATTGAAATTTTTGAACATCTCTTTGTTTCAGATATTTACATCTGTTACAGCACTCGTTTTCTACATTTTGACTACTACCCATCTGTATATTTCTGCTAGCGGAGAATTAGTACGTATTGCTAAAGTTCTAAAGTCTATTTTCCATCAAATAAATGATGGAGGAGTCACTTTTCTCGTTGTAATCTATGCATAAGTCAGTATGCAGATGCATCTACCGTTTATGAGCGTGATAAAACTATGGGCCTACAAAAAAATTGCAATTCAATATTTGGGGTGACCAATATTTTATATATATTTGCAGGCAAACCTAGCACTGGCTGGTGAATTGATAAATCACTTCATTATATTATTGTCACCAGCATTGCTCTCTGAGATGGTGATCCGTGAAACTGATAAAATGAAACTATGCATCGTAAAACGGTTACTCGTCTGTGAAGGTACAATAGTTTTGACTAATATTGCACGGAGTGTGTAAATAAAATAAAAACAATAAGGTTGATATTTATAGTTTTTGAAGTGTAAAACAACTTATAACTAGGTATACAAAATTTCAGATGAAAGAACGCTTATCGCAATACAAGACGCGATGACGTACTTGGAGCAGAACCCGTTCAAGTACACAATATGGCGCGTGTTCGCGGTAGACATGAGTCTGATACTGAACATGATCGCGCTCCTCACCACATACACTGTCGCTATGGTGCAGTTCATGCATATTTGCGATTGAATTGAAAAACTGCAACTTTTTAACCGACTTCCCAAGAAGGAGCCGTCTGTAATTTACCTTTTCATCAACGTTTGTTTCGGCATTAATATCAGCTTTATATTCAACTAAAGTAGAGCAAGCAGAAACTATAGACAAGTTGTACAAGTACCTAGTATTTAAGACTTTACAATGTGTTTTGTGTAATTGGTATGTTATCACGTATATAAATTATTTTTGGAAACAAAACCTTCATCATAGTAAGCCACGTCGGTGTTTACAATTATGTAGCACAGCCATTATTAATATGTACGTGTGGATATTATATTATGGATTACAATATTGTGTAGTTTCTTTCTTTCTTATCTATAATTAAACATAGCAAAGAATGAGGCCTTCGTTCGGTTGTGGGGGTTGCCCTTCATAGCCTTAATCCTCTTTTATAGTGTTAAATCGATAGGGAGAAACTTCAAATTCCTGGCCAATAGATAACAGTAGCTATAGATACACCATTTGATGCAGATACATGAGTAAAAACATAGGAAGCACTGGTTATTTCATTAGTTATAAATCCGATTAAGTCTTAAAACCGATTATGTTAGGGCTAGTTAGCAAAATGCTTCAGCTCTTATCCATTTTCTTTTTAAATAAGAAATCATCAAATGACCGCTCGCGCTGTGCAGATGTGATTAGCAGCGTGAGGGAGTGCCAGACTCTTAATGACTAAAACCTATCATGTTCCTTCTTAAGCCCATTATGTACCAGGGCCATGGTAACTAGTTTATTTTTCGAGGCAGAATTTTTGCTTCTCTGATAGAATGTTATCAAATTATTCATAAAAGCATTGCTGGTTGTATGATGAGGTCATACGAGTATCATAATACTGTATCTACTGGTGTTGGTTTCTACAAACTCATTATGCTGATGAAGTTTTATTATAACTGTAACATTGAAGTATAAAAAGAGCTCGGACTAGTAGACCACGTCAGTCCAATAAGTATTTTCGGTCTTCGGTAGGCTCTATTTTCTCGCAGCATCCAATAAAAGTTATACCTACTATTCAAAACAATGGCATCTGTAAAATTAGAAGCGTTTATTAAAAGTGTTATATTTCTTCGTCTTTTTTGTGGATTATATTATAAACTCAGTTCAAATAAAATAACAATTGCATTAATAAAAATCTACTGCACGTTTGTCGCTAAAACAATTATAACTATTTTTGTTTTGTTCATAAAAAACTTAAAGGTTCCTTTTCAAAACCTTAGTTTTGGTTTGATGTGCTCTGGGTACCTTATGAATGTTGTTTTCAGTACCTATTTTGATGGCGACAACTTCATGAAATACTTTAGCGCACTAAAAGAAATAAGAAATTGACAAGACTTCCCGTCTTTCAGTGACATCAAGATTTCAATCATTTTATTGTTTTTTTTTGCTTCCTCAAGGATAATTAAGTATGCGGCATACTCCATCAGCGCCATGTTTACTTTTCAAAACCCATTCCCCTATAATATACTACTACAGCCTTTATAGGGTCAATAGCAGTTCACCAACAAATGTATCGTTGGTGAACTCGACACGAATGATGACTTTCGAATTATCAAATCAAATCAAAATCATCCATCATCCTCCGAGCCTTTTTCCCAATCATGTTGGGGTCGGCTTCCAGTCTAACCGGATTCAGCTGAGTACCAGTGCTTTACAAGAAGCGACTGCCTATCTGACCTCCTCAACCCAGTTACCCGGGCAACCCGATACCCCTTGGTTAGACTGGTGTCAGACTTACTGGCTTCTGACTACCCGTAACGACTGCCAAGGTTGTTCAATGACAGCCGGGACCTACAGTTTAACGTGCCATCCGAAACACAGTCAGTGGTGTCTAAGATATACTTAGAAAGTACATACAAACTTAGAAAAGTTGCATTGGTACTTGCCTGACCTGGGATCGAACCCGCGCCCTCATACTTGAGAGGTTGGTCCTTTACCCACTAGGCCACCACGACTCAAATCAAAATCAAATCATCTTTATTCTCAGGCATCAAAGGCCCATAGATAAATACCTTAAAACTAGCATACATAATATGATATACAAAATTGTTAGTAAATAAAAACTTAAAACTATGTTAGTAGCACTTCACTTATGCACTAAGTCACTGTGCGGTCCTGTGGCACTTGTCCGCGGAAGCGACGGAACACCACGTCCTGTGGCCAGAAGATTATTGTAGCGTCGAATGGCCATACTCTGCAAATGCCTCGAGCAAGATCTATTAAAAGCTAGAAGATTCGAGAACGAAGGAGACATTTTGAAAAATATTTTAAAACAATTCCTGAATACTTACAAAAGTATTTTGGACATGATTCGTATTAGTGAAAAACCAATGAAACTTGGGGTAACTGTAGTTACTAATAACAAGTCTTCTTATTTAAATACAATCCACACTGCAGTTAATATTTTGAGATAAGAGTTTCCAAGCGTTACTCGGAAACATCTGACATCAAAAATACTTCGACTTCTTTTTCCATTTCAGATATCTACGAGTTTGGTCTTATTTCTTCCTCACATGATGGATCATGCTTATACCTCCATGCTTGACCGACGTTCTGTTGTAGGTATTTTGCTAAAATATAGCTTTTATTTGGTCTGATATAATAAGAAGCTATCACTAAGCCTCTATGCCTTGCAGGACTCGTTATTGATAGTTTTGGAGGGTTCTACTCAATTCATTGAAACGATGTCTCCCGCAATGTTAGCGGAGATGGTGAACAGTGAAATAGATAGAATAAATTTGTGTGTTACTAAGCAGTTACTCGTCTGTAAAGGTAACTAAATAACTAAAGTTTGCATGGTATTAGTTAACAAAATTCTACGGTTGGTAAGAAACCAGCGCGGCGTTCAAAACAAATAAGAATGATCGACAACCAGCAAGCAGAATTTGCGGTGTGCCCATCGACAGTAAAACACGACACTATGCTTTGTATTGCATACTAGAATAGAAATGTTCCTTAAATGTATGAATCTCAAATTAAAATAAAAGGCTTCGAAAGACGATGGTAATATGATAGAATATATTTTCAGAAAGCTGCACCCGCGACGCAATACAAGACGCCATGACGTACTTGGAACAGAACCCGTTCAAGTACACAATATGGCGCGTGTTCGCGGTAGACATGAGTCTGATACTGAACATGATCGCGCTCCTCACCACATGCACTGTCGCTATGGTGCAGTTCGCGCATTTGTACAATTGATTGACCTTCAGATTGAAATTGTAATATTAGCACAGCTGTAATTTTTGCGTTTTTTTTTTTAGTAAAACATGTTTGAAGCACGTAAAAAAGTTTTATTTAATTATTTTTTTGGGTCTGTCTCTTACAATCAGTCGAACGGATGCTTAAATATTTATTGCAAAGTATGTTATGGTTTTAATTCTAAGCATACCGAAAGGAGAAGAATACGTTTGCACACCTCCTAAAGCTTCTTTCAGTTTTAATTATTATAAGTACCTTCAATAATCTAGAATAATACAGAGTAATATATTCTAAACCCAGCGTTTTCTAGACAGGATAACAAACAAATATATACCACTTCTGGAGAGTGGGAAATCATCAAATGATCTATTCCGCCGTAGGTGGATCTAGACGGGTCAATTGAATGGTGGTGGTAACGTAACCATAGTATCGTTAAGTTTATAATAGACGGCCTTGAATGAAGAAGCCACGTCAGTGCAACATTGTCCAGTGTATTTCTGTTACATTCTCCACCTCGACGTAACACGACGTGCATAACCCTCACCGATGGAGCTTGTAAAATTAGAAATGTTCATAAAAGCTGTTATGATCATTCAGCTATTTTGTGGCTTGTATAACAAAATTAGTTCAAATAGAATAATTTGTGCTGTAACGAAAATCTATTGTGCACTTGTAATTGCTGCTATCGTTATTATTGCTTTGATTCACATTTTCTTTTTTAACAGTTTTATTGTAGCTAAATTCTCTGTGGTAATATCAGTCACTACATATGTTTTATATGCTATGGTACATTTTTATTTCAACGGTGATCATTTTAATGAGTTTTTTCACAGTCTAAAAAATTTACAGACAACACAAGATTCAGAATCTAACTATGATATACCTATCACAATATTTTTATTGATTTCCATATCAAGTGCAAGATTATATGGCTACTCAAAAATTTCTCTTGTGCATATATCTATCTTACCAATCGACGAGTTGACAGGATTGTTTTTTGAGTTGCTTCTGTGTTATATAAACCATACAACGTGTGTCATAAGGTATCTGATGTTTGAGTTGTTGTGGCGTCGAATGGCAATACTCCACAAGCGCCTTGAACAGGATCTGTTAAACGCTAGAAGGTTCGAGAATGAAGCAGGAGTTCTGAGGAGACAGTTAAGGTCCTGCTTAACGATTTATAAAGAGATATTAAACACGACTCGGAAGAATGGTGCACCAATGAAGCTTCTGGTGACTAATTTATACATTTAACTCTTGAGAATCAAATCAAATCATTTATTTCATTTAGGCCTTTACAAGCACTTATGAACGTCAAAAATTATAAATAAGGTTGATTCTAGTTGCCTTATGATTAGAATGTAGTAGAATGGTGCCTTATGATTGGCCTTTGATGAAGAAGGACCCGGCAGATATTTTTGACTGATTTATTTTGCTGTTTCAGATAATGTCCAGCGTTGTTCTATTGGTTCCCCAGACATTGAATCATATTTTTGGCTTATTACTGAAAAATGCAATTGTATGTACTAACTTTAAATTATTTTGTTTGTTGGTTTGGAAGCTATTCTTTCGACATTCACGTTTTGAAGCATTTTTTCTGGAATATCTTTATCTGAAGCCAATTTCAATTACTTATATTGTTTACGATTATTTTTATTGGTTTGCATACATATCAAAATTCAGACTTTTGAGACGGTCGACAGTTTAGTCGGGCGCTTCATAAATATGAAAATGAATGGTAGTATGTACATAGCAACCAGTCGGTATCAACTCGACTAATTGTCGGCCGACTTTTTAGTCTGCAGTGTGCGGCTAGGGTCAGTTCGAATTAAAAGCTAATTTTGTATTTTGCAGGGCAGCGACCTAACAGTTTTCGATATTTATATTTTATTTTTTGAAACGCTATCACCAGCCTTGCTAGCCGAGATGGTGAAAAGCGAAATAGAATGTATGAAACTATCTATCGTTAAACAACTGCTTGTTTGTAAAGGTAATAATTTTCTAAAGGCGAGATTCTACTGATGTATGGCACTATGACGCACACCGATTTTCTCTAGGTCTACTCACTCCAGCAAACAGCCAAAAATTATGCTCGAACATTTCTAAAACGTCATATTTTTTAACAAGTTGGGTAAATAGTGTATTAAAATATTACAGATGAAAGAACGCGTAACGCAATACAAGACGCGATGACGTACTTGGAGCAGAACCCGTTCAAGTACACAATATGGCGCGTGTTCGCGGTAGACATGAGTCTGATACTGAACATGATCGCGCTCCTCACCACATACACTGTCGCTATGGTGCAGTTCGCGCATTTCTATGATTGATTGATTTGTACACTTAATTTTAATAGCTTATTTGCACTGCGTTTGTTGATAAAAAAAAAAACATGTTATGTAATATAAAATAACAGTATAAACTATGGAGTTATGATAAAAAATGTAGTTTTATTAAAGCACGATACATCGTTAAAATACAATATGTTCAATTACCATAAAATCTGCTTATACGAGCCTATTAAGTATCTGCCGCAAACATTTGTGTTTATGTCTGATATGAAATATTATACAAAATAATAAACAGACGTTGTCTCCTTGTTGAGGATGTTTGCGATTTTTATTTACTTGAACACAAAACGTCCGTTTAACTTTATGACTGACGCAGGTGCATTCTCGTCTTTCATGTGCGTGTCCCAAGACTCCTTAAACTGTGATTTGCATAAGGAAGGGATAAAGGTATATTTTTATAAAACGACCAAAATTCTGCAGTTTAATTTTAACATATCATGTTTTTTTTTTTTTAAACAAACACAGTGCAAATATGCTATTAAGTGTAGATCTCGACTGACTGCCTCGTTGGTCTAGCTGTCGCAAGTGTGGCTGCTGAGCACGTGGTCTCGGGTTCGATTCCCGAGTCGGGCCGAAATCGCTTTGTGGGTTTTAGAAGACTTTCACAAAGCAGCCCGGAGCCTGGAAGCTGGTGATTGATACACCCGTGCATCGGAGAGCACGTAAATGTCGGTCCTGCGCCTGATCTCTCTCCGGTCGTGTCGGATTACCGTCCCATCGGGCTATGAGAGTTAAGGAATAGTGAGTGCACCTGTGTCTGCGCAAATGCTCGTGCACTATAATATGTCCTGCGTAGTTGGCTAGTCTCCTTACATGAGAACAGCCGCCGTAGCCGATAATCGGCTAGGAGGACATCATCATCATCATCATCATCAAGTGTAGATCAATCAATCATAGAAATGCGCGAACTGCACCATAGCGACAGTGTATGTGGTGAGGAGCGCGATCATGTTCAGTATCAGACTCATGTCTACCGCGAA
The DNA here is from genome assembly GCF_022581195.2 of Helicoverpa zea. NCBI lineage: Eukaryota > Metazoa > Arthropoda > Insecta > Lepidoptera > Noctuidae > Helicoverpa > Helicoverpa zea. The sequence goes on along the minus strand of NC_061460.1, from coordinate 11,952,902 downwards.
CACGCGCCATATTGTGTACTTGAACGGGTTCTGCTCCAAGTACGTCATCGCGTCTTGTATTGCGTTACGCGTACTTTCATCTGGAATGGATTAAGATTAATTTACAGAACTTATTTAAAAACATTGCTCGTTTAAGTTATAGTGAGATTCCATCAACAGATTGCACATATTTGTTTGTCATTAAAAAATGATTTTGCTTCAACGCGAGTCCACGGCATGTATTCGCGCACAATGGTTGCAGTTTCGCGGACGTTTTAGTCATGTTTGCACATAGTTTTTTACTGTTTGCTAGAGCGAGAATAACAAAGTAAACTTTAGTATGCGTGACCGTATCGCAAACCGGTAGAATCTCGCCTTTACAAGATCATTATTACCTTTGCATCGGTGCAGCTGTTTAACGACCAATAGTTTCATACGATTAACTTCGTTTTTCACCATTTCGGCTAGAAGGGCTGGTGATAGTGTTTCAAAAAATAGGATAGTGACCTCCACAACAATCGGTCCGCTGCCCTAAAAAAAATTAAAATATTCTCTTAATTTCTGAACTTTATGGTAAAATACTTTTTTCATAGTTGATCAAAGTGCGATTACTACTAAATATTTGAAATGAAAATAATCTTTGAAAGACTTATTATATTTTATTCTGTAAGCAATCATAATTGGGTTCAGGAATCGCTTGAATAGATTTAAAATTTTAACAGAAAAAAAAACAACTGAAATCTAATATCGAAAGGATAGCTTAAAGAAACATACAAAACTGATCAAAGTACATACTCGTTTATCGTTCGATATAAAGCTAAAAATATGATGCAATAAATGGGGGATCAAAATAATAACGCTGGAAAATATCTGAAACAGTAAAATAAATCAGTCAAATATCTGAAAAGACAATCTTCATCAAAGGCCAATTATTTTCCGCTACATTAGTAACATTTAAAAATACTATTTTCAAGAATTTAATGTATAAATGAGTCACCAGAAGTTTCATTGGTGCATCATTCTTCCGCGTCGTGTCTAATATTCCTTTGTAAATGCTCAAGCAGGTCCTTAACTGTGTCCTCAGAACTCCATCTTCATTCTCGAACCTTCTAGCGTTTAACAGATCCTGTTCTAGACGCTTGCGGAGTATTGCCATTCGACGCCACAACAACTCGAACATCATAAATCTCATGACAGACGTTATAGAGCCTATGTAGGATATTAGTACTCCAAAACAAAAAGACATAAACCGGTCAAATCGGAAATGACTACCCGACATACCAAGCCAATAATATCTTGAATAGTTTTTTAATCTTGCACCTGTTATAAATATAAATAAAAATATCGTGATAGGTATTTCATATTTCGATTCCAAATCTTGTGTTATCTGCAGATTTTTTAGACTGTGAAAAAACTCGTAGAAATTATCGCCGTCGAAACAAAAATGTACCACTGAATTTACAAAATACTTAGAGGCTGGCAATCCAAAAGCGAATGCAGAGGAAATAGAGTTTTTTAGATCGTTAAGGTAAGACAAACTAATAGCAAAGACGATAGCAGATACAAGCGCACAATAGATTTTGATTATAGCAGCAATTATTTTATTTGAAGTGATTTTGCAATACAAGCCACAAACTATCCGAAAGATCATGATTGCTTTTATGAACATTTCTAATTTGACAAGCTCCATCTTTGGTTACACACGTCGTGTTAAGTCCAGGTGGAGGTTGTAACAGAAATACACTACACAATGTTATACTGACGTGGCTTCTTTATCCAAGGCTCTCTATTATAAACTTAATAATTAGGTATGGTCTGCCTGACCACCTACATATCCAATCTAGAAATTTAAGCTTTGTCCCGCTGACCTTCAATAGACGACACGACTCTTTTCTTATACGCAAGATCTTTAAGTGGTTTTTGAGACCAGTCTGGATATGACTGCATTGAGCATACTGAGGTGAGCACTACCTTTGACAAGCACAGTCGTATCCTCGTGGTGGCAATAGGCAGCGACGATCTTTCGCACTCAGCCAGCAATCATGGTCCATTACCAGTAATCATGCTAGAGGTGGTGGTGGTGGAACGTTTAAAAGAGAGCGATCCTCTAAGCCCGGAAGTAGAACCGGTGGATGCTGAGACTTCAGTAAATCTGGCGAATTGTAGACGTCATACCTTTCTTCACACCTTTTGAGTGGCCCTGTAAATATAAAATATTTTCTAATAAAGTGTTGATTTTATTTTGACTGTTCTGACACGCGTAGTTTTAATATTAAGATCTTATTATAGGTACACACAATATCACGTGTCCTATTTATTTTGTCCCTGAACGGTACAGGCGCGTCAGTGTTTTGTTTGTCTTCAAATACAGCACTGTAACTTCTAGTTCGTCAACGATGGCCTTGGTCAAGTCAGAAACCTTCATAAAAATTATTATGATCTATCGATTATTGAGCGGGTATTATTGGAAGATTAGCTCCAACAAAATAGTCTCCGTTTTACTCAGGATTTATTGTCTTTTCATCGCTACTGCATTTTTATGCTCAATGTATCAATTTTTCTCATTTTGATAATATTTTTGAGAATTGGTAGCCGCATTCAATTTGATGTTCATACTCATATAGACATTATGCAAGGTGTATTTTCGATTCTGAATTTCTCTCTTACGTTCGATTGTATATGTATTACTCGTCTTGTTTGACGAGAATAAAGGCTCGAGCAGACCGGATGCGTATGCGTAACCACGCGCGTAGTCACGCGCGTAGTTACGGCGTAACCATGAGTTGTAATGTATGGAAATGTATGAGACAGGCCACACCGCTTGCGTAACGTAGACACGCGCGTCGTTACGCAAGCGGTGTGGCCTGTCTCATACATTTCCATACATTACAACTCATGGTTACGCCGTAACTACGCGCGTGACTACGCGCGTGGTTACGCATACGCATCCGGTCTGCTCGAGCCTTAATGATGTTTGAGTTGCTGTGGCAACGGATGGCAATGCTTCGCAAATGTCTTGAGCAGGATTTATCAATTGCGAGGAAATTTGAAGATGGAGAACAAGTTTTGAGAAATAATTTGAGAGCCTGCTTGAAAATTTACAGAAGCTTAGTAAACACGACTCGTGTGTGTGACGCTCCCATGAAACGTTTGGTAAGAGACTTCGTATATTTTATTAAGGTTTATTCATATGACGCAGGCAGTACGCAACACCTTAAAAGAAACCAAAAATAATTATAAACCCAAAATATGCATACATGTCCCATTGGAACCATACTACATAAACAGATAAAGAAATAAATAGTCCATATAACACTGTTTTTTTTTTAATCGGGTCTGTAGTTCCTGAAAAAGGCGCGTTCAATCAAACTCGTCATCTTCGTAGTATTAGAATAGATTCTGGCTAGGTACATGAGGAAAGCCCCCTGTCAGTTTTGTCTTAATTAACCCTTGTAGACTAAGAGCCAAATTCACCGACAATAATGAAGGTCAGTTTTCTAAAAACAAAAATAATGTTCACTATGAACTCTCACGGACAATTTCAAGGTTGGCGGTTGGTGGTTTTAAGAAAAAAATATGTTTCAGTTGTCAGTCGAATTTGGATTTAAACCTTTTAGGGTGATGAAATGTGTTTACTTTTATCTATACCAGATATTCTCATCCACAATTATCGTACTGCCATTGAAGGTAAAATATATGTATGGCTTCATAAATAACAGATATATAGTACGTATTGGTTATATTTATTTTTTGGTGTAAGAGTTCGAAAAGAAATTAAAAAGAAAGTTTAAGCCGATATCCCATGTAAAATAGTTCGCGCGGCCAAATAATAAAGCCTTTATTTAATCTTCCTAGATACGATATTTTCAAAACGAGCCAGTTCCTTAAACTCATTATGTTTTTTAGTCTTTTGCAGTTTTACTAGAAGGCTTACTGCATCTTGTACTGTCGATATCACCTGCAGTTATAGCCGACATGGTGTACGAAAATACGAAATAGAGAAAATTAAACTATGCGTAATCAAGCAATTACTTTTGTGTAAAGGTATCTATTGTATCTTTAAATTACTTTTTTATATTAAATTCTCTTAAATATTTAACACAAAAAATAATCTTTTAGGTGACAAAACACGCGACGCAATACAGGACGCGATGACGTACTTGGAGCAGAACCCGTTCAAGTACACAATATGGCGCGTGTTCGCGGTAGACATGAGTCTGATACTGAACATGATCGCGCTCCTCACCACATACACTGTCGCTATGGTGCAGTTCGCGCATTTCTTTGATTGAACAATTATCAAAAATTACTTTTGCTGCACATTTAAAGTGAATATTGGAATGACCTTTCAATCACCTCACCTTTGCGCAAGATTGTTTGCTTGTGTGTAGTAAGTAATACACTTATCTATGTAATAAATAAAATTAAAGTGCAGATGGTTGGTGTCATGTAAAGATCTTGATAGCAAATACTTAAGGCACTTTCTTTACCCAAGAAGCGGAATTAAGAACTTATTAAATAAAAAAAGTCACGGCTAATAGCTAGTTCTAGAATATAGGTAACTCAAAAATAAGTGCTTTTCTATTCCCGTTTGTAATTACTTAAATACACTTACTTAAATAAAACCTTGAGCTAAGTCCAGTGTCACATTGGATTCATTGTTCACCAGCTTTGACTTTTACTATCCAAAACTATGGCTCTTGTAAAACCAGATACACTAATAAAACTCGTAATGTTTATCCGACTTATTAGTGGATTTTACTGTAAAATAAGTTCAAATAGCAAAGTTAACTTTTTGGTGAAAACTTACTGTATATTAATCGCGACACTCATAATTTTTTTAACAATAACTGTAGCATTCGTCAGAGTTAACATTGAAAGTAAATTTCACATTGGGTTTATGTCAACCCTCTACGTTGTAAGTGTAGTCACAAGTATTTGTTTCAATGGTGATAACTTCGACGATTTTTTGACGAAAATAAGAGGAATCACCACACTACCAAATGTCGAATCCGCTGATAAAATAACCTTTTCAATATTTTTATTTTTCTTATCACTGTGCTCAAGGATAGTTGTCAATGTCAAATTTACGATTGATAACGTTCAAAGTATTTCTGATCCTTTATTTTATGTCTCCCTGGTATCACTTACTCTCGCTACTTTACAATACTCGGCGAGTTTTACAAGGATAATGATGTTTGAGCTTTTATGTCGTCGGATGGTTATTCTCCGTAAACGCGTGGAAAGCGACTTGTCAATCCCAATGACATATCAAGCCAAAGAGATGTTGGAGGAAAATTTAAGAAGTTGTCTCCACACTTATAAGAGTTTGTTGGATACGATTCGTGGGACTGATATGCCTATGAAGTTTCTGGTAAATTTTATTAGCATAAAACTCTTAGTAAATCACGTATATATATCCAACGTGATAAACATGGCTTAGTGCGCTTTTACACTAATTTACAAATGATGACACTTGAAACAGAATGCAACGAGTACACAAGCCGGGCGTATACGCGCCACAAATTCCGTCAGTGTGAAAGCGTTCTTATGAAGTAACGTAACATATGTTTAGTATGTTATCCATCATCATCATCATCCTCCGAGCCTTTTCCCAAACTATGTTGGGGTCGGCTTCCAGTCTAACCGGATTCAGCTGAGTACCAGTGCTTTACAAGAAGCGACTACCTATCTGACCTCCTCAACCCAGTTACCCGGGCAACCCGATACCCCTTGATTAGACTGGTGTCAGACTTACTGGCTTCTGACTACCCGTAACGACTGCCAAGGATGTTCAATGACAGCCGGGACCTACAGTTTAACGTGCCATCCGAAACACAGTCATTGGTGTCTAAGGTATATTTAGAAAGTACATACAAACTTAGAAAAGTTGCATTGGTACTTGCCTGACCTGGAATCGAACCCGCGCCCTCTTACTCGAGAGGTTGGTTCTTTGCCCACTAGGCCACCACGACTTCATGTTTAGTATGTTTAGTATGTTATCCACCATGGTAAAATGATTTTTGAAAATTCTAATGATTTTTTCAGACATTCGTTTCAGTCATAATATTAATGCCACAAACATTAAACGATATATTTGGCTACGTCATTTTAAGAAGGAGCGTAGTAAGTACCTGTATAAACTTAATTTTATTTATAACAGTTCTTTTCTAGTTAAACGGACTCTCTGTCTCAAAAGTACCTTAAATATTTCAAATGAAAATATTTAAGTTCTTTTTTTACAAAGACTTTCAATATTTATTTGTTTCTCATATATGTTAATTTATATTTTGCTTCATTTGCAGACGAGTTATTTCATAATTTTTGTAAGTTTATTACGTTTCGTCGTAACTTTATCACCAGCGATACTATGTGAAATGATTAACATAAATATGAATAAAATCAAACTATGCATTATAAAGCAGTTACTTGTGTGTGAAGGTACATTATTTTCACATTTACTAAACTTATGTATAGGAAACAAATATGGATGTTTCTTAAATGACTTGCGTTTCAGATGAAAGGACGCGTAACGCAATACAAGACGCGATGACGTACTTGGAGCAGAACCCGTTCAAGTACACAATATGGCGCGTGTTCGCGGTAGACATGAGTCTGATACTGAACATGATCGCGCTCCTCACCACATACACTGTCGCTATGGTGCAGTTCGCGCATATTTATGATTAATCATAATAATTACGTGTGGTAATTTTTTATTGCAATGAACTTTGTCATAACAGTTGTTCGTGTAAAGTAATGGAATTTTACGTTAGAAAATATTCCTTAAGATTTTCTAATTACATAGCATTGGAAGAAGGAAAAGAAGAAAATGGGTTTTGAGTATCTACTTATAAAATAGACTTCTAGTTAGGTACTACTAATATACATACTCAACGGTATAGTAATTTAACTGAAGCTTGCTTTATTTTAAATTGTTTTTCTATTTTCGTGTGGCAATTACAGTATATTTTTAAATGAAGTTAAAGCCTTGAATAAAGAACACATCAGTGTTGTATTGCTTTTCACTCACTACTATTGTACAATATATAAACATATTTGAATTTAGAAGTTATGGCTTTCCTTAAACCAGAAATTTTAATACAGATTATTTTAGTTTATCGTCTCATCTGTGGTTTCTATTTTAAAATTAGTGCAAATAAAATTGTTGCTCATTTATTGAAAGTTTATTGTATTTTTGTAGCTTCGATTGTCATTGCAAAAACTGTTTGGCTTATAGTAAATAACAAACTTGACACTCTTGGTACTTTTCATATGTGTTCTGCTTGCTCTTTATACGTTTCACATGTGGCAATAAATTTATTTTTCAACGGCGACAATTTCTTAGATTTTTTAGAAAAAATAAACAATATTAATCAAGAAGATACATGTGCACCAAGAGATAAAATATTAATATCTGCTTTTATTTTATTTATTACGACCTTAGTAAGATTTTATAGCTACGTTCAATTGGAATACGATTTTTTTAAACGCTTTTTCGGTTCTTTGGATTTTGTGTTCACATTTTCGTTGCTGGTTGATGTTTTTCAATATTCGTCTACTATAACAACAACTATGGTGTTCGAATTGTTATGGCGTAGAATGGGGAACCTTCGCAAACGTCTTGAGCAGGACATGTCAATTGCAAGGAGGTTCGAAGAAGGGGACGCAGTTATGAAGGAGAAATTGCGATTGAGTCTTCATGCTTACAAGAATTTAATGAAAATCACTTATCTGACTTGCACGCCTATGAAACTTGAGGTAATCTATATGAGATTTTATTTAAAAGATCTTAAATTATCATTCGTTGTAAAGCGCTTACACACCAGCGATTTTGACAGACGGTTTTTTTACGCACGACACAATCCGAACGACAAAAAAACATGCCGCACAGCGTCACATGTCAGTATGAACATCACCTCACGTTTTGTTTCGAAAAACTGAGCGGAAAATCCGCTAGTGCGAAAGCACTTATATTAGAAAATCTCCCTAAAGTAGGAAGATACTTATTGCATTGACTTTTTTGCAGATGTTATCGACTATTGTAATGCTAATTCCACAATTTTTAATCAGTGCATATGCGTATATAGCCTACGGCGCATTCTCCGTAAGTAGAATTAAATATTTTATAGGAATGATATGTCTGCCTTGGCTTAGCTTTTTCTCAACTATGCTGGGGTTGGTTTCCGGTCCAACATGCGCAGTAACAGTGTTTTACATGAAGTTACTGTCTATCTAACTTCTATTACCTGGGAAACCCCCAGTAATGACTGCCAAAGTTGTTGAAATGACAGCCGGGGCCCACTGATTTAAAGTGCCTTCCGAAACGCTGTCATATTTATATAAAATGCGTCATATAATTGCTATGATAAAATGTACGTGTGTCTGTGATATTTACGAAGTGATATTTTCAGAGTAAGAAAGTGACCATTTTGGGAACATCGGCTTATATATTGTCATATGTATCGCCTGCATTGTTAGCTGAGTTGTTAAATGACGAAAATGACAAAATAAAAGTATGCCTCGTCAAGCAATTGCTCGTTTGTAAAGGTATTTATATTCTTAATATCATATTGGAGTAACACATTTAATTAAATTAATTGTGATAATATATTTCAGAGGTTACTTCTCGTAACGCAATACAAGACGCCATGACGTACTTGGAGCTGAACCCGTTCAAGTACACAATATGGCGCGTGTTCGCGGTAGACATGAGTCTGATACTGAACATGATCGCGCTCCTCACCACATACACTGTCGCTATGGTGCAGTTCGCGCATTTTTTTGATTGATAAACTCAAAATAATATTTCTACACAAAGGATTTGTTATAGTAACATAGAGTACTACTAAACAAGTTTATATTTATATAAAAGAAAGTCGTGTTAACTAGTGACACCATTTAAAACTCAAGATTGGCAGAACCGTTAAATCTGAAAATTAGAAAGGAGATAGCTTAGACACGGGAGAAGAGCATAGGATAGTTTTTGTCACCATCCAGCGTCGGGGAGTTATGTCGGAAGGCGAGTGAAACCGTGGTTTGACGCTAGTAATATTTATGTAAAATTAGAAAGTGTCCTTGAACATAGACGCCACGTCAGTGTTTTGTTTCCATCGCTCGGTACTGTTGTCAGCTAGCTCTATAACAGTTGCGTAGGACTTGTACTACAACCATGGCGTTTGTAAAACCAGAAACATTATTCCAAGCCATTATGGTTTTTCGGGCTATTCTCGGGATTTATTACGAAATTAGTCGAAATAAACTAATAAATGCCTTTATAAGAGTCTATTGCGTGATTGTCGCAATTGTAGTACATTTGGGCTCAATTTATTTAATGAAATTTTCCGATCTGACTGAAGTGCATTTGATAATTCTAAACTTGTTCTATTCAGTGGAAGCAGTTATGGGTGTATGTCTAGATATCGATTACTTGAAAGGTTTCCTTCAGAAAATAAGAAATATGGATACGGAGCATTTGGAGATGAAACTTAAAGCACCAGTCACAGTGTTTTTCATATTTTATATATTAATTGCACGGTTTTCTTGCCATACTAAATTCCGGTACGATAATGGAGAGTCCTTTTTTAGTCCATTATTTTCGGAACCCATTTTAGGGCTAATATTTGACTTAGTACGTTATTCGTCTATTTGGATAAGAATTTTGATGTTTGAATTGCTGTGGCACCAAATGGCAATGCTCCGCAAACACTTCAAGGCGGAATAGTCAGTTGCAAGGCGATTCGAAGAAGGTGATCACATGAACGAAAAATTACGATCATGCATGACTTCTTATAAGAATTTGTTGAATACTTCTCATGCATTCGATCGAGTTGTAAAAACTCAGGTACGTATCTGAGTTTTATTTAATAAAAAAACAATATTCAATTATAACAAAATGTGGACTTCATATTTTGAATTTTGATTTTTCAATCTTTTTCTCAACTATGTCGAGGTCGGCTTCCAATCTAACTGGATGCAGCTGAGTTCCAGTGTTTTACATGAAACAACTGCCTATCTGACCTCCTCAACACTGTTACCCAGACAACCCTTGGTAAGACTGGTTGTCAGACTTTGTGACTTCTGACTACGCTTAACGACTGCCATCTTAGACATGGCAATGGTGACAATGATTTTTAAGAAGTATATGGAACGTTTAAATATTATTCTTTAATTCCAGATACTTATATATACGATATTAACGATGCCACAAGTTTTATCCAATTTTTATGCATTTTTATTGATGAGGGATGTTGTAAGTATGCCAATTAACAATACACCTTTATAACCATTTCTGTATGTATTAACGACCATATTTTATTTCTCCTTTATAAAAGGTTCATGACGCCCTAAAATAGTCCATTGCTGGACAGAGGCCTCTCCCAAACCGGGGGGATTTGCCCATACTCATCGTGCTGGGCATAAGTGGTAGTGAGCGCAGTGTGGTATATTTTTTAGCTTCGGAGATGTTGCTGCTCATCTCCGAGCAAGGCGTTTAATATCTCACTTGATTCACTATCACCATGTAAAGGAGTCTTTGTGAAGATATTACGTACCTTCTTAAAAACTCTCCAAACTTCTTAGAAACTCCATGGACAGTCGTCCATGGAGTCCATGGATGGGGTCCATGGAGTTTCTTGTTTAACTTTCAGCCTGCATAGGACTATTTGAAATATTTGACTTTTTTTCTGCGGCCAGAGCCTCGTCTGTTTTTAGGAGGGTTTAAGTTAGGTTAGCAATTTGGGAATGACGATGTTGGTTTGTGGTGGAAATATTATTGAAAGATACATATTCTTGCAGAGATCATCTTCTACAATATTAATTGGAGGCATTAGCTACTACAGTTTTTGTTTCACACCTGGTTTCTTAGTTGAAATGGTTAAAATGGAAGTAGATGAAATCAAGTTGTATGTTGTTAAACAGTTCCTAGTGTGCAAAGGTATTGCCTTTAAACATTAAAAGTACTTTCACATTAACGGATTGTCGGCTTGATTTTTCCGAGCGGGTCACACAGTTAGTTTTGACTGTAAACAATTTCTGAAAGCCGCTGTTGCGAAGATTTTTGATGCCCGGAATGTGTCGCGCATATTTGTTCCGTTTTTTTACGAGCCAAAAATCCGCCAGTGTGAAAGCATTATTAAATTGTCGTAGATCGATAATGGCGGAGGAATTAGGTACTAGTCACAGTTATATGTTTCCATAAATATTTCATATTCCAAGTAAAGCAAACCTGTTAGATAAATAAATATTGTATTCTTTTTCGATTCATTAATCAATCAAACTACAATGTAGTCTTAATTTAAATTTTGATTACAATTAAAGAAGTTGGTAAAACATTCCAGATGAAAGTACGCGTAACGCAATACAAGACGCGATGACGTACTTGGAACAGAACCCGTTCAAGTACACAATATGGCGCGTGTTCGCGGTAGACATGAGTCTGATACTGAACATGATCGCGCTCCTCACCACATACACTGTCGCTATGGTGCAGTTCGCGCATTTCTATGATTGAACTACCTGTATAGACAATGACAGTATAGGATTTATTTATACGTCATATTGTGTGTTTTTTCTTTTTATGTGTGAAATAATGTAATTGATTTTAAAGACTTGAAAATAAATTATTGCAGAGTGATTTGTTTTTTTTTATACGTGAGACTAGAGGTACATGCTGTTAGCATACATTTTATCTTTCCTAATCATTTAAGTTTTATAGCTGCCTTTATAAAAGCACTCTAGAGTTTATTACTATAACCATCTCAAACAACCTTTTACGGAAAGTCCAGGCCCATTTTCACCAACAAGATAAACGTCTGATTAAACAGCTGTTTATCGTAAATTAAAACCTTGAAAAATCCATGATCAACCTTCCATTTAGGACTTTTGTTTGCTATAGAGAATATCATATGAAGTGCTAATAAAGTTTTGTGTATTTTAAAATACTTAGTAGGTAAGCTTTTTTATCAGGAATGCTGGAAGAGATTTCTTTACAAATAAGCATTACCTTTTTAAAATCGTCTCTACCGAGTGTTTACAAAAACTATTATTAAAATAACTTCGAAAGCAAAAAAGGTTACATTTTAACCAGTCGTTTACATAAACGACTGTCGGTGAACTTAGCTACACATACACTACTATAGTTTTATTAATCTTAGACAGTTTACGCTCGTTTAGTAGCCGGGCAGTATAATAGTAACAATTTAACTTGTGAATGGGTTCGTTCATAATTTATAATCAGATGCGTCGGTTGATACAGGCGTTTGATAAATGTATCCTTGAATAATCTTGAGCTAGGGATGGCGGAAAAATTGTTTTTTGTCGGTATACCTAGTATTTTTTTTATATTTCGTTTTCTCTATTATTTTAAAATAAGATATTTTGTGCTTTGTGTATAAAAATTTGAAAAAATAGTCAAGGAAGGTTATTTACTATTAAACATAGACAATATCTTTATTTGGGGCTTTCCGTTTGTAATTCTGACGTGAAAAATTGGCAATCTAAATAGCCAAGTTTCAATAAAAGATGTTGACTTTGACCTGTTCAGAAATTATTGAATTGATTAAACCAATTTTATGTTTTTAATTTTATCATAATTCATTAAAAAAACAATTGAATCCACAATTTATTTTAAACAGGATCTTTCTCAGAGATCAAATTATTAAGTCATTGTAAAAAAAAAAAACGTTCTACTTTTTGACGCCCCTACGACTTCATTGAAGAATAATATTGATGCTTGCATACATTGCAAAGGTCTGTCATAGTAAATAGTAAATATGATTTCTTGATAATGTTGTGTTATAAATTGAACATTTAATTCTTTATGACGCTTCGTTTGAATGTGTTTCCATGGTAACTGTTAAATTTTGTCTTATTGCGTTTTAGACTAGCCGTTTTTTCGCAGTTCACACACCTCCCGTGGGAACTACTGCACCTGCATTGAGATAAAATATAGCCTATGTTATTTAATCAAATCAAAACGTTTATTCGCGTTCGTGACGCACAAACAAAAACGAATATATATAAAAGCTCACAAAAATAAAACAAAACAAAACAGGAATGAAAACGAAAAAAAGTAGAAAGTGGTAAAAGGAAAATATGCGTCACAATCACGCGAAATGGCCCTCGCTCAGCACATGCAGCGACCCGCTACTCGGAGAGTGTACCTTCCCAACAGTGAAAGAATTTTTTAAATCAGTTCAGTAGTTTCGAAGACTCTAGGGTACAAGTAAACAAGCAAAAAAATGTTAGCTTGTCAATGTATTATACTCGTATTATGACTCACATTTACACGAGACAATATTTATTGTAATTTCCGTCAAGTAGTGAATACAACAATGTTTTGGTTCATTACATGCTCGAAGCGTTACCACACCCACTTGCTATGGAAATTTATTCATGCTGCAATGAAAAAATTTACGTAGGGTAAAAGAGCTAAGTTATGTTAATTGTACTTATGGTAGTCTTTAATCAATGGCTGATAAGCCGAAGAAATATGCTAGCGCCTACCTTCTCATATACAGGGTTACTGGTAAGTAGACCGCATCCTTTCAGGAGCTGATAGTATAGGTCAATACGGACAAATTTGACCCTGGGATACACTGGGCAAAAGTTAACCCATTTCAAGATAATCGAATTTCAAGATCAGTCGTCTAGGTACATGTATAAATTTTCATTATTAGTCAAAAGTCTCGTTTTTGTGGATTTTTGTGTGTTTTTGGATAGAAGATGAATCACTTCATAATAACAAACCATAAAACTGTACAAATCACAGAGGAAATTATAGCGAACAGCAATTACTTTTTTAGTAGTTATTTTCTCAAAAATGTTACTCTTCATTTTTTTGTGCAGAATACTTAAAAAACATCTACATCTATCTGGCTATCCAAAAAGGCACAAAACACACAAAAATCCGCAGAAACGAGACTTTTAACTAATAATAAAAATGTATTCGTGTACCTAGACGACTTGTAAAGAAAAGATCTTGAAATTCGATTATCTCGAAACGGGTCAACTTTTGCCCAGTGTATCCCAGGGTCAAATTTGTCCGTATTGACCTATACTATCACCTCCTGAAAGGATGCGGTCTACTTACCAGTAACCCTGTATGTATAAGATTTGCTTCTTTTTAATATAGTCCTTTCAGCTCTTCTGGGCAGGTTGTATCTGCCGAAATATTTTTTTATCGTAATAACTTCCGTAATATACCTACCTTATTTGATAGCAGTGAAAATGTGATATAAGATGCTGTAGCAACTCTGTCACATAGCTTGTTCTCTATAACATCGAATCATGTCCCATGGTTGACACGCTCTGTTTTCCCCCTAACTTCGCTGGAAATGGAAGTAGAAAGTCTCATTATAAATGATGACAAATTGCTATTATTACTAACTTGAGTTTATTTTACTAGATATTTTTTATCGACTGTTATAAATAAGCAACTTCTTACCAGTGGTTTCACCCTCATCTTGAAGGAACTTCTTCATGTATCCGAACAAAAAGTAATCAAAAGCCTACTTCGATTCGATAAATAGTTTATTTAAAACTGAAAGTTTCTTTTAATTGGACTAACAAAAACTCTTGACTCAACTCAACCCTTAAAACAACCCTTTAAAAATGAATTATGAGTAAAATAGAATGTTTTTTTACCACTTTACTATTACTAATTCGTAGAGGTCGACAACTGGTGCTCCTACCTGAAGTAAAATGCAGTTTCGCTTGAATTTCGTCGGTGGCATGTTAAATAGCGCGTGTGAATTTTAATATGTTTTGTTATTGTGTTTACGATGAACTTCACAGTGATGTCGCACAGGTTTATCGATAAATTGTACTTATTGCACAGTTATACCCACATGTATTTAATTCCGTCTTACTCCGTGTTTCGGACAGCACGATAAACTGTAGGTCCCGGCTATCATTTGAACAATTTTGGCAGTCGTTACGGGTAGTCAGGAGTTAGTAAGTCTGACCCCCAAGTCTTACTAAGGGGTATTGGGGGGTTGGAGGTCAGATAGGCAGTCGCTCCTTGTGGAACACTGGTACTCATCAACATCCAGTAAGACTGGAAGCCGACCCCAACGTAGTTGTGAAATGGTCAGGAGATGATTTATTGTTTCTGGCCAACCAACAATTGTATATACTGATACATTATACATAACAAGAATTCTTATAGCTATGGTAAGTATTATAATTTCTCATAGGTTAGCACCTCATGCCCCAATGACGATGACGATCTTGTGACCGAATTATCGATATTCCGACCATCACTATCGACTCCCTGTAGGGCCACATCAGCGTACAGTAACAAATTATTCACATCAAGTTTTATGATGATCACGCTAAAGAATGCCACTCATCCGATAAAGGTTTATTTATTTACTTGGACATTTTTATTAAGTACCGATAATTTATATTTGCCGTCTTCGTAAAAAAGAAAAAAACATAAGTGATTTATGAGATAGGTACGAAAACTACTAAATAAAATCTTTCTTGCTTTCATCGATCGTTTTATTTATTTAAAAGATTTTTAGTTGGTTGGTATTTCATCAATTATTACTTTTATTCCTTCTTTCCGAAAGTATGTTTCTTAGCTTAAACGTTTGAACGGCTTTTAATGAAACTTAGCAGAAATATAGCTTATATTTCGGAATGCCGAATAGGCTAGATTTAATAAGGTACCGAAATTATGCCCTCAGGAAACGGCGGGTGAAACAGGGAGTAACCTAGTAAATAATAACCAGAATCAAAACATGGAGCTTAAATAAAGTAATTATGTATTTCAAAATCCTCTCATTGACCAATCAAAATGTCAAGAAATTTCGTCAGCACTACCAATTATCCTCCCTTCGATGATCGCATAAGTAGAACAAAGTCTTTATCGGGACAGTTCATCTATACATATAATAAATCTGTAGAAAAGTAATTTTTGTACATTGAAGAAATTGGCAAAAAAAATAGCCAGCATGTTAAAGGATAACTAACAGAACCCATTTCCATCATTTTTGTCATTTTTGTCTGTTTGTCTGTTTATCTGTTTGTTTGTTCGGGATTCACGTAAAATCTACGAATTCAATGCAGACAATGCTTACATACAAAAATTCTACGTAACTTGGGGTATTACTTAGTTTTTGTTTCATCGAAATCGATTCACTCTATCAAAAGATATGATTAATTTTGTGAATTCAAGATGTAAAATATTACGACACGCAATCTGTTTGTCAAAACTGTACATTTGAATGTTGTACTTATATTAGTTGATCGGCCTATTATTAACCTTTACACAGAAAATCACACCTTCATAAGTATATTCGGAAGAAAAAAAAAATGAAAATTGTGTTTAGCCAAGGTTAAAGTAGCTCCATCTGTGGTAATCTGTGTTAAATAAAATACATAAAATTTGTCAAAGGAGCGAGGTGGTAAATGACAATAAATTACCATACATTCTTTATAGAGGATTATTATTTCAACAGATGGAGTTGTGTATTTTCCGTAATTCACCATATTTTAACACGTAGTGTAATTTTTCGATAGACATTTCAATAGTGTTTGTCAGTTTGCCGAGCCACATCAAAATCCAATTATAATTATTACCTTGATGAAAGGAAAATAATAGTTCTCAGCCAAATTTAAAACGGTGCCATCTAAATTATTTTTTGAATATTATGTCAAAAATGATGACTTTAGTATAACAATTAATTATCATTTAAAGTTACAGATGGAGTTTATATCAGGATTTTTTCATAGACATAGTTTAGCTTATCTTCCACTAATGTGGTGGCCTTAAAACAAATTACTTTGAGTGAGTAGTATTAAGTAGACCTCCATTATTTTTTCTGATGCAAAATATGTTAACTTAATCCTAGAAGAAAGGAGTATCTGTCTCTCGCAAGCGCTGCTAAGCGTGAGGTAGGTAGGTAATGTAGGATTCTGTAGCTTTAAGAACAAGCCCAGATACAAAGTGCAGATAAGAAATGGGAGCTTTCTCGATTTAATACCATACACACGTAAAATGCTTTATGCGTCTGAAAACGTACAAATTGCGCGTCGCATACCAGAGACATGCTTACTTTCAACTTCTGATCGCAAATACACTGGTCACGATTACGAACAGTCTCAGTAAGACCCGAGCCAAGTCTAAAAAAACACCTTTTATATAAAACTACGTTTGATGTCATTCAATCACAAAGACAGAATTGTTCTCTGTTGCAAATCCTATCCACCTGTATCCTATCCTAATCCAGCATGCATTGCAGGTGTGCATTGCACAAAAACCAATGGTATCCTATTCGAGAAGTCAAAAGAGTCGACCTGCCAACGTCAGCTTCTGCGCTAAGCAAGTGTTCTTAATAGTACCATCAGAATTACATTCATCGTTGAATGAGGTGAATAAATTTTCAGAAACCACAATAACAGTAGGAGCCAAAGCATATGATCGCTTCATAGAGCTCTGATTGGCCCCAGGTGACCAAGTCAGGTCTGATTTGTTCGTTCATCAGATCTTTGAAAGCGTTTCGGTGGATACTTACTGTCGTCCTGGGTGACACAAAATATGGTATATAAACGTCCTCCGCAAGAGCGAAATTTTCCCGGTGTGCGGTAGTGACGCACAGTATACAACACTTATGTTCCTTTCGATTTGCTGGCTTCACCAAGAAATGACAAATTGCAAGCGTACATTTTGAAAATCTTGGCAAAACTGCAGGTTTCAAGTACCAAAACATGAAGTGGACTCTCACAGATACGTACATTTTGCCTATTCGTGAACTAATGCAAACATTTCGGTGGAGTCCCGGCTTAGGCCTCCCCCACATTAGGCGTGCGCGATCCTCGGGCGTGTGAGTAGCGCGGGCGTCGCGAGCACGCTGCATGAACGTCGCGTTTTGCTGCCCTGCGGCATTTACCTACAGCGCGCTCGCGGCGCGCACCCGCCGCTCTCCTTGACGTTTAACTGCTAAGGCGTTTAGCGGGCGGCGGGGATAGCAGGCGAAGGGGTAAGAACGCAACTCGAGCGCCGCGTGCTCGCCGCGAGCGCGTCGCTTGCACTCTTCACACATGCCGCAGGGCAGCAAAACGCGACGTTCATGCAGCGTGCTCGCGACGCCCGCGCTACTCACACGCCCGAGGATCGCGCACGCCTAATGTGGGGTCAGCCTTACCATAGTGAGTAAGTGCACAGAAAATCCCCGTCATACAAGTGTTTCTCCCCAGTAGTGAAACTATCCTACCCTATGCGCCTGCTGATGATGATGACTCATTTTATCATCCATCCAGCTATTCCCCAACTATGTTGGTGTTGGCTTCCAGTCACCGAATCTGTTTGAGTACCAATATTTTGCTTGGAGCGACTACCTATCTACCTATCTTCAATCCAGTCAACTACACAAGCCGATATCCATGGTAAGACTGACAGACTTTCTGGCTTCTGATTAGTCGCAGCAGCTGCAGAAAATGTACAAATGACAGCTTTGTCAGACTCAAAGCATATAGACATAGATTATAACTGTTTCCTGTGAAAATTACTTACGCACCATACGTAATAATTTTCCAAATTGGCTGACCAGATCCAGAGATATTCACAACGTCACAAACTTTACTTCTTTTGATTAGATAAATGGTCACATCCACAACACAACCTTGATCAATGAATCTATGCGACTGCTAAGTGCTAATCCTAATTATACTGTCACGTGAAAGAATGCACCTGCGGGATAAGTAGTATTTTGACTATTCTATATTGCCCACGCAGACGAAGTTGCGGGCAACAGCTAGTCTGTAAATAAAATAATGTTCTCAATATTTCACTTTTTTTTATCTAACACAATTATCAGTTTAACTTTCATTTTTAATATTTGTAGAGTAGGATGAAACCACTGAGTTTTGATATGATCGGTTTTGGAAAATGAGTTTGCCGCTCCGATTATTTATTCTAGCTACATACATACTTCAGTAGCTGTTCCCCGCGATTTCACTCGCGTCCTCAGAGAGGACTATTACCTATCATTACTACTATAAAATTTATACTAATATAATAAAGATAAAATTTTTTGTTTGTTTGTTTGCACCCTAAAAGCTCCGGTACTACTGATCCGATCTGAAGAGCTACACTCGTCCCAAGTAAAATAGGATATATTTTATCCCATTGCGAGCAGTAAGTTCACAAGGGTTCCGCAGTTAAAACCGCAGAAAGACGTCTGACTATCCAGCTTTCACGCCAAAACTTTTGAACATATTGAAAATAAAAGGTACAAAGATAGTCAAATCGATACAGCAGTTCCCTCGGGACACGGGTAGAATCACTGTAAATAATTTTCCTTTTCTTTACTACTCACAGGAAACGTATTTCCCTTACGACATTTTCAGTAATAAACCTAGTACTAAATAGTTGATTGAAAACATCAATGTATAGAGTTAATAAGCCATTAAAATAGCGAACCTTAATAACAAAGGCTCGATAACAGTCCCGTACGACACTTAGACAACGATGTTATCTTGACATTGCAATCAAAATTGTACCATATAACGTTAGCAATAGAGTTGGGTTTTGCGTGTATTTTGAAGAGATGTTGAGGTATTATTCTCATAAGATAATGGAAATCGCACAAGCTTAACGGTTTGGGTTTAATAGTTAAATGTATTGCTTTTATGGCCAACTAACTTCTGCCAGCGGTTGAAGCATTCTTTTGAGAGAACTACTTCCTGTACTTGGATAAGAAGTAGCCCCATATTTTCTGATGCAAATTATGTTTAATCCAAAACCATTCAGCGATATCTGCATGAAAGCGGAACAAACATACATACAAACTTTCGCATTTGTAATATTAGTGAGATGGTGCTTGGCGTACCTATTTATATCTTAATCGTTAAACCCTCTGCCAATTGTAGGAAGCGCATGAAAATCGATTTAGTAGTTTTTAGGTCGTACTCACGCGCCAGCAACTTTTTTGTAATATCTAGCTCATAAGTATAATATTTTTATGTTGCTATAAGTATAATATTTTGATCCCTAAGAAACGTACCTAGTGTTATTTCCATCATCAAACATCCTACACTCAAAACAACAATCAATAAATAATCCCAGCAATCTTACTGACAGATTGAAAGATTGCCCATCTTCGGCTGATAGATTGACGGCCGTGCCACCGACGATTGACATCAGGAATAGTCACATCAATATTGGCTGCTACCGCAAAAGGCTGGACTTAAGGCTCTGTTATAATCCCGCCGGGGCTGCGGGATTGTTCGAAAGAGTTACCGCGGCCCTGGTACATAAAGGGCCTACGAAGGAACACGATGGATTTTTAATCAGTAGAAGTCTGACACTCCCTCACCGTTGCTAACCCACAGCGTTTGATGATTTTTGCCATCGCTAAAAAAAAGACTCTGTTATACTTTGGCATTAACTGGCTGGCTGTTGTGAGTATCATCATCTTCCGAGCCTTTTCCTTTTCAGGGTGCAGCTGAGTACCAAGTAGTAAGTGTTTCACAAGGAGCGACTGCCTATCTAACCTCCTCAACCCAGTTATTCGGGCAACCCAGTACCCCTTGGTTAGACTGTAACTAAATGTGCGCAAACAATTATGGAGAAATCTCGCCATTTGGTTTATTTGTTTGTATGTCTTTAACAGAGTTTCATGGTTTGTCTTGTACGGGGTAACTGTTTAAGATAATTTGTGTAATATTTACTATTTTATGAAGCCAATTATGTTTGGTCGCCATTTCACAATTAATTTGCGACGATTTTATGTTTCTTCGTGTATCTTTCTTTCTTAAAGTGGTATCTACAACATCGCCTTAACGTCTTTTTGCGGTACAGACAGGCTTGGTACAAGAACCGGTCCCCTGAACCTACATTTTATTAGCCGTTGCAGACATTCGTTCAAAGTGAGGACATTTCACGGTCTCTAACATTAGATACTTGGATAGCTTTGGTTCAACTTTGGTCACCGAGAAAATAAGCGTTGATTTTCTTAAAACAATGGTTTACTATTAAGTGTCGTGGTGGCCTAGTGGGCAAAGAACCCACCTCTCGAGTATGAGGGCGCGGGTTCGATTCCAGGTCAGGCAAGTACCAATGCAACTTTTCTAAGTTTGTATGTACTTTCTAAGTATATCTTAGACACCAATGACTGTGTTTCGGATGGCACGTTAAACTGTAGGTCCCGGCTGTCATTGAACATCCTTGGCAGTCGTTACGGATAGTCAGAAGCCAGTAAGTCTGACACCAGTCTAACCAAGGGGTATCGGGTTTCCCGGGTAACTGGGTTGAGGAGGTCAGATAGGCAGTCGCTTCTTGTAAAGCACTGGTACTCAGCTGAATCCGGTTAGACTGGAAGCCGACCCCAACATAGTTTGGGAAAAAGGCTCGGAGGATGATGATGACTATTAATTTTCACAGCAAACAGTAGTTTTAAGGGTTAAGTTATCGGTAAATCTTCTCTCGCATTTGTGAGGAATCAATGGCTAACTTCAGAAAGTCGAAGATATTTGACGAAAACTACGTCATTTTATATTATTTTGGAGATTTATTTACAATCACTTATGAGATTTATTTCATTAACCAATTTTGTTTTTTTGGTAAACTTAATCCGCCATACCCTAAATAAATATCGTTTGGCTTATTATCCTAAACCAAAGTTACATACCATTTTGTTACAAACAGCTAAGTCACACAGTATGTAGAAAGAATTCAGGAAGAAGATAAGGTCCCTAATAATAATTAGACAGCATTAACTACATAACTGCTACATGTTAATGTCAGAAATATTAAATGAACAAGTGAAAGTGCTACATTAGGCGTGCGCTATACAATTATAAAGTTTTTATACTTTTTATTACCAGCATTGTTTCGGCTATAAACACAGTATAGAATTACGTCAAAACGTAATTAAATGAAAGTATCTTCTTCTTGGATAATAACTTAGTAATTTAATTTAAAAAATACGCCATTTTTTCTATTTGCAAGGCATTTTTTTTTGTCATTTTTGCAGTCTATGCACATTCTATATCGCTGTTGTGACGACGACGTGTAATTATTTAAGATTAAAAAATATATATTTTTGAAATTATAAAAGACTGTCTAATTGTCTACATTCACATATTTTCTAGATAAAATTAATACTTACACAGAATTAAGTAAATATAAAGACATTTTTTAGTACTTTTATCGATGATTAATGCATTAATTTTTGAGGGAAATGTGCAAAGATAAACTTCCAATATAGGGGCTTAGAAACCGATCATTATTAGACTACGAGCACACTGCAAACTAGTTTTTTTTAGTCGGTCGATAGTTTGTTTGGGCTCGTAAATCAGTGTGAAGATGAATGGTAAGTAAGCATATTACGCAGACCGGTATCTAGCCGGTATCTGACCGACTCAAAACTTTGATTGGAATCAAGACTCCTTTATATAAAACTAGCCGTTTTCCTGCGGTTTCACCCGCGTCCCGTGGTAACTACTGCCCGTACCGGGATTAAATGATGATGTCCTCCTAGCCGATTATCGGCTACGGCGGCTGTTCTCATGTAAGGAGATTAGCCAACTACGCAGGACATATTATAGTGCACGAGCATTTGCGCAGACACAGGTGCACTCACTATTCCTTAACTCTCATAGCCCGATGGGACGGTAATCCGACACGACCGGAGAGAGATCAGGCGCAGGACCGACATTTACGTGCTCTCCGATGCACGGGTGTATCAATCACCAGCTTCCAGGCTCCGGGCTGCTTTGTGAAAGTCTTCTAAAACCCACAAGGCGATTTCGGCCCGACTCGGGAATCGAACCCGAGACCTCGTGCTTAGCAGCCGCACTTGCGACAGCTAGACCAACGAGGCAGTTACCGGGATTAAATGTAGCCTATGTTACTCGTGGATAATGTGGCTTTCGAATGATGAAAGAATTTTTAAAAACTGTCCAGTAGTTTTTGAGCCTATTCATTACAACCAAACAAACAAACAAAGTTTTCCTCTTTATAATCTATACATATAATAAATCTGTAGAAAAGTAATTTTTGTACATTGAAGAAATTGGCAAAAAAAATAGCCAGCATGTTAAAGGATAACTAACAGAACCCATTTCCATCATTTTTGTCATTTTTGTCTGTTTGTCTGTTTATCTGTTTGTTTGTTCGGGATTCACGTAAAATCTACGAATTCAATGCAGACAATGCTTACATACAAAAATTCTACGTAACTTGGGGTATTACTTAGTTTTTGTTTCATCGAAATCGATTCACTCTATCAAAAGATATGATTAATTTTGTGAATTCAAGATGTAAAATATTACGACACGCAATCTGTTTGTCAAAACTGTACATTTGAATGTTGTACTTATATTAGTTGATCGGCCTATTATTAACCTTTACACAGAAAATCACACCTTCATAAGTATATTCGGAAGAAAAAAAAAATGAAAATTGTGTTTAGCCAAGGTTAAAGTAGCTCCATCTGTGGTAATCTGTGTTAAATAAAATACATAAAATTTGTCAAAGGAGCGAGGTGGTAAATGACAATAAATTACCATACATTCTTTATAGAGGATTATTATTTCAACAGATGGAGTTGTGTATTTTCCGTAATTCACCATATTTTAACACGTAGTGTAATTTTTCGATAGACATTTCAATAGTGTTTGTCAGTTTGCCGAGCCACATCAAAATCCAATTATAATTATTACCTTGATGAAAGGAAAATAATAGTTCTCAGCCAAATTTAAAACGGTGCCATCTAAATTATTTTTTGAATATTATGTCAAAAATGATGACTTTAGTATAACAATTAATTATCATTTAAAGTTACAGATGGAGTTTATATCAGGATTTTTTCATAGACATAGTTTAGCTTATCTTCCACTAATGTGGTGGCCTTAAAACAAATTACTTTGAGTGAGTAGTATTAAGTAGACCTCCATTATTTTTTCTGATGCAAAATATGTTAACTTAATCCTAGAAGAAAGGAGTATCTGTCTCTCGCAAGCGCTGCTAAGCGTGAGGTAGGTAGGTAATGTAGGATTCTGTAGCTTTAAGAACAAGCCCAGATACAAAGTGCAGATAAGAAATGGGAGCTTTCTCGATTTAATACCATACACACGTAAAATGCTTTATGCGTCTGAAAACGTACAAATTGCGCGTCGCATACCAGAGACATGCTTACTTTCAACTTCTGATCGCAAATACACTGGTCACGATTACGAACAGTCTCAGTAAGACCCGAGCCAAGTCTAAAAAAACACCTTTTATATAAAACTACGTTTGATGTCATTCAATCACAAAGACAGAATTGTTCTCTGTTGCAAATCCTATCCACCTGTATCCTATCCTAATCCAGCATGCATTGCAGGTGTGCATTGCACAAAAACCAATGGTATCCTATTCGAGAAGTCAAAAGAGTCGACCTGCCAACGTCAGCTTCTGCGCTAAGCAAGTGTTCTTAATAGTACCATCAGAATTACATTCATCGTTGAATGAGGTGAATAAATTTTCAGAAACCACAATAACAGTAGGAGCCAAAGCATATGATCGCTTCATAGAGCTCTGATTGGCCCCAGGTGACCAAGTCAGGTCTGATTTGTTCGTTCATCAGATCTTTGAAAGCGTTTCGGTGGATACTTACTGTCGTCCTGGGTGACACAAAATATCTAAATATATAAAACTCAAAGGTGACTGACTGACTGACTGACTGACATAGTGATCTATCAACGCACAGCTGAAACCACTGGACGGATCGGGCTGAAATTTGGCATGCAGGTAGATGTTATGACGTAGGCATCCGCTAAGAAAGGATTTTGATCAATTCTACCCCCAAGGGGATAAAATAGGGGATGAAAGTTTGTATGAAACTTTGTCAGTTTTAAACCGATCGGACTGAGACTTTGCATGCATAAAGCTACTATGGCGTAGGCAACCCTTAAGAAAGGATTTTGATAAATTCCATCCCTAAGGGGATAAAATAGGGGATGAAAGTTTGTATACATCTTCTTAGATTTTATGAAGAAGTCCTGATGACGAATCAGAATTTTATGATGACGTTCGCTTAAATACGATTTTGATTAATTCAACCCCCATTCAACCCCCACGGGTGATAAAATAAGGGATGATGAACGCTGTGCATTTTCGTCTCATTTCTGAATCGCGGTGTTAAGATTCTCCGCCAGTTAATTACCTTCGACTGAACTGTAGGTAATCTGTTTGTTTGGGTGCTAAACTATTGCTAACTATGGAGGAAAACTACTTGGGCTATTGTGATGGGATGTTAGTGGATGACAATGTATTTGGTACATGTAAAAACGGCAGGTGGAGACTCGCCACCTCACTTACTGGGCCCCCGGGAACCAGTCACTGAATAGCAACAAGAGGGCAACAGGGACATGAGCGGCTGAAGGGTGAGGATCCCTCGGCGGACTTTAAATGCAGATTACGCGCTCCCTGTACTTACCCTCCGAGCAGGGCTACTAATCCTGCTCTAGCACTCCACTCCACTCTGGACGGCCAAGCCAAGCCAGAGGCGTGAGACCTACCCCCGTCATGGTTCACTCTGACCGGCCGGAGATGGGGGACAGTATACTCTCCCTGGAGAACTCAGTATATATAGCCCCGCGGGGTCGCTACTCCCCGTCATCAGCCTTAGATGTCCTGCGGTGCCTATATCTCATTATTATTGTCGTTATTATCTCAAGAGCCTTTGTCCCAATTATGTTAGGGTCGACTTCCAGTCACGATGCAACTGAGTACCAGTGCAAGTTTTACAAGGAGCGACTGCTTATCTGACCTCCACAACCCGGTTACCCGCTCAACCCAACACCCCTTGGTAAGACTTACTGGCTTCTGACTACCCATAACGACTGCCAAGAATGTTCAATGACAGCCGGAACCTACAGTTTAACATCCCCTCCAAATAACGGTCATTGGTATCCAAAAAATACGTAGAAAGTACATACGAACTTAAAAAAGTTGCATTGGCAGGTACTTGCCAGACCTGGAATCAAAGACCCACGCTCATACTTGAGAGATTGGTTCTCTACCCACTAAACCACCACGACTTCCACTAAGTCACCACGACTTTGTCATCTATTTAATGGTTTTTTACGTAATAATACGTGTAATATTTTTGCCACACACAACTTAAATGCCGACTAATTAGAATTACTACTTTTATCCCTATGGTCACGTCTATTGCGGTTCAGTTCTCAGCATTTTGTTTAGTCTGCTGTGCTTTTGCCGTTAAAGTACAAAAATTAAATATATGGAACGTTTCTAATGGTTATGCGTATTCCGGTGTTTTCAAGTCAACGGGCCCTTAAAATTCAATATCAGAGATCTTTGATTTTGTTGACCCCGTAGTCGCTGGCATAAGGGACAGGATCCGCGTACGAAGTCGCGGGCAGAAGCTAGTGGTATATAAACGTCCTCCGCAAGAGCGAAATTTTCCCGGTGTGCGGTAGTGACGCACAGTATACAACACTTATGTTCCTTTCGATTTGCTGGCTTCACCAAGAAATGACAAATTGCAAGCGTACATTTTGAAAATCTTGGCAAAACTGCAGGTTTCAAGTACCAAAACATGAAGTGGACTCTCACAGATACGTACATTTTGCCTATTCGTGAACTAATGCAAACATTTCGGTGGAGTCCCGGCTTAGGCCTCCCCCACATTAGGCGTGCGCGATCCTCGGGCGTGTGAGTAGCGCGGGCGTCGCGAGCACGCTGCATGAACGTCGCGTTTTGCTGCCCTGCGGCATTTACCTACAGCGCGCTCGCGGCGCGCACCCGCCGCTCTCCTTGACGTTTAACTGCTAAGGCGTTTAGCGGGCGGCGGGGATAGCAGGCGAAGGGGTAAGAACGCAACTCGAGCGCCGCGTGCTCGCCGCGAGCGCGTCGCTTGCACTCTTCACACATGCCGCAGGGCAGCAAAACGCGACGTTCATGCAGCGTGCTCGCGACGCCCGCGCTACTCACACGCCCGAGGATCGCGCACGCCTAATGTGGGGTCAGCCTTACCATAGTGAGTAAGTGCACAGAAAATCCCCGTCATACAAGTGTTTCTCCCCAGTAGTGAAACTATCCTACCCTATGCGCCTGCTGATGATGATGACTCATTTTATCATCCATCCAGCTATTCCCCAACTATGTTGGTGTTGGCTTCCAGTCACCGAATCTGTTTGAGTACCAATATTTTGCTTGGAGCGACTACCTATCTACCTATCTTCAATCCAGTCAACTACACAAGCCGATATCCATGGTAAGACTGACAGACTTTCTGGCTTCTGATTAGTCGCAGCAGCTGCAGAAAATGTACAAATGACAGCTTTGTCAGACTCAAAGCATATAGACATAGATTATAACTGTTTCCTGTGAAAATTACTTACGCACCATACGTAATAATTTTCCAAATTGGCTGACCAGATCCAGAGATATTCACAACGTCACAAACTTTACTTCTTTTGATTAGATAAATGGTCACATCCACAACACAACCTTGATCAATGAATCTATGCGACTGCTAAGTGCTAATCCTAATTATACTGTCACGTGAAAGAATGCACCTGCGGGATAAGTAGTATTTTGACTATTCTATATTGCCCACGCAGACGAAGTTGCGGGCAACAGCTAGTATTATTATAGTATAGAAAATTGCCAACCATCGGGTTAACTGTCGGCCGTCTGTTTAATCTGAAGTGTACGTTTTCTCTGTTTAGCTTTCAGTGTGTTTACTCTTAGAAATTACAGAACCTATCAAATAGAGTAATCATGATGATTATAATTAGTTCACCTTAATCATATACCAACTAACAAAAGGGTACCCATACCAAGCGGATATTGTGTGAAAGTCCATCACAACTTAATTTATACCAATCGAAATATTACAGGATAATAATGTATGGAGATCTAATCTTTTAATGTTGATTCAATAATAATTTTGTGTTACGGTTTAAACAAGCACCAATTTGATTGGAATTATTTCCTGTGTTTGATTTTGATTAAGTTGCTTTTTGGCTTACATTCGATGCAGAAGATAAATTAATACCTGAAAAGCTGTTAATGACATTACTACATAATAATATTTTTTTCTAAGGCAGTAAATTCGTAAACCTGAATATTTAGAGCATATAGCAATTCTCTTTTATTAGCATGACGATCTCTTTAAGCGAATTAAAGTATAAAATTCGTATAGTCCTAGAATTAAAAACCTTTATAACATCGAGCTCGAAAAAAACATTTTTAATTTAAGAAGAGAATAAATAACTTTTAGTGACGAATAACGACAGTTAATTTCCCGTTTTCGAATTTAATATAATACTAATTCAATAAAGAATTCTGTATAAAACTTTATCACATTGGTCTGAGAAACCAGTATCAAATAAAAGCCGGCGGCTTTACACTGCCGTGCAAATAAAATGACCCCCTTCTGTAATAGCAGACATACTTATAAATAACTTGATCCGCGTTTAAATTGCTGACAGTGTAAAATGTAACATGTTTTCTTTTTCGGCGCGAATTTTATGTCCTTTCTTTCTTAATTTTGACAAAACCTTTCTTTCTAAAATGCGAGTGAGAGGCTACTTTCGAATTTTTGATGTCAAAATGTACGTTTTTCGCATACTGTTATAGAGAAGGTATTCACTCACGTTTGCTTTATTTAATACCTACTAGCGTTTCTGGCCTGTTGTCGTCATTAAATTAAGTAAATTAATTATGGAATAAGTTACAAATATTTCACTATTTTTCAAGTTATTAATTCTCTATGTAAACTATTTAATTTTCCTATTTCTTTAAATTCCTATTACGACTTTCTACTTCAAGGACCGTCTGTTTGTTGATTTGCATACTTAAATTTGACATCACGGCTAATGTCAATATCTTATTAGGTAAGCAAATTAAAACAGACATAGGACAGAAATTCACCGTTATACAAGAAAATGCGTTAAGTAGCCTAATTTATGTCACTGCACTACAACTAAAAGAATCTTTGACCCAGAATAACTTATTCGCATATAATACTTTCCGACTCAAAATACCAAGACAGGATTGCTGTTAAAATTCTGATAAAGAATATAATACAATTTACATGGAATATAAATGAAATACGGTGACCACCGCAATCAAAAATACCAGGATCGCAAATCCTATTACAGGAACGGTACTTTACGCTACCTAATACGTAAAATAATGTGCATTATATTCCTATCCCGGCTTTGATTTGAGGCCCAAGTGATAAGCGAAACGCTTTTTATGAAGAAACTAGCAATCTCTGTTTTGCATCATATTTATATTGACGCTATGGAGTTGAAGAGTTTGAACGTGCTATTCTCCGGAGTTTGGCGTCATAATTGAAGAAATATTTCAGTTTTACATGGCCCATTTATTGAGCAAGGCTATAAAGTAGTTCCCATGGGTCGAGGGTGAAACCGCTTAAAAGTTATAGCTATAGTACAAAAAACTTTGAACCTGAAACCACATTGTACTTTTTTCAGTAGGAACTTATAAGACAGAGCTGCGTTAGAGGTCTGCACCCGTTAACATGTCAAAAACAAATACTAGGATATAAAGTGCATTTTTTGTTGCATATTTTGGATCGATAGGAAATATGATTTTAGCGTTTTAAAACGATTAATTGACACAAATTTTACTTAGAAATTCTCTTAAAACTTGAACCACAGACCAAAAATTCCTCACAAGATTTCTTGCTACTATTTCCGTCCACTACATATTTATGTCCAACATGCGGAACCTTTTTGTCAAGGGCTTAAAGGATTTATCTGATAATGTCGCTCCCGTACAAAATGCATTACTTACTGGCTGCATTTAGCATTGCTGGGGAGGTCATTAACCTTTTCTTGTTGGAGTAGGAATTTCTATTGATGTTTTAAACTAAATAGACGTAGGTACTTACTTTAGATATTTTCATATTGATTCGATTATTTATGTACCCATGCATAGTATATATATAACTAGACAGATCACAAAGGTTAATAAAGGATTATGAAGTTACTCGATTTAGATCAATTATTTATTTAGATTAAAGGCAGATAAATCGAAAAGTCGCTATACTTACACTAGCTTCTGTCTACTTTCTGAGTGAAATTTCAGTTCCTGTATATATGTTACGTACCTGCCGTAACTTTTATAAAAAAATACAGTAGTTTTGACGTAAAAGAGGAACAGATAGATAAGGACTGATACAATAATAAAATCAGTCTATAGCACAAGCAGTTAATTTCAATCCACAACCAACTTTACAATCTTGAAAATACACTACAAATTTCAATAATTTCTTCCACTATTAAGATAATTCTATCCATTAGTCTGGCCTTTAAACGGCAGAGCGTCAATATAAATATATTAGGCTGTGCGCTCACTTGATACCGCTACTCAGACATGACCTACCGCAAGGTAAGCACGACTCAAATTTATTGCTCAATAGATCTGCATTTTTGTCCTTAAGGCAGGGAATTCAATTGAAGAGCTAATATATTTATTGCTTACAAAACCCATAATAAGTATGGTTGAAATAATAATAATATTGGTGATTCTTTGGTACACAAACCACATTTACTAATGAGTATTAAAAGATTGAATAGGTATCGAAATACCTAAAATAATGATGTCCTCCTAGCCGATTATCGGCTACGGCGGCTGTTCTCATGTAAGGAGATTAGCCAACTGCGCAGGACATATTATAGTGCACAAGCATTTGCGCAGACACAGGTGCACTCCCTATTCCTTCACTCTCATAGCCCGATGGGACGGCAATCCGACACGACCGGAGAGAGATCAGGCGCAGGACCGACATTTACGTGCTCTCCGATGCACGGGAAAGTAACTAAAATAATATAACAGTGGTGGACAACATAAACGTTACTTTTTCATAAAGTAAAAATAATAAACAGTTGTGTTTAAAAAACTGACGCTTCGGTAAGTTGTCGGTGAACTTGGTCTCTAAAAGTCAAAATGTTATGACAAATGAAAAACTGTCCAATTACAAACATTAATATACACAAATTAAAATCTGCATTATGGAAATACCTACATACACATATCTACACACATAAATAAACCGTGAGAAGTACTATCAACAGCTACACAACTCGCCCTCATGTCGCACAGGCTATCGGCTCTCTATAAGGTAAAAGTTCGTGAATATAAATAAGCCGTGTGCATTGGAATACCGCTATTCAAACATGAACTACCACGAGGTACGCACGACTTAGATTAATAGCTCTTTAGAGGGGGATTTTTGTCCTCAATGCTGATATGGGTTTTGTTGATTTAACTAGTTGTATGTTGGAACGCAGATACAATATAGCAAAATAGCGGGACAACTGATTTTCTATTGTTTTATTATTAGCGACATACAAGAGATTAAGGCCTAAATTCATTAAACCTGATCATCACTTTATAGAAGTTCAAAGTAAACAGTTTGTTTTAAGAAAAGCGGACGTTTATGATGTCAGTATAGTTGGGCTTAAACATGTTTACATTATTCTTAAATTGTTATAAATGGTAATGTATGTGTATCAAAAATATTAATTACAGTTAATACAGTTATTCCAAATTTAATTGAAAAACGAAATATGTATAAAAAATATAGGTATACAACAACGTAAAAAATGAGACCAGAAAGTGCAAGAACAGCTTTTTTCCTCCCTGCACAAAAACCATAGACAAGTTTAAAATTCGTGATTTGTTATGCTTTTCTTATTTTTTTTTTTTTAGTAAAATAAAATAAGCGCTAAGTATTCCTACTTACAAAGGGCGTGAGAATGTAACTGACTTTCACGATTTTAGCGAGAAATTCAAGTTTTTTAGGTATTTGAATATCTTGGTTTTTAGGTTGCATCTTATTGTTTCCTCTGCACATTTTTTACGGGTTAGAAAGCCTATTTTAATATTGATGTTAAATTTACGTTTCAAATGCATATCCTAGGAATATATACCTTTTTTTTGTTGTCGCTGGGCTAAAAATGCTATTACGCATCCCCTTCCCGTCGGGGGACGGGAGAGGGTATGAGGGACTCCCCGGTAAAGACGTTCCCGGTATACCCACTAAAAAGGCCCAGCGGCACTCCGACCTCGCCTGAGTGGAGGGGGTCTGGGAATCTATGGCGTCCAGTCCCCCACCGGCGACTGCCCGCCTAACGGCAGGCCCCTCATACTCCCTCCAGTGGGGAGGGGTCCTTATAATGGCCGGAGCACAGGGGGTGATCTTTGTGATGCAGGCGGTGGCGCCCCCGCGCCTGTCGCCCGCTGATCACCCCCCAGGGCGGATGGGGACGGACGTTGTGTTCGCCGTCTTCCACCCCTTCTTCGTCTGCGGTGCGGCGCCGCGAGAGGGTCGCTCTCCCGCACGCGCTCCGCCGACTCCTTCTGTGACATGACGTCCTCACAGAAGGAGGTATTAATATGTACCTAGGAATGTTATCTCGTTCTATTTCCATAATGGAAAAAAATACATTCCTAAAGTCTTTCAAAATACGCACATCCCTATAATTTACTCCACCACAACACTAATTAAATCCATATCTTGTTGGCGCGTCCGATTTTATCGACATGTGTACATCTCTAATGGCCCTGACATTCTATCGATATCGAGTTCTGGTATCGATAATAGTGTTGTGCGGGTTATCTCGTATACATAATTATGCGGGTTTTAACCAACTGTGATGGTTTTAAGTTGGGGATTATGCGGGAATTTTATATGAATGCTTGCCTTAGACCACCGTAAGGTTTCATAACTATAGCAATATTTTGTAGTTTATGGCTTATAAGCTGTGGATGTTTTAGTTCTTGTTCGTGGCAAATAAAAAAAAGGCAAACCTCGTTTAAGCATTAACAGAAGGTGTGAGAATGTGTTTATACAAGGTTTTTTACAATTTTCCATAGTTAAGGGCTATCGGTAAAAAGTATATGTAGCATTTACCTAAACATAAAATAAAGCATTGTATAGGTGGCGGGAACATATCTTAAGTACGCTACGCCTAATTCTGCTGTCAACAAGATTATACAAAATCTGTTAGGCTTGTATTTTTTCGTCTGCAAAGTGGTCATCAAAATTACACAGATTAACGATCTGTGTAATTTTTGATGTCGGACCTCTACCCATTTCTTAATCAATTCATAGATATACCTCATAGTTAGAACTGATATATTCATTAGTTTCAACTTAAAAGTCTAAGTAGGCTTTACTGGTTACTTGGCACCGCTGCCAAAGCGTTGGCATAAGTAGCATCTGCTAACTTAACTATTGCTTACAAATCGATTCATTACATAACATATTTCCTATAATCGCGAGACAATGATAAAGCATATTATTCCTAACGCTAACTTAAAGATTAACCACGGAGGAAGGAATAGCGGAGATACCATATAGAAGGTAGGTTAGGCGCCTTCGTGTAGGTCAAGTAATGTACGGTAGGCATGATCAGTTACTAGAACTAAAGATACGTTCGGGTTCCTTGTCAAATCACAACCAATATGTCAAAGATGGTCTTGATTGATTGGTGATTTTATTTTGAAAATAATGCACTAGAAGGCGTATCCTTGTCTCTCGAATATCCGCATTTTGGCGCGCTACTTTCTTAGTAGATTTTGTGTTATGACATCTCCGCTAGTCATTTTGTTCTCCATGTTCCCAACAATATCTACCAGATTAACTTATTCCAAGGATGACAGATACTCGATTCTCGATTCTCTAATCGATATAATCGATACGAGTATCGTAACGTGTCAATCGATTACAGTCTCTCGAAACATGAATTATGCAGTAGATTATAAATCGATTCTCGAATAACCGTTTGTACGTGTCCGGAATAATTATTTATTTATTAAGTCTTAGATAATATTGTAAAAAGCGTGGTCCTAGTCGCGATTATGTATCGTCATGTTTTTTCTTAGAACACGTGAGTTGAATCTCAAGTTCCTTATGTAGTGTTTAAGTATGAAATAGACAAACCATGGACATCCTTGAATGTACTCTTAGTACCTAATAAAGATGAATTCTCTATTTAAAGAAATGCTTATTGCGCCTGAGTTTATTTTTTTAACCACTACAATATGGGTACCTAATAACAGTTATGTTTTCATAAATAGTTAAATCAAAATGCGATGACGTCCGAGTGTTTAATATGATATAGGTAAGAAAACATACTATGCTGGCCCTTAATACAATTTTTATGAATAGGGTCGCGATGAAGCACTAAATTGCACATTCAGCTTATTATTACTACAAAGGAACAATAAAAACCACATTGTTTAGAAATCTTAATTTATGATCAAATAAATAAATCAAGCCACAAGTATCAGGCTCTATACCTCATACATACGCACTTCTCTACAGTCAGCTGTCAATACAAACTTGTTATATCTAAGTTTGACGTTGTCGGAGGCACAGTGACGATGCTTGATGAATTACTTAGCTTCAGCTTTTTATCTTACACGCACTTTGTAAGGCTCTCCGTGAAGGAACTAGTATGTAGTTCTTATCATTTATTGATAAAGGACTGTCTGGTTGCCCACATGAGTCTCAATAAGACCCAGTCTTTGGAACCGTGTATCTAGCTTTTGACGTTTTTAAATACCTATAATAAGTCTTTATGAAATATAAACCTTTGACTTTGAGGGGTGCAAGAAGCTTAAGGTGTCTCTTTTTGCCACAAGGAGATATGTTTTTTCCAGTATAATTCTCTTATGGAAATGATTGGTTCAATCTACCATCATAGCATCATATGATCAGTGACAAAAAACGTAGGTTCTATATTATGTTTTCAAAATCATTTCGAAACAACTGTTTTATACCCTGAATTTGACCACCAACCAACATACAAAGATAAGACCAATTATTATAACCAGCAAACACAGCAATTCCGACAAACCACAATCTAACCTATAATTCTAGATAACAATAACATCAGCTGGGAATCGAACCCGCTACACTATCGGGGACACCATTCGTCTCGGTCCCGCAAACATTATTGCCTATCCTGTTATGTCGCGTCTATATTATTTTATCATCTATGTTATTTGTGACGTCATGAGGCAATGATTCCTCTTTGCGAAGTTTTAGAATAAGTACCAGGGAATTGCGAAGCATAGATACGTATTTATGTATATTACGTTATATTTAGGTATTTTTCAACCAACTACCTAGCCTTTTCTAAATTATGTACGATGCAGCTGAGTATAGTTATCGGCACGGATAATGAGCTCTCATCACTTATGGCAATAAACCAATAAATCACTTCTGCGCAGGTGAAGGTCGTGGCTCAATATCCTTGTCGATGATCATACCAGTGTCTTATTAGAGCGACTGCCCTATCTGACCTTCTCAACCTAAGTTACCTAAATAGACCAATATCACCGTGGTAAGATTGGTTATTCATCAGACTATATATAAGTAGTTATTGGTCACACTTTCTAGCTTCTGAATATCCTTGGCGAATGCCGAAGATACAAATGCCAGTCGGGTGTCTTCCAAACACGGAGGAATTCTTCATAAAAACATTGGTCGCCCATCCACAGATGGAACCCTTAATATCAATCGACCCTTGTCACCAGCACTTAGCCACAATCTCCTGTCATGCAGTCCTTTTAACTACTTACCTAACCTTTACGTACTCCTAACTCTTCAATATACCGTAGTACCCTGAAGGCAGCTACTGGTATATGACTTTATCACGCCAACTCCTCACGGGGTGTACCAGTACCCTACAATTTAGCTATCTAAAACACGCCAACAGATTTTATGGGCTTGATTATATATTCCGATGGGGCTTAAATTATGAAGATACGGTGGTATTTATGGGGATAGCTTCCGATATGGTAATGTGTTGGGAATACGGTACTTGAGCAAAAATCTCATTTAGTTTATTAATGGAAGGTGTGCTATTTTACCTAGTTAGGAACTCACTGGCTTACGAAGGCAGTTTCACTCGCGTCCCTTAGAAATTACTGCGTGTATTCAGATAAAAAATAGCTTAAAGCTTCCTCAGTATGTAACACTACAATAATTTTTCATTTCGCAACAATAGTTCCCAAGAGTCGCACGTGATCAAGCAAACAATAAAACTCTTCGGCTTTACATGATTAGTAGGTACCAATAGATCATGGAAGAAAGGTTTATTATTGCTATTGCGGTAATACAAAAAGAATCAACAAAAGCTTAATATCAAACAAAGATGAACTGTCCATTGATCACCATGCTTGCAAGACAGTTGAGATTTAAGACTTTTCATTTCCTCAAGATGGTTTCCATAACTGTAACCTGTAGCACTGGACTAAAGTTTATTGATAGCAGTCTCTAACACGCACATTTATATTTCATGCGCATGCCTTAACCTATTGACCGACATGATTTTACATAAACTATTTCCTATTCAAATTATCATAACCAGGTGATACGGTAGTCACTACTTCCACACAGCACTCGATCACCCAAAAATCGATTTACGTAACCGATTCTCGATTCTAAAAGACGTTACGATTGTGTAATCGGTAAGTCTAATCGATTTGCATGTGTTATATGAACGGAAATCGGTTATTGGATCAGTGTGTTATACTTTTGGTCATTGAACAATATTTCACGATATACATAATGTCACAGTTTTTCTAAGGTGTGTACTGAGAAATAGATACGTGCTGGGTTGCCCAGGTAGCTGGGTTGAGGGGTTCAGATAGGCAGTCGCTCCTTGTAAGTCACTGGTACTCAGCTGGACCCGGTTAGACTTTAAGCCGACCCCAACATAGTTGGGAAAAAGCTAGGCAGATGATGAACTGAGCAGTAGGAACCGCGGTGGAACGTGGTACCGCTACATATTAATCTCCTTAGTTTAATGTGATTGAATATCTTCAAGAAATCAAACCCAAACGACTTTAAGAACATAATAATTTTCCAACATGCAATCCGATTGAAAGACATCAAACCAATAGCACAATTACGAAAATGACATCAATTTTCCCGACCAATGTAACTAGACCTCCAATCACCTACATTTTATTCAGAGCAAGAGTTCTTTTGTGACAGTTAGAAATTTCTTCTGCAGGCGATTCTATAATACTCTGTATTTTATGAAGAAAGTGGGCTGAATAGAATGCTAGTTATACATTTTCATGTGGATTTCCTTTTAAGATGTTGATGGAAATGGAACGCGAGTATCGAGCGATTGCCGTGGAATGCGCGGGGAAATTGATGATTGTGGCTTGATTTATATTTGTTTGTAAAAGTGGAAGTTATAGTTAAAGTGTTCTTTCATTAAGAATGTGTTGATTAATAAAGTAAATGCAGTTGCTTGTGGATTTGTAATAGTAAAACAGACGAAGTTATTTTATAACATCGCCAAAATTGTTCTTTATGTCGTTTTCTTGGGTCTTTCGTCATCTCAACACACTTAACTCACCACGAATGTGTTCAGTTGGTGAAACTCAAAATTTTAACAATTAATTACATTAATTTTTAAAATTACATTAATTTTAAAAATTAATGTAAATATTATGTAAATACTTCTTGAAATCAAATATAATAAATAAAAATTTTAACATTTATCATGTCGTCAACTCGACACGTCAAGATTTTGATGCGTGTTCAGTTGGTGAAACTTAAATTATTCACTTTTATGTTTTCACCAACTCAACACGTTTTATAATTTAACCCGATTTCAAATAAAAAGTACAGTCAACAAATGAATGTATTCATTTTCTGTGTCACAAACATCATCGGTCACTGAACGTCAGCTTAGCAAACGCGAACATGGACTCCCAAACTACTTAGTACAAGTACTAGGAAATCATAAGTGCATTGAAGCCAGATGCATTAGCAACTTTTAATAATTTTCTACAATAAAATAATGGTATTGAAATCGAATCATTGTTTGTCACAAGTACTAGGGTAACAGAACTGAACAGAAGATTTAATTTTTATTGACCTCTGTAGTTATTATTTACCTTAGTCTAAGTTAAATGATTGTGATATTATTACGATTGCGATTATGAACCTGACAAGCAAACGGAATGGCAGTAGTAGACCATAGTGAGAAAGAAAACGAACATAGTACGTGAGGAATAATGAAAATCAAACAGTTGGCGATTTTCAGTAAAACTCAAATAAAAACAAAGTATTATGAATTACAGACACTACTTGAAAAGTCTTCTGTCGATAAATTGTAGAAAAACAAATATGTGCATTACTTAGCAATCCGATTAATATTGAAGATAGAATATCTTCTGTTCAGTTCTGTTACCCTAGTACTTGTGACAAACAATGATTCGTTTTCAATACCATTATTTTATTGTAGAAAATTTTTAAAAGTTGCTAATGCATCTGGCTTCAATGCACTTATGATTTCCTAGTACTTGTACTAAGTAGTTTGGGAGTCCATGTTCGCGTTTGCTAAGCTGACGTTCAGTGGCCTATGATGTTTGTGACACAGAAAATGAATACATTCATTTGTTGACTGTACTTTTTATTTAAAATCGGGTTAAATTATAAAACGTGTTGAGTTGGTGAAAACATAAAAGTGAATAATTTAAGTTTCACCAACTGAACACGCATCAAAATCTTGACGTGTCGAGTTGACGACATGATAAATGTAAAAACTGCCTCGTTGGTCTAGTTGTCGCAAGTGTGGCTGCTGAGCACGAGGTCTCGGGTTCGATTCCCGAGTCGGGCCGAAATCGCTTTGTGGGTTTTAGAAGACTTTCACAAAGCAGCCCGAAGCATGGAAATTGGTGATTGATTCACCCGTGCATCGGAGAGCACGTAAATGTCGGTCCTGCGCCTGATCTCTTTCCGGTCGTGTCGGATTGCCGTCCCATGGGGCTATGAGAGTGAAGGAATAGGGAGTGCACCTGTGTCTGCGCAAATGCTTGTGCACTATAATATGTCCTGCGCAGTTGGCTAATCTCCTTACATGAGAACAGCCGCCGTAGCCGATAATCGGCTAGGAGGACATCAAATGTAAAAAATTTGAGTTTCACCAACTGAACACATTCGTGGTGAGTTAAGTGTGGTGAGATGACGAAAGACCCCGTTTTCTTTTACCTCACTTGAAGATTCTTAAGAAAGCTCCTGCCACATTTATTTATCATTTTCCATCTTTGTTGGGTCGGCATCCTGCTAATATGATATGCAACGATATTCTATTATTTAATTTAGGTTATTTATTAATAGGAATGTATCTGTTTGTTTCAGTGAACTCACTCTGTTGGAGGGCATGGCGAACTGCGGAGGCTGGAGCGAAGAGCCCGTCTCTAAGGTATGTAGTCCTATAAATACCTACTCTTCCATATCTATTCAAATGCAGTTTATGGTGTACATATATGGATCTCTGTGTACCACGGCCCTGGTACACAGAGGGCTCCATAGGGACAAAAGGGGGTTTTTGCCAGTAAATATCTGCTTCTTCCTGCCACTGCACCTAAATCGAGAAACATTTGACGATTGACCACAAAAAAATGGTCATGGACACAGGTGCACTCTCTACTCCCGTACTCTTATAGACCGACGACACGACAATGAGGCTCATAAAATAATGTACCATACCAATACTCTGTGCGCCAAAGTAAGTTTATTTAATAATTGATTGTCCATTCCTCACATTATCCGATTAACTTAAATATTTGTGTTTATTGTCAACGTTCATCTTCATAATCATCAATACCGACATCCTTTATATAATACGTCCGAAGATTATACGCGACGCGACGGGGCGCGGCGTGGCGGGGCGACGACGCGGCGCTGGCGCGACGGGATCGGTCACACTGCGGGCGCGATCACGTCCCGCCCCGCCTGTATTCGTGTGCGTTGTATACGTGACTTGTATTCCCGCTCGGCGCGACGGCGGCGTGGCGCGACAGTTACCGTCGCGCCGAGCGGGACGGCTCTGTGTGACGTCGTCCGTAATATCTAGTACATTACAACTACTCAGCGTCGCGTCGCCGTCCCGTCCCGTCGCGCCCCGCCCGCTGTATGCAGCGACCATAAGGCATTTTTGCGAGTGACCTGAATTGGTTTATATTTATATTGGTCTGTCACTAAAAGATTTTTTTCAAACCAGATCTAAGATTTATAACAATTAACATAAATCAAAATTATTCCGCAAATCAAATAAAAAAATATTTAGATATAATTGGACAAAAACGTATGTAAGTATAGTCTCTATGGTCCTACCTTTATATAAAAAAGATAGATGATCTCTATTTATCTAAATTGTTTTGTTACGAAAGCGTAACCAAACAAACTCACATGATAGTAGTTAGGATTAGAATCGCAATGTTGATTCTAATAAAAATAATTTACGACTTGAAACTTAATAGCTACGTATTAATAACGAATTTATGACTGAAACCAAGTTGCGTGCTTGTATGCAGAGAGAACAATAATTTCAAGAAAGAATGCTCTGGATATAAATCAAATATCTATCTTTTACTAATTGACAACTGGTAATTGATCTTGATGCTGAAAAGAACGACGTCTATTGCATTTGTACATTTACATATTTTAGTTGTATTTTTCTCTATTCCTAACGATTTATAATTTATTTATTTATTTACAATCAAAATATTATATGGTTTTATAGTAAGTACAACATATGTAAGAAGTAGGTAGTAGGTAGGCAAGCAATTATATAAAAAAAAAAGTTTTCACCAACAGTCTCTTAACGTTTCCCTAACAAAGTCTCACTTAGTATAAGGGCTCCCTCTTCACTTAAAGGTTATAAGGAACACTTAAACTTTGGTGCAAACGAAATTCGTATTAAGTGTTCCCTAAATGCTCTCAGAGGATCCCTAACTTTAGGTATTTGTTGGTGAAAATGGGCGTTAGGTTCATAAATATGAGTAACTGAGTTGGTTACGTTTTCACATTAAAACGATTGATTGATACGATTACGGTAAGTAAATATGCATATAGGGATAGGTAGGTTTGTGGAAACCTTACTTTACATTCAATCTATATACAAAAAAAAACGTACTTAAATAAAATAACTTTCCCGTTCAGTAAAATCCCTTGTCATCCCAACAGAAGTCTCAGACATAAATCAGTAGGTAGACAGCGCACTTTCTTTCTAATTTCATTAGTCTTTCTTTCCATACAATTACCATGTTCTAGCTTTACAATTGTAGTTCACAAACATTAATTTTGTCAGTCATGGTAAGTTCGCGTGTCGAAATTAACAAAAACTTATAGAAAACGAGAGCGTGCGAACGAATGCTTATAAATTATTATTACGACTTGTTACTCGTAAGTTGAGGTGAATGTACTTATTGTCGTCTGTTTATTATTTTGCTTGAAAAAACGCGATAATTGTAAAAAATATATACAACATAGGATTCTTACTTCATCTGCACAGCCTTTTACCATATACATATTTAAGGGGTCGTCCCAGTCTAACCTTATACAGCTGAATGTCGTGTTTTGCATGGAGCAAATACCTACATCTCACCTACAAAAGCGGGATAACCCAATAACTCTTGATAAGACTGGTTATCAGACTTTCTGACTTTCGACAACCAGTAACTACTGCCAATTTAACGTGCCTTCCAAAACATGGAGAATCATGCTATGTCAAGATTGTCACCGGGCCACGGACCGAGCGCACCTTATGATTTATCAACCTATACGGCGTTTTTATTGATCCATTTATTGTGTCACTTACCCCAATGTATACGGCAAAAAATCAGACGTATCACATTACATAAACGACAAACAGTTTTTACCTTTGATTTATGTAGAATGCAACATTTTGTGTGGGTAAAACATACGGAGAATCAATTGATTGATTCAGGTGAAGGCGCGAACTAAAGTTATTGTGACATCACTCAGTACTGTGCGATTCTGCACTCCTAGGTTTTTATTTTTTTAACGACGTCAAAAATCATCAAATGACCCCTCCCGCTGTGGGTTAGGTACTTAGGTTAGGTTGGTTAGCAGCGGTGAGGGAGTGTTAGACTCTTACTGACTAAAAACCATCGTGTTCCGTCGTAGGCCTTTTATGTGCCAGGACCGCGGTAACTCTTTAGAACAATCCCGCAGCCCTCGAACAATCCCGCAGAGCTGCACTGCTAGGCTTGACTAGACAATGTTAAGATCCAACTTGAAGTATTATAAACATTAAAAAATAAAGCAAAGAACTGAGGAATTTTCGTCGTTTTAGAATACTATTTTTATTCAGCGTTATCATTTTTTTTTAACTGAATTCATTTTAAGGCAATAGTAGTTTAGTCCGACCAGATAATCGTCTTAAATTATTTCATTTGGTCATTTGGTTTAACGTTATGGAACTCAAAGTCTGTATGTATTTTATTTTTTTTGTAATCATTAGTTTGTAAGAGACTGTTTGTTTCCTAAATAAATAAAAATAAAATAAATAAAAATAAACTAGGCGAAACTTTA
The DNA here is from genome assembly GCF_022581195.2 of Helicoverpa zea. NCBI lineage: Eukaryota > Metazoa > Arthropoda > Insecta > Lepidoptera > Noctuidae > Helicoverpa > Helicoverpa zea. Next base: position 11,910,549 of record NC_061460.1, on the reverse strand, counting down.
AACATACAGGAAGTTGGCATGACATCGTTGGAAGTTGTCACTGAATTGTCATGACAACCTTTGTTAAGACTGGTTTTCAGGATTCAGAGGGAAAACATAGGTAAAACATGTAAAAAAACATGAAAACATATGTAGACACATATGGACCTATCACACACCCAGGCAAATCATGTTTCTTTAACTGTCTTTAAAAAACTATTTTCTTCAGATAATAGTCTACGTCTCTAAATAACTAGAGTAAGGAATTCAATAAAGCTATCACTGGTACTACAATAGTGCACCCAATTACCACATTACACTGCCATTCTAAAAACACATTAATGTCAATATGAACTTTATTGCGTTCACATAAGGTTCGGAAAAGACAACAACATATTTACTGGCTGAAAATATAAGTTGGTAAGTATGTGTCATTTTTGTCATTACGAATGCGAGTCTAATGTGAGAAAAATTGTTGCTTTTTCCAGAGAAATATACTTTAAATATGGTAACTCATATTTTTTCTTTTACTTACGGGATTAAAACATCACTTAACGGTATGAAACCTACTAAAAATAAATGTGGAGGAAAAAATCTATATTCTTGTACTATGTAATATATTAAAAAGGGAACAGTTCTTTTTTATTTAAACCTAGGGGATCCGAAAAGACTGGAGCCATTTATTTGAAAAATTCTTTCACTGTTGACAAGCTACACTTTTGCCGAATAATATTTATGTAGAGGCAATATTTTATCCGAGTACGGGCAGTAAAACCCACTGGACGCGGGTGAAACCGCGAAAAAATTGCTTTGTAGTAACATGCAAAATTATGGAGCCATAAGCTAAGCGTCCACTTGTCGGTATCGTACGCAACGGACGCAACGCACGCAACGGATCGTAGTATTATTTATATAGAAACTCAAACAAGATGTGCGATGCGTACGATGCGGACAGGTGGACGCACTTGTTTGAGTTTCTATATAAATAATACTACGATCCGTTGCGTGCGATACGTCCGTTGCGTACGATACCGATAAGTGGACGCTTAGCTTAAAACGTCTTATAGCTCCATAAAGTTTGAATCAAAATATCCATAATTTACTGACTGGCACACAACAAATGACTGTAACGAATTTGAATTTAGAACTTCACATGCTCATCAAGTTTCACAATGAATGACATTCAATTTCAAATTGACAAATGCGATACAACATGATGTTTGCATTGCCACACCTATCAAGCATCATGTTTATTCGCATAAAGTTCAGTGTGAATAATTACGTAACTTCATATGTGTGAGGCAAATTATGTTTGACAGCTTTGTTATTGTTATTAATTTATTGTGGTTTGAGGTTTTTAGTTTCAATGAGGCATAAAGACGCCGTTTTGCTCGTTTGTCTAGAAAAATATGTTTTTTTTTTAATATATTTTTCATCTCATGTTCAATTCCCTTACAAAGTTTATTTACTTTTGAATTTTAACTCGTCATCATGAAAGTTTGCATTTAACGGCCGGTTCACACATGTCTCCGTTTTACTGTTCCGTTTATACGAATGTAATTTTTGTACGGAGCGATATTTTTTACTGTATACAGAATACTGTGCCATGTGTGAAGTCACTCATACAACTACATACGCCATCGACAAAACGTACACGATAAAACGGAACAGTAAAACGGAGACATGTGTGAACCGGCCGTAAGTTTGCAATACTAACTTTCGTGATGCCGAGTTATATTACGTAGTGAGTAAGTACCTACCGTACTTGTGCTCTTTCACATATTATATTTCGGAACGGTGTGGGATGAAACTTAGCACATAAATGATTATTTAATATTCAAAAAAGTTACAATTCTTAAACCAAACTTTTTGTCTCGCTTTGACTGGGCAACTGAATTGTAGATGTCAGATAGGCAGACGCTCCATGTAAAACACTGGTCCCTAGCTGCATTCGATTAGACTGGAAACCGAACCCAACATAGTTCGGTAAAGCAGATGATGATTTCTCCTAAAACAAATCACAATGCCAGTTTATTATATAAACATGTCATATTTACTACAAAAAAAAAAACTACGCCAAACGTCATCCCATATTATTTACAAGCCGCTCATTAAATGTTAAACATTATATACATAACAATAGGTTTTCATTCCGTCGTGTTATGTACGGCAATTACCGTCCGTTTCCTCTCAGATTATCATCTCAGCACTCATTTGTTACTGTTTTATTCATAATATATACGGAATTTGTTGCTTTTGGTGTGTGGTACAAGTTATGAGAGAAGCCGTGGCACATTTATCACGATCGCTGTGGCAACACTTTCATGATCATCGCCCCCAAGCTTCATCATCCTCCGAGCCTTTTTCCCAACTATGTTGGGGTCGGCTTCCAGTCTTACCGGATTCAGCTGAGTACCAGTGCTTTACAAGAAGTGACTGCCTATCTCTATATCTATCAGTTACTCTTAATTATCTGACGTTTGCCTGCATATTTGCAGCTATAGAACCGACTCATAAACTTACTTCAAAAGTATAGAAGTATCTAGGAATGTATATGGTCTAGTTAAGGTCTAAAAAGGATGTATTTATGAATTCATTTATAGATACATCAGTGTGTGTCCTGATGTCTTCAGTTTCTCTTTGTTATAATTTCATAACAATCAGTCACATCTATGAATCATGTAAAAACACAAGTTCTAATCTTGATCATCTATAAACAGAATGATTAAAAATCATGTTATTAATCTTATCAGTCTAAGATCTAACGATCTAGATAAAGATCAGGAACTTATTTTTAGCAACAGACACAAATTAACGTAGATAATAATACATTCAGTAGATATACGGACCCGCACCTCTTCTAAATGATTAAATTACTTTAAGCTGAAGGCACAAGGCATGCCAATTTTTGATAAAATGTGATAAAAAAAATCATACCAGATTGGGTACAAAATTATAATTTTGAGATTGTAAACTTCAGACAGGTAAACAACAAACAATGTGACAAGATCATGTTTTCTGCTAACAAATTTAAGATGAATCATTTAGCTGTCAGGTCTTCTCATTTATGTCTAAATACTTATAGGTACTAAAAAGCTGAAGAGTTGGTTTGTTTGCTAAATACCTATATCATGAAGCTGAAGACTAGTTGTTTGCTGAATTGCGTTGAGAGTACGCCACTATATAAGATGTTTTGAAACTAGACCATTAGATTCTAATATTAACGCAATACGTCCAATATAATGTAATGAAGAAAGGTTGTAACCTTTTTTTTATAGGGTTACCCGAAATAGGTAGTCGATACATCCAAAATTAGAGTACCTACGCTACAAAAACTATATTTTATAACTTGGACCACAACTCAAACAGCTGGACGTAAGCCGTGGTCCGTTTGTTGAACTCAATTACTTTCTTCACATTATTAATGTATGATGCATTCCTTTTTACGCAATTAACTTTACTGTTTTTTGTGCAAGCGTTAACTGTAGTTATTAGATAATTAGTTGCTAGAAAATTGTGTCTTGTTATAAAATGTTGGTAAAATTAAGTGTCTATAGTTAAGTTAGTTCAGGTTTTTTTGTTATATTGTGGTATAGTCCTATAGTATTAGAATATACAACTGCTAAATATTTGCAGATCTATCTTTCTGAACTATCTTATGCAACTGAGGATATTGTTTGTTTGCGCTAATCATAGGAACTACTGTTCTGATTTGAAGTGTTTCTTTGTTAGATAGCTCATTTATCAAGGAAGGTTATGGGATACTTTTTATCCAGGTAAATAGTGGCTACTACCGGAGACGCCCTGAAAATCATGATCATTTTAAAAGGAAGAAAATCCCTGCATATTTTCTAAACACTTACTACAAAAACTTAAACATCTGTTGAACTCTTGTCTAAAAAAAGTGAGGCTGCTTAACGGACCTTATTTCAACGTCATAATCTGTCATTTTTTAGACAAGTGTTCAACAGATGTTTTGAAGTTTTTTTTGGTACGACGGTTAATTTCTTTTTAATTGTTCAGTAATTAATTCGCCCATTGAATCATAAATAGTAATCTTAATGAATCATCTACATATTTCGCGTAATTGTGATATAACTTCAGATGTAACGCTTTTTTATAAATTTATTATGACATGAGAACTTTTTGTTTGAACATTTGTTGCATGGTTTTAACATGTTTTATTTCGTTTGTCTTTGAAACATGCGATTTTTTAATTGTTTATGATCATCAATTTTTTTTTTAAATACTCTATGGATGACGTATCATACCGAGGAGTTTGATGAAAATCTAGAAAAACCGCTTAAATATATGTATTTTTGATTGGTTCTTGAGTTTTGTTAACTTTAGAGATGCAGTTTTTAACTCTCCCATATGTTAAGAAATAAGCAGTGCTTTTGTACTTGATTGTTATATTCTTCTTTTTGAGTCATTTGTGTACATACCGTCAGTTGCACAAAGCTCCATTAAAGTTAAAGCTTCATTAAATCTATTGTTGACACTTTTTATCTCATTGACAAAGAAAGAGTCAGCAATAGATTTACAGAAGCTTTGTGCAACTGACGGATAAACTGTTAAATAGATAATTATTTATTACCTAGGTAAGCAGCTACTATTCACTCTTCATTCACATTTTTTGAAACAGTAGACCTTTCATAATAACGTCCAAATGCGAAGGTTTTTCACCATCCATAATCCATTTACGACTTTGCTAATTGCACATAAAATTACAATTTATTGTTGCGGGATGTAGACTTAAATAATACTTATTTATTATTCTCCTATTATACAATATAACAACTCAATTCTTATAGATAACAACACACCATCAAGATTTCAAAAGAACTGCAAAAATACGCCATCTTAATAACAGGTTAGGTTAACGTTACGTTGAAAATAACGTGTAACGTAACATTTAATAATACGTTGTTTTGAGAAAGTGTTTCAACGGTTATTTTGGTAATTATATAGCTCTCGTTTTTACGCAGTTGAACGTATTTAATTGTTTAAGATACATTCTTCGAATGGTCCTTTGGTCTAGTGAACGCATTTGTATCTACTGGATTGCTCGGGGTTTTGGGTTCGCTTCTCTGGTCGGGTCACTTTGTGAGTTTCAAAAATATTTACAAAGTAGCCCGAAGTCTGAATGTTGGTGGTGATATTCCCGTGCCTCGGAATACCTGATCTCTCTCCGGTCGTGTCATTGAGATATACATATTTACTTTATCATTTCAATCTAGGTTACTGGGTTTATCGTCTACTAAATTATAGGTCATGTTATCTTAAAATCTAACCAGTCTAGCCAGTATTTTTGTGCACTTTACTCAGTTTTATTCTTATTATTTAATAGTACTTATCTTATCTTTGACATCTAACCTAAATCTACATTTTGATAAAATCAAAGAGTTCAGATACTTTCAATAGATGTCTGAATAAAATAGGGCAGAGCAAAATTTTGATGAAGATGTAAACGTAAAGATTTTGTTACTATATTATATAAATTAGTACATTCCTAAACCCGTCCTTCCTAATATTATAAATGCGAAAGTAACTCTGACTGTCTCGCTTTCACGCCAAAACTACAAAACCATTTACTTATCTAGAACTGAGAGTTTTGAAATTCATAAGTATATCTCAATATTCGTAGTTCAACTCTCGCTCAATAAAAAATATCATCATCCTCCTGCTCTTATCCCAATTTTATTTGGGGTCGGCGCAGCATGTCTTCTCCATAACATTATTTCTAACCACTTTCAAGTATTCCTAAAAAAAACATAGGTACGTACATTTTCTATTCAATTCTAATATCGAATACCTGAACTCATAACAAAGACATACCTAGTACCTACTTAGTGTCATCCTTTCTTCACACAATAACATAGTAAGTTTACTACATAATGATCATCATGTTAAAATTAATTATCTCTACTACATGCCTTTGCGCATTTTAAAACCACGGAGCATGTAAATCTTGGAGATAACAACATTCCCACTGACAAAGTTAATGATACGGTGGCGCCATTGTGGGGAACAATTAAAACAATTTGTATTACATAAAATAAATGCTCCGTGTTATAAGCTATTGTTGCGGTTTAACTCTTTCTATGGGAAGTGAAAAACTTCTATGGATAATAGATAAAAGGAATAAAGGGTAGAACTGTAGGTTTTTTAGAGTAACGAGTCATTGGGTAGGTACATGTGTCAGTATTTGCTTTATTTAACTGCCTCGCTGGTCTAGTGTTCGTAGGCGCGACTGCTGTGACTATGACCGAGGTCTCGGGTCGGGCCGATATCGCATTAAGGGTTTTAGAAACTTTCATAAGACAGCCTGGAAAATGATGTAATGATTGATACACCCGTGCATTGGAGAGAACGTAAATGTTTGTCCTGCGCCTGATCTCTCTCCGGTCATGTCGGATTACCGTCCCATCTTGCTATGAGAGTTAAGAAATATTTTGGTTGTACTTGTATATTTTGATTATCGTGAGGTCAATGGTGATGTGAGAGTGATGGCCAATTTCGGAGCGGTGACGTAGCAAATTCACGTAGCAATTTGTCTGTTACTTACCAGGGCAGCATAAAACTGCAGCATAATCCAACTTCCATTTTCTTTCCAGGACAAGCAGCGCCCTCCAATCTACAATCCCGAGGACTACGCGACTTCGTTGAAAAAGTGGGGCAAGAAGACCGGCGGGGCGAGCTTGTATGATCTAGAGGTCGGACAGGATGCCAACAAGTCCAGGACCCTGCCCAGCCAGGGTAGTAAGGACTTCAGGTACGGGAGATGGGGAATATCTTACCTATTATAAGCTATCTTTCCCTGATTTTGATGGATAGGTTAAAGATAACCGCAGATAGTAATTGCGAAAATGAGTATGTTTGTCGGAGCGCTTTCACACAAGCGGATTTTTCATGCGGCATCGTTTGGATCGTACTAGTGAAAAAACTGCTAATGTTAAAGCACTATTATTGAAGCAATTGATGTGAGCTTTGCCTTAGATATAGTGTTTCTATTGATATCCGCATACCTACCGTACATAGTTTCATGACTTAGGTAAAACCGCGGGGAAGAGTAAGTATACCTAGTTTTAAGCATTTCTTGCACTATGCGGAAGGATTCAAGAAAGACAAAAGCAGCTTACAGCACTAAGAATGCACAGAAAGACCATTATGTTTCGACCATCTAAAGATTTTAGCAACAATTCATCATTCAAACGTATAGAAACGTTGACAATAACTACAAACGTCATTAATGATCATTAACTAACGTCAATTCCATAAGTTTTTTGTAAAGAATAACTAACTTCCTTGACTTTCTCGGAAACGTTGTCTATGATCAATGCACTATGGTCAGATCTTTATGAAATTATTGTTTCTGAAAATGGCACAAAACAAAGGTCGTTGGATCACATTACATAATATGAAAAACGAGGAAGTGGTACTCTTTTACACAAGAACCACTGAACTGATTTTGAAACTTGACATACTTATTATAATGGATAAGAAGTATTATTTTGATGTAGGTAGCTACAAAGCTTGTTATATATTATCAAGTTACATGAAAATCAATTCATTAATTTTAGCGTGAAAGAGGAACAAACATACACACACTGATGTAAGTCGAATACATTAGAATAAGTCTCTTAGGTTATTCCATTGCGCGGGATGAAGTTCTCGCGAAACTAGGGATACACCGCATTTAAAAGCTAGTTATAACAGATCATTATATCTATATAAATAAAAATGAATTGTTGTTCGTTAGTCTGACTAAAACTCGAGAACGGCTGGGCCGATTGAGCTGATTTTGGTTTTAAAATGTTTGTCGCAGTCCAGGGTAGGTCTAAACGGTGAGCAAATAAGGAAAAGGCGGTACGAAGTGCGCCGGGTCAGCTAGTTATTAATATTTATTATAAACTTAACCATATCTTTCAGGAACCCATGCCTGGGCGTGGGTGAGGAGATGACACTCCGTCAGTTCGGCACTCCCAGTGAGCTGCTCACCAAACTCAGAGCTGATCTCCGCCTGTCGTTTCCAAGGTAAATTTCATCCATCTTCACCTCACACCACATCTCATCAACATAAACATCTTCATCTTATTTTACAGATTTTCTGTTAGATACTGCTTATACGACTGTCTTTATTTTTAAATTAAATATCAAAAAAATTTCCTTCGGTGTTTGTTGAAAAAAGAAAATGCGTTTGATTACTTAATTTAAGACGCAAACATACTATACATCAATTTTCTCCTTCGAAACGGCTCGACTGATTTTCGTAAGAATAATAAGTAACCTATAACGGGTTCTTGAGAGATTTAAAGCAGACCTGGTTAGACGTATTTAGAGAAGAAAATCAAAATAGTTATTTCAGAGTAAGAGTGGTTGGCTTTGACTACTACTGGTTCAAACGATGACTCTAGAAATCAACGCGGCCGCGCTTAGAAAATATGTAACTGTGAAATCGGTCTAAATGTATTGAATTTTATTGATGGTTACAGAATGTCTCTTTACCATAAAGATATAACTGGGTACGGAAACTAACACTTTATTCTTTTATTGCTTCTAATAAATTTTTACCTGAATCATAAACTATAATACTTCCTTGGTTAAAGTGCGTGATTATGAAATCATTGAACTGATGATTAATCTTGTATTATTGCGAATATTATGAAATACGCATATCTATGTATTTTTCCGTCTTAGAAAATGTCGGCATTATTTCATGTTTCAATAACTTCCTTATTGTTAAATTGCGAAATAAACATATCTTTATCTTGAAATTGTGTAATGCCGAAAGGAATGAGTCACCAAGGGCATAGACATAATCTCATATGTGTTATCAAAAAGATAGTTGATTGAGTATGATATAATTTCCAAATTGATTCTATTAATATCATGTGGATAAATGTCGGTTCATATACCTATAAAAGTTTCATATATAAAAGAAACCACCTAAGAGTATACTGAAAGAATAAATCTTATTTTTTTTTTTGTAATCTACAATTGTTTGTGATCAATAACATGATCACAAACAATTGTAGATTCGTTAATGTCTCGTAAGCGAACATTTCTTATTTTATTCCACATCGAGGCACTAATTAGAAAAGAAATTTAAAATAAATATTTGTCGGCTTTGTCCACTTCGAACGAACAATCATTTCTAAGAACATTATTTCTATCTATTATCCATAAAAACTACAACTTTGTCTTTATTTCCATAACGTGCACTTATCACCTTCATACCATCTACTTTTTTTCACGCCATAAAGTGAAGAGTAATAATGACTGCACTAATATATTAAACAGTAGCTTCAGTATCTAAAATAACTAGTTTTATAGTCCAGTGGATGCTTTAATACAATGTTGCAAATTCTTTTCTAGTGCAAGTCATAAGCAATCGCGATTTTATTATGGAGGTACTTTTTCGTATATTTTTAAACAAAACTATTTAATTTTTGCATACGATTTTATCAATTGTGAACTCATTATTAATAATGTTTTTACTTTAGACGTATTCTGTAGTCCATACCATTGGAAAAATCTTTTTTCAACTTTTTTGGGGTCGATTTCCAGTCTAATCGAAAAGCCCTTAGTATCAGTGCTTTACATGAAGTGACTGCCAATCCGATCTCTTGAACTCATGTGGAATTATTAATACATACAACCTTTCGAACCAAACCAATAATAGGTAATGTATGGAAAAGAAGAATAAATCTGTCGAAAAAGTAAACTCGCTTTACCACTTTAACTTGTACCAAAGTATAACAGACTGACAAAGTATCAAAAGAATTCCAAAAAAATGAGGTACTCAAATATAAACGCGCTCTCTTGAATAAATACAGAAATAATCATTTTATGGGCCTTCGCTAACTTTTATTGGTTCCAGTTTTAAAGTTAAAAGTCTTTATCAAAGTTTTTTAACTATAAAAACGTTTAATAAAATTGATATTTTATGCCTGTAAGTCTATAATTAAAAGTCTTATGTTTCAACGGAAATATTAAATACTTTTTTCAAAAATATTCAGTAGGTACATATTCAAGGTAAGTAACTTAAAAAAACATGATCTTAATGAGGATATTAAAATTTATTAAGTTCAGTTTTCTTATATTCATAGTTTAATGATTATTATCATAATAATTTATGTCATTTGGTTTATTCAATAACCTTTATTTTAAATGAGTCGTAAAATCCTTTGACAAACACCGACCATACAATAATTTTACTTCAAATGTACTTAACGGTAATTTTATTTAATGAGCAGAGCGAAAAGTAAATGTTTTAATTAAAAGAAGTTAAAATTATGAATAGTCAAAATAATCATTATAATGGATAATTAAATCTAAACTTAAATTATAAAGGCAAACAGTTTGTCTTGAACGCGCTTATCTTAGGAACAAGTCGACCGATTTTAAAAATTCTTTCGGTGTGGCTTAGCCCATTTATAAAGGTTTAATAGGTTATTCATAGTTTACTTTTATCCAGGTACACAGAGTAGTCTCCGGGATGCGGTTGAAACCATTGAAAGAAGCAAGTGCCTAAAAACAATAAGTTCCGATGATTGCTCTACTTACAGATACCAGCAGGTCAAAATACCCAAATATGTCAAAATTTACCAATCTAAAATTAAACTTCCACTGTTGCGATAAAGTTGAAAATCTGTTGAAAACATTTATCAAGAAACAAGCCATTTTTAAGTTTCTTTTTCATTTTTATTTTATTTTATTTTATTTATGATAGGTATTTATGATATTTTATTTTATATTCATGTTAATATAGATTTAGTTAGGTACGTTGAAATAATGAACAGTTTGTGTAAATAACGAAAATACTTCTATATGATTCCCACATTGAAGACATTTTTGTCTGTACAATCTTACGAACAAATATATCAGGTATTCAATGTGGCAAGTAGTGTGGGTAGAAATAATAAAAGAATTCAAAGCGATGGCCGCAAATAATAGCGTGTCGCTTGCGTCTAGAATAGGGACCGGATAGGGACGGGTTGCTAAACGTAGAGCCATTAAAACTGCGGACTATTTTGCCTTTTTTATCTTAATTTGATTTTTTTAAGAACATCCCAACTTTAGCTAGGTTTAGCTTAGTATTATTTTCAGATTTACCAGTCACATTTTAGATAGGTTTCACTATGCTAAAAATGTCCTTAATAGTATGTGCGCAGAGAAATAATAATTCTAAATAAGTAGGTTCCAATATTTTGATATTTTTCCCCTTAGTGTATTTTTTATTTAGTAATGGTTTTATATTATCAGTATTAATTTACATAAATAAAGCTGGATGTACCGGATGAAAGGCAAAGCAATTACATAAATAAAAGTTAAAATAAACCATCCAACTAGCGTATAAATTTCATTTTAAAACAGATAAATTTCCAAAGCACTCGTTTCCTCAAAGCTTCAAATGAGATGCAAATTATAATTACATCTAGTGATTTTACTATTGATACTAATTGCGGCTGTCGTAAACTGTCGTGGAATACAAATTATATAATTTGCTGGTCCAAAGGAAGCCAGATGTCTATCTTTATATCTTTCGAATTAGTTGTAACGGTGAATAAAACTGTTAGTTTCAATTTTGATGCTAATTAAAGGGCTAATTTTACATTTATAACTGTCTGTTATGTGTGAAAGATAGGTAAAGTACGGTGATATTTTTTTTTTTTGGTTTCAAGCTGGCCTGCCCTATCGTTTGCCATGTCATGTTATCGCATCTTACTCCTAACTTCAGTCTTTTGGAGATCCCGATTCCATCTTAACAAAGGGAATCTTACATTTATTTGTTAGATGCCTTCCACGCTATTAATTTCCCGATAATGCATCGCAGTTCTTTGCTCACTCCAATTTTGTAGAATATTTTTAAACTTCAGATTCCTACTCTAATAAAATCAGTTTAGTCTGAGCTATAAAAATGATAATAATAAATACTTATGTCTTTTTTTATACGCTTTAAAAATCTTTGGTCCTTTCCGCCAGTTTTATGGGCATACATTCAAAGTTTTTATACATCAAATAAGAACGGCGATTCCCGTGAATCCTGCGGGTAATTGTTACTATAATTTTTCTTTACTTCGACAAATTATACCTCGGTGTTTATTACTGCGGGATGGACGTTTAGGGATGTCACATTTTATTCTTGGCTATCCAGCCCTATATTTTAAACTGACCTTTGGAGTTGGTAACTTAAATTCTATTTTGATTGGTCGTTATAGTCTAGATTACTGAGAGCGATACCTGCAGTGTTGTACACTTGCTATTTATAACAATTATGTAGGTAAAAAATTTGATAAAATATGCAATTGAAATACCTATTCATCCACCTATCATGGTTTAGAAAAAATAGGTACCTACGCATGAAGTCGTCAATATAAAACTTGGGTGGTTGTTCCGAGAATAATTCGCGCGAGAAAAGACATTAGGTAAATTGTCGTCAATTTAACGGTGTTGGTTTGAATTCCTACAAACTCTGAAGATTTTTGTTTAAATTACCTAATTCTGATTACGAATAGTATGTCTATACATACTTTTGTATTTTTTCATAATAGACGATACATAGAGGCCTTAATTTACACTTGGCAACCCTGAAAATCTTTCTAATGGCAAGGTTATTATTTTTTTTACTTAACAACCTGCACTGGGTACTGAAATTACGTTCTCACCCTACCGCGATCTACGTCTCAATCCTGAGATAGAAGCAATACTTTGAAAGTGATCATAATTATCATGATGGTGCTATTTAAGTATTATAAAAACTTATAATAAGATGCTTCTATCTTGTAGTTAGGTGTTGTTGCGTCTTTTAGAATACTCACTTTGTTGATGTTTTCTGGGGTTTGGGGTCAGAGGTCATCATCATCCTCCTGCCTTTATCCTAATTGTTTTAGGATAGCAATTAAACGAGTGACTGTAAATTACAATTTTAAGTGTCAAAATTAATTAATTTTAGCTATATAATTACTGAGTGAGCGACTGACTGTAAGTGACGAAAAATCAACAGAATAGTATCTTTTAAACATTAATTTGAGTTACTTAAAATACAAAATGAGCAGCTTCATAATATTTGAGTGACTTAATATTTGTTTGAGTGTCAACGTTACGTCCTGCATTTTTTTTCAATATTTGGCAAATGTATTTTTTATACTGAGCGGCATTTTATCTTAAATGAAGTGTTTCGAATACAAAATGTGTGAAATAAATTACATTATACAAATTTCCTAGGAAATCTATTCATTTCCTAAATATTAATCGGAAATGTACAATTAAGATACCAAGGAGTAAGCGGGGGATAGCGGAGCGAGGGAAGGGGATTGAAGCGAAGCATGCAAGCAGGTATGCAGAATGGAAGCACAATGCAACATGCAGCAAGCATGGCTTCTGTCACGGCTCCGGCGCTGCGGGGCTCCGGCGGTCCCATGCGAGTTTATCGTCGCAGATGGTTTACACGCTCACCACCGCAGCTTCGGCTTGCTGGCCGGCTCAGCCGGCCAGCCTCAGCCCCGGCGGGAACGTTAAAACTACCTGCGCCTCAGCTCGCAGGCCGCCTCGCCCCTCCGCGCCTACGCGGTTTTGAATTGCACTCTAGGGGTAGGGCAACAAGACTACGTGGAGTCGGTTTTGCAGCGATTCGTTTTCAAAATTCTGCCATCTTAAAATAGAATATCAGGAACCAATAATCATTAATAAAGCAGCTTACAAAACTTTGCTCAAAGTGAACTTTTTAGTAGTACGTTATGTATAACCTCACTTAGAAAAATCGATTCTATCTTTATATTGACGTTGCCCTGTCTGTATTTCCAGTCGCTCACTTAGTAATGTAGTCGCTTGGATAAAATTTTAATATATGAAATGAATTTATCACAATCCACTTTTTGTAAGCTCGTTCTGGATTTTATTATTAATCAATATTAATTGTTAGTTTAGTTAATTTTTCGCTTACTCAAATTCATACCGCTCAAGTTATTAATACAGTATGTCATCATCAGTCGCAAAGCGTTTTTTTAATCGCTCGGTTTATATTTCCCCATTGTTTTATGGGTCATACTCTTCTATCTGCAGTTATCTCTCAAGTAACGTCAGAAGTTGTTAGGTTAATTTTATAAAACTCTGATTTCTAGTACCTACTTGTTACGAAGGAAAACACGAGGCAGAAAATTTTAACTCTGATGGCAATTTACTGACTTATGTGTCTGCACTTTTTAATCTTAATCATATCAATGTTTTCATAAGCCATACAAAGCGGTGGGCCACATATGTATTATCATTACTAAATATTCCATATTTCTTCTTTCAGTTTCGTCCAAGAGTTCTCGTGCGAGCCGCTAGATGGCGTGACGCTGTTACTCGAACTCCTGCGCAACGTGCAGCTCAGCCAATCAGGAGAGGGCGCGAGGGGACCGCCCGCTGTTAGGAGAAGACCACTGCTGGATGAGTTGGCTTGTTTGTAAGTCATTTGCAATTTTATTTAAATATTTTTTGGTGTATTAAATTAACTCTTAATATCTAAAGTTGTATTAAATTATTTTATGCGGCAAACAGTGTAATTGAAAGTAGCACTGGGCCTAGCTCCTTTGTAAATATTTTATGATTGCAAATTCAACTCAAGATTTAGATGTAATCCGAGACAATGTCTAGGACGAAAAACCCTTAATTTTACTACACAGCCCGATAAAAAAAACATATTATTTAATAGCTATCAGAACCTATCTATCTATCCTACCTACCTACCTATCTATATCCACTGTCAGTAAAATTGCTGTTTTTATTATGTTTCTAGGCAATGCCTATGGAGCTGCTGTAGCCGCTACCCTGACTGCGTGCGGAGGCTGGTGTCTGGCTCCAACGGAGTGTACACCCTCACCGTCTGCATCATGTCTACAGTTAACAAGTCCAGGGTTCTGGCTTTGCAGGTAAGATATTTTTCAAACAATTGCGAATTGGCATGGTATGATTGGTGTGACAGAAAGTAGGACCATGGTGTCTTCGAGAAGACGTAAATGTTGATTCTGCTCCTGACCGGAAAGAGTCCAGTCATATCCGATTATACCGTCCCGATGAACTATGAGAGTGAGTGAATAGAGAGTGCATCCTTGTGTACTATAACATTTCTTGCACAGCTTGCTGATTATCTTAAATTCGAGAACAGCCGCCGTGGACGAAATTCGGCGTGGACGCCATTATTGTATTAAATTATATTTAGTTTAGAACAAAAGTAATATTTTCTATCGTTTTCAACTTTTCTATTTCTATATTCCAGCTCCTAACAAAAGCCTGCTACCCTCCAGCGAAAGGCCACAGCATGGTTTCCGAAGCTCTCTCCACGCTCCGTCTCCGCTACGGAGAACCAGTTCGCTTCAGATTCTTGGTAGGAATGCTGCAGAGCTCTGGAGGTTCGGGAGACCTGCAGGCAGCTGGCCTGGCCTTCATCAATGCACTGTTGAGCAGTGCTCCTACTCCTCAGAGGAAGCTGTATATTCAAGCTGAGTTGGAACAGGCTGGATTTGATATTGTTACTTTAAAAAAGGTAAGGCCTGATAATATTTTTTTGTAAAATATAAACAATACCTACTATAACCATAAAAAATACTTCGTTTATTCATAATAACATAATTTTATGTCCTATTAAAATTTTATTTACTATGTATGTGATAGAAATTCTCTCCACGAAAGTAAAGCAGGGAATTTACTAAACAACCAATAGAATTTAGTTATGCAAACATCATGTCTCCGCCCATTCAGTAGCATCCTTAAGCAGATACATTCTATAGGTTGTTTAAATGCTCTGCTTCCGTTAATTAGAGCTATATATTATTATCTTAATTAACAATGGTAGGTTACACTAGATAGAATAAAATAACATCATGATCACACCTCATAGCTAACAAATATTTCACAGATGGTAGCCAAGCTGCCAAGCGCGAACGACCAAGTGACAAGAGAGATAGACGATTACGAGAGACAGCTGATAGACATCGACACGCTGAGCGAGAAGGCGAACGAGGCGCAGAGAGAGAAGGACGATTTGAGGCACAAGCTTGAACTGCTTGAGAAGAGAGTCAAGGTAACGTAGTAGAATTCTAAATGCAGAACCAAAAGCTTGCTTGGCTCGTGTATACACAATTTTGGCATTTTTATTTTATTAATTTTAAGAAAACTTACAGCTACATACATTGTTTAGTTACAGGATAATAATGTGGAAGAAGGCTAATTACAAGTTTCCACTCATAACCATATGGGCCAAATAGGATGTGAAGAACGATTGAGAAACACCATTGTTGGGTTACCCTTTGCCCACCAATTGCTTAACATTCTAAATCTAATGTTTTAGTAGCAATTCTTCAATCGAAATATTTTATAATACCTATTTATGAGAAAAAACATCTTGCGAGATGATCATTAACTTATTAGATATCTTAAAGAAAAAAATATTTAGAGGTCTGCCAGAATGTACTATACTTCCGGAATTTACAACTGTTATTGATCAAAAGAAAAACAAGTTACGACATTTCAATGTACTGATTCATAAGTTTGTTGTCTGATAAAGATTAGTAACATAATCTATTTAAGTAAATTGAGATTAAACATGGCTGATTAGCTTATAGCTTAGGATTAAAACGAATACGCCAATGAATACCAAATATAATAATATTAGAATATAATAGAATATTGCAAAACAATGGTGAAATTGCAATAATAAACTTTGAAGTAAATACTGAGATCAGAGCTGTAAATACAATTTTTCTAGATACTCAATACTTACAATAATTGGTTCTTTACAGATTCTTCAAGAAGAAAAAGGGATCCTGTTATCATTAGAGAAATGCTTGAAGGAGAAGTGTTGCGAACTTCAGGAGGAGGTGTCTTCACTACGATCAGAACATGGCAACTCCAACAGGAAGAAACCATTCGCCATCAAGAAAAAAAATTCTGTTCATAAAAATAGAGGTAAACCTTCAAACATTAGATTACCAAATCACTGGAATGATCTTAACCAAGAAAACATTTATTTAAAAAATTTAATCATAAACTTATTTGCTTCCTTTAATCTTACAGACGAATCATCACCACCAGAAGATGAAGGTATCAGTTCCTCAGAGAGATCTCTAAGTCCCGAAGGTGATCCTCCACGAGACTCCATGGTCTACGAAGTTTTCAAAAACGAAACATACGACATAATGCGAAACAAACGTCCGTTGCATAAAAAACTAGAATCCAAGAAGAATGAAAAGAAATCCTCAGACGAGGAAGAAGAAACGACAATTGATGAAGTTATTCAAGAATTAAGGAATATTGTCAATCACGCTGAATCGGAACAGTACGCTAAAGATTTCATTGATGACCGTTCATCCAGATGCAATCAAACTTCAGAAATTAACGTACCAATAAACGCTCTAGAATGCAAAAAGAACAGAGATGAAAAAGAAGATTCTATTACTAGCACTAGACACAGTATACAGATAAAAGGAAAAGAGGATTTCCCAGACGATAGTGTTGAAGAAGACCAAGAATCTGAGATTATTCCAAGCAAAATAGTCCCACACCCACCTAGAAAGGCCAAAAGCCTGTTACACTTATTTGTCCCACCTGTAGTAGACCAAGGATTGGTATACAAGCCTCCCGATCTCTACGACGATAACTTCTACTCTAGTGACGAAGGATCTGATTCTTTACTAAGCGCTTCAAAATATACTAAGCCCGTCGCTAAAAAACCTTCTGTCTCCAGCTTCGATTTCAACGAATGCAGAGCTGTTTTCAACTCTATTACAGATAGGATTAAGGATGAGAGTAGAACGAAGCGTTCCAGAACTCGTTCTAGAGAAGAAAGCAGGAGAACGTCTATAAAACGAAGCGAGTCATTCCAAACTTCTGAGAAAGGATCCCGACAGCGCGAGTATATTGATAGTATGTTTTACGCAGAAACTCCTGCGCCGATAGTCGGGTCAACGACTCAGTTGCATAGATCTAATTCTAAATGCAGTCGGGTAGACGAAATAGTCAACCTTATTGAGTCTAAAAAACTCACTAAAAGCTTAGACAGGATCGACGAGGGACTGAACTCAATGGTGGATATTGTCATGCTGTCCGAACCACGTAAACCCGCATGGCCATACGAGAGAAGACAAAGATCTTGTTCTAGAACAAGCAGCGATGGTGGAAACGAGACTCCTTTGATCCCGGTAACCAGATCCAACAGCAAACTGAACAACATGAGCCGCTACGATTCAAAATCTAGCCACAAAGACGAAACCACCAAAACAGAGTCCCCAAAATTCTTCATGAACCAGTCTAAGTTGAACCCTGGCCTTGACTCCCAAACTGGCTTTAATAGCTCCACGTTTTTGGTGAAACGTGGTCACAGCAACGCTGGCTTTTACTCCGGGCCTCACATGTTAAGGGATGCTCCTGCCAGCATGACTAGTCTTGTCATCAATGGTACACACAGCCACGCAGATTTGAAAAGAACCTTATCGCCCATTGGTTCAAATTCCAGCAAGTTTGGCAATCACAAAGTGACAGACATGCCTTCTGGGTTGTACTAAAAGGTGCTTCTACTATACGTTTTCGGAACCAACGACTAATTTAAGTGTTTCGTACCTAATTATATGACTAGTGCAATATAGCCCTTTAGGAATACTTAACGTGTTAGTGAAAATCAGTTTTTGGAAGGTCTGATTAAATTGAAAATATATTTGTTTTGTATCTTGTAACGATATTAGGGTCTTAAAAATGCAAAGACAAGAAAAATATATTTCTGCAAATTCAAGAGTTAATATTTATGTCGTGTCAAAACTCTTTGAATTAATTGTTTGTGGCCTTTCAAAACTGAAAGAGTAAAGCTCATCTACTTATTTATTTTTAGATATTTAGCGTTTAATTATTACGTATCTTGGTAATTTTGTTTTTTAGCAAAATTTGCTTAAGATCACCATGTCACTGCTGCCAGTTTATTACCTACTTATTATTTTATTTTAAAAAAGAATTTCAAAACTCTGCATTTAAATTATACAACTGTCTATTGGTCTTCTTGAAACACCAATCACGAGTTGCTATTTTTGTTCGATATTTAAAATATTTTGACAGTGCAGAGTTCCACTACGACTGTTTACCTCAATTTTAAGTACTTTTAAGTTCCTTCAAATTAAAATCTGTTGCTTGGTCTACTGAAATTACTTTATTTACTCGTTGTAAATAAGTCTGTTTATCAATTCGAAATGTAGCATTTTCTTGTATTTACATTATTGATGTAATAAAAACATGTATGTAAGCATAGTTCATCTTTTATTTGTTTTGATCTTATTTCCGTTCCGTATGTACTTAAGTAAATATAGTACAGTATTTTCTTTTGGCACGAAAATTAAGATTTTATCAGTGTGGCAACATCATCTTAGAATTGCTTTTGTTTTAAAAAAAATGTGAGTGCAATATTGAAAATCACTTTTTTACGTTTTTAGATAATTTATTTAGATAGGTATTTACTGAATACATTCTTGGCTGACTGGCAGACTTATTAAGCTAACTGTATCAATGCTAATCGGATAATGAATTCAACAAAATTTACTAATCCTTTTGTCTTTTCCTTATTACTCAGACATTTTCATGATAAGTGAAATAACAAAGGTGTGGTTTTGATACTAAAAAATATTTTTATAAACTTTATGGCTGTTAAAAACATAGTGCAGTTTTTGCAATTTTTTTGTCAATAAAAAATGGCAGTTGCTTTACATTATTTAAATAAAATATTTATATGTTATCAATCTAAATATATTATACGATCTCATATTATCAAGAGTGCCCTTTTGCACACAGTCAAACAAAGTATTAGCGAAAAACTTATCAGGTTTTTTACACACTACATACAAAAAACAAATAAAACACCAACAATTCCTCGGAGTCTTTATAATCACATCATAATATATTTACACTATTTACAGTAACCTTAAAATCACCGCTGACTATCAATTTCCTTTAACAAAGCTATCAACTTTTCATACAACTGTTCTTTCGCATCGATGCCCCAAATAAAATCGTAGTGGTTGAAACTGTCCCTATCAATCTTGTAGGTACCAACTACATTAGGTAAGGCATTTGATAGAAGAAGTAGGTCCTTATAGTTAACCTCCTTATCACTTAACCCGTAATGCAGGTACGAAGGAGCTGTGACCTTGGACAGGTCGTACTCTGGAGGGTTAAGTCTACCGTAGACTGCCAAGTTGGTCAAAGCATTGTGGTTGAAACGACGGAAGGCGTTGAAGCGGATGACTTGGCCGTAGTGGGAGACTTGGCGGACCGACGCTCCGGCGGGAGCGTGCGCCAAGAATAATGGTATCATTGTCTGCAAGAAGAAAGGTATTGATTAAGTAATTCTGGTATATAGCTGGTGTGTTTTGTTTTACCTACGTCTAATGACAGTCAAATAATAGTGCGTTAGACTCAAAACTCAGTAGTTTAAAAAAAGACTCAAGTTAGCATGCCATCGGTTTTTTTATATCTGCTATGTTTGTCATCAAAATTTGCATATCTAGGCTGATAAGCAGCTAATGCAAATTACGTGACTGTGAAAAATAAGCCATCAATTTCATTATGATATTGGACATTATATCTTTATCATCCAGCCCTTCTTACTAATATGATAAAAGCGAAAGTAAATTTAGCTGTTCCTAACAAAATTAATCCAGATGAATACGAAGCCTAGACACTGTCATAACCAAGTTTGTGAGTACCCGGTTACCTACTCAAACTATACCGTTTGATCCCGATCAGAGCCCATGTAAATTTACGATTATTAAGATCTAGATCAAAACTTACCGAATTATAGTACTCTCTGTCAGCAACGAGTCCTGTGATGTCAGCATTGCAAGCCACCTCGAACATGGAGAAGGTTGAAGTACAGAAGTTGTCTTGGAACCAGGAGACGAAATCTCGGCTTCCGAAGATCTCACCCTGGCCCATTGCGAATGCGGTTGTCTGAGGAAGAAATAGAACCGTTAGCCTTTGTATAAACATTAGATAATATTAATTAAAAAAGAATTCAGAATCTATTTGGGAAGTCGGTTGGAAAGTTCTTCAGGATATTTTTTCTCAATTATAATCCAAATATTGGAAGAGACAAGAATGCACAGAAAGTAGAGATCTTTTTGTCCAAATACTTCCTCAATTGTTTTACAATCTTATTTGTGTTTTCAATTAATGTGAAACTGTTTCAGTGTGTCGTTTGGGTGTTTTTATTGCACGCATTTATCAAATGACAAACACGTGATTAGTAGACCTAAAATGAAGGTTGAGAAGCCCTATCATAGATAACCATACAGGTACATCCTATTTAACCAGATTTATCTAGTTTTTACCAAACTTTAAATACATCCTGGTTTTTCAACGATCAATCATTGAAAATTGTTAGAAACTAATTATCACGAATTAGTGTACATGAGTTTTAGCAGAAACAAGTACTTAGTAGAATTACAAATTAATATTATTATCTCTAAGATAATCTATAGATTTAGTTTGTTTCACGTTTCTGTAGTGTGTGCGAAAAGTATTAGTCACGGCTTTTTTTTATCTGTGTAAACTGTGACGAGGAAAAATCACGGGAAAATTAAAAGTTATTGGATACCTACAAGAATTGAGATTAGTGAATCTGCGAATATTTATTGTTAATTAGGTAATTTGCTTGTTTAAAGATCTTTATATCAGCATAATGAATAAAGATTGGTATAAAGTGTTAGGTACCTAACTTTATTGAAATAAACGTTGAAGAGTTTATATTTTTTAGCTACAAACCAGACGTAGGTAGATAAGTATTGTTTAATTATCATTATTAAGGACACGACGTTATAAAATAGAATACCTAATTCAATATTTACAAAGAGTTTGTTGACAATTTATAATCCAGTTTATGTCATGTAAACAAAGTTATGTCTACGATTTAATACTTTTATAACTGACCCGGATTCGGTAACTTTCCGGGTTTAAACAATTGTATCCTGCTTTTATACGTAAACAATGGAAATAACAGAACTATATATTTTAGTTTTGGAATCTTATAGCGTTTTTAAAGTAACGTATTTTCGGCACAGTTTTTATACACAAAAAAATTACTGCCACCAGTTTAAATGATAAAGTTGAAACTGCGTGATCAGCGTGGAATGTGTCGTTCGTAAAAAAAACCGAACGTGTATATGCGACCAATCGGCTAGTGTGAAAGTGGGATTAAACTTAAAATCATGGGCCAAGAATAATTTTAAATATTAGAACTGTAGTTAGAGTACTGCTTGGACTAGACTATTGTAAAAAAAATATGTAAAAATTATCACTCACATCAATAATACTTTCGAAGGGTGCCAAAGACTTGAACATTGACACATCATTGTAAGTGAAGAAGGACGCAGGAGCCAATCCTTGGAAGGACAGGAACTTATCATTGTACTCAGGCCTCAAAGAGTTCAGCACCAAGAAGGTAGTACCTCCTTGAGAGTGCCCAATGTAATGGAGCTTCGACTGTCCAGTAGTTTCTAAGATATGGTCGATGAAAGCTGGGAGGTCAATGTTGCCGATCTCATCCCAGCTGAATTTCCAGAAGTTCTGGTTTAAGCTGCTGTCAGGGTTCAAAGATCTGTGCTTGCGGGAGTAGAAGTTACCACGGGCATTTCCTAGCCATACGTCGTAACCAGCTTCGGCAAGTAAGTAGCCTGTGGATGATGACGAAAGTTAGAAACAAATGACAAACGAATTAAGTGCCGTGGGCGTCACACTGCAAACTCTTAGTCGGCTGATAGTTTGTTGGGGTCAGTATGGAGATAAATGGTAGTGTGCATATTACAACGATCAGATATCCGGGTGATATCAGAGCGACTAAAAAGTTTTGGGTTCAAAAGAAACTGTCAAACAACCAAATATCGGCCGACAGTTTAGTCCGTATTGTCCGGGGATATTTTTATTGCAACATTCAGCTGTGTTTTAGATTATGACTATGTAATTACATTATATTTGCTGCATCACTATTTTATTATAAACAATGGTTGTCTTATATGAATTAAATCTGATACAATATCAGTAGGCTTCCCAGCTTTGGCTTCCGAAACGTCTGGCGTCTGCGCGTGATTCGATCTTAATCTTCTAAAGTCGACGATAGCAATATTAGTCGGATAATTAATGACAGATTATTAGTAAGATTATAAACGATAAAATAATCAATTAATTTTCACGTTAATTTGTCATGGTAGTGTGATACTCATTGAATTGGTTTTAAGTACCTAAGAAATGTTTTGATTTAGAAGTCGTCGTGAAAATCTTTGGGGGAAAGTTTTAACAAATATTGCAGATTTTGAACAAAAAGTAGGTAATTTAGTAATTTTCAGGACATAAAGTATGAAATGAAAGTGTTTCAACATTTTCATCCAGTTTCAAAATAAATCGAAATAACTTTTTGAATGAAGACATAATTTAAATCATTGCATCACTAATACGATTTAACACGTTTTATAGTGTATTTTAAGGTACATTTTTCAACTAACATGGAATTCCATTGTTACGTTTCAGCATATCTTTTTATTATTTCTTTTGATATTGAATAATTAATTATATATCCTGTGTAGATAAAGTTTATAATTTTTGTTTTATCAAAACTTTGGCCTTAATTTAATAAAAGTCAAGGGCACAGGATGGCAGGACATTGCACTAAAAACTTATCGTTTATTAACTAGTTTCAGGGTTATTTTCATAATCCACATTGATATCCTAAAACTGAAAAAGTTGTTTGTTTGTTTGTTTGAACGATGCGCTAATCTAAGGTATTACAAGATCGATTTGAAAATATCTTTCAGTTTTACATAGTCCATTTATTGTACCTACAGGGCTTCTTTTTACTTTTTATATGGACTTTTGGTAGGAAGTTTGAAAGTGGCGCCGGTATCAGAAAAACTGCGTGGAAACCGGCTGTCGTGGTATGGGCATGTGATGCGGAGGAATGAGAGTCATGTTGTGAGGAAGGTGATGAGTATGAACGTGGACGGATATAGTGGAAAAGGAAGACCAAAAAAACGATGGATGGATTGTGTGAAAGTAGATATGGTAAGAAAGAATGTTACTTGTGAGATGACGGCAGATAGAAGAGTATGGAAGAAGAAAACATACTGCGCCGACCCCAAATGAAATTGGGATAAGGGCAGGAGGATGATGATGATGATGATGATGGACTTTTGGTAAGGTCCCATAGGACGTGACGAAAATAGCTAACGGAAGCTATATCGGGTGATTTTTTACAATTCACCATAGAATATCATAAAGTATATGTGATAGGGTTTAATGTGATTAGGCACGACACACTTTATAGTAACGTACAAAATATTTGAATAATATTGCTACAATTGAACGATTAAACTTTGAACAGAACAATTATCATGATAACCGCTTATCTTCGCAAAAAGTGCATTCTATACATGCAAATGATACCTAAAGATGAATGATTTGTTATGTTTTTCCCCCATCTTTAAATAATTAAGTAATTTCAAAAATAAATTATCAGTTTTTATCTTTCTGGAATCATCTTTTACAAAATCTTGATACCTTTAAACCTACTATACATATTTGACTGAAACGGAAACCTATGTATTAATTTTAATGAATAATATAAGGCTTCTATGTCTAATGTACATACATATTTTTTTTGTATGAATCGCCAAGAAAATCATCTCAGTCCATTTGCACATGCAGCTTTTAGTCGGCCGACAGTTTGTTTGGCCTCATAAATATAATATTTAGCCGGTATCGTACCGACTGTTTTTGATTGGATTCATGATTTTCTAAAAAAAACTAAATTGCCAACCATCGGGTCGACTGTCGGCCGACTGTTTATTCCGCTGTGCTTACTCAAAAAAATAGAAGATAATTGAACTCACCCAAAGCTGTACCAGGTCCTAAGACGAGGAAGTCAGCAGAAGAAGACAGCAGTCCGTGCATTATAAACACGATGGGTTTGTTGGGATCAGGGGTGTTGTTACTGTCCCTGCCGTGGGGGATCCTGTGGGCTTCCAGGATGTAGCCATCGGAGGTCGTGATTGTGTGGACTTCGATGGGATAGCCGTACTTCGCTACGAGGCCGGGCTGGAAATAAGAGGTTGATATTAGCGGTTTTATGTATCATCATCTGCCTAGCCTTTTTTCGGCTATGTTGGGGTTGGCTTCCAGACTAACTGGATGTAGCTATATGACAGTGTGCCACATGGTGAGTCTGTCTGTTTGATGTCTTCAAACCAGTTATCTGGGCAACCGATGTCTATGACTATAGGTAACTACGAAAACTCTATTCTTATTTCCCAGTCTTCAAAGTCAAATAATTTTATTATCTACATACCGACATATATTTATTAATTCGTAGAAATGCGATTTTATTATTAAGTATATTATTTTATCTGACGAGCACTTATGAACTTCAAAAATATTAATAAGTTTGCTTCTAGTTGCCCATTCTAAGAGTAGCTTCCTATGGAGAAAAACGGGCTAGAAACTTTTTATAATGAGTATGACGTTTGTACAATAGATCTTTTAATTTAGTTTTCTATGGCACGCGAATGAAATTAATGAGGAAACTGATCACACTTAATTACTTTAATCAGCTTATAATTCGGTGATTCATTGTAAGTATTATCTTAATTAATTTTCAAAAATGTAATTGACCTATTTGCAATTAATTTGTATATTGCGGTTGTTTACATTCTTTGGAGTGGCTCTCATATTATGTTCGTGTCTAGGGGAATTTTCTAATTAAAGAAATCTTTGTAACTTCTTGCTATTAAACGAGCTTTCTTCAGTTATCTTGGAATTGGCAACCATACGAAAAATATTAGGTAATTGCATCATAGTTCGTAACACCTTACATTACATTATATTAGGCAAATCTATGAAAAGAAAATATTAAACACTGGCTTATTGTGTGCTCCCTTTGCTTTAAAATTTTACACATTTTGAATAAGAAATATATTTTTTTTTAAATCTATCTACATTGTCACTTTGACACAGACAATTTTTTTGAAGATTCTCATACTTCGTCGTCTTCTATTTTTTAGAACTTAAATCCTCCAATTAAACAAAAGAAGTTAATTATTTTTACAGTGTAAATATAACACTATCATTTTACAGTTATATACCTACATATCTACACCGTTTAAATACGTATTTTTTTATTAATGTGGACTATGTGACATCACATATTCACTAATTAATTTGTTTTTAAATATAATTATAATATATTAATAGGCTAGTATTAACACTCTCCTACTTCTTTAAGCTGTGCCCTATAGGGTCCATATTGTCACTAATCAAAATGTACCACCTGCTATAACATATGGAATGCTAATCAAGAATTGAGTATTGAGTACCTACTCCTCACTCTAACTTAACACTTACCACGTCTAAAAGCATATCCTCGTCCACATCGCTGGACATCCGCGCGGCGGGATTCGCCCTCAATAGGCTTTCGACGTAATCCGCGTGCGGAGCCCGTCTAGCTGATGCGGAAACCGCTAACGCGACTAAAAGTACAAATTTAAGCACCATTTTTGCACGCTAGTGATCTACTGACGCCTTTTAACTATTTCCACAGTCTTTTGTAATGATTCTTATCGCTACGACACCTGGCTATCTTAGATTATAGTTCGGCCATTCAGAGAATGCGTTCCTGACACGTCGCGATTGAACTGACGACGTAACTACATTCATTGATTATTGATATAATAATGTTGTTTTAATGCTCCTCAATTGTTAAAACGGTAAACAACCAGCAAAAATATTTTTATCGTAACTGCAACGCCATTGCAAAGTTACGTCGTCAGTTCAATCGCGACGTGTCAGGAACGCATTCTCTGAATGGCCGAACTATAGTTAGTCGTCAATTTATTGGTGAGGGGGTTTACTGATTTTTAATTTTGTTGCTTTTGTTTTTGCGTTTTTTTTTCTGGTTGGATCTAGTAACATTTGCTTATTAACTTCGAAGATTGGCCTAACAGCTTATGGAGTTTAATTTTTTGAAGTGGCATCTGGTATATGCTTTTTTATTATAAAATTGGTCTAACAGATCTTGGAACGACGACAGTCTCTATCACGATGTTTAAGAAATATAAAGTACCTATTAAGTAAATTATGGAATATAAAGGTGTATATTTTATTGAGTTACACAAAGAGCCAACAGAGAACATATTTATGCCAATTAAGTCCAAGTTCATCGACAACATAAGCGTCGTGTTCTGCAAGTTCAAATATTTATTGTTAATGTTAATTTTCAACAAAAAAAATCAACAACATATTTTATGGAAAATTATTAATATAATGTAATATAATGTAATTCTGCTCAATCATGATGACATTCAATGCAGATTTTATTCAGTAATATCCTAATAATAATTTTATCAGCATTAATCTAACCGGAGCTGCAATAAACGCGTATTCCGAAAAAATCTACCAACATACGCGTGTGGGACGAAAGAATACAAATACATCAAATTAGCACCAGATTTCAATGGATAGCATGCCCATGTAGGTACTTTCGGTCACTTACGTATTCATTTCATTCATCTTACACTATATTTCATTTATTTTGAGGAACACAAACATAAACTTAACGCCCACCATGTATTTGTACACATAAGTTTGACTGGCAGTCTAGTTTAGTACAGGGTAGTAATCACAGCCTAAAAACTACCACTGCTAGACTGCTGTCTGCCCCAGAGTGGGATTGGCCAATTCATACGTCTGGGCATCCGTTTTGGAAAAGGAAAGTTACAAGAGGAGGTGCCATAACGGAAAATCTCCTAAGAAAGTAGCGCGTTAAAATGCGGGTGTGCGAGAACGTTACAGTCTCCACCTTTTTACGCCTTCTTTAAGACCTGCTCACTTTACTCCGTGCTGCTGCCCATCTCCAACAAAGCAAGGCATTTTATGTGTCACTAGGTGCTATTGCGGTTGTACCGCCACCAGTCGGTCGGCAGAG
Source organism: Helicoverpa zea (assembly GCF_022581195.2). NCBI lineage: Eukaryota > Metazoa > Arthropoda > Insecta > Lepidoptera > Noctuidae > Helicoverpa > Helicoverpa zea. The sequence goes on along the minus strand of NC_061460.1, from coordinate 11,882,582 downwards.
CCTTGTCCGTTTCTCAGTAGGATGCACCAGGGGCAGGTGAGGTTGGCAATTAGTGCAGTGGCGTCTCCGGCAGATTAAGCGATCTAAGTTATCAGCCATGTAGTACATAATCATGTGAAACGTATTAATTATTTCAATGATTAGCCACCAATCGGCTAAGTTCAATGGCGAAGCGATAGTGTCGTCATAATCTGAGATTATTACGTATAGTAAATAAAAATACTTACCTATCTAAAATGTGAAACGTGTTAATCAATTACACGTTTGTTTAATTATTAAGTAATGACGTGCATATGCTTATTTGTTTAATTTATGCTTGTTAATCATATACTTAAATGTAATTAATTTTTCGCAATTCATAAATATATGTCTATATTCCTTTTTGCTACGACTCCTAAGCTATCTAGATGTTGGTATATACTAGCTTCCGCCAGCGATTTAACGCGCTTTCCTTGGGAACTATTTTATGAACCTAGAAAACCTAGAAAAGAACCTAGAAAAGAAGCCTGTAAAAAGTAGCTTATAGCCTCCTTTGATGAATGGGCTATCTAACAATGAAATAACTTTACAAATGAAACCACTAGTTCTTGAGATTAGCTCGTTGAAGCAAGGATACGAATCAATGAACTCATAAGCTTTATAAAATTGAAACTGTATTTTTTTTTTCTTTGTACCGATTTACACATGTTTACCAATAAAACTACCTACATATACCTGTATATAATAAACAAACTTAGTCATCACGTATGATTTTGATTATCTTTTAAATTAAGTAGGCGCATGCTCACTAACTATTATATTTTTTCTACACCAATTGCAAATGTTGAAATAATATTGTCATCATGACAGCTACAATATATCTTTATTAGCTGAATGAAAAACAGGATTCAAATAAAATTTCAATAATTGCTTTTAAAGTAAATGTTTATCAATCATTAGTTAACTTTTTTTTTTTTTTATATGCCAATCTGCCGCAATCAACGGCAATTTCTGCCAGAGATTAGTTAACTTTGATGTGAGAAATAAATGTAGCAGTTTGACATATTTTCTGTACAAAAACTGACAAAACGACAAACATGTCGTCGTCAAAATGTTTTTCAGCCCATAATAACGTGAGGTGCGTGCACGCGCGTGGGTCTGTGGGCGGTGAGTTCGGGTGGCTCATCGTCCCTCTGTCTTTCTAGACGACAGACCCGTGTCGACGGCGCGCGTTGTTCCACGCGCTCCTCAAAGAGATGTCAGCAACCCCAGCGGGGCCCAGCAGGGCCAAGGCCTGCCGGGGCTGCGGGTTGTTCGAAAGAGATACCGCGGCCCTGGTACATAAAAGGTCTATGACGGAACACGATGATTTTAGTCAGTAAGAGTCTGACACTCCCTCACCGCTGCTAACCCTGATGATTTTACGTCGCTAAAAAAAAAAAAAAAAAAAAAAAAAAAAAAAAAAAAAAAAAAAAAAAAAAAAAAAAAAAAAACAAAAAAGGTGCGTGCACGCCCTCTATTCTCTATGTCATCCTGCCGCACTAATGCTGGAGTTCGCGCACCTCTCCGCCACATAGCAAATAATTATAATACCATTTTTTCGGACATCATGGATATATTTTTACACTATCATGTACCAAATTTCGTAGTAGTCTTATTGAAAAATTAACTAAATCTACTGTAATAAATACTGTTACTGTTACAGCCTTTTTATCGTCCCACTGCTGAGCACAGGCCTCCTCTCACATGGAGAAGGATTGAGCGTTAATCACCACGCTTGCTCAATGCGGGTTGGTGATTTCAGACTGTATAGTCCAGGTTTCCTCAAGATGTTTTCCTTCACCTTTTTATCAGCCATTGGTGTCCAAGTAATACTTAGAAAGTACATACAAACTTAGAAAAGTTGCATTGGTACTTGCCTGACCTGAAATCGAACCCACGCCCTCATACTCGAGAGGTTGGTTCTTTACCCACTAGGCCACCACGACTTTTTTACTTACTTAATCATAATATTATTATGTATATTGTAAACTCACTCGCATGCTTATAGTTCGGCCATTCAGAGAATGCGTTCCTGACACGTCGCGATTGAACTGACGACGTAACTACATTCATTGATTATTGATATAATAATGTTGTTTTAATGCTCCTCAATTGTTAAAACGGTAAACAACCAGCAAAAATATTTTTATCGTAACTGCAACGCCATTGCAAAGTTACGTCGTCAGTTCAATCGCGACGTGTCAGGAACGCATTCTCTGAATGGCCGAACTATAATAGTTCATAAGTAAAATATAATAAGTCATATGTGGATAACGTTGTTAGTTACACATAAAGTACTTACGTTAGATACTAAGACTATTTGTTAAGATACTTGTGATACCTGACGCTTCGTATGCGTCAGGTCCAAACAGCTGTCAAATAGTATGGAATTGTAGGTGCCGAACTTATTGTTTATTGAAATTCATTTATATTGGAAGTGTTATTGATTTTATTATGGACTACGGTCAGAATAAGGTTTCCGAACTAAAAATTGAGCTAAGAGAGAGGGTGCAAAAGTCACTGGTACTAAGGAAAAGCTTGTTGAAAAATTTGTTAACACAATATGATTTAGTTTTTTTTATTTACTCAACCGCAATAGTAAAACAATAATGCAGTGCTTTAATTATAAAATAAAAAAAAAACACTAAAATCATTCACTATTCATAGTAAAGATAAGCACTTTGACAGTTACCTGGACCTGACGACTCGGTGCTGCCACCTCGTGGACGCCATTTTAGAAAACCCTCATTGTTTGTTTTCCCTAATAAATAAATAAAATAAAAAGTTATCACTGTCCCACTGAAAATACTTACGAAATAGTGAAATTAGATGCGTAAAAAAAACAGGTATACGTACTATATATTTTACGATTATATATTGTTTTATTGTAGATTGTTATTTGTTTATTAGTTTATCAAACCTAATAAAATAAATAGATGACAGTCAATGGCGATCTTACAAAAAAGATTTTTATTGAAATACGAGCCGAAATAAACTACTGATTTTCATGTTTTAAGTAAGTAGTTGTAAATTGAATTTTAATACCTAATTTTTATGAGAATCATACTAGTTTATGCCCGTGACTTTTTCCATGATTATACATATATTACATATCTTCTATAATGTTAAAGTTTTTTTTTTTATATTTCAAAGGAAATGTGGACGTACTGTGCACAGTTGCCAATTTTCATGACAATTGAAAGATGGTTTGATTAGTTAGGTACCTAAGATGAAATAAAAACGTGTGGCAAGTGTGCTGCGGGATTGTTCGAAAGAGTTACCGCGGCCCTGGTACATAAAAGGCGGAACACGACGGTTTTTAGTCAGTAAGAGCCTGACACTCCCTCACCGTTGCTAACCCAGCTGGAGGGGTCATGTGATGATTTTATAAATCGTAAAAAAAAAGAAAAAAAAGGCAAGTGTTCATTTTTTTGCGGGTGTTTATAATACCTCGGATGCGTTTGTTTTTATACTAATGCATGCTTATGTTACTCAACAGACAGCATGCATGATGTGTCATCAAGAATTCTCATTATTTCAAAAACATTCATTTTATCAAAAAAGCTCGTATGTTTCATTATCAAAATAATTAATTGTTAGATTTGCGATACGCATGATTCATAACCAATAAAGAGTGAAAAACTAAGACGTATAGCTACCAATCAATTCAAAAATAACTTAATTAATTATCATTAGCATGGGTCATAAAAACTGTAGATAAATAAATGCACGTGCTACTTATTTATTTTGAAAAAATATGTGCCTACTTTTGCTTTCAAAACATAGTAACAGGCCATACTGTTTAATCTCAAAAAGTGATCGCGATATTATATTTTCAGTATTAGTTCTACTAGAAATATATAAAAATTCTTTTCGGGGTTTTTTGACAGTAGTAAAAGTAGGATTTTTTGTATGAATTTAAATAAATTTGTAGAGAAGTCATTTTTGTACACAAATTTGCCGCGTCTTAAAAGATAACCAACGGAACTCATATCTAGCATTATTGAAATTCTTGTATAAAATACAATGACGGATTTTCCGAGCGGTGAAAAGTTTTTTTTGTTCCAGGTGTCAGTTGTCAATAGTTTCTTATCTTTTCTCTTTATGATATTGGTGTAGATTCCCATCTCTTTAATCTTGATTGTCCTAATTACATTGACTGATTGGTTCCTAATTATATAATCTACTAGACTTAGATATTAACACGTAATATACTACCTACTAATTACCAAATTATGATAATGTGCCTAAGTTTCAATTTATCTTTAGCTACGTTTAATATCAACGTGATTCAGATTAAATTACCATTTCTACGTAACCGAAACTTCCTTTTTCCTTATATTATTTTCTATTACCTATAGGGAAATTACAAGAATGCTTACAGAGCGCTTTGAAATAAGCATCTTTTCGCCCGGCAACGCTCGAATTGCATGAGCGTTAGAAACGATTGACTACTACTTGTTCAAACGAACACCTGGAACCGCGTGGTATCACCGCGCATATAAAAAAATCACGCTTTCAAACACAAAGTTTTAGTTTCGTTATTTTAGTAGGTAAAAGACGGAATAGAGTACCTAGATAACTCAATGTATTCCATTTAAGTATTTATCTATGAAATATGAACGACACGTAATGATATGTCTGGCGCACCTAGCCTAACCCAATGTTAGTGGCAAATATTTTCACCGTGACACAAACTGTTCATGGTAAGTGGATGTTGAAAAAAGTAAAAAATTAAATATTATTCAATGTCTCAGTGAAAGCTTTGCAACAGAAAGAATATACCCAAGGAAAGAAGGAGAAGAAGGACCATTGAAATGATGGTAATAAGATATTAAGCTCAAAATTGTTGTTGGCGAACAGTAGGAATGTATAGGTAGGTCTCTCTATATTGAAAAGGGAAATCCTTGGTACGATAATAATACAGGTCAATACTGCGAGAAGAATGTACAGTCTAGAAGAAAAACAAACAAACAACACCGTACATATTTACAGTCCTTATGGATAAATATTAATGTTTATCTATTAGGGCTCATAACACACATATCTCCCTAAACGGTCCCCTAGGCAAATAAGGTTGTAAAACTATTTATTGTTTCCAATACCGAATAATTTACAAGCCTACCATATACTTTATAACTTCAATTTTCTTTAGATTAGATTTAGATACCAAAATCCGCGTTTCTACGACTATTTATTGTATGCTATTTATTTTCGATAATTATTATTAGCTTTGATATTTGTACCCGGGAGGTCCGCTTTTGCACTTTCTGGAAAACTCTTCAGTTTTCAGTATTTAATCAGTTACAATTGAAGCAAAAATTGCAAATAAAAGTCTATATTTGGCCAAACATGGTTTAGCCTATATGTCTACTGTCGTATAAATTGTCTTCAGCTTTGTGTTTGGTAAATTGTATTTTAAAAAGATGTGTTCAAAATGTTTAGGATGATTACAATTTTGAGTATCTGGTCAAGGGTAGCTTTAAACCAAGTGCAATCCTTAAGGAAAGCCTTTCACCAGCCTTGGACGTCTTTCGACTGAAGCGACGAGCATCGAAGTCTTTTTCCGACCGTAGCCCTTTTGTCTGGCAAAATCAAGATTGCCACTGTCAATATCTGCCTACCTACTATGTGTGTACTAGTCAAGTTGTTCACCGAATTTGGTCTGGAGGGCATTACAGAGACAATATATATCGTCCTGCAATCGTTCAATGTTACATATTTCGCCGTGACCTACATGGACTTTGTTACCTACCATTGTAAATACATAAATATACGATATTATAATTAATCTTTATTGCACGCTACCGTTTTTATTTGCATATAAAAGGCAAGGATAATGAGTGCAAAAATATTTTAGTGATTCATTTTAGGTAAAATGTTTAATGTTATCTAGAGGTTTGTTTGTTTTGTACAGAAGTCTCCAGTATTTTTATTGACTGTTATGCTTTCTTTAAAAAATATTTTGTCGTTCATTCTTTGACTTTTGCGCCCTTGTCGCTAATTTATTCGTGGTCAACGCAGCATGTGTATGTTTACTTCTCCCATATTTGACGATTTGACCCCAAAACAACAGAATGTAAATTAAGTAAAAAACCGATAGTCTGCCAAAGTTAGCCTGAAAAAAGACATACTTTACTTTTGACCCAGTTACAGGAAATGGTCCTCCTTCGACGCGAATGGGACCGGTTACGATGATGATGATTATATTCTAATGCGTACATCGACATTAAAATCTGACTAATAGTTAGCAAAAACAATTATTTTATGACTGATAAACTAAAAGATAAGCTTAAAACTATCATAAAACATACTGATAGTTTTGGATTTATCGTAAAACCATAAATAATAGTTTGATTAAGCTAAGCTCAGTTTGACACGGGATAAAGCCATGAAAGGGGTTTTATGATACGTGCCATAAAATAGTAAAAATCATGTTTTCAATTCATATTTTATCATTTATGTATAAGCCAGGCTTAAGCTAGGCGTATGTGGCTGAACTGCCTCGTTGGTCTAGCTGTCGCTAGTGCGGCTGCTAATCACGAGGTCTCGGGTTCGATTCCCGAGTCGGGCCGAAATCGCTTTGTGGGTTTTAGAAGACTTTCACAAAGCAGCCCGGAGCCTGGAAGCTGGTGATTGATACACCCGTGCATCGGAGAGCACGTAAATGTCGGTCCTGCGCCTGATCTCTCTCCGGTCGTGTCGGATTACCGTCCCATCGGGCTATGAGAGTTAAGGAATAGTGAGTGCACCTGTGTCTGCGCAAATGCTCGTGCACTATAATATGTCCTGCGTAGTAGGCTAATCTCCTTACATGAGAACAGCCGCCGTAGCCGATAATCGGCTAGGAGGACATCATCATGTGGCTTAAAAATAGTAACTATGGGCACATTCATCATCTGATTAGCTTTTTCCCAACTATGTCGGGGTCGGCTACCAGTGTTTTACAAGACAATGGCTAACTATGGGTCCACTGTCTAATGGAACTATTAAAAACAAAACAATACTGAACAATGTGCCCCTTGCTAAATTAATACCTTTGACAGGTATGCATAACAATTCGTCATGTTGGGCAATACAAAAACAAATGAATGGCCTTTGTTTCACACGTCGGGCAAATCAGTAATCGTCATCATCATCATTTTTGATTGTTATACCAAAAAGTCCTGATTAACAATCAACCATTCCACTAACACTGTTGGGGTCGGCTTCTATTTATCTGACCTCCTCACCCCAGTGACCCGGGCAACCTTAAACCCCAACCTTATACTTTATACCGCGCCAAGCGTTGCTTAACCTAAGGGTGCCTCTACACGGTGCATGTAGCTGGAGCACGTTGACATGCGCAAGTGACAACTGACAAGAGCACGCGGATGGGTATTTTGCTTTAGTACATGCGCGAGTCGCTGGACCCGCACGTTTTTAAAATGCATGTGCCTCAACATGCGCTAGCTATTTGCACCTTGTAAACGCACCCTTATGATTCAATCGATTCGCGCTTCTTTGACCTAGTCACGAACTATTGCATACCAAGAACACAATGGCAGAAAAATATTCACAAAAAATTTACGTCATCGGAATACCTTTTCCTATTGACACTTTAGCTTACCTAACACTTATTCTATTACTATCAACTATCCCTTTGTTTGAAGACAAGAAAATAAATAAACAAACAAATATATAAGAACAAATATGAGAGCTCTTGCCGTGCACCTGCATTTCAATAGAGACCTTTGCTGTGGTAACTAATAATAATATAGGAATAGGTTATTTAATTCATTAGAAATAACTGGTAATGTGCGTGATTAAGAGAACATAAAGTGGATTCAACCATTCGATTAAAGTACTCTTAATTGATTAACTTCAGTGTGTAATTGAGTGTAAAATCTGACAGTGCAAAATTTTGAGATCCCTCAAAACTGTGACGGTGACACTCAAATATTTGAAGCTGGTGTTCTTAAAGACTTTCGAGTAAAACTACAACTAGGTCATATTATAAACAAACTTAAACAGTACCTACCGTTAGGCAACAAAGTCATAAAGAAAACCTTTAAAGATGAAACAAAACATATTTTTAACAACATTTTTGCTCCAAATGACCCGCGTGTTATATTGCAAAGAGGACATAGACAAAATTGATGTTGTGGATATGACCAAGCCGACTACTTGGAGAGACTTGGCCATGTATTATGGTGCTATGGAAAAGCATTGGTAAGTCCTAAAAGCATCAACTAGTTTATTTGAATCCTGATGGTGTGATTTCCATACTGTGACTATGGACGCATAGACGTAGGTTAACGGTTCAATGGGTCGGTAATCCACTATATCATTGAATGACACAAACTGTGCTGAGTTATATACTTAATTTTTGTTTATTTTTTACTTGTAACATCATCTTTCAAAATAATGCAATCTTATTTTATCTGTCTTTTGTCCGATGACCTCTTGGATCAACTTTACCTACACCATAAAAAAATATATACACAATATACGAGGTCGTATTGAGTTCTGTTCTTAGGAAAGTTGGGTTAAAACTGAAATTAGCTGAATACCTACTAAGATTTTCAAAAATAAAGCAAGCAAGTTTTAATTTTGAATATTGAAAAAGGATTACTGTAAATTTTTACAGGAAAGTGTGCATCAACTGCGGAGCACCAGATCTGGGTACAGGCATACACCTGGAACATTCTGGAAGTACGGGATCCATGCACCCGGCCGTTATACCCTCGGAGTACTTGTTGAGTCGATGTAAGTACTACTAACTTCAACATTTCAAAACTAAATTGTTTTTTGATATGTGAATTAAGTAAATAGCAAATATGAAGTGCTATAGAGTAGCTACCCATCAGTGAAATATACAAATCAGTTTAAGAGTTTCGAAGCCTTTACTGTACAAAACAAATTCACATTGGAAACCATTTTTAGAATGTCACTTTTGACGACACTATTTTACGTACCCCGTACATTGGTGAGGACAGGTCACGAATTTTTAGGTAGATGAATAATGCTCATGGTGCATGTACGCCCTTTTGTATCCTAAGGGTGCGTCTTCACGGTGCATGTAGCTGGAGCAAATTATGCGCAAGTGACCCACGCAACATGCGCGAGTCGTTAGATCCGCACATTTTTACAATGCATGTAATCTGCTCATGTGCCTCAACATGCGCAAGCTTCTTGCACCGTGTAGACGCACCCTAAAATTCAAAATCTCAACTCAACTTCATTCCTCTTCCAGTATCAATAGTCGACGTGAGCACATTGACTACCCTCAACCCATCAGTAGTTCTAACCCTCGACGTGGCGTTACAATGGGCAGCATTGAAGCACGATCCTAAGGAACCCACGTTACTACTCTTTAGATTCGGCTGGACGGATGAAGATAATAATCAGGTCAATGTTAATGCCTGTGTGTGTAAGGTGCCTGGTGAGTTGGAACTTATTTACCTTGATTTTTATTATTTTTTACTATGTCTTAATGTATGATTCCGAACCACGCTGCACGCAGCAGTGCTGCCCAGCAGTGCTGCCTGCCGCGCTGATTCCGAGCAACGCGGCAGTGTCGCTCTGTTCGTGGTGATGCGTTGTTGGGTATTCGTTAGTTTACTTAGAGTTGACAAGATGTCGATTGATGACCAGCTTTTATTTATACTGTTGGAAGAGGAAGAAGTCTGAGTCAGAGAAATTCATCCTTTTGTTGTCAATTTACGTGTCAACATTCAAGTAGGTACTCTTGCTGCGGCGGCAGACGCGTCACTATTGGTCTGTCGCGGCGGTAGGGCGACACTGACGCGCAGCAGTGCTGCCGCTACATTGCTGCCGCGACATTGCTGCCTAGCTCGGAATGTAATCTCATATAAGCCAATAGAAATTGTACGGGGACCAGTAGTGTCGCGGCAGCACTGCTGCGTGCAGCGTCGTTCGAAATCATACCTTTAAACTCTCCAGACTGTTCATAAATCGGTATGATGGCGTCTGACTTTGCATTTTAAATAACTCATTGGTACCCACGCAGCAAAAATACATAGAAAGTGGGGAAGGGTGAGCGTTTTGAGCGTTTTTTTGCAAAATGTGCAGTTTTGTAACCAAGTATGAATAAACGATTTTTGATTTTAATTTTGAATGAGATGACAGTCTGTGGTTACATGCCATCATCCAATCTCTTGTAGTATAAAATTATCCAGTGTTGTTGGCTATTTAAATCCACCCATATACATGAATATCATTATCTATTCAAATAAGTGGTTTATTGTATTTATCTGTCATTACTATCTACAAATATAGGTAGGTTACCTACCTTACCTACATCGTAAGCCTGAAATATGTATAAGTACGTGCCTAACTATTTTAAAATTAGGCATAAAAATGCCGTTATCTCTTAATTAAACCGTATCTGCCAGACAAATTTTCGCAATCAAACGTCAAGTTCAAGAATGATAAAATACTAATCCAGAATAGGTACCTACCTAATATAAAAACGTCTTCTTTGTGCTAATGAGACAACAAAAACTTATTCAGAAACGATTTAGAAAGAAAACTGCAAAACAAATCAATAAAAATAATCAGTCACTCTAGAATGAACTTGCATATTCTGTGAGTAGCGAATCAAGTGTGGGGATGTCTACAACACTAATTTACCTACTGGTCGACATTACACTTTTTATATATCTACATGTGGACTCTCCCTTGATTAGAGATATCGCTTATATGGACTCCCCTTATTCTCTTACAATTATGCTCCCCTGTTTTCTCTTTGAAAGAAAAACGATTCTACTATCCAACCAGGGCTACTAATGTCTAGAACTACCTAGGTACCTCTTTTGCTATGAAAGCAAACAACCCCACCCATTTCATTTCCTTCGACCCTCATGTCACTTACGACTGCCTCCTTAATTTCAGGTCTTAGCTACGAACTTGCAGAATGGATTGCAGCGAATTTGAGCCATGTGGTAGGGGTCGCCACAGACACGCCAACCTTCGAGTCGGAGCAGACCAGAGAATTCGCTAGTAGAACTGTCTCCAATGTGCTGGGTAGAAGTGGAATATACATGATTGAGAATGTCCATTTTAGAAGGAAGATGCCTGGTAAGTTTGGACAGTGTTCTGCTTGTAGGTAGGTACCTACCCTTTCACAACCAGAGTCAGGAATAAGGATAGGATGTTAGTGAAATGAGTAAAGGTCTTAAGGTTGTGGAATAGATGTGGCCTTCATCTTCATCAGATTCTCTATTATAGGCAACGCCGAAGGGTGTTTTTGTTTTGGAAGCAGTTAACAATCTGATTTGAAAAAATATAAGTAGGTACCTATCACACACCCTATTTATCTAAGAAGGTTACAAGCTACTTGTATCCGGGAGCACGAAGTAATTCCCACTCCTACTGGACGCGTTTGAAACGCTAGTGGAAGACAGTATCAGACAATTACCCAGGTATTTCATCCTCTTTCAGAACAAGGCTGCATGGCTCTAGCAATGCCTCTAAAGCTCTTGAACGCAGCTTACGTACCAACCCGGCTCACAGCTTTCTGCCCATCATCGAAGACTGACCTTCACGTGGTAATGGCTTTGCGACAAGAAGTCCAAGCGCAGACGCGGCTACCCAACAGTAGAGTTTACGATGTCAATTTAGATGAGATATTGAGTTAGTTGTGCTTTTTAGATAAGTGAAGTCTATACATAGATTGGCAATGAAGTGATCTTACTACGGATTTCAATAACCGAACGATCCATTGTTTGCGATGAGAGATTAAATTATGACATTAGCTTCATAAAAATTATGTCAAAATTTAATCCCTAGGCTATAGAAATAGGATTGGCTATTATAGAAATCCACTTTTAGTGAAGCTAAACATGGTTTTCAGTTGAGGGTCATTTTTATGTACCTATGAGTAAACTTTTTACGTGGGTTTTTATGAGGATATGAATGTTTCTATATGCTTTATGAGATTACCTATGACTATGGCGATTATCACACGGAGGGCGGTGGCGCTCGAAGAAAAGAGCACCGCTCGAACGCGCGGTCAGGCGGTGCACGTGTGTTAGGCATCAACGGATTTAATACAGGGGCCCGATTCTCCTAAGTTAATAATGTCAAAATCGAATAGAAATCGAATCGCAATATGATCACAATAGCAGTTTTAACCATATTGGGCATTCTGCTACTAATATAAGACCAATCGTATTCCAACGACATTCGATTGGTTTGCGATTGGTCTGCTATTTTGGTCTATACGGTAGTTTGCTGTACAATCATTTTGCAATCGTAAATCATTTGCAGACAAAATGATTCATTATTGAATGACAGAAAAGGATAAAAACGTTTATTTCAAAGAAAAAATAGCGGAATGCCACATACGCTTCAATCGTAATCGAGTCGAGATTGGATCTCAGTCGAACCGAGTCGAACGTGAATCGTACCTATGTTGCTTAAGTAAAATTAGGAGAATCGGGCCCCTGGTCAACGCGACATGAGATCCGCTTCACCGCCTACCGGCGGCGGTGCGCGGTGCCGTGTGTTAATCGCCTATATTTATGCTTTATGAAATTGAGAATGCTTCTATATGCTTAATGAGATTATGAATGCTTCTATGCATAGGTACCTTGCTTTATGATATTATGAATGCTTTTATATGCTTTATGGGATTATGATTGCCTCTATATGTTTTATGATATATTATAAATGCTTCTATATGCTTAATGAGGATATGAATGATTTTATATGCTTTATGAAATCGAGAATGCTTCTATATTATGTTTTCTTATTATGCTTTATGAGATAATGAAAGATTGTCGCTGTCTAGACAGATGGTAAAAGACTGCTTATACCACGTGCTTTTGATATTATTTTTACTCAGGTTGTTAAGCCATTGTAGGTACAGTCAACTTCAGGTCAGTGGTAACAGTTTTATAGGAAAATCGTACTTATTACTATTGAGTTAAGGTGCATGACAGTTACCACTGATGTGCGGTCTACCGTACTCACTTATTTGTATCACAGAAATCTGTTTCCTGATTATTGTGATTAAATTTTTGAAAATATTTATTTTTTGATCGCATTTCGATATACTATCCCTTTTATAAATTAGAATTCGATGCGGTAAGCTGGCAACCCTACGTAGATAAATGTTGCCAGTGAATTAATAAAAAAACGATTATTCCCAATGTCCACCACTTGTCTGGCCACCACTGGGGGACAGCGAGACAACTTTAAAACATTATTCTCGCTGTCCACCACTGGGGGACAGCGTCACAACTTTGTAAATTATTTCCATTCGCCACCACTGGTGGACAGCGACACGGATTTTTTAACATTCCCTATGGCCGCCGTAGGGGATAAAGGCACCATTCTTTTGATCCAATTCCCACTGGCCATCAATGTAAATTATTTTATCTAGAGACCATTTGGTTTTTATGCTGAAATTAGTTCCACTGAACTAATGGGACATTTTGTTCTACTATACAGAAGAAGTACAGTCGACGGCCTGGATGACATCTCGCCGGGTCCGTGGTTATTTGTAGTTGTTGTGATTTTTTTCAGAGCTCAAAATCGATAGCAGTCAGAATAACTTAGATTTTTTTTCATAACTTTCATCAAGAATCAACTGATTTTCTTTACAAAAGTACTAGGAGAGCAGAAATGAAAAGGAACTATATAGTGAGTTAGTTACTCTTTGTTGTTCATCTAATTTTATAACACATCTGTGGTGGTGTTTAAAATCAGACATTGATAAATAAAAAGTTTGTATGTACTTTCTAAGCATATCTTGGACACCAATGACTGCGTTTCTGATGCCACGTTAAACTGTAGGTTCTGGCTGTCATTGAACATCCACGGCAATCGCTACGGGTAGTCAGAAGCCACCACCCGGCGAGATGTCACCCAGGCCGTCGACTGTACTTCTTCTGTATAGTAGAACAAAATGTCCCATTAGTTCAGTGGAACTAATTTCAGCATAAAAACCAAATGGTCTCTAGATAAAATAATTTACATTGATGGCCAGTGGGAATTGGATCAAAAGAATGGTGCCTTTATCCCCTACGGCGGCCATAGGGAATGTTAAAAAATCCGTGTCGCTGTCCACCAGTGGTGGCGAATGGAAATAATTTACAAAGTTGTGACGCTGTCCCCCAGTGGTGGACAGCGAGAATAATGTTTTAAAGTTGTCTCGCTGTCCCCCAGTGGTGGCCAGACAAGTGGTGGACATTGGGAATAATCGATAAAAAAATACTTGACAGATTTACAGATGCAGATGTATTACCAGAAACATGAGGTATGTATAGAACTAATTTATATTAAAACAAACTCACAGAGCTAAAAACAAAAATCTATGTTTTTTTTTTCAGAATTGACGACACATGGTTGCAATAGAACTCCACCGTTAAAATATCCTGGCGACATTCATAAGGTAAATTAGATTTTAAGTTTTTTTTTATGTAGGGGTTGACCTAAATAACCTAATAATATAACTATTAAAAATAAAACAAACTTTGAATAAATAAGCTTTATTTTTGGCCAAACTATTACATTGCGTAAACCTTTACACTTCTATTGAATTTAAACCATTACTAATGTTACAAATTAAATCCATATGAAATTACAGCACAAACTAATATAGGTAAAATATTTGCTAGACTCAATATTCATTATTTAAATATTTCAAGATATTTACTTCAAAAATATTGGGCCCATCTACTGACCAATAAAAATGCATAGTATGTATATTATAAAAAAAAGGATAATTAATTACGTCTAAAATTTATAAAAGGGAAGCCTTAATTTTAAGAGTGGAGCACCCAGTTTTAATACTGAAGCACCCTCTATCTTTTCACGCTTAAGCAATACTTTTTTGCCGTTGGCAACTCCTGCAATTGGTGTAGCGATTAATATCGACTCGATAAATGCTGCTACATACACCCAAGAAGCTTTGTAGGTATAACTGAAGGCTATGACCCCAGTGAGGCCTATGAGGGCCTAAGCGGCAGGCTTTGGAATTGTTCGAAAGAGTCCACTTGTCGCGTGACTCTTGTCAACTGACATTCATGTGCCCTTTCGGTTCTAGTGGCCTTCAGTTAAACATATAAACTTCTTGCATACACCGCATATTGTGACAAGCCTACTCTATTATTGTTAATTTCAATTCAAACGCCGCTTGCTCACGAATTCATTAGTTTAAGAC
This sequence comes from Helicoverpa zea, assembly GCF_022581195.2. Lineage (NCBI taxonomy): Eukaryota > Metazoa > Arthropoda > Insecta > Lepidoptera > Noctuidae > Helicoverpa > Helicoverpa zea. The sequence goes on along the minus strand of NC_061460.1, from coordinate 11,867,389 downwards.
ATTCATTAAATGATATTTGGCAGTATATTTATAAGACTACTTCTCAAGGCTTAAGCTAGTATCCAATTAATAGTAAATTATTGCCGGATGTCTTAGTATGGGTGAAATATCTAACAGATTTGTAATTGTTAAAAATGTACTTTATTTCAAACGTCTTAACACTTTCGCTGCCCAGCTCACCTATGCAATTCCTATCCACATGCTCAAAAATATTTTGCATAATTACATAACAACCCGGTATTCGAGTCCAACAGCGCAATTGTATCGGAACGGGACCCTTATGCCCGAAAACCCGGCGTCCGGGTTCACTTAAGCCCCGCCCACCGAGCGTAGGGCTACCCAAAATAATTTACTAGAATATAATTATTGTGCATTTTTGATCAGAATAAAGAAAATAAATCCCGTCTTGTTATTTAATTTATTATGTTGTTAAAGAGACTATTTTTTTAATTTTAACGTACATTATGTTAGAACAGATTTACTTAATATGATTTATCTACATGTTTCTGTAAGCTTTTCTTTTAATCAATACAACGCCGACGTGCTTTGTTTTAACACCTGCATAGGATAACAAAGAAAATAAATATCTAGTTTTTAGTTTAAATACTCGTAATCTCAAAAAACATGCCGACGCGCTTTGTTTGTCATTTTATGGGCCAGAGATAAAGAACCATAAATCTCGTTATTGCACAAAAGGCGATAGATGCACTTTTGTTTTAACTTTAAAAAAAGTTTTCGGCAAACGATTAAAGGTCTTACTCAGGTAAAAACTTAACCCTTCTTTGCTGCTAAAAGTAGGTACGTATTTACAAAATAATTTAAGCTCATTCGGTATCTGTTTGCACTTCCGGCTAAACCTATATCGAATACTTACTCTCTCCCGTGTTACGTTTGTTTGTGATCGACTATTGGCTTTTCTACCGGACTTCTGTGTTATTACTTTTGTGTTTGACTATTGGCTTTCCTACTGGACTTCGATTGCCTTACGTTTGAAACCTAGGCACTGTTTACTGGATTTGATTTAAGCCTGCAAATCGGTACAAATAAACATATACCTACCGTTCGTGTATTCAGTTAATCAATTATAATTATACAAACATATACGAAGTTTATTTATTACTTCCGTTTATCGTATTACTTCCGTTTATGTTATTAATATTTTCAAAGAGATCCCCAAATGAGATACTTTCAAAAACCTTTGAAATCCGTAACCTGCTTGGGAAAATTTATACTGCGCTGGCACAGTCTGTTACCACATACTGCATCCCAGTTTGGGGAGGAGCCTCCAAAACTAAAATGCTTGAGCTCGAAAGAGCCCAACGCTCACTTTTAAAAGTCATATATTTTAAACCCTACAGATATCCGACCAACAAACTATATGGATTCTCTGGTTTACTAACAGTAAGGCAGCTATATCTATTACATACAACCTTATATCTACATAAATCTATCCCATATAACCCAACAGTTCAGGATAAAAGACGGAATAATATAGTCGCGCACTCCTCACGTGTCCGTACGGCTTTTGCCGAGCGACAGTACGTTGTACAATCAGCTTATGTCTACAATAAAATAAACTCAAAATTAAAATTTAATCGAGAGGCCAAACACAAATGTAAGAAAATCATCACAGATTGGTTGAAAACATTATCATACGAAGAAACTGAACTAATATTGGTCAGACTTTGCTAACATGGAATACATAATATACTTACCTTCACAATTACACATGCACACACACACACTCCCTCCATCACACACACACTCACACACATTATAGACATACACGCACACACTCACTCACATATATACAACCGAGCAGCTTTTCCTAATACTAATAGTACTAGTATAACTTACCTTGTACTGTTTTAGTTTTAATTTTAATTTTTATATTGTTTTTCTTTAAGTTTTCTAGTTTATTAGTCTCCAAGTGTAAACGTAAATAAGGGAAGAAGCGAGCCAGCCCCAACACAAGTATTCTTGATTACTTAATGGGGCTGTCTCATCATACAATTATGTTACTATTTTGAGACAATAAACAATTTATTTATTATTTATTATTTATTTATATTACTTTGACCTAATAATAAATTTATTTCCCATTTATATTAGGCAAGGATTATCTTTGCGAATTTAACGTCTCTTGATTTGGACATACATCAATAGATGGCGCGCGTGAGCGCATTATTACTATAGTTCGGCCATTCAGAGAATGCGTTCCTGACACGTCGCGATTGAACTGACGACGTAACTTTGCAATGGCGTTGCAGTTACGATAAAAATATTTTTGCTGGTTGTTTACCGTTTTAACAATTGAGGAGCATTAAAACAACATTATTATATCAATAATCAATGAATGTTATAATTCAGTCAGTTCAATCGCGACGTGTCAGGAACGCATTCTCTGAATGGCCGAACTATAACATCAAACAAGATCTAACCTAAGTACGCATGTACCAAATTAATACAATACTGGAATGAAGCAATAACTGGATGGAATAATACCAATTTACGTTTTCTAATCCGTTATAAACTAAAGCGATGTTTTTTCAATTGATTTCATTTATTTACTTTTGACAACCCTTACAGCTTACTTAGCTATGGACTCGCTATTCGGGTCCTGGGCATAAGCACATGCATCTATAGCTACACATAGCGACGACTCGGTATTCGGGTTGCGGGCATAAGGAATGAACTATGGTTCGACTCGAATCGCGGGTGCTGGGCATCGAAAGTGTTAATGCCTAATTTACTCTATTAGGGGAACATACATAATACTTTTCTTTCAATATATTATTGCCACGGTTTCACTGGCACTGCTCATAACATTGGAAGCAATATGTGAAATATTAAAAATAGATTTTTCTTTGAATTGGTGCACCTATACCCTTATATATTTTTATAATACTATAGTTTGGTACTTACATGATGATTCTTTAAAGTAATGTGACCATTTATTAATAAAAGGTTATATTAAAAGAAATGTATAAAATATAAATTGAGATATCTATATAAAACTATTTTAAAGGTTCGCAACCCTATTCTGATTAGCTTATGACAGTTTTGTCATAACAGAATAATACCATAGACAGTACAGATTGTAGTCGCCAAAAAATAAAATAAAATACATGATAGAAAATTTTCAATTTTATTTAAAATAAAAATAAAAGTATACATCGATACATTTTGGAATCGGACCTTTTTAACACCAAAATAATAGCAACACTGAGCAGTATTATTTGTTTATAACAACCCTTTGCAGGATTTAAAGGCTGGACACATAGTCCTTTAGATAACATTTAACATCGATAATACTGCGCAAATTTTCAATTCAATCAGAATAGAGTCTTAATATCTATAGTTATCGGTATTTATAATCTACGGAAACTAATGACACCAAAATATTTAGCTTGGCCCAAAAATGCTCTCAGGAATGCTGGTGTAAGCATAGAGTGCCGACTTCAGGTTTCAAGTGAACTGACCTACATTACATTTTCCATGGAAATCGCCAGTTACCACGACAAATTGCATTGACCACAACTAAAATAATAAGCTAATTACAATCTAAATAATAATATTGCTACATCTTTTGTTATACGAAAAATTATGGAAATACATTATATATTTTTTTTGTTATTACAATCTACTCTTTATATTATAAATAGAAAATGTATAATACTGGCAACACTGTGGTTTATTGCGAGAAAATCGTAGGAAACCACAATGTGACCATAATGCGTACACATTATAGGAAATTCTATTTTAATATATATAGTAAGTTTGAAATCGTTAAGGTACATTTCTAAAACGGAATTTACTATTTAGTTTTCCAAGTCTGTCTGAAAGTTCATTAAAAATTACAAAATAAAATCATCACGATTACATTATAATCACATAATTACTAATGACTTTGCTTCGTCAAATAGTTGTCAGAGTTCGAAGTAGGTTTTACGAAAAAGTTTTTGTTATGTAGAATACATTTACAACACACTACACTTGATTCTTAGCACAGATTATACGTTGTGACATACATTCAATGTCGAAGATGCGATATATTTTGTACATTCAATATAATTTGTATGAAAAAGTATGAAAATATACTTCTATTTGTCATGACAATATCGCAATTAAACATTATGAAGTGTCAATTGTTGATTCACTCAAATCCCATACTTAGAGGTTATCTAGAACATTCCATCGTCCTGATTTCTGTTTGACGAAGCGTTTACACTAATTTGTCAATAGGTATTTCTCAGTCAGCCACCATTATCGACACTTGCAACTGGATTAGGCTCGTAAAGACTACAACTATATCTGTGCGTTTTGTTATAATATATCATCCAATCATTTGTGATTTTAATACTTTTGGCATTTAAAATTAAAACGAAAAACCGCCAAAACTGACCAGCCATTTTGAAAACCAAAAAGTTTATACAGATATCGCAACGAAACTTTATAGATTAAGACTGTTTTATGTTCTTCATAGACTACATGTTCTAAATTCCAAATACCAGAGCGCGTTCTAACCGATCTATGGCACAGAGTAATCTAAGCGCAGAGCCCAACCCAGTCGGTCTTTTCATAAAAATAAAACAAGCCAAGCTTTAATCCTTCCAATCTTTTTTGATGTCGAAACACCATTCCCATTGCAGGTGCACGTTTTTGTCGTCGTCAGTGAAGAGGCTGTTCACGGAGTATGAACCCCTGGCCACCATTCCTGAAGGGGCGTCTTCGGGAGGAGTGGTGTACGACTGGATCTCAGTCTTAGGAGGGTATGAACCGACCATGTGGGTCATTTTGTCCACTGAAAATTGAGAGGTAATGTTTTAGTTTAAAATATCTTAGAAAATATGGTTCGTTGATAGATAAAACAACTAAGTAATTAACTTAACGGAGTTACAACATTTAAAGACAGCATTCATTCATTCTTGCAAATACATATTTTCATAAATAAAAATAGGAGTACATATTTGAAAACAATCCAAATATTATCACAACACTTAGGATCTGATTTCCAGAAACAGCAAAACCTTATTTTTCCAATTCCAATCTAGAGGTAGCAAAACAGACCACTAACATCCAAAATTCAAGTCATCGTCATTCAAAAAAAACACGTCACAAGCCACATTTAATACGGAACAAGACTACATATATCAAAATGCCTACACACTTAGTCACCATATTGAATACAATACATAACGACATCGAAGGCATATAAGGTGCTTGATGCTGTTTGAATAGAAATATGGATACATACCGGGCACTGAGGGGGTAGCGTGAAAAAATACAATGTGCAATCAGAAATATGAAGAAACAGGTGTAAAACTAATATTGTAAATGCAAAAGTTCGTCAGGATTTATGCAAGTTAAGTCTTTCACGCTCTGTTGAAGGGATTTAAATGAAACTCGGCGATAATAATAGCTTATTATCATAATAATATATAGGCTACTTTTCATCCACGTGCGGGAAGTAGTTTTCTCGTGACGCGGGTGAAACCGCGGAAATTAATCAATTGAATCTGACTTTGTTGAACTCACACTCTAACAGCTGGTCCGCCAAAACGTTAGGCAATTTTTAATAGTTTTAAGGACCATCCCCCAACAACGTAATCAATAGTAAATAAACCATGATCGGGTGCCATTTGAATCCCTTCACCTCCAAAGTCATCAGTCGTTGTTTATTTGTTTAGAAAGAAACTCTGTTGACAATTACCTGGTACTCCGAGCCGGTAAGTCTTCTGCACGTATTTGAGTCCATGCACGATCTCCCGCTGCACGATGAAGTCGATCCTTATCCTGTATTGCACGCCTTCCTTTATCACGAACACCTGGAATTTTAAGAGTTCAAATTAAAGGAGACCGTGTAAAGTAGTGGGGGAAAACTTAAGATATGTATGTAATAATAGTTTTTATTTTAATTGAGTTGTGTAGAGATCCATGTGTAGAGATCATGGAATCCATATACATTGATTAGATTTTGGGCTAATTAATTCCGTAAAATAATTCCATCAAAATTAGACACTTATGGCCTTACTAAAAAAACTTAACCATCTGTTTTACACTTGTCTAAAAAAATTGTGGCTGCATTTTTTAGACAAGTCTTAAACTGACGTTTAAAAGTTTTTGTGGTAAGATGGATAGACTTTGCAACCCAAAGTCGTATATTCGTCATACAATGTCAATCTTGCCCTTTTTAAATCCGGATATTATCCAAAGTATTCATAGTTAAAGCGACTATTAACCTACGCACATAAAATTACTTGCACAATTTCCTACAGCAACAGGCCATCGCGTTTGACTAATCCGCAAAGCAACAAAACGAGCGGAACGATACACGCTGCTTCAAGTTTTTAGGTCGTGCACTGAACTATAGTTTTCGCTGGCATAAATCATATCACGCGCATACATACAGTGTGATACATACTGGGAAGTTATAATTTCATACACTGCAAAACCCAAACGTTTTGCATTTCAAAATTAACTGCCCCAAAAGGTGGAAATGTTTTCGCCAGAACGAAGAATTAGCACAATCAACTCCCCAGCAACACAAATCTGTCAATCATATTTGTAAAGCTTGGCTATGATTCTGCGGTTAAAACTACAATAGACAGAGTAATTTATTTTAACAGGTAGGTACACATTTTCACACAAGTTAGGTATAATACTAGCTTGAAACATGGCCAAAGATTATACGAACACCGTAAACATAGTAACGTGTAAACAAGAACCAAGGGGAAGTCCCAAGTATAATGGCAGGAAGTGGACTAGCTTCGCGACGGCAGACAAAGGAAACTCATTTGCTATGTAGATTAAAGTTAATAGGAATTCATGGTAAACATAGACTGGAGATACTTATTGAATCGCATAATATTTACTTTTAGGAACTGCACTGATTAAAAAATAATAATATTCAGTGTTTGATGCCACTTTCATGATGGAAGACTATATGCTATTTTCTATCCGGGTGCGTGAAATAGTTCTGAAAGGACGCAGGTAAAACTTTGCCAGAATTTTCATAAGTTTATTACATTTGCCAAAACTTCCAAAAAACTATAGATACGTCGATATTTGAAAAAGTAAGCGAACTCTCTCATCAGGTTTATCTCCCAAAAGTCATCTACATACGCGGAAATCTTAAAAACCTACAAAACCGCTCTACCTAAACATCCTGTACATTTTGGTGTTGGCACGGATCCAGGTTGGGCGTACCGTGATAATTGTGACTAAGCGACTTATTGGGCACCCATTACCATGCACCTGTCACACCAATGATTAGTGAAAGGGATCGCGTGATTTCTTCCCAGTTGGCCTGTGAGATTTTCGTTGGTGATATCATAAGAAATTGCTTGTGCATACAGAGTAAATTACCCAGACTTTTAATTTATGCTACTGAAGCGAAGATGCCTTTTGAAAATATTCAGACGAAAGCAATAAGAGTAGTTTACTTCAGCGTTGAGATTTAGTATATTGATTTGTGTCTTAAGCGCCTGGGATATGGACAAAAAATACTCAACGCTATCTACAAATTCGATGACAAAGATAAAACCATATCACGATGGCCAATATGACGACATAATTTTTTATCAAACAACATCAGACTGCGGTTTATTAGATAACATTACAAGCAAAAGCAATCCAGTCTCAGCAAACATAAACCCTATAGCAACCAGACAAATAGCTGCCTATATAGACATTATGAACTCCGTATTATTAACTCCAACGAACTTAAACTGCCAGACAGAAGATAAACAAACATTGAAAGGCCGTGAATCTCTCAGCACTCTAAACATGATCACGTGACTTGAGACGTCAGCACGATGTGGACTATGTTCCGATACAAAAGGACGATGGGGATATTTATAGTGGATGTATTTAGTGCACCGTTTCTATCTTGAGAGATGCTTGTCAACAAGTCGCATCGTATAGGTCTATTTGATGACAGGCGACACTTGTTGCAGTAGGTGCTTTATTAATAGTTGGACGGAGTGGTATATTTGTCCTGGTGCAAGCGCCTCTTTTCATTCTGGCAATGCATGAGGATTGATGTGGCACGGTTTCGTATCATTTCACTCATGATTTTGACTTCGGGTGACGGCCGGTTTGACCATTTGCAGGCTATTTCATTGCTAGTTATGGGTTAGTTATTATGTAGGTAAATGCACCCCACCTTCATTGTAATAAATTGTCAGGTTGCTAACCCTTGGGGTCAATGAAATATCACCTCAATTCCGGGAAAGAATAGACAATCAAAAGTCCGTAGAGAAAGTAAAAATCAGACGGTAGATAGTCTAGTAAAAATCTTCTATTCTCAAACGAGGCAAACTACAATTTAGCACAAATGTGCTAAATTCAATATCGGGGGAATACCAATAAACATAATGTCAGACACAATATTAACGACCCGAAACAAATCCGTCAGCGCTAGTCATGGCATATGACGTCACAAGCCACGTACGCATATAAAGGTTGATGCACATTTATCAGAACCGAACGTTCAGTAGAAAAGTCTTCACATGAAATCTTAAAATCCACCCGCGTTGCAACGTCCGATTCGGAGAAGCTGCGAGTTGCGTATGACAGGTGGAAACGAAACAGAAGCCGATGTTATCGGCGTTTTCGACTTGGAAAGTGTGTTCCCACCTTTAATCCCAATACCTCAGTACACCGTCCGACATGATAAACGATCATATTCATCGTAAATCATTTAGAGAGTTATTAGTTGGTTCGGGCGCGTATGCGAATGTGTTTAGTATTTTGCTAACAATTTAGATATGAGTTATGGGAGAGTTGTGTATCTGTTTCTGTCGTAATGTTGGCATAATGCATTTGTCTGAGATTGGTGGGTGCTCTGATATTATTTACACCATAGTTTGTTACAATAATGCAACAATGAGTTTTCATGCGTATGGGCCTAGCGTACAAATCGTAAAATAAAACTGCCTGGATTGACGCCGGCGTTTCTGCTGTGTTTATTTTATTTTGTCTAACGCGCATAGCTTTTTGCACATTCCAATAAATACGATGACAGCTATACTCAATAGTCAATTCTTTATTAGCATAGCAGGTGGTACATTTCATACGATGGACACAATATGGACCCGACAGGACACAGCTTAAAGATATACCACATACAACGCAGCGCATTTTAATACATATGAAATACAATATAATTACCAACGTCCTTAAAGCAGTCCTATTTAAAAGACTTGATACAGCACGTGTCTCATAAAACACGTTTTCAGTCCAGCACATGTGTTTGCTATAAACGTGCGAGCGTCCTATTAGCTGGCCATCAAATACTTCAGAAGACAGACGTTAGTAGAGAACTCTTTTAGAACTCGCATTGTGTATAAAAGCTAAGAATAAAGCCTTTGTTCAAATAAAAAGATATATAAATAATGGAAACTTTAGAAAATCAACTGTAAATGTTACATAAATTGCTTTTTGCTAATTGGCAGTAAGTGGACGTCAGATAGAAAGTGTCAAGGAAGACATGCTACGCCGACTTTAAATAATAATATTTAGGATTATAGGGCGGTATGGTAGAAAATCAGTGGCTACGAATCCTGAATCATCAGTGAGATTCAAATTCCAATTCCTATTCCGATATTCTAATTGGTTTTCAAGATCATTGAAAACACAACCATGATATACCAACTACAGGAAAAAATAACTTTGAAAGTTTAAAATAATATCTTAAATAACTTATACTAGTTAAAAAGCCATGTGTTAGACGGTATAAAACATAAACAACTCAAATTGGCCTATAACAACACAAATTGGCCTATAAAACTCCTATACGGATATTGCACAGATAACTGACAACATTTTTAGTCAGTACAGTGAATGATTTTACGTGAGTTAACAAGCCTTATTTTATCGTTAATTTATAATATTGAATGGGTACCACATTTCTGAGTTTTACAAGCATAAGGAAAAATAAAAAATTGAAAAGATTTATATGGCAAAATCAATGTTTGTTTTACCAAAGACGTAATGATGTAATTTTTCTTCCATCATCGTAACCAGCACATATTACAAAATAAACGTCCCCCGCTGCTTCTGTTTGTTCGCAATAAACTCAAAAACTACTGCACAGATTATGATCAAACGGTTTACACCAAGTGATATAATGATTCACGAGTAAGGTTTAAGAATAGAATAAAACCCTAATCCCAGCCGAGGAAGCACGCTAGTTAGCCTTTCAGCTAGCTAGAAAAACTCAGTTTAAAATATTCGATTTTGTAACTCATTAAAAGTATTTCATCATAATATCTATGACCACAGTAATAGGTACAGGAAAACAGTCGCCTATCTGCCCACATTTATAACTAGGTCTTTCCTGAAGGGACGAGGAAAACAATAAAGTTACAATACCAACTCAATATGACATTGATATTAATTTAATAACGACTGTTCACAATGAAATGACGTGTTTTGGGCGTAATTAAATATAGTAGCTAGCGAAAATTATGATTTTTTATTTTTTGTTTGCGAAGTCAATCTCAATTATGGTCTATTTTCAGTTACAAATAAAAATAAAATACGTTAATAATAACGCTATCAACCCAAAAATAGATAGGATTGTCGCTCACTCTTCATTTCTTACGATCTTGACTCTCTTAAAGCAAAAATGAGTTATTTTTGGATACCCTTTTATTGTTAAATGGCTGAACTCATTTATTACATTATAATTATTGCTGTATTAGAACAGAGAACTTATAATTTATTTGGCTTAAGTAGTTCATAGTTGAATATCAGTAGCTAATAGTCCGATATGAGAAATCTTTCAGTCGGAAATCGTCTTAAATAGGCGCGATAGATAGCCCATTTACGAGGATTTCTGAGGGAGGCTACTTTTTATTCGTGAAGCGTGGGTGAAGTATTTCCAACAAGACAAGGGTGAAACCGATGGTAGAAGCTAAGCTAGATAATCTGAGTTCCATACCTGCTTCTTAAGATCAGTGAGGTCTCCAGAGAGGTCCAATTCAACGTCATCACGACCCGTGACGCACAACGCCAACTTCTTGACGATCACCCGACGTGGGTCGTTCGGATCTGTTGAGTAAACAAAAATATCAATCAATCACAGATTCTTTGAAGTTTTTAGTATTATTTGAGGCGATAAAGGGACATGTGGGTAAAATTATGATTTACCTAAAAGTTATGAGTGATGAGTTCTTAAAATAGAGAAGATATGGCAGTACTTAAAAAAAAATTACCAAAGGAACAGAACAAAAATCCTACTGACAAATTAGCTGTACATCCAGTAAAACCTATACTCGGCCTGCGATTATAAAAAAATATTATACACACAATCCATAAAGTCATAACAATTAGGTTAAAGCAAAATTGTAAGCATGAAAAAACATTGTAAGCTTGAAATAATTTATGATAACATAAAACAATTTAGGGCTGCCCAGGCTATTACGCCCAATTAAATAGCAGTTTGATCAACTTAGTACCCCGGGCGTGCAAAGGGAAGGAGGCGATGAAGTTCCAGGGCTACTAATTAGTCAAAAGGTCAATTAAGTAATTAAGTAATTAGAGAATTTGCCCTTGAAAGCAGTAAGCCCTTCTAGCTTATAAATGTCTTATTTGAACAAACGTCGGTACACCAAGCAATTACATTCTCTCAAATCAAAAGAATAGGGTTCAATATTGCTTGAGAAAAATATATCGAGTAGAGTATCTTGATATGCTGGCTTCTGTACTGTATATGGTAAACAACGAAAGGCTGAAAAAACAAGTGTTTTGCTTTTCTCACAGCAAAACACTGAGCCAGATGTTTAACGTTTCATTTTAGTATTGTTTTTCGCGATAATACGAGTGTTACTAAACAAATGGTTTATTTAGAAGTTCAACTTTGAGCTTGTTTTTTATTTTTATTCATAAATTGAACGAGGCTAGCACAGGTTAACCTTAAAGATTCAGAAATAATCTCTACCCTAAATCAAACGCCAATCATTCTTCTACATCGAGCATATGAATTATTGCCACAACGACAATTATTTTCACCTGGCAAGCATTACCACTTAAATTGTTTATGATATCGAACGGAAAACAAAAATAACTTGTCTAAATATATTCGTACGTTAATATTAGAACAGATCACACCAGTCTGGAGTTGCTAGCTTTCATTAATGACGTCACGGTAGATAGTCCATCCTAACTAATATTATAAATGAGAAAGTAACTCTGTCTGTCTGTCTTTCTGTCTGTCTGTCTGTCTGTCTGTCTGTCTGTCTGTCTTTTCTTCACGCCTAAACTACTGAATCGATTTGTGTGAAATTTGGTACAGATATAGTTTGAAACTTGAGAAAGGACATAGGATAGTTTTTATTACAAAAAAATATAAAAATAAAATTTATTCCGGACATATAGCGCCACCTATTGGTCAAACCAAAAATCTACCGGAAGTTACTATTCCACCCGAAAGAAGTCGCGGGCAAAAGCTAGTTACCTATATTCAGTTCTCTATATCTGTTTATTTCAACGATATAGAGTGTAAAATTGATTTTCGAAACTTTACGGAAGGAAATTAATTACAATAAGATTTGATAAGGCTTCAGTTAAGTTTCGGTAGTGTTAATAAAGCCAAACTTGCTACCAAAACAAACGTTTGTTTTCTAACATGAAATTAAGGCGGTACAATTCAGGAATGACCACATAATATGGTGTTTCTCCTTAGCCAAAATGGCTTATGAAAGGACAAACATAACCAAAAACATTAGGACCATATATTAAACGTCTTGGTACCACCAAATGTCAAAGTCAACGAATCAAATCACAGAATAGCAAGTCAATCTCAATAGGTGCATAATTTAATAGACCAAATGCACCTATTGAAGTGGGTCGTCACAAATAGGTCATTGACGTTATTGTATTAGCCACAGCTGAGCTGGCTATAAAGGAAATTGATGTGGCAGAAGCGACAGTTATGGGGCTTCGTTTATTAATCGCGTAGGAAGCTCGCAAGGGCATTTGCGGAAATTTTAATTAAAAGCAGATGTGCAAAAGACTGTAAGTGGTGGCCTAGTGGGTAAAGAACCAACCTCTAAAGGTGTGAATGTGGGTTTGATTTCAGGTCAGGCAATGCAACTTTTCTAAGTTTGTATGTATTGTCTAATCTAAGTATATCTTGGACACCAATAAAACATTAATGGTGAAGGAAAAAATCTCGAGGAAACCTGGACTATAATGTCTGAAACCACCAACCCGCATTGAGCAAGCGTAGTGATCAACGCTCAATCCTTCCCTGTATGAGAGGAAACCTGTGCCCAGCAATGGACGATAAAAAGGCTGATGAAAGCTCAAAGGACCAGAAATAATTCCGTGGTCTTCTGGTTAGTGTTTGTTTAATTAAACGTGTCTAGTATTTGATTAAGGACAAACGATTTTTTGCAACGGTTGTTTATCTAAATCTTAGATAGGTAGTAGCGGTTTGAGAGTTTTTTCAGTGCTGTTTTTATACGTTTCTTAACAAGGTCGTTAATCAAACACGACACTTGGATTGGAATGTGCCAGTGACAGCTTACATGCTTAAATTTCATTTCGTACCTAATGGGCTGTTTATTTTTAGTCTGTTACACAGAATGTGTCGTTACCAAAGATACTCATATTTTGTAAAAAAAATCTCATCCTGTAGTATCCTTTCCCACAAATAGATTTCGCTTTCGCGATTTCGGGGAACCTTTTACTCTCCCCAAATGGCAATTACCTACTGGATAACACGATACAAACTTTCGGGCTTCAGAGTACACGTAACATCGATAAAGGATATTAAAGTATCGAAGTAACGGCTTTTAGACCTGCGACCAGGGGCTTAAAGGGATTTCCAAGGCTCTTATAACTTTATCGATAAATCATAATCGTAAGACGATGACGATATCTCCGGCCTTTAATGTAATTTAGTTTACAAAATCCCAATACCAAAAGTTTTCAATCAATAAGCATTTCATTCAATAGAACCGCTGAACTCAAACCCGATGCAAACGTTCTAAATCGAATTAACCTTACTCGATTTCCGTCACCTACACAACGATATCGGTGACATGTTAGGTATCGATTACTCGTGCAATATCGTGCAATGCAGGTTGTTTTGCCGACTAGCCGCAAGGTCATGAGTGGACCTTGACATTAGTTACGACTGTAACTGAGTGTCATGTAATGTTCACGGAACTGAAAAGATCTGGTAGTGAAAGTGCTTCGTCTAAACTGCGATTCGAAAAGGTCAAATGCTCGATATAATGCATTTTTACTGTTGATGTGATGCCAAATGTGATAAGGAAATAATTTTGATAACAATTTAGTCAGCTCGCTTATCACAAGTTTGAATGACTGCAGTATGCTGCAAATACTAATTTAAACGAATTTTGAAGATAAATATTTGAGCAGAAAGAAATAAACAGTCTTCCATGGAGAACAGTGCAAAATGGTTCTTGTGCTTTGCCATAGATGATTCGCTGCTTTTACACTTTATCTGATAAAAAAATATATATCCTAGCCCTATACTTTATCTCACTAGATTCCTCCATATCGATAAATAATAGCCAGAGGTCTTCCCTACGGCAGCCAATAAAGATCGATCATTCTAGAAAATTAAGAGCTATTCATTACAAAAGTAGGGCAAGTTACCACATGGGAAGTAGGAAAAAACAACATGAATACGAAGCAATTAAGGAAAACGAAGCCCCATTGGCCGTTGTCATAAAACATTATGTTTGTCTACGTAGGTAAATTGATTAGATAAAGCAAGTACTTCATATCTAGTTATTGATACGACATTGATAGCGCATTCTAGAAAGCTTGATAATGTTCTCAAGAGTACGGAATTAGTATCGTCACGTTGGATTACCGTGGCGAGGTAAGCAGAAGCATCTGTGCTAATCTCGTCCATAAACCACGTTTTTGTGGAGATTTCCAAAGTTAGATAGTAGTGACTTCATGGTGGTCAAGAAAACACTAGCTACAAAGCATGTGCGAAACTTCAAGTGGGCAAAAACTTATTTGCCGATACTTGTATTTTGACAACAAGAATATTTACTTTATCATCAGCCTAGCCTTTTCCCAACTGAGTTGGGGCCGGCTTCCAGTCTAATGCTAGGTTCACATTACTGTGTCGGGGCGTGTTGGGGCGCGCCAGAACGCAATCGCTTACGTTCATTTACTATGATTAGATTCACATTAGTAGGTTGTATTGTGTTGTGGCGCGTTCTGTCGTGTCGCGATCGCTCGACTCCCGATCGCGCCAGAAAGGTGGTGGGGGATCTGTCGCGACACACAAATGTGAATCTATCATTTTCAACGCGTTATTGCGAGGGAACACAGTTCATGCAATTATTATTTTCTGTTACAATTCTGTTTTTCGTTCTTTAAAATGTCTGATGAACTTATTGAACTGGTACGGCAATACAAAGTTCTTATGACAGAAAATGTAAGGAATATAAGGATATAAGGAAGGAGGAAGACAGTGAAATGCGCCTCTAGTCTCTCTTAATCTATTTACGGGATGAACCCAGAGTCATCAATAGAAAAAATTTAATATCTTCATCGAAGTCACGTCAGGCGATTCCATTTTAAAACACGTATACACTCTACAACTCTTAAAACGAGAATGATCTAAAAATGCGACACATTGCGACACAACACAACACATTAGTATGAACATCCCGCGACACAACAGACGGCGACCCGACACACCCCGACACAGCAATATGAACCTAGCTTAACCAGCAGCTGAGTATCAGTGTTGTACATGGAGCGACTGCCTATCTGACCTGGCAATCCCAAACCCATTGGTGACTGTGTGTCAGCTAAATAAGAATAGAGAGTAAAATATTTGCGTAATTAAAAAGTAGATAAAAGGCAAGGGTACCAGATAAGCGAATTGTGAGCAAGTCAGCTAACGACTAGCAAATATGTTAGTATAACATGGCGTGTTAGAAGTTAATGGTTGAGACCATTGGGACAGACGGATGAGTCACGCGCTTTTGTTTATTTTACGAAGTGATTGAGCGATTCACTGTGGAGGATTTCACTTTGATTACTTTTTACTTTAGCACGGAATCCCCTCATGAAATAATGTGGTGTTCGTGTTTTAAAGCTAGAAATGTCAACGTGTATGGTCATGATTTTTACGGCAAGAGACAGAATTATATGTATAGACTTCTTCGTACCAAAAATATTCTCATTTTTATAAGACGTAGGGGCATTTTTTTTTTTGTAAACCGTAAAGGCACCGAAGCTACAATATTCCCGAATGACATACATAGGCTACATTTTATCCTACACGAAAAGAAGTTCGTGGGTGAAACTGCTACATACGTATAGGTAGTCAATTATATTTCCTTCTAATTAATTGCTTCTTGCAGCAAGACATCTTCATGCAAATATTGCCACAACAGTCAAACAAATTATTCCAGAATCGCATATTATTTAAATATTCATGAAGAACCAAGATTCCTTCATATAAATGGCATGACTAATGTTATCAGATGCTTGAAGCATGATTGTCAGGGTTTGCTTTAGACATGATAATGAATCGCTCATCTCTATATGGTGAGTACTTTATACATATGAGATTCACAATGGGCATCTTTGTATGGGTCTGAGTACATGTAGGTTTGAGTATTTGGTCCAACCGAATGGTTTAGTGTGTAGTGCGCTCGTTGTCCGCCAGTTGCCCTGGCGGACAACTGGCGGACAACGAGCGGAGATGTAGACGGCGCCTAAGCAAATGAGCGAAATCATGTTAGAAAGAGACAACGTCATAGTCAGTTTTGTACGTTAGAGCAGGGAATTTCGCTATTGTTTCGCCGCCCAACAACTCACAACTCACAGCGAAACTATGGCGGTTTCGCCCTTTGGGTTTCGCAGCGGAGGTGTGCTACAGGCATAAAAGTGACAGGGATGGGGCCATAATGTATGTTCGTTCTTTCATTTAAGGATGCTCCGTTGCCGTAAGGACATCTTTTTTGTAATGATGTTCATTGATATGTATAGTTTTTATTATACTTTTTAATAATACCATCACTATTTCATTAATTTCTGATATAAAATGTCCCTTTGCCATCTGAGATGGTACTTTAAACAAACAAGTTTTTATTGTGTCCAGGACTGATGGTGTTCAATGTCTATATGAATTCTGTAACATCCTTACCAACAATAACAGCACCAGCCTGAGCCTCTCCGAGTAAGGCCTCCTTGTACTTCCTAAGTGACTCGTCCTCCTGGTCGGCAGCCAGGATCTCGTCAATAGTCTTCTCTGGGGGCGGCCTGTACGAGGACTTGATTTCTTCCTCTTCCTCCTCTTCAGGAGTGCGGGTTACCTCTGGTTCTCCAGACATGATTGGTGTTCTAAAACGGATAGATCACAATTTTGAGTGTATTTATTATTATTTTTTGTTTAAATAAATGTCGGTTAAATAAATAAATGAATTGTTTGTTTAGCCACCATAATGCGTATTTTAACTGTGATTTTGTCTTTTTATACGTTTTTAATAACACAGCATAAAGGATTTAATTTAACCGAAGTGTTGTATTGAAAGAAAGTTTCCTAAGAATATAAAACACCAGAAACTGCCTGATGCAACAGACAACTTTGATTTATTGTACATCATCATTTATTAAATACACATCCAATTTTGATTTATTTTCATTCCTTAAACGCTGTGCGCCCTGTTCCAACACACATGGTATTAGCATGATATCTCAAAGCCATTATTATCAGCAATGATTGACATGTAAAGATGACAATAGCAGATAAACTATCTCAATTCAATGTTATTGTGTCCATAACAGTTTTATTAATGAATACTCATTGAAGACATGTTTTATAATAATATTGATAAGTTCTCAATTGATATGGCACTGTGATCTTCAATCGTTTCAAGTAATCCTTGGTACCTATATTATAAATGCAAAAGTAACTCTATCCATCTGTCACACATTAACTAAAATTACCAAAGCAATTTAAATAAAATTTTTGTCACTGAACTTGAGAAAGGACATTGCTGGAACCATAGGGAAGAGCTGTATTTTTAGTAACTATAATTATTTCAGACAGTCCATAGTATGGATTTCTGTGTATTTATGTGAAGGACTGGGGAAAATAGTGAATCAGTCAGTTTTATACTATTCCACTGCAGGGTGCAAGTCTCTTCTCATACAGAGAAGGAATGAGTGATAATCACCTCACTTGCTCAAGGCAGATAAGCAATTTCAGTCTTTAAAGACAAGGTCTCCTCAAGACAATTTCCTCCACCTATGGAGTTTCTTGCTCTTCTTCATAAAAAGCTTTTAATTTTGAAATGGGAAACAAACTTTGTAAATAAGAGACTTTACTTAGTGAATGGTTTGTCTTTCAGAAATTAATAGTTTGTGAGAGACTGTAATGTAATTGTGTGCTCACAATAATGCAATTTCTTTACTAGCGGACCTATACTTTATCAGAACTTTACATAAGCCCTGGTTTTCTAGCATCTAGGCATTTAATGACTGGGTTACAGAATCAAAGAAAGTATTTTTGTTATATTGAGGGAGTTCAGAAGACTCTCATGTGTATTTCAAGGTCTTTTATAATTCATCATCTTACATCACCATTTGACTACTTATAGGCTCTGACTGATAGTAAACTCCTAGTAGGTACTTCAATAAAATTAAATAATGTCATAAAAAAAATGTATATTTTTTTACTTATCAGCACTCAAGATAAAATAATTGATATATTATCGGGTGTACGGTGTAATAGTGGAAGCGCCTTTCCGTTGTCACATGCAACGATCGCGCAGATATGGTATGAATCATAGCACCCCCATAACCTATTATAAATACATTAGATAAAATAAATATTCCGTGATATTTACTTTATGTTCTATGTTGAACGCGATACACAAAAGATAAAGAACATTTCTAACGGGAAGCGGCCCGTGGGGCAAGGAAAATGAATATAAATGTGAGCCGCAAATGGAACCGCCCAAAAGCATCTAAAAAGCATTAAATTATCTCACATAGCACTAATAGAAATATATTGGTTTTGTCTGAATCAAGGAGCACTGCCGAACGCATTATCTTCCTACATTTTACAGCGAGAGAATTCGTCATTACAGCCCAATAAAGCTTCATACGCAGCCTTATCACGACATTCTTATAAAAACTTTGATTTAACTTACGTTTCAATAGAAAATGCCGGTCAGACAAACCAAAATCAATAACTCGTAATTACACAATCGTAACAAGCACTAATGAGCACCAAATAAAGATAAACAACTTACGAAAATTAGCGATTTGTAAAATCTATAGATCAAAAATGACGGACAAAACGATTCCGGGCGGTCATCGAACTCTCAAAATTAATTTATTCGTCGAAAATGGCTGGACGACATTTGCAACTCTGGCATCTGAAATATTTCCATCTCTCTTTACTAAATCGGGTCTCTCTATCACTTCCAGTGTGGCAAAAAGAGACAACAACACCTCCGCGACAAGAATTTTCAATGGTGTTGCAAGAATTCAACGCTTTGTCTATGGAACTTCCGGTGTACTTGCTCTTCTTTGTTTTTGGTAGCAATTATATCGACGTTCGCCAGCATCAACATTTTAAGGATATTTCCATTCTTTAGCTTTTACCATCTTTTGCCTTTATTTAGACATACAACTTGAAATGTAACTTAAATATATATTGTGCAAATTCACAGTAACGCTTTAAAACACTACTTTAAAATCAGAGACTTTACAAAGAGTTTATAAAATCTGCATGTTATGCACGTAGCTTCTTCGAAGTCCTTTAGAATAGTTAAATCATTTTCGTATTTGGGTTCAAACATGTTTCAGAGATTTTTCGAAGAAATACCAAAAACATAACGTTTTCTGACAATTAACATGAATGTCATTGTCACTTTTCTCTCTTTTATTGTCACTGTCAATGTCAAGTCAATAGGCCCACGGAAGAAAAATTGAAGAAAAATGATTTTCCGGAAAAACATGTAGATCTAACAATGAATTATAAAGAAACCAACCACCTCTCCCCTTTTAATTTCCAAATGACACAAATCAATTAAAATTCATCTTGTTATTTCTATGAAGTTAATTGTTTACAAAATGAATTATCTAACTATAGACGCAGTTGCCCCACGTTAACATATTTATCCAAGAAAATGGTCTAAAAACCCTTTATTTGCTGCTACATTAGGCTAAAAACTGTAAATAATGTTTGTAAGTATAACGCTTCATTTAAAGTCCTTCAATTGACCTCATACAATAACTAAATATGACATGTTTACCTTGATTGCAGAAATTACAAAGTCTACGCTTGCTGGCCGCGAGAAAAGATAGGAATAAATTAATTCGATCCTGTACAACAAAATCTCAAGCTGAAGATGAAAAAGAGAAAGAACTACAGAGGATTGCTAAAGATGTAAGGAACTTTAGCATGTATTTATTTATTTCTTAAAAAAGGCTTGTTTCATGCCCCTAAGACTACCCACTGACCATGCTTGACTGTGTGACTTATGGGAACAGCAAACAGCTTATGGCTCCTACAACAGCTATAATTAAGTATATTATTATGCAAACCCTATGTCCCTGAAGACAGGGATAAAAAAGCACACCCAGACAATTTGTATTTGAACATGCATATGTAGGACCAGGACAGGTTTGGCTAGGGAGAGATTTGTTGATATCAAAATCTTCCAACATACTGTTACTGTTACAGCATTTTAATCGTCCCACTGCTGGGCACAGGCCTCCTCTCACACGGAGAAGGATTGAGCATTAATCACCATGCTTGCTCAATGCGGGTTGGTGATTTCAGACTATATAGTCCAGGTTTCCTCAAGATGTTTTCCTTCACCTTTTACAAACATACTGTTTTCAACAAATTATTATACATATATTTACTTTTTAATTTTTCAGGCCTCAATAGATGAACCACCAACAGCTTGCTGTCAATCAGGGTGCTCAAATTGTGTGTTCATAGTATGGGCTGAAGCAGTATCGGCTAAAGTGCAAAATGTTGGCCCAGAAGTCAGTGAAAAGATACTGAACATGGTGGAAGATCCATCAATGAAAGCCTACCTTGAAATGGAACTGAGACTACGAGGGCTTAAGAAATGATTGCAATGTCCTGTTTTTATTTTTTTATAGTAGATTTCTTACTCAGCACTGGCAGCAGCAGCACTTATAAAGCACTGGTACTCAGCTACATCCGGTTAGACTGGAAGCTGACCCCAACATAGTTGGGAAAAAGGCTCGGAAGATGACTTCTTACTCAGCTTCATTTGATTAGACTGGAAGCAAAACTCTCATTGTTGGTTGAAAGAAATTATGAATTTACTTACATATTTATACATAAGTATGGAAAAAGAAAACATGCTATGCTGACCCAAAATTAAAAGATAAGGGAGTGAGATTTCTGCCTTAAATGCCCCTTTATCTTTTCTAGAAAGAAAATATTAGAACATG
This sequence comes from Helicoverpa zea, assembly GCF_022581195.2. NCBI lineage: Eukaryota > Metazoa > Arthropoda > Insecta > Lepidoptera > Noctuidae > Helicoverpa > Helicoverpa zea. Next base: position 11,845,927 of record NC_061460.1, on the reverse strand, counting down.
TTTTAATGTAATGTGTAATCATTCATCTGTTCAAGTGAATTTCACATTGTCATAAATACGATATGAAATAGTTCTAAATGTTAGTCGTCACATTCATGTTTTTTTTGTGAAAATGTAGGGTGCCTGGTAAATAATGAGCTGTCTGAAAATTTGGGCAAAGCTCAAAGTTTGTAACAGCTGATAAGTTATTGTGATGAAACTCATGAATATAAATAAATTTTTTTTGGGGAAAAATTTTATAATCAAGGGTAGAATCACGTGTTCAAGTATCCGTCACTAGCTAACAGTGACAATAAATCATCCTCCAAGCCATTTTCCCAACTATGTTGGGGTCGGCTTCCAGTCTAACCGGATGTAGCTGAGTACCAGTACTTTACAAGGAGCGACTGCCCTATCTGACCTCCTCAACGCAATTACCTGGGCAACCCTTACCCCCTGGTTAGACCCTTGGTTAACAGTCATAATAAGTATATATTTTTAAAGATTTTGATTATGTATAACAAGTATTGTGATAGAACAGATTTATTATTTTGTTATTATTGTTTACTTTTTAAAAGACTTCATTATTATTTTGTTTTATGAAGTTCAGTTCCATCATAGTACAAAACACAGTATTCATTACATTCTCATGTTTAGATTAAGTCTAGAATTTTTTAAATATATATTTTGTTATAATTTAATACTAGCAAGTTTTTGTCATCTCATGTTATGCTGGAACCTTCCTTCGAGAGAATATTCTCTAAGTTTGTACTTTCTAAGTATATCTTGAACATCAATGGCTTATAAAAAGGTGAAGGAAAACATCTTGAGCGAACCTTGACTAAAGTCTGTAATCACCAACCTGCATTGAGCAAGCGTGGTGATGAACGCTCAATCCTTCTCCGTGTGAGAGGAGGCCTGTGCCCAGCAGTGGGACGATCAAAAGGCTTAACAATAAGTTCCTTGACTTAGTTCCTTCGAGAATGCAGGCTGGCCTTATTCCAGTCTCAGGTCTTTTATTTTTTTTATCTGTGTAGCCACGTTACCCATAAATGACTTACCTTTTAGGTTCTACATTTATATTCTAATTGAATTTTTTTTTTCAAACACCTTCCAAAATGTCCCCAAGTTTATGTTACAGACATTATGCATTAAATTAAATTTGCCTGCCTTCAATCAGCATTATATGTATTATGTACTTTCTTATGAAAGTACACACCATAAGAGAGTACATAAGAGGAATACATAGGAGAGATCATAAGAGACTACATAAGTGAGATCATAAGAGAGTACATAAGAGAGTACATAAGAGGAGTACATAAGAGAGTACATAAGGGAGATCATAAGAGAGTACATAAGAGGAGTACATAAGGGAGATCATAAGAGAGTACGTAAGGGAGATCATAAGAGAGTACATAAGAGGAGTACATAAGAGAGTGTATAAGAGAGTACATAAGGGAGATCTTAAGAGAGTACATAAGAGGAGTGCATAAGAGAGTACATAAGTGAGTGCATAAGAGAGTACATAAGAGAGTATATAAGTGAGTACATAAGGGAGATAATAAGAGAGTACATAAGAGGAGTACATAAGAGAGTTCATAAGGGAGATGATAAGAGAGTACATAAGTGAGTAGATAAGAGGAGCACAGAAGGAGTACATAAGGGAGATCATAAGAGAGTACATAAGAGAGTACATAAGAGAGTACATAAGAGAGTGCATAAGAGAGTACATAAGAGGAGTACATGAGAGAGTTCATAAGAGAGTACATAAGTGAGTACATAAGAGAGTACATAAGTTAGATCATAAGAGAGTACATAAGTGAGTGCACAAGAGAGTACATAAGAGAGTGCATAAGAGAGTATATAAGGGAGTACATAAGGGAGATCATAAGAGAGTACATAAGGGAGATCATAAGAGAGTACATAAGGGAGATCATAAGAGAGTACATAAGAGAGTACATAAGGGAGATCATAAGAGAGTACATAAGTGAGTACATAAGGGAGATCATAAAAGAGTACATAAGAGAGTACATAAGTGAGTGCACAAGAGAGTACATAAGAGAGTGCATAAGAGAGTATATAAGGGAGTACATAAGGGAGATCATAAGAGAGTACATAAGGGAGATCATAAGAGAGTACATAAGGGAGATCATAAGAGAGTACATCAGAGAGTACATAAGAGGAGTACATAAGAGAGTACATAAGAGGAGTACATAAGAGGGTACATAATGGAGATCATAAGAGAGTACATAAGAGAGTACATAAGGGAGATCATAAGAGAGTGCATAAGAGGAGTGCATAAGAGGAGTACATAAGAGAGTACATAAGTGAGTGCACAAGAGAGTACATAAGAGAGTGCATAAGAGAGTATATAAGGGAGTACATAAGGGAGATCATAAGAGAGTACATAAGGGAGATCATAAGAGAGTACATAAGGGAGATCATAAGAGAGTACATAAGGGAGATCATAAGAGAGTACATAAGGGAGTGCATAAGAGAGTATATAAGTGAGTACATAAGGGAGATCATGAGAGAGTACATAAGTGAGTGCATAAGGGAGATCATAAGAGAGTACATAAGAGGTGTACATAAGTGAGTGCATAAGAGTACATAAGAGGGTACATAAGAGAGATCATAAGAGAGTACATAAGAGAGTACATAAGAGGAGTACATAAGAGAGTACATAAGAGGAGTACATAAGAGGAGTACATAAGTGAGTACATAAGAGAGTACATAAGTGAGAGCATAAGGGAGATCATAAGAGAGTACATAAGGGAGATCATAAGAGAGTACATAAGAGAGATCATAAGAGAGTACATAAGGGAGATCATAAGAGGGTACATAAGAGGAGTACATAAGAGAGTACATAAGAGGAGTACATAAGAGGGTACATAATGGAGATCATCAGAGAGTACATAAGAGAGTACATAAGAGAGATCATAAGAGAGTACATAAGAGAGATCATAAGAGAGTACATAAGGGAGATCATAAGGGAGTACATAAGAGAGTACATATGAGGAGTACATAAGAGAGTACATAAGGGAGATCATAAGAGAGTACATAAGAGAGTACATAAGAGGAGTACATAAGAGAGTACATAAGTGAGTGCATAAGAGAGTATATAAGAGAGTGCATAAGAGAGTATATAAGTGAGTACATAAGGGAGATCATAAGAGAGTACATAAGGGAGATCATAAGAGAGTACATAAGAGGAGTGCATAAGAGGAGTACATAAGAGAGTGCATAAGGGAGATGATAAGAGAGTACATAAGTGAGTACATAAGAGGAGTACATAAGAGGGTACATAATGGAGATCATCAGAGAGTACATAAGAGAGTACATAAGAGAGATCATAAGAGAGTACATAAGAGAGATCATAAGAGAGTTCATAAGGGAGATGATAAGAGAGTACATAAGTGAGAAGATAAGAGGAGCACAGAAGGAGTACATAAGGGAGATCATAAGAGAGTACATAAGAGAGTACATAAGAGAGTACATAAGAGAGTGCATAAGAGAGTACATAAGAGGAGTACATGAGAGAGTTCATAAGGGAGATCATAAGAGAGTACATAAGTGAGTGCACAAGAGAGTACATAAGAGAGTGCATAAGAGAGTATATAAGGGAGTACATAAGGGAGATCATAAGAGAGTACATAAGGGAGATCATAAGAGAGTACATAAGAGAGTACATAAGGGAGATCATAAGAGAGTACATAAGTGAGTACATAAGGGAGATCATAAAAGAGTACATAAGGGAGATCATATGAGAGTACATAAGTGAGAGCATAAGGGAGATCATAAGAGAGTACATAAGGGAGATCATAAGAGAGTACATAAGAGAGTATATAAGAGAGATCATAAGAGAGTACATAAGGGAGATCATAAGAGGGTACATAAGAGGAGTACATAAGAGAGTACATAAGAGAGTACATAAGAGGAGTACATAAGAGGGTACATAATGGAGATCATCAGAGAGTACATAAGAGAGTACATAAGAGAGATCATAAGAGAGTACATAAGAGAGATCATAAGAGAGTACATAAGGGAGATCATAAGGGAGTACATAAGAGAGTACATATGAGGAGTACATAAGAGAGTACATAAGGGAGATCATAAGAGAGTACATAAGAGAGTACATAAGAGGAGTACATAAGAGAGTACATAAGTGAGTGCATAAGAGAGTATATAAGAGAGTGCATAAGAGAGTATATAAGTGAGTACATAAGGGAGATCATAAGAGAGTACATAAGGGAGATCATAAGAGAGTACATAAGAGGAGTGCATAAGAGGAGTACATAAGAGAGTGCATAAGGGAGATGATAAGAGAGTACATAAGTGAGTACATAAGAGGAGTACATAAGAGGGTACATAATGGAGATCATCAGAGAGTACATAAGAGAGTACATAAGAGAGATCATAAGAGAGTACATAAGAGATCATAAGAGAGTTCATAAGGGAGATGATAAGAGAGTACATAAGTGAGTAGATAAGAGGAGCACAGAAGGAGTACATAAGGGAGATCATAAGAGAGTACATAAGAGAGTACATAAGAGAGTGCATAAGAGAGTACATAAGAGGAGTACATGAGAGAGTTCATAAGGGATATCATAAGAGAGTACATAAGTGAGTACATAAGAGAGTACATAAGTTAGATCATAAGAGAGTACATAAGTGAGTGCACAAGAGAGTACATAAGAGAGTGCATAAGAGAGTATATAAGGGAGTACATAAGGGAGATCATAAGAGAGTACATAAGGGAGATCATAAGAGTACATAAGGGAGATCATAAGAGAGTACATAAGAGAGTACATAAGGGAGATCATAAGAGAGTACATAAGTGAGTACATAAGGGAGATCATAAAAGAGTACATAAGAGAGTACATAAGTGAGTGCACAAGAGAGTACATAAGAGAGTGCATAAGAGAGTATATAAGGGAGTACATAAGGGAGATCATAAGAGAGTACATAAGGGAGATCATAAGAGAGTACATAAGGGAGATCATAAGAGAGTACATAAGAGAGTACATCAGAGAGTACATAAGAGGAGTACATAAGAGAGTACATAAGAGGAGTACATAAGAGGGTACATAATGGAGATCATAAGAGAGTACATAAGAGAGTACATAAGGGAGATCATAAGAGAGTGCATAAGAGGAGTGCATAAGAGGAGTACATAAGAGAGTACATAAGTGAGTGCACAAGAGAGTACATAAGAGAGTGCATAAGAGAGTATATAAGGGAGTACATAAGGGAGATCATAAGAGAGTACATAAGGGAGATCATAAGAGAGTACATAAGGGAGATCATAAGAGAGTACATAAGAGAGTACATCAGAGAGTACATAAGAGGAGTACATAAGAGAGTACATAAGAGGAGTACATAAGAGGGTACATAATGGAGATCATAAGAGAGTACATAAGAGAGTACATAAGGGAGATCATAAGAGAGTGCATATGAGGAGTGCATAAGAGGAGTACATAAGAGAGTACATAAGAGAGTGCATAAGAGAGTATATAAGTGAGTACATAAGGGAGATCATAAGAGAGTACATAAGGGAGATCATAAGAGAGTACATAAGAGAGATCATAACAGAGTACATAAGGGAGATCATAAGAGAGTGCATAAGAGGAGTGCATAAGAGGAGTACATAAGAGAGTACATAAGTGAGTGCATAAGAGAGTAAATAAGAGAGTGCATAAGAGAGTATATAAGTGAATACATAAGGGAGATCATAAGAGAGTACATAAGGGAGATCATAAGAGAGTACATAAGGGAGTGCATAAGAGAGTATATAAGTGAGTACATAAGGGAGATCATAAGAGAGTACATAAGAGGTGTACATAAGTGAGTGCATAAGAGTACATAAGAGGGTACATAAGAGAGATCATAAGAGAGTACATAAGAGAGTACATAAGAGGAGTACATAAGAGAGTACATAAGAGGAGTACATAAGTGAGTACATAAGAGAGTACATAAGTGAGAGCATAAGGGAGATCATAAGAGAGTACATAAGGGAGATCATAAGAGAGTACATAAGAGATTATATAAGAGAGATCATAAGAGAGTACATAAGGGAGATCATAAGAGGGTACATAAGAGGAGTACATAAGAGAGTACATAAGAGAGTACATAAGAGGAGTACATAAGAGGGTACATAATGGAGATCATCAGAGAGTACATAAGAGAGTACATAAGAGAGATCATAAGAGAGTACATAAGAGAGATCATAAGAGAGTACATAAGGGAGATCATAAGGGAGTACATAAGAGAGTACATATGAGGAGTACATAAGAGAGTACATAAGGGAGATCATAAGAGAGTACATAAGAGAGTACATAAGAGAGTACATAAGTGAGTGAATAAGAGAGTATATAAGAGAGTGCATAAGAGAGTATATAAGTGAGTACATAAGGGAGATCATAAGAGAGTACATAAGGGAGATCATAAGAGAGTACATAAGAGGAGTGCATAAGAGGAGTACATAAGAGAGTGCATAAGGGAGATGATAAGAGAGTACATAAGTGAGTACATAAGAGGGTACATAATGGAGATCATCAGAGAGTACATAAGAGAGATCATAAGAGAGTACATAAGAGAGATCATAAGAGAGTACATAAGGGAGATCATAAGGGAGTACATAAGAGAGTACATATGAGGAGTACATAATAGAGTACATAAGGGAGATCATAAGAGAGTACATAAGAGAGTACATAAGAGGAGTACATAAGAGAGTACATAAGTGAGTGCATAAGAGAGTATATAAGAGAGTGCATAAGAGAGTATATAAGTGAGTACATAAGGGAGATCATAAGAGAGTACATAAGGGAGATCATAAGAGAGTACATAAGAGGAGTGCATAAGAGGAGTACATAAGAGAGTGCATAAGGGAGATGATAAGAGAGTACATAAGTGAGTACATAAGAGGAGTACATAAGTGAGTATATAAGAGAGTTCATAAGGGAGATAAGAGAGTACATATGTGAGTACATAAGAGGAGTACATAAGAGAGTACATAAGTGAGGACATAAGGGAGATCATAAGAGAGTACATAAGAGAGTACATAAGTGAGTACATAAGGGAGATCATAAGAGAGTACATAAGAGAGTATATAAGAGGAGTACATAAGAGAGTACATAAGTGAGAACATAAGGGAGATCATAAGAGAGTACATAAGTGAGTACATAAGGGAGATCATAAGAGAGTACATAAGAGAGTACATAAGGGAGATCATAAGAGAGTACATAAGAGGAGTACATAAAAGCGTGCATAAGGGAGTAGGTATATTAGGGTACATAAGAGAGTACCTACACAAGTGAATATATAGGAGAGCACATAAGGGTGTACGTAAGAGAGTTCAAAAGTGTGTACATAATGTACTCTCTTATGTACTCCCCTTATGTACTCTCGGTAAATTGAAATTGAAGGAAAGCAACGTAGGTGGCTCTAGCTCCCATCTTAGGCTAGGCTTTGGTAGAACCTAACTATCTACATATTTATTATCTGTGCTATGCGGCTGTTTCTAAGCCACGTTAATTTATCCTTCTAAATTATAATTCAGACTTCAAAGCTTTCGTTAGGCACATCTTCAAGTAACTTTGAACTTTATCTACCGTGTTTATTGTAGCGTGAATGTCATAATTAATCTTATAGGAGTCATAGCGACGCCCTTTAGAGGTCAAATAACAAACAACAATGTTTTTAAAGCAGGTAGGGATTGCGTTAGGTTAGAGTTAGCTTCTGCCCGGACTGCGGGATTATTCGGAAGAGTTAAGTACCGAGGTCCTGGTACACAAAGGGCTCCAGAAAGAACACAGGTGGAATTGCACGGACCAGGGAAATAGCTGGCATTAAACAAAATTAATCCTTATTTAGTCATGATAGAAAGGTATACCTACACATGATATAATTAAAGGTGAGAGCAATATCTATAAGAATAGGTACCTGCCTACCTATAGGTAGTTAGATAATACCTACGTCTCTATATATTATGTTTACGTTTTCTCTGTCTCAGACACTAAACCAAATATTTAGACAAACGGTAGACCACTTTTGTTAAGCACATTCAAGTGTGAATTAATTTTGGATAGTAACCGAAGGACCTACCTAGCAATAAGGCCTGAGGTTACGAAAATGTCTTTAAGGTTACAAGTTTCGGGTGACAAAACTTATTCCAAGCGTATCATAAACTCTAGGTTACAGACGTAGACATCAAATAAAATGTTCGTGGAATAATGAAAATATTAGCTCAAGCTAAATTATTTCGTCATTTTCTTAAGAAAAAAAAATGTTAAATAATGATGTCTTTAACTTACTTATTTGTTCAAACAATTCATTAAACCACCTATTTATATAAAGCAGAGACAAGAGAGGAAAAAAAAACAAATACTCTTTAGATTTTATTAAAAAGTTTTTATTATATCAACAGTCAACAGCAATATTCCGTTAATTACCTACACATGTACATTTATTTATACTTAATTAATATAAATAAAGCATTCGTCAACAAATCTTCGGTATTATTTAAATTGAAATACATTTATGTATTTAAGTTCTTACCGTTAATTATTTTTAAATATGGGATCAAGCTTGGGCAGTTTTTTAAACAGGAAAAATACTGTTTATCGAAATTGATTGGTAGTAAATATTTTCTAAGTAAAACCCTGAAACCCCTACTACTAAGTACCTACCTTAATTTATTCGAGAACTAACTACCTAAGTACCTACCTTAATTTATTCGAGAAAATTGGCTTCCAAACTTTCCTTTACACGTCAATGCCTACGAAATGGGAGATCATTTACTTTGATTGTCCATCATTGTATGCGATCAGGTGTGACTAGGGAGGGGAAAAGAAAGAATGCTGTTCTGGAAAAGTAGATCTTCAGCATCCCTTGATAAATGGGCTATATAATAGGATATAATATATCTATATATAGGAGAGAAATCGGACCAGTCATGATCAGCCTTTTTATCATCCCACTGCTGGGTCTTCTCACACAGAGAAGGATTGAACGTTTATGACCACGTTAACTCAATGAGTGTTATTCAGACCAACCAACAAAGTCTTCAGCTTTATAATATTAGTTTAGATACTTTGTTTGATATTAAGTTAATCTCAAAGCTGAGCAAACTCACCTATTTGTTTGCTGTAACCAAATTATGCTAATGGAATAATAAAGGAACCTTGAGAAACTTGTGTCACGTACAGTCTACGTATTACGTGAAGAGAAATCTTTTGAAGTAGGAAAATAGGTCTCTAGATTTTATTTACAGGTACCTACTGAGAATTAAGTAGGTAGGTACCCCTACTTTTAGATAGGTAAGTGGACTGTCTGCATTCGGAGTACCGTGAAGTCTCCAGAAATATCTTAATAGGTTAAATACCGAAGTGGTACCCTGAAGTAAAAGTAGGAAAATAGATTACAAGCTTTCACCTAAAAAAAAACATATCCAAATCGGTTCAAGAGCGACAGACAGATACCAGATACCTACAGACATACAGCGGTCAAACTTAACCCCCTGTTTCGGCGTCTTGGGCTAAAAATAGATATTAAAATAAGTTTAATTTTGAATTCGTTATCATGATAGGTACTTATTAATATATTACATAAACAAAAGATTAGTCGAACTGCGCAGAATTCACGTACAGAATAAATTAAAATATACCGATACGTATTTCATATACTGTTCTTCACAAAGTCAATATTTATTTACCAATCGATTTTGATAAACATCACATCTTGGCAGGGGTTTGGTATAAAACACGCAATATAAGTACACACATACATTGACATGACACACTATAATTGGTCAAAATCACACACATAACACATAAACACACATTTGACTTAAAGCTAAGGGACCTTTGTTTGTATAAGTCCGTTTGCGGGGACCGCGTGCGGGTAGCTCTAAATAGAACACAATTAATTGGTGAAGCTTGCTTTGGGAGTCCACATATCTTATTAATACTTTTAACCTTTAAATGTAGGAAAATCGTAGTACTGACTTTAAAAACATACACGCAGAGTAGAATTACAATATTTATATAAGCATGCGGGCCCCGCATGCGGTCAGAAAGACTCTATGGCAAAGGGTCCGTCTTAATAATGCTTATAAGTCATGGTCTTAGGCCTAGTTACAATAATTAGGTCCGTTACAAAAATTGTTCCAATATTTTTTTATTATATCAAAACAATATAATTTAGATACTAACTAAAATTAATATACATAGGTATATACAAGTACCTACTTTCTTATCCTTTCAGTCATTCTCAATTTCGTATAAGTTATTACCTTCCTAATTTTCTATCACATTTAGTCCATTTATTTTCTAATATAATTATGTTGAACAATTATTAAATTATACCAGACTTTTCGTCATGAATATACATATAATTCAATGGTAAATAATAATAATTATCTTAATGAGATCATTGAAATACGCGTAGGTAAGTATGATTTTGATATTGACTAAATCAATTCAATGAATTGGTTTTCCACACATTATTTCTCCTTCGGTTTACCAAATATATCTTACGGCCAGTTTCTTCATCAAAAGTTAAAGTTATGGCTAAAGTAATGTCTAAAGTAAAAGTAACGGTTAAATTCAATTTTTCTATTCGTTTTGCTGTCACTTTAGCCTTGAAAAAACGAATTTGACTGTAACTTTTACTTTAGACATTACTTTAACTTTAACTTTTGATGAAGAAACTGGCCGCAAACATCAACAATATCTCAACTAGTCTAATAATTTTAAACAAGATACGAAAACCAAATTCAAGATTCGATTATCAACCTGCTTTTATATAACAGTAACATTTAATTTAAAAATCAATTTATTAAAACTAAGTTTAAACCACGACATTCTTGAAAGTTATTTAAAGTAATTTTATCTAGTTTAACATTTGGACCAAAAACTAAGCCGCAGCCTAAACTTAGCTTCAAATAATTTTTCACTAAACTAAGAAAATTCTTATAATACAGCCTATTCATTCTCTTTGGTCTCGAAAACTTTCCAGTAAGTATATTTTTTCCTTAAACCCGAATCAATCATTTTTCCCCGTAAACCAACTAAGTAACTAAAGTAAATAGGATTAGGTATTTAAGAATAAAACTACCTTTCTATTCTTTCAGCTGAAGAATAAGTTCGTTTAAAAATAGGTTCACTGGAATTATGCTAAGACACGGATTCCCACAGTTAGTATAGAAATTGGATAAGTACTTCGTTAAGTAAAATTGATTTCAATACCCGCTTTCAGTTTTTGCTCGCGTCCTGAGAAAGAAACCTACTTACTTTACGTACCTATGGTTTTTAATAGATTTTCTGTTAGGTACATGAAATCAGTAGGCTATATTTTTACCTGCTAACACAACTTTTCAAACACGTTGTGGAATGTTTTTATTTCATAAGTAAGTATAAATAATTGTTTTTATTTTGGACCTATCTACATCTACTTTAAGTGTAAACTTATAACTATAAGTACTGAGATATATCAGCGAAAGGACAGTTACCTGATAATTAGCAATTTACTTAATATCTAACAATTAGGTATAATTAGCACATTTAAATATCTGGGGTTTCAATTTTCATTTTATTGTAATGTAAAGGTATTTTCATCGTATTTTTACTTTACTGTATAATTATATTTTTTATTTATTTTTAGCTATTCATTTTAATTTTCCATAAATACTGATAATTAATTAGGTCTTATGGTATAATCTTTAAAAAAGTCTTGAAGCATAGTCTCATAATTTTAATAGTAATTGCCAACCGCTTAATTTAGCCAATCTTAAAAATAAGATATAAATGTATACTTACTCCAACTGAAACAATTTAAAATACATCATTACCTATATAAGTGCCTTAAATAAAAGTAGGAAAACCAAAAAAGAAGTTATTAAATAAGCATGAAAGGAACTTAATTTTAAGACTAGACTGTTAAAATACTTACTTACTATTTAAAACGAAACTTTAAAGGGAAGGATCACGAAATCGTGTTCTGAAAGGATCACTAAAATTGATGCACAATCGCTGAACCAATTACGAATCGGCTTGAAAAATGCATACAATTGTTTTTAACAAACTTTGTTGTTTATGTAAACTATTGTCTTATACTAGAGGTTCACATTTAAGCTTCATATCTATGACAGCCGATGTATCCGAGATACATCGCTTCTTCTTACATTACGTGTCAGAGCCACATTGAGCGAACTGACACTTGTAAGTGACGTAAACGCTTCATGTGGTTCAACACCAACTCCACAACTCAAAATAACAATTACTTACAACCAAGTACCACAGTCATAATCTACGCAGTACAGTCTCCTCAAAGCCGCCAACTTTCTGGCTCGTGTGGCGACATCATCTTCCACCAAACTCCGTCCACACTGGTACACCATCATCCAATCATTAAACCTATCTTCCACATAGTCTTCACAATCGATCTTCACCTCATTCGGGATATCAACATCACAATCGTTTTTCAGCCAGAAATATTGCAGGGAGGTTTGTTAACGTCATTCGTCGCAGAATAGGACTACGGGGGCCGAGTGGTGGTCACGGTTGGGGATGAAGCAATCGCAGGCTGGGGGCCCGGGGGAGGAGAGGGCAGAGCCGGGCCCCGCGAGGCCGCCGCAGGACAGGCGGGCGCGATCCCTAATGTTGAGGATTGACCTGTTCAGGCCCCATAAGTCTTCGCTCTCTTCGTTCATGTTTCGGAGTAGACCAGGTTCTGGTGAAAGGAAATCTTTGTTTAGGAGTGTATTGAAAATATGAAGGCCTGTATCTATCAAAAATCTATTGCTGATTTTCAAACATTAAAATACGACTACTTACGGAATCTACTCATTGTGTTTTTTCTTCTTTCGTGGTCTTCACCTACCAGCCACCACGTTCGCATTTCTCCTTTGCCCTAAACAGAAAGACAAACCATCATAGATAAATCACAGAATTCCAAACAAGTATCAACTATTTCATTGTCAATTTTTTTGTTCGGTATCCTTCGTCAGTGAATTTTAAGATTCAAGATTTAAAGACCATGGTGGGTATATCCCATAGACATAATATGATAAACAGGACTGCGCACTTTTAACCAAAAAATGAGCCGAGTGAAACAGTAAGTACGGAGGCCGTCTGTCCCTTTCTAATACCCTATTATAGACGTAGTATATAGACGATGAGATTAAGCTATGTGAGACCAATCCGAGTTTGCTAAGATTATTAAACACAGATTGGTATTGAAGTTTTAACTTACGCAGTTTGTGACCTTAAAATACTAATATAGCCTTTTAATAATTAGCGGGAATTAGCAGTAATAAAAACAGGAAGATTTGAAGTGCAGACTGATTTTTTTGTATTTTTGGTTCACATATAGACTGCTGAGCCATTTATATAGCCTTTCTACATTTTTTGGGAAGCTGTAATAATAGTACAACAGTTTTAAAATCCATCACCCATTTTTTGACTCATTACAAGAATTCATGTTTGATTTACGAAAATGTTATTATAAGCTTATCTGTAGAACGATATATTGCAACCACCATAGGATTCACTTTCACAAGTATAAAAGCAACACTTGTTCACCATTTTAATAGTTTAAATTGATTTAATACAAAAAAATATCAACATAATTTTAAATGCTGATTACGCGCCAAGAATGTTCAGGGTTACCGCTAGAAAATAAAAAAAGCAAAATAAAAATTTATGTTGTTTATGTTTTAAGAATAAATACGAATAGATTAATGCGATTGTTATTAATTTGTTGACTTACAATTGTTAAAATAAGATAAAAATATAATTAATTGTTTTTTTGGGAAAACAAAACTGTTGATCACAACATTTCAACATTTTTTTATGGTGGCAAGGTGTTAGAAAGAGACAAACGGCCTCCGTTCTAACTATCCATCTCGGCTCGGAATTGCCTCTGTGTATTATGCAACCAATTTAGTACCTTATTGCGTTGGAATAGAGTTCATTTTCGTAAATATATATTTTGAGAGTGCGCAATCTTGTTTTAAGTATATTACATCTATGGTATATCCTTACCTTGATATTAACAATCCCTCGTTCCTTAAAATGGTATCCGCCATGTTGTTTGAGCAGGAGATACGTATCATGGCTGATGTGGATGCGTTGAGGTTCACCACTGGACTCCATCCTCGCTGCAGTGTTTACCGTGTCTCCAAAGAGACAGTATCTTGGCATCTTGACACCTACTACCCCAGCTGCACACTGGCCGCTATGAATTCCTGAGAAAGGATATGGTGATTTAAGATTTTGAGATACAAAATGTCGCAGTGTCATAGCTAAGTTCACCATTCGAACAGCCTTTTCCCAACTATGTTGGGGTTGGCATCCAGTCTAACAGGATAGAGCTGAGTACCAGTGTTTTAAAAGGAGCGACTGCCCCATCTGACCTCAACCCAGTTACCCGTCAACCCAATACTCTTTGATAAGATGGGTTGTCAGACTTTCTGGCTTCTGACTACACGTAACGACTGCTGAAGATGTCGCTTAATTAAATTAGTGAAAAAGCTGCTTCTACAGGAAAAGCTTTTCCATGTGCAGGTACAATTACTTAAAGTGATTGTGGTAAGTGGAACAGGAATTTCAAATAGGTACAAAATGTTTTTTTTTTTTAAGTTAACATCAGAGACGAGGCGTGATCTTATCATTCGTTCACGCTATTAATATACTTCGAAGTAAAAGTTCTTCCCGAAAGTTCTCTCAATTAAATTCTCGAAATATGCTTTAACTTTACCGTGAAACATTAGATAAGATATCGAGAAAACCATTTACATTAAAATTTTCCGCTCCTATCAGAACTTCAACGTAACTACTGTTAATAATATTAATTGACTCATACGAGATTCAAATTCACAAAACGTAGTATAACTTAAGTAATTCAAGTCAACTCCAGTCCTTGATTGGGGTCTTAAAAGGGTCTAGACATCGATATCTAAGGAGTACCTTTTCAATTAGTTGAAGAGTAAATCAATGCCTATTTAAGTGTTCTGTTTTCAAGGCTGTGTTGCTAGTTAGACCTGTATCAGGTCTTCATTAAAACGTCTATCCTATGGAGTAAGGAAACATAAACGAAGATGCCATTATGCAGGTAGGTCAGGCGATTTCTTCTAGGTCAAAACTGGGAACTAACGAACAATAACGAACGATTTTTAGTCTTAGAAACTGGTCGGGTCCAAAGAAGGCGCTACTTTCTTAGGAAATTTCCATTATGGCACCTCCGCTTGTCATTGTGTTCTTCATGGTCTATCCAGTGAGGATTACAAAAACTTACCTATTCTAATATGCAGTCTTGCAGCGGGCATATGTCTTGACCTGATCTTGGGCACGGAGTCCAGCACATGCAGGGCTAAAGAGGCCACTTCTGCAGCATGTCGGGAACACCTCTCTGGTAGACCTCCGACCACCATGTATGCGTCGCCTATTGTCTCCACCTGGGGTAATACATTAAGTATGATAAACCAGCAAGCAGCCACAATTTAAACAGTGTTTTTTGGAAATTTATTCTGGGCGCCGAATAAAAAGTATCCTATGTTTTAGTAAGGTTGCAATTATATTAAAATTGAGTGCTTTTGGTTAATTTTGTTCTGCTGACTAAGCGTGACTGAGGAACAAACATCCAAACCCACGAATATTCACATTAAATAATAGAAGTACGACTTTAATTATGACATATCACATGGGTATGTACAGATTTTAGGGTTTTCTGAACTCAAATAAATTGTAGGTAATATACTTGAGTGAGGGTCGTAAATCGTTAAAAATCAAGAGAGATATTCTTACTACGGCATTGAAAATCCTAACTTTATGTTAGTCAGTGACACGGTAATTATAAACGTACCTTATAAACATTGTAGTATGATATGATGGCATCGCAGCAAGTGTACAGATCATTCAGGATTTCCACCACCTGAGGGAATACAGAGTAATTTAGTAGGTATCTATTTTCAGAAACCGCTGTCGGGCGACAGGTTAATAATTTTAGTCCTTTCATCAGCTAGACATAGATATGACATAGAATTAAGACAATAGTACAATGGCAGTAGGTTATTTGTAGTAACCAAGAATAGTGCATTAAGCCCCTAGCTATTTTAAAGGGACTTACACAACTAAAATAACTTAATTATTACATAAGCCTGCTTGTACCTAACATCTTAAATGATTGATATAAGTACCACCGTAATCCCTTTCATAAACACTTAAGACAATACCAAATAATTAATGACACCTACTTAAGCAACAACCTTAATGTAACCTAATATGTATAGCTGCTTTCCCGTGGCTTTAGCTGCATCACGTGATAACTCAGTACCGCCCTCACGGGGATAAAATATAGCCTATGTTACTCAGGAAGAGTGTAGCTTTGCAACAGTTACAACATTTTTCATTTCCGTTCACTTGTTTAGGAGCAAACAAACTTACAAAAACATGACTCTTTCTATATTATACTCTAGGATAGAAGACAATATTACAGAAATTGTGGTTCAATACCTAGTTTCCAAGCCAAACAAAAAATGTTTCCCCTTTTTTTTATTATTTTATTTTATTAAATTAGTATAGCAGACAACATTACAAGAAGCGTCAATCGTGAACAGGATCTTTGAAGCAAAAGGAACCAAGTTACTCAATTGATCACAAGTGAGTGTCTCTCGCTTGGAAAGTACGTATCATAGCAACTGTTGACAAGTACGAAACCGACACATTTCCGAGAAGTTGTTCAAAAGAAATCATTGATAAATGTTCGATTTATTGCGTGAAATGGATAACTGTGTTAAGGCCAGTTCACACTTAATTAAATGGCTGGTTGAACTAGTTACAACTAGAACTTTCTAGGACTTCTAAGAGTATTTTTAAAAAACTTTTAAGGCTTTATATTAAACTGTAGTAGAGTAAATAATTTCATTTAATTAAAAAGACAAAAATATGATCTTAATTAAATTGTTGCAAAAAGAAACATTATGAATTATTTTCATGCTCAAAGTGGGCAAATTATAACTTAATGAAAGCATTTTTCAATGTCACAAAGTTACTTATATTAACTTTTTGTTTTGTTCTAAAAGTAGATTGTCTAAAAACAAAACATTTATTTTTATAATATTGATACTTAAATTAACACGACCTTTCCCTTTCAGGTGAATGACAATTATCTAATCAACTTTCATACTCAAAATTCAGGGAACTTTTTTCGCGTGTCTATTATTATAACTTTTTTTCATTACAGACCTACTCTTTGAAATTTTATAAAACAAATATAAAATGTATATTTATAACTAATCAAAACAAATTATTATTGTCAATAGAAAGTCTTTCAAAATTTTTGTTCTTAAAATAACTAAATTAGTCTGCAAGGATTTTAATTTGCTTTTGTACATTTTTTTTTGTTTTAAAAATATGTACCTACACCTATCTCTGTAACATCTAAATAGGTTGGACAGTAAAAGAGGAACGAACAAACCCGGTCCCAATTTTCATTTGGGGTAATATCTTTGTATGATGACATTATATAATTTAACTTATGAGTTCATGCTTATCTTACTATTGGCAACCCAATCCGTAAATGCTTGTGTCTATAGTGAAAAAAAATTGTCTAAAAATTACGATAAAATAGAAATACCTTACCTGCATCGGTGTGTTAGTAGCAGCTAACTTGGTGAAGCCCACGATATCACTGAAGTATATGGTGACACAGTCGAAGCTCTCTGCTTGTACCCTTTCACCGCGCTTTAATGCTTCTGCTACAGTCCTGTGGGGAAAGAAGAAAATTAGATTAATAGGATATGTAATATAGAGGATTTTTTTGTTTGAATTGTTGGTTTAGGGTACAAACCAAAAGACTCGGAAGCTATAGAACCGATTAAAAAAAAAAAAACATTGTTAGAAAGCTAGATACTCTGTTCCCGAGGAACATGGGCTGTACGCTATCCATATTATATGTAGTATTTCCCCAGGACGCGGGTAGAGGTAATAACATAAATTCAATTTATACCTATCCATTATGAATATTTCCATCTGGCTGAATTGAGAAAACTCTGACGGCAGGGCTTGCTAGGTGATTAAACCTGCAGCCCACTCGTTAGGAAGAAGGTGGTATTAAAATTCAGTTGTAAGAAATCGAGGCTTTTATCTACACAGACGAGTAAATAACATTTGTTTACCAAACGATATGAAGTCACATAACTATATCTTAAACCAGTTAACAAATAAAATTTATTTATATACTGACTCACTTTGCAGACAACTTTATTAGAGAAAAGCCAAAAAAAAAAACCGTAAAAATTACCACCACGTCGGAATACGTTACAAACCTAATTACGCGAGGCTACTACGCAGTATCTAACACAATTCTCTGATAATTAAGAACATTAACCTTGACCTTTCAGTCTTTGACCTTCGAATCTCAAGGTTAGCGACCGGTAACATCAATCATATGGCATATAAAGCTTGCTTACACGAATAAATCTGCATACTTATATGAAAAACCTATTCAAACTCATACGTCCATGAAAATAGATGCCCAAACTATTAAAAATGGTTTTGTATTTAAAAGTAATATATGTAAAATTTTAGTAAAGTTAAGCGTACCATCATTGCACTGCAAGCTTTTATTCGGCCGGCTTATTTGGGCTCTTAAATCGGTATGCAGATGAATGGAAGTCAACATTGGCCACAGAGCATCTAGGCTGATGATTGTGGCCGTGCTCGTCTATGCTATATTTCTTTTGTGGCTGAATAAGCCAATAGCTGCACGACACTTCTTGCCGAATTTGTCGCAGGTGAAGCGCGGATCGTCCACGGGTGCAGAGTTATTGATATGAATAGAAGTACACACATTAAAATGATCAGGTTTTTATTCGGCATCAGATTGATTGAAAACTTTGATTGGATTCAAGACTTTCTTAAAATAAATTGCCTACTGTCGGGTCTACTGTCGGTCGATAATTTTGTATGCGGATAATCTTAGGCAAATATTCTAGAAATCTCAACCGATGTAATCTTAGATTCAACTGTAATATCTTTAGATTTACCTTTCCTTTTGATTTGCCATTTAGACTTCTATAGTACCTTATGTTAGGCAGATAGAATTCTCTGAATCAGATATTTAAGTAATAGTTGCAAGCTTTTGAATAGTTTAGACTAAAATATTGGCAATATCAGGTCGGGAATTTATCGAGAATTTTGGCCGGCATCGAGAACAAATTAAAATATTTCTAACTGGAAATGATTTAAATACATTTTTCGTCGTACCTATTTCAAGGGTTTTCTGATTGAAAATTAATATTTTATATTTAACTGAGGTCGAAACATCAAATAGGTATATTTTATAGCAACTTATACTAGCTTTCACCCGCGGTTTCACTCGTGTTCCGAAAATCCTACTTCCCGCTGTAAATAGATAAAAAGAAGCCTTTTCTGCCGAAGGTGAAAGAGTAACAAATTCATAAGTACACACTTTCTTGTGTTTTTACGATACGATTACTTTAAAAGGTTTTCCAGCTACTGAAAATCGACCTTTGAGAATTTTATAAATGAGCTTCCATGTAAAAGTTCTTGAGATTGACTACTGGGCCGATTTGAAAAATTATTTCCGTGTTAGATAGCCCAACCATATAGAAAGGCTACTCTTCCTCCAGGTAAGGTATAGCTCCTTCGGGATGCAGATTCAACGCGAGGTTCTTTACAGCCTCTTATCGTCCCACTGCTGAACACAGGCCTCCTCTCACACAGAGAAGGATTGAGCATTAATCACCACGCTTGCTCAATGCGGGTTGGTGATTTCAGACTTTATATTCCAGGTTTCCTCACACACACCTAGTTAACATTAATTACAACTAAATTACAGTTAGTTAACAACAATACTTACCTAGGCAGCATCCTATTGAGCAAATCATCAGTCCGTCGTTTCTCCTGCAGCAGTTGTTCAGTCCTGGCTGCGACGATGGCTTCCAGGTTTGACGCATACTTCTCCATCATGGCCAGCATGTTGTCGAAGATGTTCGTTTTCCTGGACCGAAGAAGTATTGATTAAATTGTGTTTCGAGTACACGACTTTTCATCAACGAATAAGAGTCACACACTGCAGACTAAACAGTCAGCCGACAGTAAGCTCCATGGTCGGAAAAAAATATTTTTGTAAGGAATTTCGTGAATTCAATAATTGTTTTTAGTCGGTCTGATACCGGCTAAATACCTGATCATTGTAATGTGCGTACTACCATTCAACTTTATACTGATTTATAAGCTCAATAAACTATGGGCTGACTAAAAGTAATAGTTAGAGGGTACTCTAAACGTTACTTAGGTACTAACGGTGGGTTGGCCATTGGTTAAATCGGCGATTTGGCAACTGGTACTAATTTGGTTACCTACCTACCTATCGTTATAGTTAAATGGCGCAACTCATCCTTGTTACCCAAACGACATCCATTGGAATTGATTTGTTGAATGTTATTTTAATTAATGGGGTTCAAAAAAGAGAGGCGGTATATCAAGACCCATGGCCATAACCCTAGCCGGCATGCCCCTACCAGCCTGCTCCGACTTCCGGTACCTTGGTTCACTCGTCCAAAGTGACGGTGAGGTGGACAGGGACGTTACGCATCGGATCAATTCTGGATGGATGAAGTGGCGACAGGTAACTAGCACTATCTGTGACCCACGGATGCCTCTCAAACTGAGGGGCAAAATCTACAAAACCGTCATAAGACCTGTCGTCCTGTATGGATCAGAGTGTTGGGCATTGAAAAAGAAGGATGAGAAAAGAGTGCATGTAGCAGAGATGAGAATGTTGAGATGGATGTGTGGTGTTACCAGAATGGACAAAGTGAGGAATGAGTATATCAGAGGAAGCCTGAAAGTAGCGCCAGTGACAGAGAAAATGAGAGGTCAGCGTTTGTCCTGGTATGGGCATGTGATGAGACGGTGTGAAACGCATGCTACAAAGAGTGTGCTAAGTATGAATGTGGAGGGATGGAGAGGCAGAGGTAGACCGAGGAAAAGATGGATTGATTGCCTGAAAGAAGACATGAAGCAAAAAGGAGTGGATGTAAGTATGACGTCTGACAGAGAGGAATGGAAGAAAAAGACATGTTGCGCCGACCCCAAATGACTTGGGAACAGGGCAGGAAGATGATGATGAAAAAAGAGGGTCCACAATTTGGATGTAGCTATTTTTACGATGGATAAACAAACATCACATTGACACGTGCGGCACTGTGACGCACACAGAATGTCTTCTGGTCTACTTGCTTCAGCAAACAGTTACAAATTCCTAGAATATAGGCTGAAATGTGATCTTCGATGCGAACACGGGCTAGCAGTAGAGTCGCGTTGATGCTTATTTAGACTTTTTTTGTTCACGAACAATTTTGGTAGAATCTCCCTATTATAACACTTATTCAGTGCGTTTGGTCCTTGATAATCTTTTTATCTTGAGCTTTTACAAAAAATAATAATGTATTTAGACAACAATAATAAACTCTGAAGTACATTTATCCACAGCCCTGTTGACCCTTTATATTCAAAAATAGCAAGTACTTTATGTATTTTCTTAAAAAGATTAACGATTTTACATTGAATTTGAACAAATAGATTAATAAAATACACCTGATTCTCCTTTATTCAGTATAGATTTACTTAACACTTCAGAAATTGAATTATTTATGCCTTCAATTTAAGATAATCTGAACTCTTAGAATGTCTAGACAAACTCAATTAAAGATATATGAGACTGCATAATGATTGAAAACGTTAAAAATATTTGATTTTTATTCACTAGTCTAGCGGTGGATTTCTATAATCTATCCATCGATTTGCGACTGGAGATTTTGATATAAGCTCCATGTAAACTACTATTTCTCGTGGCAACTACTGCCCATACCGGGATAAAATATAGCTTATGTTACGCAGGGCTAATGTAGCTTTTCAACAGCGAAAGAATTTTCGAAGTTGGTTCGGTATTTTCAGAGCCTATAGGGTAGGAAAAAACAAACAAATAAAAAGTTTCCATTTTATTATGGGAAATTATAAGTGTAGCCACAAAATTATTTATTGGACACATGATTAAACTTCTAATTTTATAACTAAGCAACGGGGAAATGACATCGAATAATGATATTAAAAAGAAGCCTGTTTAATTAGCACCCTTTTATTATATTAGTAGGATAAAATATGTCCAATCACTAATCGCTAAACAATGGATAGATAAGTTATAGAAAGCCGCAGTGTGTCGTCATAGCGTGTTTGTCTGCAGGGTATAGACTTTATTAATCTTAAGCTTGTGGCACATTATAGCAGCACGGCAACAGCACGGCTGCAGCACGGCGTCGCCTCGAATTAAGACTACGGCGAGCGGACAGCGCGCCAACCACGCGCTGACCGCTCGCTGTCGGCGCGCCGTCCGCTCGCCGTCGGCGCGCCGGCCGCGAGGTGTAAGCTTGCTGTCACCGCAAACTCAATATTATTTTAAGACTATTATGATTGATGTTATGATTGAACACGACGTAATTACGTTGTTTCGCTGCCGGCTCGGAGTCGGCGCGCAATTAGCACGCCGTCGGCGCGCTGTACGCATGAGGACCGCTCGCTTGCAGCACGCGGGCGGCGAGTCGAGTTGTGTGGAAGCGGCAAGCACGCTGACTGCTCGCCGTTGGCTTTTTCATATTGACATTACGAAATATATTATAATATACACGATTTAATGTTCTAAATTGAATGACAACTTAAATGCTGGTGTGGAGCCGTGCTGTTGCGGTGCTGCTGTAATGTGCCACGTCCTTAAGATTGATCAGTAAAGCGTCAAACTTTGCAAGTTCGAAGGCAACTTTTGTCAATATGAAAATTCAAGAACTATTTTAGGGTTTAGTGATTGATTAGGGAACTGTGTTATCCCGCTTTTGTAGATTGTCTTACAGCCTAGTCAGCTATTAACTAAGGTACCCTGAAACTTTAGGCAGAACTCCAAGTCTCGCTAACGTCAATGCTTTTATTGGTCCCTCGGGGTGCGAATGTGAAAACCAATTTAGATTTCATTTGTGGATTAAGTTGATAAATAATTGTTGTTTTTTCTACCTTTCACAACAGTGAATATGCAGGTACTTATAATATACTTATACTTATTCATGCAGGAAGATGATGATACATGACGGATACTCATTTTAGAAGCCACTTTCTAAAGGCGAAAAATGTTGACAGGACTTTTTACACAACAAATAAAGTACTACTTAAAATAATGATTCAATCGATGTTTTTTATTTACATTAATTTCAGCTTAACTTGATTTATTTTGAAGTCATATACTTACATCCCAGCATGCATATCCTTAAGCCGGAGCCGCACAAGCCGCAAATCCGGCCTTCGATCAGGCCGCTCGCTCCAGCAAGCATTCAGCACCGCTAGCACCGCTGGCCTGGCCACCAGACCTCCTAGTGGTGGCCTGAATAGCACCCCTCCTATGGGGTGACGGACGCGGCCTATGATCTCTGTGGAAAGAAAAATGTTATGAGACTTTCAAAGAGGAGCGAAGTTGCCTTAAGGCTGGTAGGTCCGTTGCTTCTTTGCAGGTTGAAGCCACGTATTCACTGGGAAACAATGTTTCAGATACACAGTTTCTGAAACATCACGTAGATGTTTACAGCAACAATGTTTCGGAAATTCTGCCGTCCACATCGTCCACAGAAACAAAATTATATGTTTCAAACAAAATTATTTGTTTCAGAAACACGTATATTTTGTTTCTGAAACAGTGTTTATAAACAATTGTTTCTCAGTGAATACATGGCTTAAATAACGTACTACTATAACTAATGAGGAGTTCGGGTTCCTTGAGATATCTGTCAGAAATTGGTATCGATTGATCATGACAACCCAGCTTGTCATTTGGTTCTTGATCGTTTAAAACTATGTGTCTGTAGTTCAGGTAAATTATACTTCGGCCGTTCAGAGAATGCGTTCCTGACACCTATCAGTTAGTCACGACTAGTGATGGGCACAACATAACACTGAGTTCGTTACCGTTCCTTCAAAATGAACCGCCGCATTATTTTAAGATTATTTTCGTTTTAAATTGGCGGAATCATTTGTTTTATATTTTAGTTATTTAAGTGGAAACCAAAAAAAGGTAATATTCATATAATAAAATTGTTTTATTTATTCTTTGTTACAAGTACATTGAATTGAATGTGCGAACAGAATATTAATCAGACTCCGATTTGCTTGAGGAGGTGGTGTCTTCATCATCATCTTCGCCTACATGTATAATTATATTATTATCAACTAGCTGTTGCCCGCAACTTCGTCTGCGTGGGCAATATAGAATAGTCAAAATACTACTTATCCCGTAGGTGCATTCTTTCACGTGACAGTATAATTAGGATTAGCACTTAGCAGTCGCATAGATTCATTGATCAAGGTTGTGTTGTGGATGTGACCATTTATCTAAACAAAAGAAGTAAAGTTTGTGACGTTGTGTATATCTCTGGATCTAGTCAGCCAATTTGGAAAATTATTACGTATGGTGCGTAAGTAATTTTCACAGGAAACAGTTATAATCTATGTCTATATGCTTTGAGTCTGACAAAGCTGTCATTTGTACATTTTCTGCAGCTGCTGCGACTAATCAGAAGCCAGAAAGTCTGTCAGTCTTACCATGGATATCGGCTTGTGTAGTTGACTGGATTGAAGATAGGTAGATAGGTAGTCGCTCCAAGCAAAATATTGGTACTCAAACAGATTCGGTGACTGGAAGCCAACACCAACATAGTTGGGGAATAGCTGGATGGATGATAAAATGAGTCATCATCATCAGCAGGCGCATAGGGTAGGATAGTTTCACTACTGGGGAGAAACACTTGTATGACGGGGATTTTCTGTGCACTTACTCACTATGGTAAGGCTGACCCCACATTAGGCGTGCGCGATCCTCGGGCGTGTGAGTAGCGCGGGCGTCGCGAGCACGCTGCATGAACGTCGCGTTTTGCTGCCCTGCGGCATGTGTGAAGAGTGCAAGCGACGCGCTCGCGGCGAGCACGCGGCGCTCGAGTTGCGTTCTTACCCCTTCGCCTGCTATCCCCGCCGCCCGCTAAACGCCTTAGCAGTTAAACGTCAAGGAGAGCGGCGCGTGCGCGCCGCGAACGCGCTGTAGGTAAATGCCGCAGGGCAGCAAAACGCGACGTTCATGCAGCGTGCTCGCGACGCCCGCGCTACTCACACGCCCGAGGATCGCGCACGCCTAATGTGGGGGAGGCCTAAGCCGGGACTCCACCGAAATGTTTGCATTAGTTCACGAATAGGCAAAATGTACGTATCTGTGAGAGTCCACTTCATGTTTTGGTACTTGAAACCTGCAGTTTTGCCAAGATTTTCAAAATGTACGCTTGCAATTTGTCATTTCTTGGTGGAGCCAGCAAATCGAAAGGAACATAAGTGTTGTATACTGTGCGTCACTACCGCACACCGGGAAAATTTCGCTCTTGCGGAGGACGTTTATATACCATATTTTGTGTCACCCAGGACGACAGTAAGTATCCACCGAAACGCTTTCAAAGATCTGATGAACGAACAAATCAGACCTGACTTGGTCACCTGGGGCCAATCAGAGCTCTATGAAGCGATCATATGCTTTGGCTCCTACTGTTATTGTGGTTTCTGAAAATTTATTCACCTCATTCAACGATGAATGTAATTCTGATGGTACTATTAAGAACACTTGCTTAGCGCAGAAGCTGACGTTGGCAGGTCGACTCTTTTGACTTCTCGAATAGGATACCATTGGTTTTTGTGCAATGCACACCTGCAATGCATGCTGGATTAGGATAGGATACAGGTGGATAGGATTTGCAACAGAGAACAATTCTGTCTTTGTGATTGAATGACATCAAACGTAGTTTTATATAAAAGGTGTTTTTTTAGACTTGGCTCGGGTCTTACTGAGACTGTTCGTAATCGTGACCAGTGTATTTGCGATCAGAAGTTGAAAGTAAGCATGTCTCTGGTATGCGACGCGCAATTTGTACGTTTTCAGACGCATAAAGCATTTTACGTGTGTATGGTATTAAATCGAGAAAGCTCCCATTTCTTATCTGCACTTTGTATCTGGGCTTGTTCTTAAAGCTACAGAATCCTACATTACCTACCTACCTCACGCTTAGCAGCGCTTGCGAGAGACAGATACTCCTTTCTTCTAGGATTAAGTTAACATATTTTGCATCAGAAAAAATAATGGAGGTCTACTTAATACTACTCACTCAAAGTAATTTGTTTTAAGGCCACCACATTAGTGGAAGATAAGCTAAACTATGTTTATGAAAAAATCCTGATATAAACTCCATCTGTAACTTTAAATGATAATTAATTGTTATACTAAAGTCATCATTTTTGACATAATATTCAAAAAATAATTTAGATGGCACCGTTTTAAATTTGGCTGAGAACTATTATTTTCCTTTCATCAAGGTAATAATTATAATTGGATTTTGATGTGGCTCGGCAAACTGACAAACACTATTGAAATGTCTATCGAAAAATTACACTACGTGTTAAAATATGGTGAATTACGGAAAATACACAACTCCATCTGTTGAAATAATAATCCTCTATAAAGAATGTATGGTAATTTATTGTCATTTACCACCTCGCTCCTTTGACAAATTTTATGTATTTTATTTAACACAGATTACCACAGATGGAGCTACTTTAACCTTGGCTAAACACAATTTTCATTTTTTTTTTTCTTCCGAATATACTTATGAAGGTGTGATTTTCTGTGTAAAGGTTAATAATAGGCCGATCAACTAATATAAGTACAACATTCAAATGTACAGTTTTGACAAACAGATTGCGTGTCGTAATATTTTACATCTTGAATTCACAAAATTAATCATATCTTTTGATAGAGTCAATCGATTTCGATGAAACAAAAACTAAGTAATACCCCAAGTTACGTAGAATTTTTGTATGTAAGCATTGTCTGCATTGAATTCGTAGATTTTACGTGAATCCCGAACAAACAAACAGATAAACAGACAAACAGACAAAAATGACAAAAATGATGGAAATGGGTTCTGTTAGTTATCCTTTAACATGCTGGCTATTTTTTTTGCCAATTTCTTCAATGTACAAAAATTACTTTTCTACAGATTTATTATATGTATAGATAACAGAATCAATCCTGATATCTCGGTCTAACAAAAGCCGGGTAATCAAATAAAAACAGATCGAAAACACTTGAAAAACGTGGTCTATGCGCACGAAACGACAACGGACGACTGTTTTAGCGTCACAAAATGGCGGCCCATAACGCCATTTGGGGTTACCATTTTTAATCTAAGTATAAAAATGCGGTTTGGTCATAGTTTTATTTTTATTTTTCATAAAAGTTATAATTAAGTCTTATAGTCCATTATTTTCCAATTCTTAAAAAGAAAATCAAAACGTATTATTTTATATTATAACTGTATAAGAACAGATTACGATACTTGCCTGTTATTTTTAGCACAGCACTACAAAATATAAACCGCTGACATAACCTTGTAATAGCGCAGTATAGATTTAGAAAAATATTGTTTACCAAGTTATTTGACACTCAGTTTGGCACAAAATTATAACATTCATTGATTATTGATATAATAATGTTGTTTTAATGCTCCTCAATTGTTAAAACGGTAAACAACCAGCAAAAATATTTTTATCGTAACTGCAACGCCATTGCAAAGTTACGTCGTCAGTTCAATCGCGACGTGTCAGGAACGCATTCTCTGAATGGCCGAACTATAAGTATTAGAGCCCCTATATTCAGCAGACTAAACTGTAGGCTGATAGTTGACTTACGGCCAGTTTCTTCATCAAAAGTTAAAGTTAAAGTTATGGCTAAAGTAAAAGTAACGGTCAAATTCGTTTTTTCAAGGCTAAAGTGACAGCAAAACTAATAGAAAAATTGAATTTAACCGTTACTTTTACTTTAGACATTACTTTAGCCATAACTTTAACTTTAACTTTTGATGAAGAAACTGGCCGTTAATGATTGAGTTTAAAAGTAATCGTTAACCCAATCAAACTTCTCAGTCTGATATCGGCAGAATTTTGTTTGCAATGTGCTTTGTATTATGGATTTACTTATACCTAAATAATAGTTAAGGACTTACAGCCAGTTTCTTCATCAAAAGTTAAAGCCAAAGTAAAAGTCAAAGTAATGTCTAAAGTAAAAGTAACGGTCAAATTCAATTTTTCTATTAGTTTTGCTGTCACTTTAGCCTTGAAAAAACGAATTTGACCGTTACTTTTACTTTAGACATTACTTTAACTTTAACTTTTGATGAAGAAACTGGCCGTTAATGATTGAGTTTAAAAGTAATCGTTAACCCAATCAAACTTCTCAGTCTGATATCGGCAGAATTTTGTTTGCAATGTGCTTTGTATTATGGATTTACTTATACCTAAATAATAGTTAAGGACTTACAGCCAGTTTCTTCATCAAAAGTTAAAGCCAAAGTAAAAGTCAAAGTAATGTCTAAAGTAAAAGTAACGGTCAAATTCAATTTTTCTATTAGTTTTGCTGTCACTTTAGCCTTGAAAAAACGAATTTGACCGTTACTTTTACTTTAGACATTACTTTAACTTTAACTTTTGATGAAGAAACTGGCCGTTAGAAGATAGGGATGACCTACTAACGATGATTGGGTTGGGTGAAAGTGCATTTATTTTATGATTATTTTCAGTCCCAGATTATCTATACTAGTAGTATAAAACTGAAGTGTTTGCGTAAACGTGCTAATCTCAGGATCAAGTGAGCCGATTGGAAAAAAATCAAAGAACAATTTTGAAAAAAAAAATTGGATCACTTGAGTGTTATTGCGACTTGTTTTCACTTTTTATTGCGCCGTGAGTTAAACCGCTCACGAAAGCCGCTGTTTGCTAAATAAATTATGCAGAAAGGTACCTAGATTTTTATCTGATTCTAGGGAACTTGTTAGTATTCACGGAAATGGAAACCAAAAGTATTTAACAATATTTTATCAGTAAAAAACCAGAGGATTTGATTTGATTTGAGGTACCAGGAACGATTTGTTATTTAGTACTTCCTTGAATTAAAATTGTTTATGCTTTTTGAAATATTTTTCGTGGAATTCTATACGGATGAGTCGGAAGCTAGAATGTTTCGTTTGACGAATCAATAAAACTCATTTTCAGCCTTACTTGAATAATGATTCTTTGATTATCATGATTCTTGGTAGACTTCATATTTTTTCCATAAAAAAGGTCATTTTGTAAATTATTTCAATTAACACATTTTTATTTGGACCACTAGTTACTTAGTATTTATTAACATGTTTCGCTACTTTTCTTTATTTTATCTAAGTACCTTTTATACTGTTGTTAATTTGTGAAGGCTTTTAAGCAATACATATATTGGGTACGAACAAAAAACTATTTGATGTGGTTCTAGAGTATATAATAAGCAGGATTCAATCAGGAAAACCTACTGGTAAGTATAAGATTCTTTCGAAACATTTTTACATAGTTTTTCAGGCGGCTTATACTCATGAAAATAAATCAAAATAGCGATGTCTTAGGCCCCCAAACACTTTCAGTTCTTTTCGAAAAATTCCTACTGCCTTAAATGTGTACACGTGTATTGGCTTATTTCCTAATGTTTTGGTTTTAAATCTGTCTTTTCTAGAAACTTACAATTTATGTTGTATCTTTATAATAAAATTAGGTGTATGATTTATTTAGATCACATTCCATGAACATGAAAATAAAAAGAGTCTTGAATTTAAAATTAGTACCTTAAAAAAAATCAGTGAATTCAATTTGTTTATTTGTTTTTTTTTTTTGAGAAGCTATCTATAATTCTTGACTTAACCATCATCTAATTAGGGTGTCCGCTTAAACTCTTTACCATGATAAATCGAAATACTGCAGATTTAAAAATGTAAGCAAAAGGTCCATGGCATAATTACTTCAGGGCATTTTTTCACCAGCATTGTTTTTATTCCAAATTTTTGAAAGATTCAGATCAATTGCTTTCGACAGGGGATTACTGAGAGTGAAAATCTTGATGACTGTGAACACTTTATAATATATTTTTGTTAATTGGTCAAATCGGCTTTTCTTCTTCATTGCTTAACGACCGTACTTTCATATTTTTTAATAACTTTTTTCCTATGTATTTGTTTGTTTGCGTAGTATACCTACAGATCTACGAATGTTTTTAAATAAGGTGGAGGAGTTATATATGCGTAATGGCATGGCCCACAGTTTTTAGGCTTCCGTACCCAAAGGGTAAAACGGGACCCTATTGTTTTCGCTCCTCTGTCCGTCCGTCCGTCCGTCCGTCCGTCTGTTACCAGGCTGTATCTCATGAACAGTGAGTTGTTGAGTTAGTTGAGATAGTTAGAGAGTTGAAATTTTTACAGATGATGTATTTCTGTTGCAGCTGTAACAACAAATACTGAAAACTAGAATAAAATATATATTTTGGGGGCTCATTTTTGCTCTGGTACGGAACCCTTCGTGCGCGAGTCTGACTTGCACTTGGCCGGTTTTTTTACTTCGTCTTAACTTAGCTCTTAAGATTTGATTGTAAACTAACGAATTACAGAATTAGTATTGTACTGATGTCTAGATCGATCAGTCGCCCGTTCACGCCTGCATATTGTCGAAAAAAGCAAAAAAGGTCAGGTAAGCCTAGGTAAGCCTTAAGCATAGGTAAAGTTAAGTTGAAAAAAGAAAAATATAGACCATTCAGAAATGCCATAAACTACTTCCAGACAAGCGACTTGGGCTGGACTTATAATTCACTTACTTATACAAAAAAAAACACCAACTTACCAGCATTAGTAAGATTCGTATCACCCCAAGGGCCGTTCCTTCCAAGGATCTCATACAGGATAATGCCGAAGGAATACACATCTCCCTTCTGGGACCCTCGAGGTGGAGGATTGGGATCCCTCAGGAGTTCGGGAGCTCGCCACAGCATGCGACGCTCCATGCGCAGTGCGTCTTCTGCATCTGAACACCCGTCTGATGATGGAGAGCATATAAGTAGTAGTAGTTAGTAAGCACATGGATATTGATAGGGACATCATAATTGTTCTAGCAGATTTATCTTTGATCTTGATTTCTCAGATCTGAACCTATTTTTCTGTTAGGCTCGGTTAGGTAACACAGAAATATAATTTTCAAATAAAATTCTTTGAAAATTAAGAGGCATCCTTTTACTGCTCACATCATTAAACTAAACAAGGAAAGGTATGCCTATTGTACAAGAATTTTCTATCACATCTCATAAAACACGAGGCACGTATCAAAATAATATGTACGACTATAACAATAATATTTTTTCCTAAATAGTCGCTACGTTAAGATAAACAAAAATTGTTACTCCTACGGAGATAGCTAAGATACCCTTCACATATCAAATATACATACCTAATCCTGAAATTATCACGTTCATGTCATTGACCTTAACAGTCGTTGACCTTTGAAAGGCTCTAGATAAGAATAACCCGATTACAGTAAGACGAACTTGTTCAAGTTCTCAAATTCGTATTACAAGTCCCTACTTCCTCTGAGAACTTTCGAACATGTACGTGTACATAGCTTCTTGTTTATTATGAGTTAATGCTCGTATTTCCTTAGAGAAAACGTGCGCGTAACAGAAAAGTTAATATCAGTTGGGAGCTATTTTCCTTTTTATAAATTATATATTTGTTTACTTACTTACTAACTTATCCGTAGTTAAGTTTGAGTTATTTTGACTGTATATAAATTGTTTACTGCTACTAGATACTCCACTTGATATAATATTGGAGTTAGTTCAATGCACAATATTAATTATAGCCGTTTTCCCGCGGTTTTACCCGCGTCCCGTGGTAACTACTGCCCGTACCGGGATAAAATGTAGCCTATGTTACTCGTGGATAATGTAGCTTTCGAATGGTGAAAGAATTTTTTAAAACAGCCCAGTAGTTTTTGAGCCTATTCATTACAACCAAACAAACAAAGTTTTCCTCTTTATAATATTAGTATAGATGTGGAAAACCTCTAAATTGATCCTCCCATCACCGTTATTCTACACCTAGAGGCAAACCATTTCGAGCTACTCAAATCTGTGCGGTGACTTTTACTCATTACCTTTACCAAGTTATTAACCCGAATCCAAGAACGAAACAAGACACATCTCATAGTACTATTCGAACCACAAATATAGCCACAAATTCATAAACCACAGCTGCTCTAAAAAAATATAAAAATAAACTAAACCGGCCAGTTCTACCATCTATAAAACCGTTTAAAATTCAACCGGCATAAAACCTCTGTGTACGAATCAAACAGGTTTTATATCTAGGTTATAAAAGAGGTTGCATAGGTAAAACTCGGTCAGCCAGCAATTCGCAAATAGGAAACCAGGTTGGAAAAGGAATTTTATTTCATATCGGCTTTATTGAGCCAATATCCAGATTTATTTTGGTAAATTACTGCCAAATTGTTGTGGTTTTTATTGTTGGGGTAGTATGCGAATTAATTAAATAAAGTATTATTAACATAATTAATAAATAAGGCAGAACTTAATCATTTGAAAGGTCGGGATTACAATGCTCGCGTATTGCAATATTGATATGAAATTACTCCAGACACAATTCAGATATCATATGAATCAGTGACTAAGTTCTGACTGTCGTAATCCTAATTTACAAGTTTCAGGATATTTCGAATAAGTTCGAGAACAAGACTACTTAAAATAATTAAAAAAAAAAAACACTTTAAAACTAAAAACAAAACTAGTTATCAATAGGTACTCACATTTCAAATTATGAAGACCATAATCGGCAATCTGCAGCACCCATCTGCTGTCAACCAGACAGTTACTGGACGTCAAATTCCCATGGGATATCAAGGCCGAGTCATGTAGATACGTCAGTCCTCTAAGCAGGTCTGCTACTAGACTGGCCACGAACATATCGTCGAGATGTAAGTCTCTGTCAGCCAGGACTCTTGCCAGGGACCCTCGGGAGCAGTAGGCTGACACGATGCAAGCCGAACCACTTTCTACGCAGACCCCGACGAAAGCGGTCAGGTTTTCGTGGCGAAGCTCACGGATCTGTGTAAAGAGATTGGAGATTAGGTTCGAGGAGTGATGGTGGCTTGGTGACGTCGTTGCTAACAGCTACGGATAACAATAACTGATCAATGAGTTGGTTTGAATTTTGACATGTCAAACAATCTCCAATCGAAATCCAACCGATAGATGGATCGGTTATTAATCCGCAGTTAGTGACAGCTGCAAGACTCGATCAATCATATAAGCATTGCTTTGCGTGATTGGTTCGTGCATGGGTGACCTTGTCATGACGACGGTGGGTCCCGGCCATAACAATAATATGTAGCCATTTTTTATATTTTAAAATGTTTTTTATTTTTATATTTGACGCTTAAAAATGTAATTTATACCTATGTATAAAAAATAAATAATATGTAGCGACATAATTATTAATAATGTATCATATGCACACGTTTAGACTTTTTTTCTTTACTAAGTATAGTAAGTTCAACTCAGTCTTGCGCGCGGTCTTATGTGTGGGTAACCCTTGTACATACACAGTGACTTTGTGTGCGTGACCAGAGGTACAGTCGGGTACAAATACAGTTATTTAGGGGTTACGGCTGTTTAAAGAAAAACAGTTATTACGTAATTTAATGTTTATTTATTTATAATGATTCTGAATCGCTACTTGAAAAATCAAATGATGAATTTTCGGATTCGCTACTCTCACCGAGGTAAATTATAAATTTTGACTCCATGTCAAAATGTCTATAGTATTTTTCTTTTTTCTTTTGTACATGTCGACAAGTATTACCCAACATCCCTTCATCAATATGACTTAAACGTTCATTTATGAGTTTCATTATTTCCGTCTTATTTTGGTCGACATTATGCGAAGCAATACTATTTTTTAAAATTCCCCACACATTTTGTTTACATTATTATACTAGATTATACGTCTTTTTACATTCTTAGTCCACACTTTTATTTATTGTCCGCGTACCCCGAGATCTAGAAAATATGTAAGGAGTATTTAATTCATCTTAGATATTTCACCTCATTTATTTCTTAGATACTGTCAACGTCAATTTGAAAAAACTTATGAGAAAATAATGAAAAACTGTAAAATGTAATAATAAAAAGCTTTGAATGTTGTTTCATTTTTTGAAACGCTACCTGACTCCTTAAACATTTCCCCGTGAAGAACTAGACATTTCCGTAAACGACTGTACCCATAACAAAAAGCGATAAGAACACGTCATGCTCGGACGACGTCACTATCACACGAATGAAAGTTGTATATTTACAAGCCGACGCACACATAGGGCCGCGCGCAAATCTGAGTTGAACTATCTATAGTTGTAGTTAGCCTCTGTGTTAACTTGGTAGCTTTTTCGTTATTTTTATAATTTTATGTTGTCGGTGAACCTGGTGAGCCTTAGGGATTACTGGTTAAATGTCATGTAAGGAGAAACAATTATAATATTAATCTATTTACACTATGTTCTATTCATAGAACTTGACATTCAAACTAAATACACTGGGGACCAATAAAACCGGGATAGTTATTTTCATTGTGTAACCCAAAGTGTTAACACTATTGTAATAAAATTAAGGGTGTGAACTTAAAAGTTAGTCATCCGCTTATTTTATTAACAGAAAGGTTACATAATTATGCTGAACAAACAATTTTTGACCTTTAACTTAGTTTGCGAAGTGGTTTTAAGGAAAATTTGCTTCACCGATAGACCCATTACATTAATACGTCATATGATTTTTTTAATCCTAAAAAAATGGTGAAAAAAGTTAGTGATCACGCTGTAAAAAGTAATGTACCTATATTGCTTTTTCATTTATTTATTTTACAACATAATATTTTCTACATGTTTAAATACTGAATACAAAAAATATTTTAAAGTGTGGACCGATATCAGGAATAGTGTCTTATTATTGCTTATTTGAAAACAATTTAAGAGGAGCTTAAAACATTTTTACGACACTGCGCCAACATTTTTCAAAACGTTAATGTCATTGTAGCCTGTGAACTGACCCACATTTATTTCTCACGAGTGTAGTAAACATTCCTGGCAGGATCTAGGTCACTAAGAGTAGTCTTACCCTTCAACTATAAATCTTTTTTTGGGGTCACATTTAGGAAAGTTTTAGGTAGGCGTTAAGGCGTTAACACATTTGAGCCGCATTAGCTATAAGGCGTTTTATTGCGCGATATTACGATTTGTGGAAACAAAAACATTTTTTTGCGAAAATATTAATCTACATATACAACATGTAACTTAACTAGCGCACATCCTGAAATTAGTTTGTTCAGAATCGTTTACTGAATCGATTTATATCATTTTTAATATAGGTAATTTTTTTTCCCAAAAATAATTAAAACTACGGAAATTATTGTCATATTAACCCTGTACAGTCAAAACAAATTCAAATAGACCGTAACTCAAAGTATGTAATAAGACTTCGTGTATTGTCGGCTTTTTCCGTAGTCTCGTTATGTTGTGTCGAGTCAAGCGGCGCGCGACGCGATATTTGCGTGCGTAGTAGTATGACCAAAAAGTTCTCTAAGAATTGGTATAACTAATTTAGTAAATAACAATGCATATACATGTTAAATTAAAAATTCAGTGTATGTATTATGATTATAACATAATATTCTAATTGGGGTGTTTGAGGGTGTGCGTTAATTACGTTACATGTTGTATATCGAAATAAATCCTTATATCTTGGTCACGCCACCACGCGTGAATGGCTGGACTGATTAAGCTGAAAATTAGAGGGGAGGTAACTTAGACCCCGGTTTAGAAGGACATTTTTGTCACCAACCAGCTACGGGATGCAGTTATCTCGGGGCGCGGCTAAACCGCGAGCAGAAGCTAGTTCCACAATATTTTTTTTTTACAATGTTATTGTACATAGGTCTAGGGGCCACCTAAGGCACCATAGAAAATCTAATGTGCAAACGCCCTTAGTCTACAAAGTTATATTTATTAGATTATCTGATCTAAATTTAGATTGTGATTGATATAGTATTGACCATTCCAAAGAGACATTGCCTGTATACATTGATGTTTAAACAGGAATAGTTTACCACCTTCTACTAGTCTATACTAAATCATGAATATAGATACCCGCTGTTTGATTGTGCTCTAAGATATTTTAATTCATTTGTTTTAAGGTTCACCTACACATACATTTTCTTTACTATAATCTTTGTTAGCATCTCAACAAAATGTCCTTTGTAAGTTGCCCAAGGACAAAAATAAACTCAAGGTCGAAAATTATCCTTTTACTCAAACCATAAAGTTTATTGCCCTTATAAAATGTGATAGTATGGGCTTATTCGAATAGAGGCCGTTTTGTAAACTACCATAGATATGAAGAAAATAGAAGATTTAATCTAAGAGTTATACAGACTATGGGCGTATAGTAATGGAATTGGGGAAAATGACCTTGAAATATATGTTGACTAAATAAACAAATGAACTTTGATGAAAAAAATAATATATGAGGAGTAGTTAAAAAGGAGATTTAAATAAACTACAGCTACTCTCTCTGTTTTGACAGTTTTCGGTATACAAGATATAAGTAACCTACTTTTAATCCAAATGCGGGAAGTGGTTCCCTCGGGAAAATTCCTCCATTGAAAATAAAACGTCATTCTCATTTTATTTCACTTTCAGTCCATGTCTAAGTGTTCCATTCCGTCTAAGTATTTGCTTTACAGACAAACTGCTCAAAATATTCAATAACTTGAGTAATCTTTACGAATCAAATTCTTTATGAAATTAATTTGGCTGTCTCTTCTTTCCATAATTTTTCACCTTTTTACGGTAAAAAACCGCAAACATTTTTCAATCTTCCTCCAACTTATTTACTTACAAAATATTTTTTTAACTTTGTAGTGGGACCTACACTAATTGTTGACGCATCAATATTGTTCATACTGTACTTGCATTGTGTTCGCCTCCTCAGTTGTCCCGTATATCGCACTACCAACGCACGCTACTAAATATTGTGACCGTACCTAATCGTATGTAACCTAATTGGAGTCAGAAAATAAAAGTGTATTAATTAGTATTCTGTTTATTTACTTATCTCTGAACACGACACCCCACCATCTAAATTGGTGACCCCGTGTGGAGAAAGTGTGAACTGTAACCAGTGAATTTGGACTTGTAATTCAGTGAATCGGACGACCGGGGCAACTCACACAAGTGTACGTAGTGTCGGCTTAATATTAGTGCGCGTCAAATTAAGAAATTATAATGTCGTCTGAAGACAAGAAGGTCGTTATTGAAGAACATCAACTGTCGTCCATCTCCATCACAGCTAGAATTCCGGAATTTTGGAAGAAGTCGCCTAGAACATGGTTTATCCAAGCAGAAGCAGTTCTAAATCCTCAGAAGATGTCCGACGAATCAAAGTACCAGGTCCTTATTTCAAAATTACCCCCGGACGCAGTTGAGCAAGTTACACAGATCCTTGTGGATCCCCCTGAGAAAAATAAATATGAGACCTTGAAGAATAAGTTGATATTTATATATCAAGAATCCGAAGAGCGGCAAGTAAAAAAACTCATTGGCGAAATGGAATTAGGCGACCAGAAACCATCACAATTACTAAGAAAAATGCAAGACCTAGCCAGGGGACGAGTAAATAACGAAACACTCATAGTTATGTGGCAGAATCATTTACCAAATTCGGTGCGAGGAGTTTTAGCTGTAACGGAAGAAAAAGATTTAGAGAAATTAGCATCAATAGCGGATAAAATAATGGAAACGACGACTCCCATACACAGTGTTGCGACTGTCAAACAGGAACCAGGCCCATCCGGTTCTCAGGACCAAATTATTTCGGCAATAAACAAATTGAGTGATAGATTACAAAATTTAGAGTCAAGATCACGAGGCCGTTCAAATAACTGGCGAAGGAATAACTTTAGACGCAACAGATCCAGGTCAGGGTCAAGAAGTCGCACAAGGAAATTCGAAGATCCAAATTGGTTATGTTTTTACCATTATAAGTATCGCAGCAAGGCAACTAAATGTGTGGATCCATGTAACTGGAAGAAAAAACACGACAAGGACAAGCCAGCGGAAAACTAGAGTCGGTGCAGTCTGCGACGGGAGGCTGTGACCGTGCCTTCGGGAATCACCGTCTGTGTGTCAGAGACAGGAAATCGGGCTTAAACTTCTTAGTGGATAGTGGTGCAAACGTGTCAGTGTTACCGCGGAAAGTAGCCTACATGAAAGGTAATACAAGTGAGTGTTGTTATAAACTCTTTGCCGCAAATGGAACTCAGATTAACACGTATGGTACATTGTACTTAGAATTAGATTTAAATCTAAGACGAGCATTCCGTTGGTTATTTACATTAGCGGACGTACAGCAACCAATATTAGGTGCTGACTTCTTAGCTAATTTTCAGTTGTTAATTGACTTGAACGGACGAAGGTTAATCGATCAAGTAACTAATTTAAGCACCAAAGGCAATCTTTCTAATTCTAGTGAGCCCACTTTGAAAACTATCGTAAATAATTGCCCTTATTATGATTTATTATGTGAATTTCCAGAACTAACTAAACCAGTTTCGTACAAAGAAACGCCTAAACATAATGTTTGTCATCACATTGAGACCACAGGACCTCCAGTGCACGCACGAGCCAGGCAGTTACCACCAGACAGGTACGTAAAAGCTAAAAATGAGTTTAAGATTATGCAAGAGCTTGGGATTTGTAGGCCGAGTAAAAGCGCTTGGGCAAGTCCCTTGCATGTTGTTCCTAAGAAGGACGGGAATATTAGACCTTGTGGAGATTATAGACGTTTAAATGCGATTACCAAGCCTGATCGATATCCAGTTCCCCGTCTTCATGATTTTACGTATATGTTAGATAATAAAAAGGTTTTCTCAAAGCTAGATATAAATAGAGCCTATTATTGTGTGCCAGTTTCGGAAAATGACATTGAGAAAACTGCCGTCATAACACCGTTTGGTTTATTCGAATTCGTGCGTATGCCATTTGGATTAAGAAATGCTGCACAAACTTTTCAACGTTTTATGCATCATACTGTTTTACAAGACTTAGATTTTCTTTTCAATTACGTAGATGACGTCATCATTGCATCGGAAAATGAAGAGCAGCATAGAGAACATTTACGAAAAGTTTTTGAACGTTTTAATGAATTTGGTATAACGATTAATTTTTCAAAGTGTAGTTTTGGTAAAGATAAATTAGAGTTTTTGGGTTTTGAAGTCTCTACAGAAGGAATTAAACCATTAGAAGATAAAGTTAAAGCGATTATTGATTTTCCAAAGCCGGATAC
The DNA here is from genome assembly GCF_022581195.2 of Helicoverpa zea. Lineage (NCBI taxonomy): Eukaryota > Metazoa > Arthropoda > Insecta > Lepidoptera > Noctuidae > Helicoverpa > Helicoverpa zea. The sequence goes on along the minus strand of NC_061460.1, from coordinate 11,806,546 downwards.
TGTAGAGGAACTTAGAAGATTTTTAGGCATGTTAAATTTTTATAGAGCTCATATACCTCATTCAGCTGATCATCAGGCAGCGTTAAATAAATATTTAGGGAATTCAAAGCGTAAGGATAAAAGTAAAATCAATTGGACACCTGAAGCTACGAAAAATTTTGAAAAATGTAAAGATGATCTTAAAAATGCTACCTTATTGTATTTCCCATCGGCACATACACCTTTGTCATTGATGACGGACGCATCAGACACAAGTGTAGGTGCAGTATTGCAACAAAAAGTTGATGGCAATTGGAAACCTTTAGGATATTTTTCGAAAAAATTAACTGAAGCACAAAAGAAATATAGTACGTATGATAGAGAACTTTTAGCAATTTATTTAGCAATCATACATTTTCGTAATTTAGTTGAAGGACAAGAATTAATAATTTTTACAGATCATAAACCATTAACTTTCGCATTTACTAAATTAGGTACCAATAGAGAAACTTCTAGGCGAACTAGGCAAATTATGTTTATTAGTGAATTTAGTACTGACATACGACACATTAGTGGAAATAATAATATAGTTGCTGACACATTATCTAGAGTTGAAACAATAATATGTCCCACGACGTTAGATTTCGCAGAACTCGCCACTGCGCAGGAAGTTGACGAACAGCTTGCAAAATTATTGAGGGCGTCAAACAACAACAGTAAAGTAATATTGAAACGTGTAACGTTACTCGATACTGATAAACATGTTTATTGCGAAATGTCTACTAATAGTGCAAGACCATATTTACCTGAAAAATTTCGTCGCCTAGCTTTTGATTCTATTCATAATTTAAGTCATCCTGGTATTAAGACAAGTAAAAAATTAGTAAAAGATAGATATTTTTGGCCTGAAATGAATAGAGATATTGGTAAATGGGCTAAAACATGTGTAAAATGTCAAAGAGCGAAAGTTCAAAAACATACGGTTTCCGATTTAGAGTCCTTTAAAAGTACTAAACGTTTTGAGCATATACATATTGATATTATAGGACCGTTACCAACCTCGCCAGAAGGTTATAGATATTGTTTAACGATTATCGATAGATTCACTCGTTGGCCAGAGGCATTTCCACTAAAAGAGATAACTGCAGAAATCGTAGCGAAAACATTATATGAAGGTTGGATTAGTCGTTTTGGTTGTCCCATAAAGCTCACTAGTGACCAGGGTCGTCAGTTCGAAAGTAACTTATTCAAAGAATTAATGATTTTAATGGGAATTATAAAGACACGTACAACTCCGTATCATCCTCAATGTAATGGTTTAGTAGAACGTTGGCATAGATCTTTAAAAGCCGCGTTAATTGCTCGCTTAAATAATAAATGCTGGGTTGACGAATTGGCAACTGTAATGTTGGGGTTACGCACAACGATAAAATTAGATACAGGCGTAACCGCTGCACAAATGTTGTATGGCAGTAATATTAGAGTACCCGGTGACTTTTATGATACAACTGATTTGAAAATTAGCGATTCTGAAAATTTCGTAAATAAGTTAAAAGCTGTAATTGACGGGTTAAAGCCATCTAATAGGAAAAATAAGTCACCAAATAAGATTTTTGTGCATAAAGACTTGTATGATTGTGAATATATTTTTATCCGTAATGACGCAGTACGGAAACCGTTACAACCACCTTACGACGGACCATATCGCGTCATAAGTAGAGATAATAAAGTATTTTGTATTCAGTTGCCCGACCGACAAGTTAAAGTTTCTATAGATCGTCTGAAACCAGCGTACATGTTAATAGAGGATGAATCGCAATCTAAAGTAGTTGATAATAGTAATAGGGATACCGTTTGTCGAAAAGTTACGAAAAAAGTAACAATTCAAACGGACGAACCCGATAGTAAAGTTTATACTACGCGAACTGGTCGAGTAAGCAAGAAGCCATTGAAATACCGATAAATTATTTTATTGTTAAAATGTCAATTTTGCAGATTTATTTAGGACATTAGTTTCAAATTGTGGTATCGCGATCTTTAATTTCATTTACGTTGAGACGATACATCAGTATAGTGGACTAAATTAGCAAAATGGGCTCTAATCAAACGAAAGAGAACGTAATTGTAAACGAAAATGTATCTAATGTGGCCCACATGCATAATAAGCTAAATATTATTGGCATAGTGATGATAGTTATTATAATAATGTTAATCATGGTATTTGCCTACGCACTGAAACGAAGATTCATTAGAGGCGTGAGAAAATGGTTAAGAAAAGAAATGGTAGCCAGTTCTGTAGCCTTACCTAGTATTAAGGTCGAAACTGTGCAACCTCAACATACAATGAGTCCGCCGTCAACAGCCAAAGTTGTGCTGTGATAATAATATGCTGATCAAAAACCTTCGTTCTCTCAAGTGATATTATATTTGTGTGAATGTGTAGTGAATGTTAAACAGTAGTGAATGTATATTTTTTATGGCGTCATCATGTCGGATACTGGAAACTCTTGGTCATTCGTACGAGTAGGCCAAGCGTGTAATTTTATTTTTTAATATGTATAGCAGAGTAACCCGGCATGATAACTACCCTTAACGTATATCGTATATAATATAGATTATGTATATTTCATGTTACCTATTATGTATGTAATCACATTAAATGTCAAGACGGACTCTCTAGAAGTGTTCCGCAACTGTAATAGACGTATATGAGTAGTGTATTACATAGATTTAAGGCAGTTACAGGACGTATTGTGTTATATTTTGTTTTTCGATCGTAGGACATTCTGCATAGTTTGTATTGTTGGTACCGGCCGGCCACAATGACTCCAAGAGAGGAGAACAGAGTATAACACAAAGGTTAAGAACATTTTGTACTTAGTTTAAGATTTTTTTAGAAAGTTTTGTCCTGTTTGAAGATAGATTTTTTACTCTGTATTTGATATTTACTTTGTAATAATGAACATAAGTTTGAACCTGCACTCTCAGGCACGAGAGGTGTATCTTTAAATCACTAAGCCATTAGGTACAAAGCCAGTAGTACTGAGACAAACATGCGCTTATCGCACAACCCGTCAAGCATCTTGTTTCAAAGTTGTTATTGTATAAATGTATACTGTAAGCAAATTTTTGTCGAGACTGTAATTTAATAATATTGTTTGTGAACATTGTAAGCACTTCTTGGATTATATAGTAACTGGATAAGAATATATTTTTTTGTAAAAAAATCTTTTGTCAAAATTTTTTTTAAAAAAAGGGGAGGAATGATGTAGTGGGACCTACACTAATTGTTGACGCATCAATATTGTTCATACTGTACTTGCATTGTGTTCGCCTCCTCAGTTGTCCCGTATATCGCACTACCAACGCACGCTACTAAATATTGTGACCGTACCGAATCCCATGTAACCTAATTGGAGTCAGAAAATAAAAGTGTATTAATTAGTATTCGGTTTATTTACTTATCTCTGAACACGACACCCCATCATCTAAAACTTCATCAATTCCTTAACTTGGCAACTTCGGAAAGCTTACAAAATTGAGCCATTTGATTAATAATCTGTTTTACAAAATTTATGACCCATTAGATAACAAATTAATGGGCTGCGTCAAACATTTTGATATAAATAGAAAAAACCGCTATTCAAAAAAGTCGTTGGGTAAAATGAAACGTAATTTTGGCCAAGGCCAAGATATTTTACACAATGGAGACGATTGATGGTGTTCATCCAAATAATAATTATATCCAATATCGAAAAGGTAAATGTGAAAATGAAAAGATGGCTATTTTCGTAATATTGCTGAATTTTTGAACCATTTTTACTTTATCTGCCAATCAGTTATTGATATTTAAATTAAGCCTCAAATTAACGCCATGATGTCTGTCTGATATAGTGGAACCACACATTTTTATTGCATACATTCTTTCATTCTCGTTTCATTACACAACGATAAGTTGCTATAAAAGGTTGTTGGCAAAGCAGTTTATTAAGAATTACATGAAAGTTAGGTCTATTATTTATAACTAAAAATTCATCAAAATAATATGCCTACATAACTCTCCAAATTCGAATGTTCGAAATGAGTTTGAAGAAAAGAAATGTAACAAAGAATAAGAGGGAACTGGAATTGTTTAGGTATAACGGGGAAAAACGCGCCTTTTAATTTATACTTCGATAAGCACGCTTATAAACTTCTCTGCCTGGATCGTACCAGGTAGGCTATCATACGGCTTTCATTATGTATATAAGAGGGCATATCAACGCCCTCATTCGTGGAATAGTATCAGTTTATAATATGTTATATTATAGTGTTCTAAATGAAGAACACTTTCACAAAATAAAATTGAGTAAAGTTTATTGCGAAGACAATCGACACTAAAAGTATGTGTAAATAAAATCTAAAGTAATAAATTAAACTACCACCTCTGTCTAACAATTAGGTAAGCACCCAAAATATTCGTGACAAGTTGTAAGCAAAACTACGAAATTAAATAATACCTTTATCCCTTGCCACCCACAAAGGCGTAGAAATGGCTTTAACACTACCAAAGTGAGATATCCCGATAAAATCGGATCGCAATAAATTACGTACCATTTCTCTAATCCTAGGGGATCAGAAACTTTGATAAACCGTGTTTACAAGAAATTGCGTGGCTAGGAATGCATAATAAGGTTTGATGGTTTAAATTCGTTTGTTATTTATTAATCTATCAGATTTATTTGATTTTTGTTTGGAAGAAAATATCAATTGAATGTTATAAGTTGAATTTTGTGATTAAAGTAAAAACGAATTGCTTCTTTTATCTCATGATAGATATACCTAAGCATAGATAGACATGTACATAAACAGACAGATAACTAAACAAAGATATGTTTTTATTCTTATTTTTCATTCGAACAAAAAATTAAACTCTTGTACTCATTACACGACATCATTATAACTTCTTTTAAGACAACTGGCTGTTCTGTTCCACCCGCTTCCCAAGGGAACTGCTACCCGAATGAAAAGTAGCCTATATGCGGCTCTAGGCCATACGTGTACCGAATTTAATTTAAATTGGTTCAGTAGTTTGACTGCCTAGTTGGTCTAGTAATCGCGTAGCAGAATTGCTGAGTACGAAGTCTCGGGTTCAATTCATGGATTGGCAAAACCAGCCCGGAGTCTTGAAATTGGCGGTGTTAAACCCATATTCCTAGGAGGGCACGTAAAGCCAGCGTCCACGAATGCTAATCGGTAATAGTCGTCATTATAATTCCATGTCAGAGGTCGTCAGGCGGATTTGAGAAAACTCTGACACTGGGGCTTGTTAGGTGAATAAAACCACTCGTGTGTGTTCTTGTGTGTTCACTCGAAAAGAAGATGTAGTTTTGGCTTGAAACCTGACAAGATACCCACCAGTTTAAGCTCCTTCTTGATAGCTCGGGTGACATCAATGCTCTTCTTCTGCAGACGTTTGATAGCCACTATATTCCCTCTATACATGGCTATGGTAGTGTGAGCGCGACGCGTCTCCATGTCATGTTGCATTGAAGTCTGTAACAGAAGTGTGGAGTTTAGAGTAAGTAGGTAATTAAGGCTCAAGTTTAAAGACAAGCTAAACGTCCGTTTTAATTAGAACTGTTTACTACGAATTTTCACGTTTGATTTATTACGAACCAAATTCTAAAGTACTAAAGTAAACATTTGTTTTAATAAAAACGTACGTTTATACTGTCGGTACTTTCGGAATGTTGAGAAGGAAAATAAAAGGTTTTGTACAGGCAGTACACTCTCTGGTACGTATAGGTTTTTAACGGGTGGACGATCTATTTAAAATAGTCCTCTTATTGGACCCTTGCTTATTTTGTATTCGAAATCCCCGTTGTATTTCGAAGATATACGCGAGATACTATTTATTTTCTACTGTATATGACGTTAAGCTTATTCTGGGTAATTGAATTTCGTTTTTTTACCAATTTTAGGTGCAGGGAATTTTAATTTATTTAATAATTATAGTTCGGCCATTCAGAGAATGCGTTCCTGACACGTCGCGATTGAACTGACGACGTAACTTTGCAATGGCGTTGCAGTTACGATAAAAATATTTTTGCTGGTTGTTTACCGTTTTAACAATTGAGGAGCATTAAAACAACATTATTATATCAATAATCAATGAATGTAGTTACGTCGTCAGTTCAATCGCGACGTGTCAGGAACGCATTCTCTGAATGGCCGAACTTTAATTGATTTCGTATTAGGTCTGTTTAAACAAAACACATAATTACGACTTTTTTATGATAAACTAATAATGGTATAAATTCTCCACACGTGTATTATTCTCTGAAGAATAGTCGTTATAATACATTGTACATATAGAAACATGTATTTGTATTTAGTTACCCGAGTCCCGATAGAGCCTCCTAAAAAGAAAATATCCTACGTTCTCTATTCAAATATTTGCTCTAACTAGAACTAAAGCCTTTATAGATAGATAGTCCACAGCTGTGAAGGAAATAAACCAATGTTTTTTTTGTTGCCATGACAACAACAGCGAGGTGGAACGAATAGCCTATCAATTCAAAGTATCCATAAAATAGCGTTTGGTGGGAGCGAAGTCTTGGGCTTAATAACTGTTTAAAAGCTGGAGATGAGCCTTACCCTTGTTTTTTTTTTTTGGGTGGAAGTTATCACTCATCCCGTAGGATGCAACGGAAGGGACTGTCAGAATTGACTGACTAAAACCCACATTGTTCCTTCTGGAGCTAGTATACCACGGCTGCGGTGACGGTGACAGACGGCAAGACACGTACATATAGGTCCTCGACCACCGAGCTGTGACTACGCTAGTCAAGAGTCGACTCTCGACACCCAAAGACCAAGCTAGTAGTCAAGTAGAAGAAAGCGACGGTATCCCATATCTTCTCGCATCGGACCATGATTAGAACCAGGGCTGGGCACGAGAGGTCACCGCCGCCAATTGCTATCATGACAACTAATCTGTGAGCTTCATCGAGTCCTCCAGGTAATTCTTTATGAATTGTGTGTGTGTGATGCAGGTATGTCCCAAAAAAATGTGATCCTTAAAGTAAGTATATACTAATATGCGTAAGTATAAAACGTAACACGTGTAGTATAAAATAACAAACGTATTACTCAATATGTTTTTCCGCATGGGGATCTCTTTACAGTCGAATACATATGTATATTTTTGTCGGTAAAACCAATACATTTTCCATGGAATTTTACATAACTGATGTATTTGGAGATACATTTCGGATTAACCCTATGGGTGGTTTCTTTCATAATGGCAAAAATACAGCTTTATTTAGTCTAACCCTTTTCCAATTATGATGATCCCAGTAACATGGGCTTAAATTCAGTTAAAATAATAGAGAGAATGAAAACTTTATGCTCTTAGCCAAACAATTTTGGACTCTATTGCTTTCATAATAGGAGACATGTAACACGGACAGAAAATATTTGATGTTGAAATCTTTATATTGAATTCCACCTAATCACATTTATTCAACCAATTTTGGATTCTATTGCTATTGTAATATGTGCTACATATGCCGAGTAGAAAATATTAAGTGTCTAAATTCTTATTTTATCCCTATAGGTAAGGAACAGAAAACAAAATTCGTTGAGTGAAACAATTTCAAAATTCTTGTAATGTTATTTTGAAAGTGGAATACTCAGGTACATAATCTGTTATTTTAAAATTGGAATGTATGCAACGACAAGGCCGCGTTCTTCTTTCGGGAAAATTTTTGGCATTATTCCTGGCAACATTCTTTTTCAGGAGAGAATATATATTTAAGCTATCGCTTCACCAAATATAACGTAAATTACTTAGTTTAATACAGCGATGACTTTATTTTTATTTACTTTAGAAAAAATAATCGCTTCAATTTTTCCAAAAAGTAATGAATGGTTTGTAACAAAAAAGACGAAAAATGCTTTGCAATAAAATAACGACGTAAAATTATTGGTATTTTGATAAAACACGTTGCTATTCAGTATAGATTCATTGGAGAACTGTTACAATTAATATGATTATGCAATGCTTTAGTAAATTTCTAGTAAATAGTACAATTTCCGCATTGTATAACAAAACAATGTTCATTGGTAACAATTTAATATCCGATTCAATACTAGAAATGTCTGTTTTCAATTAAACTATGCATCTGTTCTGTGTTAAATTAATTTTATAATGAAAAGCGTTTAAATCAATATGTTATTCTCTTAATGCAGAATTTTAAAATAGTATTTTTCTATTTAATACTGAAATTTTAATTTAAGCCCTGGGTGAATTCATAGCCGCAAGGTGCAGCCGCGTTGCTTTGTTTCAGCGCCTTCACACTAGCTGATTTGAAGCTCGCTTTTTTCTACGCGACAAGGTAAAAAATGGTTTACAAATAAAAACACGCGACTGCCTGCAGCGCGTATCAGTAGAGAAAGCAAAATTGTGTCTAACATTTTTTTTCTGTTAGATTTTTTATAACTGACCGGTATTTGAGCATACGAAAAAAGGTTGTATCAAGATGAAGGCTGCTGTATGTTGTGTTAAACTTATTTCTAAGTTGATCTATTTTTTTATTTCATACCGGGTACAACTTATTTAGTATACCTAGTTATTAAAATAACTGGTATTATATTTGTTGAGCCATTTTGCCATTCACAATAATGACATATATATGGAGACTAAATTAATCACTAGGTGAATAAAAATTTTAGAACCAAATAGCTTTTACTAAACATTAATACAACAGCGCTTAGGAATTTCAGTAATTAGCTAAATCTATGCTAAAATACTTTGTAGAAAGAGTAGAGAAACTTTGTTAGTTATAAATTATAATTTTGTAAAGGTCTCTGCACACAGCGGGCGCGGCGCGTCGGGACGGGACGGCGACGCGACACAATGTACTAGATCGTCGCGTCACGTCGCGTCGAGCGGGACAGCTCTGTGTGGCGGCCTCCGTGATATCTAGTACATTACAACTGCTCAGTGTCGCGTCGCCGTCCCGTCCCGCCACGCTGCGGCCGCTGTGTGCAGAGACCCTAAGCATATTTTTGTAAAAGTATTAAAGTAAATTGTTTTATAATAAGGCAATTATAATAATAACTAGTAATAAACTTTTGCCGTACGTTATCGGTATCTGGATGTTGTGTAAGATTACAGCAGATAAAAGAGACAAGAGAAGATGGAAGAAGAAAACTTTGCTGCTCTGATCTCAGGTAAAATTGGCACAAGGGAAGGAGGTTAATATTTACTAGAAGTCATCATCATCCTCCGAGCCTTTTCCCAATCATATTGGGGTCGGCTTCCAGTCTAACCGGATTCAGCTGAGTACCAGTGCTTTACAAGAAGCGACTGCCTATCTGACCTCCTCAACCCAGGCAACTAACTTACCCGGGCAACCCGATACCCCTTGGTTAGACTGGTGTCAGACTTACTGGCTTCTGACTACCCGTAACGACTGCCAAGGATGTTCAATGACAGCCGGGACCTACAGTTTAACGTGCCATCCGAAACACAGTCAATGGTGTCTAAGATATACTTGAAAGTACATACAAACTTAGAAAAGTTGCATTGGTACTTGCCTGACCTGGGATCGAACCCGCGCCCTCATACTTGAAAGGTTGGTCCTTTACCCACTAGGCCACCACTAATAATACTAATAATTAATAATTAGTTAATAATTACTAGTCCACCCGTACCCCGTGCAAGGGCGGATCCACCGTTGTGGGCACGATGGGCATGCCCACAACCTTATTACCTAGACCTAGACTTGTGACATCACACTTTTACGGTTTTTTTTAAATCGATAGGCTGATGATAACACTAGGGAACAAAATAATACTTTTTTTTGTTGCATTTAATTTTATGACTGTTGTTTATTAATTCGAGATCACCATATTTTTTTTTCTAACAGCTTTAGTTTTTGAGGTACTTTTGTGTCCCAAAACTCAAAAAAATTCGCGCTCGCTACGCTCGCGGCTTTTTCACTTTGCGGTGGTTTAAGCCCAATGTCGAAAACGTTAGATTAGTATAAGTTAAAATTGAAAGTAGAAAAGGATAGCACCCCCATAACGCCCTCTTTCAGGACTTTCTGGTTAACAAGAAGCGGTGAAGAACAAAACAGCAACACAGCTGTCTATTACAATAAAATTATTATTATTTACAATAGTCACTATTTTACACTTTTTGTACAAAACAGTACCAAAACTCAAAAAATCTCGCGCTCGCTACGCTCGCGGTTTTTTCACTTAGCAGTGGCTTTTTTTTTACTTGTTTCTGTGATTTCGTGTCCCAAGACTCCAAAATTTTGCGCTCGCTACGCTCACAACTTCTTAATTTCACAGTACTTTTCCATAATTTCTATAGGTATTTTTGTGGCACAGAAAATTTCGCGCTCGCTCCACTCGCGCAAATTTATACAGTTTTATTCCACGTCTTCGCTTTTGGTTTTATAACTTGGTGACTACGACGAAATCTAAAAATGTTCTGGCTTGCTACGCTCGCGCAAAAAACAAAACTACTCACAATCTTTCCATACATAGGGGTGCTTTAGTAATGATTGCACCCGGTACATAAGCTAGAGACGGAACTGATAGTGAGCATAATATGAGTTTAGATATATTAAAAAACTTTTTAGCATTATTAGATTGGTTCGTAATTTTATTTTGTCGTTTTTTTTTTTGGGGTGCTCAATAGGTAGCAGCCCCGGGTGCCACCCGATGCTATGCCGCCACTGGTAGTTGAGAAGTGCACCAAATGCGTCAAACCCTCCCTATATTGGCTTACTGGCTACTAGAAGTTATTGATTGAAATAGGTTTGGATCGAAACTATTTTTTTTATCGGGTCCAACTTCCTCCTAAGTTTATTTTCATTCCTAATGCCAAAGTCCTGATGCTCAGAAAAAAGGAAATAATTTCATTCAAAAGTTCATAAACGACTTGCATAATTTTTAATGAGCATGTTCATGCTCCGACTTGTACTTTTCTAGTAGCCGCTTCTAGTTCCGATTTTCTAGTAGCTGTGACCACAACCTTTTTTGAGGGCTGGATCCGCGCTTGACCCCGTGGATTTGAATGCGTCCCGACGGGTACTACTTCCCACATAGTTAGAATCTATGTAGCCTACTTATGTCCTTTTCTAAGGTCTGTTTTATACAAATATGCGCTTTCATCAAAATCGGTCAAACTCAATAGACAAACTGACTTTCCTATTACAAATATTACAATATTAGTACAGATACAGTTTTGATGTGTTAATTGAACAGATTATTGCCTACTAATGAATTCAATCCAAACTGCACTTCACTTAATTACATACCTATTAACTCGAATGAGCGGTCATATTGGTTATTATTTACTCGGTCAAATCGCACATTGACCCGATTTAAAAATGGTGTCGAAATTCGATTGTAATCATGATTACAGAATCCCTAGGTTATCCCGGTCGGAATCAAACTAGTGAACTGGTCAGTTATCAGTTTTCATGAAAAAAGTAGGTCATGCTCAGAAAATTAAATGGGATTGCGGATTTTCAAATTAATTTATCGGAAAACAGCATTTTGAAATCCTCAATGTTGATAGCATATTTGATTACAATAATGTTAGTTACCAGTATTTTAAAATGAATTCAGTGAAATTAAAAAAATAAATAAAAATACTACAGAATGTGATTACGTATTCAACTGAAAATAGTCATATAAGAACTGCCTATATACTCATGGGGATCAAACACACACATACACATACTTGCAATATGAAGCAAACATAAGAACCAATTACTAAAGCAAAATACAAATATTTATACTTATAGATATAGCAAACTCACTTCACACACTATCTTATCGGAGCTGCTCGCATTATACGCCGATATAAACGTCAGATCTTTAGCTTCTATCCTACAGAGGACTGACGCCAACTTCTGCTCATATCTATAGTGACGGACCAGCAGTGCTGCAGCTAATATGGCGACCACGCACAACAATTACACAATAAGCTAAGAGGATATCAGAAACGAAACATACCATATGAAAATTGTCATAGTTGAAGCATCTATGTAATATGATTGTAGAATCGCACAAAACTACACAAAAAGATGCAGCATGAAGCAAAAAATCACTTAAAACTTTACATAATGCATTATTTATAAACATAGAAACAAAAATACATTCACCAAAAATCTTATAGGTAAGTATATCAAACTCACTTCACACACTACCTTATCAGAGCTGCTTGCATTATACGCCGATATAAACGTGAGATCTTTAGCTTCTATCCTCCAGAGGACTGACGCCAACTTCTGCTCATATCTATAGTGACGGACCAGCAGTGCTGCTGCCAATATGGCTGCCGCGGCCACTGCGGCTGCTGCTGAGAGTACCCCAGGGTCGTGGGGGAGAGAGCACTTTATGCCATCGAAGCCGCAAGCTGGTTCAGCCACAGGGGGACTTCCCCCGATCCAGGCAATGTTTGATGCTCCTACTAGTTCCTGTGGAAGATGATATAGCTTAGTTTTTTGAGTAGTATATGTTTAGGCTAGTGTCAAAAGTAAAAAAAAATAACTTAAAGGCTTTCCGTATATTCTTATCAGGTTGATAAAAGCAAAGAAACCACTTTTTATTGACTGACTGCGTTTTTCTTTGCACTTAAAAGCCTGCTATTACTTTCGCAAAATTAAACTTAAAGTATATCTTGTAAATGTAACAAATAATAAATGGTATTTGATAAATATGTCTCCGATACTACAGTAATGTAAATAAATCATTACCTAACAAGTTACATCTTGAGTTTTTGCTTTCAACAAAAATAACTTCGCCTAAAATCATAACTTAAAAACAACATTCCAAAGAAACCAATATTTTCCTTTCATCTCGAAGGATTTATCGAATCCATTCATAACAAGAACCAATGTCCAGCTGACTACTATAAGAAACGCATTACATAACTCCTAAGTCCCAGGCTATTTGAGCCCTTATTTATATTTTATGAGAAAACTGTTTCCAAAGACCATCAATCATTAGTGCCTTTCAACGATCAGATCATCCAAATATCAAAAGTATAGCACAGAATAAACATTAAACATGTACAGTTGTGAAAGTACTTACTAACGTTCGTAAAAATGTCACTCAAACACACACGCATGTACATCGACAAGCTTTTATCGGCGCTATCGGTGCTGTCAGTACTGAGTGTCGTGCATCGAGCACATGCGTCTGTGAGTGACATTGTTACGAACGTTAGCACGTAGCTTCACTACTGTTCACAAGAAAATATATTTGAACTGTGGTATTAGTGTCGTCTATTTATAGTCTCAAAAGTAGGTGAAATATATTTGGAATTACGTAATGTAATAAATTGCCTGCCACGATTTAGTTTGAATCTCTAAATCCAATTCACGCGTCCTTTTTTTGGGGGAAATCAACGAATGATCCGCAAATCCCTGAAAATCTCGTTGAGGAAATGTCAGACTCTTACCAACTAACCCCATCTTTATTCCTTTTGGAACCCTTTGTGTACCAGAAATCGTGGTAACTCTTTCGTAATATCCCGGCAGCCCAATTGCTAATTGCTTCCTTGTGATTTAACAGACTGATAAACGGACAACTTTTAAGGAGGGATTACCAGTGAAGAAAACAAAAAGCTTTTAGGCCATATTTAATTTGATTTGAGAGCAATGATCTTTAATGCAGACAAGGATAAATTACACTTTTTCACGTTTATAAGGATTGTAGCGGTACTACAACTGACAACACCGCCATCTACACATTCGGAGACGCAACTATCAACAACTATCCTGCATCGCACATGCAGTGTTCGCGCGCACAGTGAACACAGACAGATCACCCCGACAACAACTGTAGGGCAGTAGCCCACCGGACAAAAACACCTGTCCGGTCGGAGGATCCTCCCTTTACCGCGACCTTTACTCTCTGCTCTCATACCTCCACAGGATAATAATTATAATTGGACCAAATAAGACCATTTAGTACATTGCTGAAATACCACGCGGATCAAGTCGTGGACTCTAGTCGTGTCTAGTAGAGTCATATTACTCTTTTTACTTATTTCATTCTATCATCCTTTTGCTTCGATAAACATGTTTTCAATAGAACTTCATTTACTTAGTAGGACTCCATATTTTTGTAAGGAACATCGGGAAAATATTATTAGTGGTCAGCGATGCATATATTACGATAACTGTTATGCTCCTAATATTCCTTTCATTGGGTACATTGTAACAAACAAGGTTATGGTTATCAAATTACTTGATTTGTTTTAGTGATTTTCAAAAGGCTGTAGGAAAATCATTGTACTGCAAAAAAACTGGCAAATTAGAGGCCTAGTATCTTTTTTTCAGATCTGAATATTTATTCTTGAACTTTTTTAAATCTCTACATAAGTTTCCACGTGAGAAAAGGCTCCAAAAGCAAGATGGGTGGGCTTTAATCAGTTAGAGTCTGACACTCCTTTCTGCTTCAACCACATTGGAAAGAGTCATTTGAAAATTTCCCATATAGCAAGAAAAACCCAGAGAACAAACATACATAAGCACTGAAATAATGACTAGCTGGTGAGAGTGAGAATGACTATATCCTGACTGAACCTCCTCCTTTCTGTGATGAATGAAAAACGAATGTGTGTGTGAATTAATATTAAATAATAATTGCACACTTACCGGCAAAAAATCCGAGGCATTCACATATCGGAAGGTAGCGACAGGCTGAGCGCTCCAACCGCCAGGAACATTGGTGTCAGCCACCAAGCCGATGACTGTGAAGTTGCCCTCAGCATCACCTGCACTGTCCATGTTTACCTAAACAAAAGAAAACATTATGTTTGGAATATTGATCTTCAATTGTTTTCTGCGCAACACCTATTGGCTGAAGCCTTTCGGGGCTGCGGGATTGTTCGAAAGAGTTACAGCGTTCCTGGTTTATAAAGAGCTCTAGAAAGAACATGGTGAGTTTTATTCAGTATAAGAGTGTGACACTCCCTTTTAGTGAGGGGTCTATAGATGATTTCTTATCACATATAAAAGGAGTTCACATGATTGTTACTTAGGTACGAAATGATGAACAAGCCGTTTTCCCGCAGTTTCACCTGCGTCCCTTGGGAACCACTGCCCGTACCGGTATAAAATATGTAGTTTTCCAACGGGGAAAGAGTTTTTAAATCGATAAAATCGTTTTTGAGATTATCCATTACAAACAAAAATACTAATATTTTCTCTTTGTAATACTAAATAGAATAGATTTTCTAACGTAACTGGAACGCAATATCCACGCATTCATTATGGCAATTTAAATACAATCTGACCTTATTTGATCATGATCATTTTATTATGAAACGGCTTCATCAATTCAGATAAATTAGAACATGCGATAATAATATTGTAATGAAATATGCGAAAGTACGAAAATTGATAAGTAAACAAATATTCTGTGCAGAGAAGATAAAACACATCAATATCACCACGGTTCCTTAAGGCAGCATTAAATACAGTCATACAAAAAGAAATGAATTTAATTATCTATTTGATCAACAAAGAGAAACGACATAATGAGTATTAATACCTGCTACTCTTAAATAATAATGGTAGGGAATAAAATTGATATTTCCCGTTCAGAAATGTATAAAAGAGAGAGGAAAGTATCGCAGAATATATTTTATATGATTACATGATCCGTGTTTTTTATCCTCTTTCCGTCTCTGTCTAACACTTAGAGCCCTCAAACACTGAAGACTAAAGGGCCGCGCAGAGATTTAGCCCCATGGTTGGCAGATATTTTATTTTAAAAGTTAAATTGTGAATTGATTGGATTCAAAATTTGATACACGGTATTCAAAATTCATTAGTTGGTCTAAAAACTTTTTATAGTTCGGCCATTCAGAGAATGCGTTCCTGACACGTCGCGATTGAACTGACGACGTAACTACATTCATTGATTATTGATATAATAATGTTGTTTTAATGCTCCTCAATTGTTAAAACGGTAAACAACCAGCAAAAATATTTTTATCGTAACTGCAACGCCATTGCAAAGTTACGTCGTCAGTTCAATCGCGACGTGTCAGGAACGCATTCTCTGAATGGCCGAACTATAGTCAGTATAATATCAGTCGAATAAATGACCGCTGTATTTTTCATCTCCACACTGGTTTATGAGATCGATCAAACTATCGGCCGACTAAAAGTTTGCAGTATACGACGCCGCGACGGCTGTTATATTTAAACAATGCAGAGTTTCGAACACGGTAATCTATAAAATGGCCCGAGAGATTTGGGAACACAACGTTCCCTTAATAGTCCCATCACTCTAAGCTCTTAAGAAAATATTACGAGCTATTGAACATCATCTTTTTGTAATTTGAGCAAAAAAATAGAAATTATTAAAAGTAAAAATGATTTTGATATTTTATTTCATTTTTTCCTGCATTTCCCAGAGTATAAACCTAATTTATAAATGTTTAATTTAATGGCTGAACCTGCTGAGAATATCTTTGGAGTTTCATCTGTCTTGAGTAATATTTTTTGTGTGAAAGAAAACCCTTGGAAGCAGTTAGTATGCTCGTATACCATTATGGATTTGTTTGTGTGAACGCGCTAATCTCAGGAACGAGTGTTTTCAGAAATTTTATTTTAGTATTACATGGCGTATCAAGGAAGGCTGCCGAATATGTTAACTTTATATGGGGGTGAAATCGTGGTGGCCTAGTGGGCAAAGAACCAACCTCTCGAGTATGAGGGCTCGGGTTCGATTCCAGGTCAGGCAAGTACCAATGCAACTTTTCTAAGTTTGTATGTACTTTCTAAGTATATCTTAGACACCAATGACTGTGTTACGGGTGGCACGTTAAACTGTAGGTCCCGGCTGTCATTGAACATCCTTGGCAGTCGTTACGGGTAGTCAGAAGCCAGTAAGTCTGACACCAGTCTAACCTAACCTATGGGGTATCGGGTTGCCCGGGTAACTGGGTTGAGGAGGTCAAATAGGCAGTCGCTTCTTGTAAAGCACTGGTACTCAACTGAATCCGGTTAGACTGGAAGCCGACCCCAACATAGTTTTGGAAAAGGCTCGGAGGATGATATGGGGGTGAAATCGCTGACGGAAATCTGTTAAGAATAAGTTCGTAATTAAAATTCTCAACTTGGAGAACGACAGCAACAGTTGTGTTGCCTATAAATAAATAATAAATCCACAGTTCTCAGAACCGATGAACATCTATAAATAAATCAAAGTTCACAGAAATACGTCTTCTACATTTTTGGTTTAAAATTCAAAACCAACATTTGCATTTTCTTCGAATAATTTTGACAGCAACGTAGGCGTTTGAAGAAAATAAGGCCTCGACAAATGTAAACAAAAACTTTTTTCGAAAACTTTACTTAAAATCAGAGCAGTGTTTTTTTGCTGGAAAGTACAATCATAAGTTTGGGAATCCCCCTCTTACGGCCTCTCCTAATATTCCATCTATCTGTTGTTTTTGTTTACTAGAGATAGAAAGATATTACATGTATGTGTTTAAATTATTGTAATATACGGTATTTATTTACAATTTTAACATTTACATTATCTTAAAAAAAAATTAACGTATATTTACATTAAAAAAAAAAACTTAAAACTAATAAAGTGCGTCTACAAATTGATCCTCATCGCCACCCGGCTGTGTACCCAAAAGGCTGGCTATAATAATGTAATAGAGTAATCATGAATATTGGTGATAGTTGTTATACGATTGTCCAATGAAAACAATCTTTTACTCATATTATTCTGAGTATACATTTTAATGTATCCTTATCGGAGTAATCTGATTCGGAAAATTATTTTAAGTATTTTTTCGTTAAAAATAAGAATTCATGTTTGAAGAGTATATTAACAATTAATTTAAGAGTATTACCGAATCCTATTAACTGATTTTTAGAAATGATCTGTGCAGAGAAAAATAAAAATAAAGCGTTTTAGGGAAATATATGTACAAGAGTAGATACACAGCAGGAAAATGCAGAATTTTTTATTGTAATTTTTTCCTTATTTTGATTAGTTGGACACGTACGTTAGATCACATTAACGTTCTTTCACCCGAACAAAATTTCATTATTTTTTTCTAACCCTCTTCATGTACCTTCAAGTAGTTTGTAAATTATAATTGAAGTGTAAATCATAACATATTTTGAGACGGTGAAAATAATAGTTTCATTTATTTTTAATTTAGCAGAAGCTGAAAAAGGATTAAAAAATATATTTAGAATAGAATTTCAGTAACGCCTCGAGCTTACAATAATTTTATTTATGTGGGTAAATACATGCTACATTTACATAAGAAACCACAAAGGTGATTGTTTGATATTTATTTTTACTTCATTGAGAATAGAAAAAGATAATCTTTTGACATTTCATTGTTCTTAACAGAATACCTAATTAAAAATAATTGAAAAGATTCAAATATAGGGTATTTTGTCCGGATTTTTATTTTAAAAAACCACAACTCTCACGTTTATATATATATTTGTTATCCTTGTTTTCTATTTATATGATTACCACATTTTCAGAACAGACATTACCTCAATCATGGGGCTTAATTTGACCTAAATCTCATCAGTCATTTTATCGTGAAAGAGCTACAAATTTTCCTTTGTGCTATACATTTATATGAGCGAAATTGTATGCAGGCAAAGAGATAGGCCACCACATATGTATCACCAAGTATAGTTATCGGCACGAATCTTAAGCTCTGACCTTCACCTGCGCAGAAGTAATTTATTGGGTCCCTTTTGTGGTATGAAGTGAGGCGCGGGGGCGGGCTAAAGCGGTGATTGGCCCGCAGTGTATCGCGTCATAGCCGTCACTCAGGATTGGTTCTTTGCTAATAAATCACTTCTGCGCAGATGTAGGTCAGAGCTCAAGATTCGTGCCGATAACTATACGATATTGAATCCCTAGCTCGGAGATGCCCAAGGAGAATTCCCTAACCTTAGTGAGGTCTTTGTCCAGCCATGGACGTATTAGGATGTGATGACGAAAATAATTTATCTCGTAAAAACCAAACATCATAGCTGAAACACTACTACCCGTGTCGTGAAAAGAATATTTCTAATCTTTTATTTAATAGGGTTAATTCGGTTTTTTCAAAGTCGTGGTGGCCTAGTGGGTAAAGGACCAACCTCTCAAGTATGAGGACGCGGGTTCGATCCCAGGTCAGCCAAGTACCAATGCAACTTTTCTAAGTTTGTATGTACTTTCTAAGTATATCTTAGACACCATGGACTGTGTTTCGGATGGCACGTTAAACTGTAGGTCCCGGCTGTCATTGAACATCCTTGGCAGTCGTTACGGGTAGTCAGAAGCCAGTAAGTCTGACACCAGTCTAACCAAGGGGTATCGGGTTGCTCGGGTAACTGGGTTGAGGAGGTCAGATAGGCAGTCGCTTCTTGTAAAGCACTGGTACTCAGCTGAATCCGGTTAGACTGGAAGCCGACCCCAACATGATTGGGAAAAGGCTCGGAGGATGATGATGAATTAGGTTTTTTCATGAATGTTTTCCCGAATTTTGGGACAAGGCCTTGAAAAGGTCTCTCACCTTTGTTCATCTGTGGGCGCTTTTAGATGTACCGTAGATAATATAAAATACAGCGAAGAAAAATTTTGTAGAGCAGGAAAATGAGAAAAAATAGAGAGACAAAACTACGAATAAACAACGATAAAGCCTACTTAGTCGATATTATCCGTAACGATTATTGTTATATCGATTATTCCATTTGCTGACGCTTTCAATACCGTGTTTTATCTACTAATGGGCTATTTTGTTTGCGTGTCCAGAGTAAATGAAGTTTTCTTTATTTCTATGTTTTCTTTATCTTTCATTTTGAAGGTTTTGTTTAAGGTCTCAATAGGGATTAATTTGGACTTTTACTTTCTATTATTTACACACGAAAAACTAGTCAGACCATGAGGAGAGTAAAGTAGGTATCTATATTAAAAAAAAATATTAACCCAATGATTTTTAAAATGTCGTCGCTAATAAATGTTTTCTCACAACCTGAGTTGCAGTTGATTATGATTCGACGTAATGAATGTGGAAACCACCACAAAATTCTTCGATATAATCATTTTCTTTCATAAGAACTCCATGAAACTTTCCTATGGTTTATGTAACTTTCCGTTTTTCTTTTATTTTTACCTGTTTATCAGTGCAACACGCGCTGATGACAACCAATCATAGCCTATTGATATTTTGGGAGATTACAGTGAACGACTTATGATTGGAGGAATGTTTTGGCCGATTTTGTATGAATAGAACTGTAATAGATGAATGTATATCTATTAAGTATATAAAAATAAGCTGGGTTTTCCTTCCTGACGCTATAACTCCAGAACGCACGAACCGATTTCCAAGGTTTTGCATTCGTTAGAAAGGTCTTGGGACATTAGGAATTCAGGAAAAAATTCAACAGAAAAGCGGGAAAATCTTTAAAACGAAGCCATCTTTTGGCGAAACAGAGTTCGCCAGATTTGCTAGTTACATATACAATTTAGTGAATGTGTGGTAGAACGATGATAATGGCATCCTGGGCGATTGTCAGCCACGTCGCCAGTTCTCATTGTAATGAGATCAGCCAGTTCCGCCGGACATACTATTTGTGCTCGTACATAGCCCAATGTGACGGCAGTCTGGCACGACCACAGAATCATGAACAGACGTATAGATAGATAGGTTGGACAGGATGGGTCCTTATCGTGCTTAGTAGAAAATAAGTATAGTTCATAAGTGAGGAATTGTAACGGGTTTCTGTGGTCTATGATTTATTAATTTTGTTATATATTTGAATGGCTGTCTTCCATAGTTTGATAAATAAATACTAATTATAATAATAATGGCGTCTACGGCTGATTTCGGCCACGGCGGCTGTTCTCATTTAAGGAGATCAGCCAGCTGCGCACGACATATTATAGTGCACGAGCATTTGCGCGAACACGGGTGCACTCCCTATTCCTCTCCTAGCCCGATGGGACGGCAATCCGACACGACCGGAAAGAGATCAGGCGCAGGACCGACATTTACGTGCTCTCCGATGCACGGGTGAATCAATCACCAACTTCCAGACTACGGGCTGCTTTGTGAAAGTTTTTAAGAAAACCCACAAAGCGATTTCGGCCCGACCCGGGAATCGAAACCGAGACCTCGAGCACAGCAGCCGCGCTTGCGACCGCTAGACCAACGAGTCGAATCGAATGACTGCATTCGATTCGAGGCAGTAATACTAATTACTGCCTTACTGTATATACTGCCAACACGTTTAATATTCATGTCAAGGATCTTCCATTACTATTGCGTTAATGTAGGAATGCAAATTATACCTCTTACTACGATAAGAAGAATTCTACTATACATGTATATTTAACTACTAGCTTCTGCCCGCGACTTCGTACGCGGATCCTGTCCCTTATGCCAGCGACTACGGGGTCAGCAAAATCAAAGATCTGAATCATCTGATATTGAATTTTAAGGGCCCGTTGACTTGAAAACAACGGAATACGCATAGCCATTAGAAATGTTCCATATATTTAATTTTTGTACTTTAACGGCAAAAGCACAGCAGACAAAACAAAACGCTGAGAACTGAACCGCAATAGACGTGACCATAGGGATAAAAGTAGTGATTCTAATTAGTCCGCATTTAAGTTGTGTATGGCAAAAATATTACACGTATTATTACGTAAAAAAACATTAAATGTTACTGAGATGACAAAGTCGTGATGACTTAGTGGAAGTCGTGGTGGTTTAGTGGGTAGAGAACCAATCTCTCAAGTATGAGCGTGCGTCTTTAATTCCAGGTCTGGCAAGTACCTGCCAATGCAACTTTTCTAATTTCGTATGTACTTTCTACGTATATTTTGGATACCAATGACCGTTATTTGGAGGGGATGTTAAACTGTAGGTTCCGGCTGTCATTGAACATTCTTGGCAGTCGTTATGGGTAGTCAGAACCCAGTAAGTCTGACCAGTTTTACCGAGGGGTGTTGGGGGTTGAGCGGTTAACCGGGTTGTGGAGGTCAAATAGGCAGTCGCTCCTTTTAAAACACTGGTAATCAGTTGCATCGTGACTGGAAGTCGACCCTAACATAATTGGGACAAAGGCTCTTGAGATAATAACGACAATAATAATGAGGTATAAGCATCGCAGGATATCTGAGGCTGATGACGGGGAGTAGCGACCCCGCGGGGCATATATACTGAGTTCTCCAGGGAGAGTATACTGTCCCCCATCTCCGGCCGGTCGGAGTGAACCATGACGAGGGTAGGTCTCACGCCTCTGGCTTGGCTTGACCATCCAGAATGGAGTCGCTTGAGCAGGGTTAGTAGCCCTGCTCGGAGGATAAGTGCTTCGTGGTAAGTGACCCACAGGGAGCGCGTAATCTGCGTTTAAAATCCGCCGAGGTATCCTCACACTTCAGCCGCTCATGTCCCTGTTGCTCTTTTGTTGCTATTCAGTGACAGATTCCCGGGGGCCCAGTAAGTGAGCTGGCGAGTCTCCACCTGCCATTTTTACATGTATCTAATACATTGTCATCGGCAGGAGCCATAGTTCCCG
Source organism: Helicoverpa zea (assembly GCF_022581195.2). Taxonomy (NCBI): domain Eukaryota; kingdom Metazoa; phylum Arthropoda; class Insecta; order Lepidoptera; family Noctuidae; genus Helicoverpa; species Helicoverpa zea. The sequence goes on along the minus strand of NC_061460.1, from coordinate 11,783,975 downwards.
TAGTTTCCCCATTCCTAGTCCATTAGCCTCCCATCACAATAGCCCAAGTGGTATTCATCCACAGTTTGCAATGGTATAGCACAGATTGTCTTTTTTTTAACGACGTTCACCGGGGATTGTCCTTGGGTTCATTTCTATAGTGTATAAAGGGATAATTGTCGGTTTTGTGTCACCATTTCATTAAAGTTGTCTCAAAAGGGCTTCAGCGTGTTGGCTTTGGCCTCACGTTTGCCTCCCAAAAATTCGGAACTCTGTAGTCCCGAGGTCTGGAAGAGACATACAAAATAATAATGAGATATATATAACGCAAAAAATTCGGAGAGTGGGGGCTCGTGACGCCACGTCTAGGTATGTAAAATTTGTACTAAGCAGTGACTTAACACAAAATTCAAGGGTGTTATATCTTTGTTATTATTTGTTTGTGAGAAGGAGAAAAGAAAAAATACGTGTCCATTATTTTAGGGTTATCTAAAAGACGGACTAATTACTTTTTTTGATTCACCATACCTATTTCATAACATTCATTTCTATACATTTCAAGTGTAGTATTGCTCTTGAAGTTCCACATCAGGTGTTTCAGATCTTCGATGTTTATACGTCGAAATAGAGAGTGCTTATCAGATTGAACCACTTTTGCTAAAACGTCATATCTTTATAAGCTATAGTCTAGCTGGGCTCCTGGGTTTCCACATCAGGTGTTTTACATCTTCAATTTTTATAAGTCAACAGAGAGTGCTTATCAGATTGAACAACTTTTGCTAAAACGTCATACCTCTATATGCTATAGTCTAGCTGGGCCCCTGGAGTTCCACATCAGGTGTTTTAGATCTTCAATTTGTATAAGTCAATAGAAAGTGCTTATCAAATTGAACAACTTTTGCTAAAACGGCATACCTGTATATGGTACAGAGAAGCTGGGCTCTTGGGGTTCCACATCAGGTGTTCCAGATCTTCAAATTTATTATCTCAGCTGAAAATGCTCATCACATGAAACAATTTTTGCCATGACACCATTTTTGTATCTCTTATAGTTTTGTTGGTCTGTTGGTGTTCTGCATCAGGTCTTCAAGTTTCGAAGATAAATTATAGCCTATATGTTGACCAGGCTTAATACTGATACAACAAAGAAAAAATCATTGAAATCCGTTCAGTAGTTCGGAAGATTAGCGTGTACAAACAAACAGACATACAGACATACAGACAGAATTTTTTTTTTTGATTTGTGCTCCATTACTGTTTCTAAACCCCACCCAATTATTATTTTTTTAATATATTCAATGTACAGACACAGTTTTTTTACAGATTTATTATATGTATAGATATTTGAGCGGCATTATATAATTTGTATGCCTAACATTTTGAGTAAAATTGAGCTACATTTTCCACTGTAAAACAGTCAATGAATATTCAACGATCTCTTTTTTATGTAAAGTTAAATAGTATTATGTGATATTATGCCAGCTTTCACCTCAAAGCAAATACTTTCCGAACATGGATAATAAATATGTTATATTCTGATATTGAAACTATACTACCAGAAAGTTTCAACAAAATGTATCTAGTATTTTTTTTGTGAAAGAGTGACAATCTTTCGCCCTAATAATATTACCATAGCAGGAAGGTATTAAGATCCATTAATACATGCAGGACCTTGAAGGCTAGCTTTCATCCGGCTTTTTCTTAAATATTTACGAGGCAGGTAAAACTGCGAGCAACATCTAAAGTTAATTATAAGGCAACGAAGTAGTAAATGGACTTTCCTCATTAAGGAAGCTCAAGGTCAAAGTGTATGCATAAGCTCTTAAGTATGACGTGTAATTAAACTTTAACTTTTGCGCATCATATTCTGGTTGAAAGCTGTGTACTTTTAAATGTTTTTTTTTTTTCATTAAACCTATGTTTTTATATTTTTTACAATAGTAGTGGGAAAGCTTCTTCTATATAGCAAGACGTTAAATAGTACTTTCACTAGAATTTTACATCTCGTAAAGAAGCCTTACCCAAAAAAATATAATTCTAAATATTATGATAAAATATTGTTATCTTATCTTAATATATCTCAATAATTTGAAATCGAATCTTAAAAGGGAAACCTAAAAATGAAAAAAGGTTAAGTATCATTTAACTTTATAGAACTTCACAGACGATGAGAACTCGCAACCTTAAACGTATAACGGCCAGTTTCTTCATCAAAAGTTAAAGTTAAAGTTATGGCTAAAGTAATGTCTAAAGTAAAAGTAACGGTTAAATTCAATTTTTCTATTAGTTTTGCTGTCACTTTAGCCTTGAAAAAACTAATTTGACCGTTACTTTTACTTTAGCCATAACTTTAACTTTAACTTTTGATGAAGAAACTGGCCGTAAGTCACCTAAATATACCTTCATTTAAACTCAATTACGAAGAAACTACAACCACTAATTACTTTAATCGCTCAAATTAAACATATTACTCCGCCCTTTCGGGAACAAAGTTATCGGAATAAACCACGGAGGAAGGAAAGATAGTAAAGATGCCATAAAGAAGGTGGGTCAGTGATATCAGAATGGCTGTCACCTTAGGATGCTGAATATCTTCAAAACCACGAGGGTAGCAATTGGTAGCAACTAATGGTGGCTGGTAGCAATTAGGTAGCAACTCTCTATATGTATTTCGAGAGGATCGGTGATTTGTGACGTTGGACCTGACGCTAACAGAAGTTGTCAGTTGTTCAAAAATGTTTTTTTTTTATTGATTGGTGATTGGTTTTAAAATAAATGGTCGCGTTTCATATAAGGCATATGTGAGCGAAGCTAGTAACGTTCCTCGTCCTCCAAACACCCGCATTTTGGCGCGCTACTTTCTTAGGAGATTTTGCGTTATGACATCTCTGCTAGTCATTTTGTTCTCCATGCTTCGGAAACAAAGTTTATAGGAATAAATCAACTCGTAGCGCTCGCCTACGCCGTAGCTAGCGTAGCACTTCACCACATTTGTATACGTAGCCAAGTGCTACGAAAGTAGTTTAAATCACTTTAATATAATGAATCTTCGTGCATCGGAGAGCACGTTAATATCGGTCCTGCGCCTGATCTCTCTTCGGTGGTGTCGGATTGCCGTCCCATTGGGCTCTGAGAGTGAAGGAATTGGTAGTGCACCTGTGTCTGCGCAAATACTTGTGCACTGTAATACGTCCTGTACAGTTGGCTTATTTCCTTATATGAGAACAGCCGTTTATAGGTGTAGCTAAACCTAGCTGTTGCTAGCTAAACCTAAGTGTAACCGCATTTTGGGATTTAGAAGTAATACATCCAAAAAATGTAGGCCACATCGTTACAATGATTAAAATTTTCTAGTCTCTACTCCATCAAAATTTTACAAACTTTCTTCTTATCTATTATATATTATCTATTCTTCTTTTCTTCTTATTTATTATAAACCTATTTTCAAGAACAAGATCATTACATTTTACCCTCCCACTCTAGTAGCTGAGAACCTATTTTTAGAAATAAGTAGGTGCTATTTTTATAGCAAAATCTTTATATCTAGTTTCTTTTTTCTAGTTTAATTGGCTTATCTACTTTTCCTAGTTATTAGCTTACAAATTCAGATAACCTCCTAAAGTTAAAAATGATTTTTTTCTACATTTAATCCATTAGATAAAATAATAATGCGCTTAGGTATACATTTTAATATAACTACATAGAAAATTGTGTAAAAAAATAACTAAAGAATAACAATATCAAAGTAACTTTGCATAAGGGTTTTTCCATTGAAGTTTATTTTGAGGCACAAAAGAATGTTTTTATAAGCGTTTGGTATGTACTTAAAGTTATGAGATAACACTCAAGGGATTGTACGGAAAAAATATGTATTTAAAAAGTTCTGTAAAAGGTTCTACTGATAACATTATTTATTAGACATTCCTGAAGAAAGTCTACTAGTCTTTGAAACTGTCTTCATATAGGACTGTAAAGTTATCTTATATTATTTTTATCGATGATTATTAGAATTTATTTTGTAATTTAATTTAATTTATTCGAATAACGTATAAAATTAAGGTTTCATGTTAGTTATAGATACTTAAGAAAATTAATTTTAGTTTGATCTATGGAACTCCACTGCAAGTTTTACCCGATAGTTTGATCAGAGTCAGATATTGGATAACGCATTTTAAAATGATAATTGTATGGGCCGACTAAAAAGTTAAATGGAATTCACGATCACCAAACTATAGGCCAATAATTGTTCGTAGACTTAGGTTCAAAAATTAAGGAAAATCAAATAATACTCACATCAAATCCCTGCACAGATCTATAGGTAGTGGGGCGGAGAAGCTTCATGAGAGTGGCGCCATCTGTCGGCGGCAGACCGGAGCGCATCGCCACTGTCGCCGCGCGCGCCCATAAGATCACTGCGTCGTAGAGGTGAGCTGCTTCTATTGGCACCTGGGTATAAATGGAGATTATTTCATATTATTATTGAAATGCTTGTTTAGAAGATAACCTCCAATAAAATTGAGAAATAACGCACATTTGCCGCATCTCCACCAAACGTCAAAGGACAATGGGCAGATTGGTATACCCCACCAATAGCAATGTCATATATATCATTGGATAGGCCTTTTTATGTAGAACAATATTTACTATGACAGCTTTGCTGAAATGTTTGTCCGTTCTGAGATATAGATCAAAAACTGTGCAAAAATTAGAACTAAGTAATCTATTGATAACTCAAGTTTTTAAAGGAAAATCTAAGAACTACTAAGTGTAAGTCTTGTATATGAAAGAAAATCAGATTACAGTATTGATTAGCATCAGTTTTAAGATTGTTTGTTATCTATATCTCAGAACGGACAAACAATAGAACAAAGCTGTCATAGTAAATGTTGTTCCAGTTGAAAAGACCTATCCAATGATATGTATGACTTTCCTATTGGTGCGGTTTCTCACTACGCCCAACATCCAGTTGGTACAATAAAAGGTTGAAATGCTACATAATAGTAACAATTATGGATCCTAACGGGCACAGTAGTACTTACAAGACTTAAAGTTATTAGTACTTAGATTTTCCTTTAAAAACTTGAGGTATCAATAGATTACTTAGTTCTAACTTTAGCACAGTTTTTGATCTATATCTCAGAACGGACAAACATTTCAGCAAAGCTGTCATAGTAAATCTTGTCCTACATAAAAAGGCCTATCCAATGATATATATGACATTCCTATTGGTGGGGTATACCAGGTCCCATATATTTGTGCCCATTGTCCTTTGGGAGAAACCGAAAATAAAAACCAACTTTCAACATGAATTTTGACTTTCATTGCATGCTTGCCGCACTACGCGCTTTGTCTGAAATCAAACAGGTCCATGCGCCGTTGCGGCTATACAGCCCTAACACGAAACGCATGCCCAACCCATGCAGGGTATTTTTCTAATTGAACCTTACGATTATTTAGACTTATTTTTCGAGTTACACGCAATGCAAATTAGTTCACAATAAACTAGGTGTAAAACTTTACAAACACCTTTACTTACCTTATTTAATACTAGCTTCCGCCAGCGGCTTCGCCCGCGTAGTATGTTCATAAAAAGTAGCCTATGTGTTAATCCAGGGTATCACCTATCTACATACCAAATTCCAATAAAATCGGTCCAGCCGTTTTTACGTGATTGAATAACAAACATACATCCATACATTCTCACAAACTTTCACATTTATAATATAAGTAGGACTACAAATAAACATGAAATTAATAATTTTGTATCTTTGTTATTTATGACGATGCCTTCTGTTGCTATGAATTTATAATTTAATATTATCTAAATTAATGACTAATTACCGTGTCATGAGCTATTTATAAAATTATTTGGAAGAACGAATTAAACTTCAATTTTGTCTAATTAAAAGGAGACTGTCGAAAGAATCCTTTGAATCAAAATAGATGCAGTGCCTTTCAAAGGGAACAACGGTTCAAGGAGTTCTACTGTATTGGAAAAATCATAAGTTTATTTTTGTGCCAAGGTAAAGCCTGTAAACTCAAGTGCAGTAAAAAATGTTTTTTTTTTCTACCTAAGATGTCCTACAAATATTATCCGACTATATCTAAAGAAGACTTATAGGAACGTATTAATATTATTCATATTAATTCAATAAATAACTTTCTAAGCTACACTTTCTACATTTTCATGAAATTCTATTTTAAAACTGTCCCAGATTAATTTCCGTCAAGTGTACATATTTTCCGGTTTTCAAGAAACAAGTTGACTTGGTCAATTTCCTTTATAAATATGATTCTATTTGTGACAAAGTATGGACAGAAATAATATCCTGCAGTGCGCCTCGTTACGGTAACCTCGGATGCTGTTATACCATGAAGAATTAAATAACTAGCGGAGGTGCCATAACGGAAAATCTCCTAAGAAAGTAGCGCGCCAAAATGCGGGTGTTCGGGGGACGAGGAACGTAACTGTCTTATTCATTTATTTATTTCGCATAGATACTTTGCCATTACAGATATCTAAACCTAATTCGACATAGTACATACAAATATTTTCTAAAGTATAACTTAACTATATATCCTTACATACTACTCAGTAGCCTTTAGTAGTCTCAGTAGCCCTTGTGAATTCGCTCAGTGTACAGTTAAATATGCCTTCTTATACGCCTTCTTCGGATGTAAACATTTTTTGTAGTACCAAAAATCGTTGACAGATGTCTCAAAGGAACAGAACGCCTAGTTACTTCACTCGTAAAACTGATCTTTTTGGTCATGCCCACCGAATTTGACTTAGAAGAAGGCACCTGATCTACCTGCATTATGACATCTCCGCTTATCTTCCCTTACTCCGTGCCACGGATGTTGTTATACCCAACTGTCCTACTTACGGCGCAGTTATACTGTATTGTTTTTATTACTATCGGCCCATACACTTGGGGAATGACAGTCGAGTATAACAGCTGTTTTGTTGAACTATTTTTTTTTTTCGTTTTTCTATCGGATTGACCTATTTTAAAACCCTTTCAGGCTCAATTACTAAAATGGAGACCTAAAAGGTTTATATATGAAAAAAACATTGGAATCCTGTATCGAATGCAAAAAATTTAAATGATTTGTCAAAGAGTAGGTAGGTGCCAACATTTTAATAGATGGGTTATGTGGAAGATGACATGACTGGAAATAATATTACGTAAAAGATACCGTCGGACAGAAAATAATGGAAGAAGAAGACGTGCTGTACTGACCCCAATAAAACTGGGATAAAAACTAAGAATATATTTTAAATCAAAGATCATATTTGAAATCATGCATCCTCAATAATCCTTTAACTAGGGCAATTTTACAAGCAAAATCTCATAAGCTATATTAACTTCAGAATACAAAACCTTAGAAATGCAATAACAATATTCATATTAAAGATTGAGATGAAATTCTATTCCAGTACTGTTGATCGACTCAAGTCCCTGACCTATCTCACTGCGTCAGCTTGTGTGCCCCGTTTTAATTGCAATTGAGTGTAGTAATGATAAATCGTTTCTTTTCTTTAAAATATGGTGTTTTGGTGTTACATCATCATCATCATCATCATCATCACTACCTACATAGTATAAAACAAAGTCGCTTTTTCTGTCCCTGTGTACGCTTAAATTTTCAGAACTACGCAACCGATTTTCATGCGGTTTTAACAGATAAAGTAATTGAAGAGAAAGGTTTATATGTAAAATAACATCCATTAAATACTGGGGAAATTCTGTTATCGCCGGCAACCGGCGACCACCCGAAGACACGCCTAGCTCATCACCGCAGGCCGTTCACATACACCGGGCTTGATTATTTCGGCCCGCTGTCAGTCACCGTCGGTCGTCAACATCACAAGCGATACGTGGCGCTGTTCACGTGTCTCACAACGAGGGCAGTTCATCTCGAGATCGCGCACAGCCTCAGCGCGGACTCAGCTGTCATTACACGTGTTCGGTTCATGTTATTGTTTAAATTCATCGGAAAATCCATCAGAAAAATGTAAATAAACAGTAAAAAGGTGTAAAAAAAATAATATTAATATAATAAAAGTTTTACTACAAAGAAAATGCTCTAACGGAGTATAGATAATTCTATTAGTACTACGCGCAATGGTGTCGATCGTTACACGAGTTCGGTTCATGTTGTTTTAATTTGGTACAGACATAGTTTGGAACTCGAGAAAGGACATAGGATAGTTTTTATCCCAAAAATCCTGCGGGAGCGGGAACTTCTCAAAAATCCCGCGAGATCGGGAACTATGTGGGTAAAACCAAAAATCTGCCGGAAGTCACTATTCCACGCGAACGGAGTCGCGGGCAAAAGCTAGTAGCATATAAATTAAGAAGCATGTTTGGCTATATCATAACAGCTTGTAATAATTTCTAAGGCTAAGTTAAAATTAAAATCAAATCGTAAGATAAATTTATGTATTTCCATGACCTTTGAAAAATCAGTTTCTTCTCATAGTTGTCTCTTGTACCATATCTCAATACATACATAGTGTATTATTTTTATTATATGCTATTCTGTTTGTATCAATGAACTGAATTTTGCATAATTCTAGTACTGCTGTGGATCGACTTTACGCGAGCCCTGACCTACGTCACTACGTCAGCTTGTGTGCCACGTTTTAATTGCAATTAAGTGTATTTCCTTAACGTTTGAAGAGGCAGTTTATTTTCTTGGAATAGTTTATTGATAGTGGTTTATTTTTATAAATAGATATTTTTTTCTGTTTCTATATTTTTACTGAATGTAATGCCAAGTTCACCGACAACATATAAACGTCAGTTTGCTATAATTTTTAACTCGAATTTTAAGAATTTTAAACGAAACTGTTGTTTTAAGGATTTTAATTTTTTCAATAAAAAGGTTCTCTTTCTAGAAAAAAACTATATTTCGATAGCTTACCAGATGCACTCGCAAAATCTTTTTGTTTTTACTCAAAATTGCGTAATTCTCTGCACTGAACCAGAGTATTTAATACATTTTCAGAATAAAAAAAATATTTTTCTCTCGAAATTCTGGCAGACTCGCAAAGTCTGGGTTCACAGTTCTCAAGCTTGACCGTATCTTAGTACTAAGATACGTTGGTAGTAAAAACTTCATATACTTCTTGTATGTACAAAGTTTGTATATCTGTCCATCATTTCATGTTGTTCAAGAAAATCTTGGTGTGACCTACTTTTAGTCAGTTCGCTGTAAAACAAGAATATTGCTTTTCTTTTAAAGTTTTGATTCTCAACGTTTTCTTTAGTCGCATTTTATTGCTTGGTATGCTCTTTTCTGAGATAAACTACTACTACCTTTAACAATACATAACTATCTTCTTCGCAGTCGGGTAATAAACTATTTTTGTTTTGTTGAGTTCAATAAGAAATTACTTAATTTTCAAGCAAACAAAATTATAAATATAAATATTTTTTGATATACATTTCAAAATAGTTTCACCATCATCTCGAGAAGACGAGGGAAAACAAGCCTGTGAGTTGTACTACTGCTAGTTTTACCGAAATTCACCAGGTTGTTCAAGAAAAACAAACGTCCATACATGCAAACGTCCGCTTTTATAATACATACAAGGATATGTAGTACACCTTTCTAATACCACAGTATCCACCTAACAGACTTATAAATTCAAGGATATCTTTTCACACCTATTCATCCTTCATGGACCGCCACCATAGACAAAAGCCTGCAAAAGGAAGGTCAGCGCGGAGGCTGAATGCAATCTGTCATGTCTCTCACGTAGCGTCAGCAAACAAGACGGACGCAATCCTGACCTGCACAACTCAATTTGAGTTGCACTCCGTACATAGTTGGAGCTGTGAGGACGCGTTTCCACTGTCTCGATACGGCGCGGCGTAAAATTGCAATAATTTGATTTTTCAACAAGCAATTGTTAACGTGTCTAAATCCTTGGCAATTTCAAACGCCTTTTGGATTTTTTTTTGTGCATTAAAACAGTTTATGAAAATATAGGTAACTACATACATTACCTAATGATTCCACTTTTAAACCGAATATCCGAAACAAAAAATCGGTAAAAAAACTTTTAAGTTAAACGGTTTTATATCTTATGTGCACTGAAAAATAAAAAATAAAAAAACAGTTACTTACCTATAAACCTACGTAGGTGGTCCCGGTCATATAAGACTAAAATAAAAACGTGGGGCCCATTCCGTAACTATTGTTGTAATATTTTCTTCTAGCTAGAGGTATAATAGGTGTGGATTGCATCGACTTACTATAATCATAACTGGAGATTTTGACAATCAATTATCAGCCGTAGCGGCTTCATCAGCGAACGCCGAGCTCACGATCTACGAAAGTATAAAGATATGCTTTGCCATAAGTAGGATTTCAGAGGGCCCCACGTTTTTATTTTAGTCTTATATGACCGGGACCACCTACGTAGGTTTATAGGTAAGTAACTGTTTTTTTATTTTTTATTTTTCAGTGCACATAAGATATAAAACCGTTTAACTTAAAAGTTTTTTTACCGATTTTTTATTATCTAGTTTTTAGTATTTAATGAAAATGCCTACCGAATATTCTTCATTCTATACATGGGTCAGCAGCGGTGAGGGAGTGCTAGACTCTTACTGACTAAAAACCGTTGTTTTTCGTCGTAGGCCTTTTATGTACCACGACCACGGTAACTCTTTAGGACAATCCCGCAGCCCAGGCAGGCCTTGGCCCTGTTGGGCCCCGTTGGGGTTGTTGACAGTATTCTACTTGAGTAGCCCTTTCATTTGATACCCATATTGAGGGGGTTGTGGAAAAATATGTAATCCGCCATTTTGTACCGGCGGCCATCTTGGATTTACAATGTTATTGATATTACTATATTGTATTGTCATCGGAATTAAAGGTGTGTACCAAATTTCAGATCAATCTGACAACAGGAAGGCACTGAAATTTTAATTTCTAAATTTGACCCAAGAATGAATAAATAATAAATAAAACAAACGGGGTGAGCTAAATAAAACCGTTTAAAAACAGAGGAGGTTATCAATTTGGATGTCTTTTTGATGTGAGAGAACACATCATGGCGTGGCAATGGGAACCGATAAAAGATAACTGAACTGTCACAAATAATAAAATGTGTACTTCATAATTGGCGTAATGTTTGGAATGATGATTTCGTGTAATGTACTGTCAGTTGTGAAGCTACCTCTCATAAATAAATAAATAAAAATATTGATTGATTAACCATCGAACAACAACACATTATTTTCCCCTAACACAAAACAACTGGCGAAAAACAATAAAATATCGTACTATCGTAAATAACGACGTTCAACGACACCGACACGATATTATATCACGCATGATGCAATGGGAACGCGCTCTTACGTCACGTTTATGAGAGCGCTTTGACGTCCTATTTGTTTGTAGTTGACGTTTTACTTATTATTTACCGTGTAGTAATAAAGTTGGTGGCGGGAGGTTATGTAAATATAATATAGAGTCTGGTTTGTGTAAAAGTGTAAGTTTGTATCACTTTTGCAGTGTCCAGCGTTATTGAGAATAAATTGTATTTTGAATATTTTGTGATCTGCTTTTGTATTTTTTTAGGAGATATTGATAATTTAAAAATAAAAATAGCGCTTCCTAAATGGTTCAATCTGTTTCTTGGCATCAAATCAAATATTAAAATAAGTGAATAGACAAAGGTACTAAGAAATAATGAAAAAATCAGAATTGATATTGAGATACTGATATTTTCTGCTCATTATTCAAATATGTCACTTGCCTACTTTTTCATAAAATCAATAACCTCCCACACTATCTAATCTTAAGTCTAGTATAATTTATATCTATTTAGTCTATGAATCGAATCATTGTAACCCACGCTAGATTACAATTTAGTAATAGCTTCTAAATATTACTACTTAATTGAATTGGCGGAGCTAAGGGGAGCCTCGATGTAAATCATAATTATTATCTTGTGCCCTAACCACCGGAACTTTTACCCTATTTACGATATCGATTGCTACCTTTTTTATATTTTTACAAAAATTCCAGAAATGCTAGAAATGGGTTCTGTTAGTTATCCTTTAGAACGCCGGCAATTTTTTTTTTTTCAAAATATTCCATGTACAAAAGTGACTTCTCTGCAGATTTATTGTATGGATGGATATTATTATAGTTATATTTAAAATTTGAAAATAAATAACTAAAATGTTATTATCATCATTGCCAAAAACAACGTAGACTTTATTACTCTTCTAACACAGCAGTTCCATAACCATACATGCTATGAAGAGACATAATGGTATTTTAAGACCTGTAATTGTAACCATATTTCAAGCAAATAAATAAATTCTAATTCTAATACAGCGGAGTACAGAAATCAAACTTATTCACATTCATAACAACATCATAGTAAGGTCACGCTTTTAACAACGCTCTGTGCTCCTATATTTCCCGTTGCTCGACTAACAAAGGGCCTGTCCATCAGACTGTTGAGTCTGACTTCTTGAAGAAAGGCCGTATTTTCCGAATGACTATAGAGTACTTACGTTATTTCTCTTGTGATAGAGAAATTTAAAGAGTTTTGTAGTTTATATTGTATTTTTTTATAGGGGTAGTTTCTGTTCAATAAATGTTTTATTGTCCTTAAATATGTTTTTCATCTAATTACTTTTTGTAAAATGGCAATATCGCTAAGTACAATAGTTTTTCATTGCCTAAAATAAAATACCTATATTTTTATATTTTAGCAACATTATTAAAATTATATTGCCTTCATCTAGCCGTCTCATTTGAAGTGCCAAATACAGGCAAATTCCACTGTCTCATTTTGTAGTATTTTTCCTTCATTGCAGACTTGAACGAATATTGTTTAGACGTAAATAATATTATATCAACTGAACCAAAGTCACCTTTCATGTCAGCCAAAATAAACAAGAAAAAACAAAATAGGTAACATCAAAATTGTGCAAAATAATGTTAATAAATTCAACGACATATATTAGCATATTTTTTTACAAGAAAAGGGATTTTTTGTCATATTATTATCCTTGGGTTAATGTTGAAAGTCAAATTTGAATTGACTGCATAAGTTAAAGGAAAAAATGCAATTTAATTTCCATATTGGAACTCGAAATGATGGTACCATTTTGATCCAAAGCAAGAAGCATTTATTTAGTAAAAATGTTGTTCATTTATTTGTTTGTGTTTGTTTACTTGAACATGCTCTTCATGAGGACTATAGGTCCGTTAAATCTGTTTTTTTTTTTCACTGTTAGAAGAGAAGGGTCATTTACCAACGAAGATTATTTTTTATTCGGGTGCGTGATGGCGAAACTAGTAAAAGAAACTAGTTTCAATAAAAAAAAAACAAATTTAAACTTTCTGACAATATCACTAACATAATTAATACTAAGAAGCATTTCACAGAGAGAGATACTTAGGTATATAATGAAGCTATGTAACGTCATACACTAGTTACGTACTGAAGACCTATCCCAACAGCTGCTAAGCGTTTGTTTGACATCATAAACCCTCTCGGAACTACTCGAGTTTTACAAATAACCGTAGCATTTCAACTATAAGAGCGAGCACTATTTAGTCTATTTAGTCGCCAGTTGGTAGGAAAAAAAAACTTTTTTTTAATACGTGAATTCAATTTATCCTCCGTGATTCAATCAAACTTTTAAGTTAGTCTTAAACCTAACAAATACCTAACCGTTGTCACATGTATACTTCCATTTTTCTTCATACTGACGGACTAAATAGTTGTACTGTGCGTGCTCTTAAATTGACTATAGTATGTCCCACGAGATGCCTATGAAACCATTGATGGAAGCTAGTTATAATATACATTTAGCAACATAATATTATAGTTTGAGAATACTCCGCATTATTAACCAAAAGCATTTCTCAGAGATAGATAGATATAATGACGTCATACACTAGTTAGGTATAAAGACCTATCCCAACAGCTGCCAAGCGTTTGTTTGACATCGTAAACCCTCTCGGAACTGCTCGAGTTTTACAAATATCCGTAATGTTTAAACTATAAATGTTCATTTACTTTGTACCAGATGTTACAATGTACACTTTTGGAAATTCAATCTAGGTACTGAGTTGTAGTAATTGTAGTTTTGTTCTCGGGTATTGGTCATTTGGTGGTTTGAAATCCTCTTTATGCTCAAAGTTACCATAAAATATGTTTCCTGATTTTCACTGATTTTATAGATACTTATATGAAGGATGACAAGCCTTTTAGTAAATTCACAATTTAGACAGTTTACATAGGTACTCAATCCCATTGTGAGTATTTATCTATATTTTATACGAAACTTACTTTGAACATCAAATTATTTGTTAATAAATTCCAAATTACATTATTAGTACTTTGATCAATATTCAAAGGTTCTCATCTTATGAAAATAGAAAAGTCTTTGATCACTATGTAAGTTCAATTACCTTGTTCTATAATAAGGAAATACGCACCAAAGTGCTAGCACAAAGCTTCATTCGTACGATATCTAAACTAGGAACGCATTTCGCATTTCACAGTTAGTCCTGATGAAATATTTGCCATACCGATGTCGCACCGATTCCACGTTAATTTGAACCGGTAACAACTCGGTAGCAACACGGTAACAACCCGGTAACCTACTTACATGATGCTAACGGCAAAAGCTTTTAACTCAGTGTAAAATAAACTACCGTTAAAATATCAAATCTCTTTATAAGCCGTATCAATGGTTATCAGATTTCAAAATAAATGGGAACTGATTTCAAGTGAATATAGTCTTCCATTTGATTTTATCAATGGTGGCTTTTGTTAAATGTTTGAACCACTGTCATCATCCTCCGAGCCTTTTTCCCAAACTATGTTGGGGTCAGCTTCATGTTTGAACCACTGTAAAGAGATTAAATGTGATTAAACATGCAGCAACGAAGAAGCAAATCTGCTATATATATTTAATTTCGACTTTAAATATAGGTAGTGACGGACCAAACTGACACACAAAATATTGCTACAAGGCAGGTTTATTTTGAAACAACAAACTATTCGTTTTTTAGATCTTTAATATAATGTGTACCTAGAGATGGTTGGCTGAGAATATACTCAGCCAATTACGGTCTGATCGTTACATGGGAACCGTTGCTTAACTTCGACAATTACGAATGGCTCATATTATCCGGGACCTACAGAATAATATTAAAAAATCTATTCGAAATCAAAACCCAACAAAAAAAATTCAAACAGACTTTTACAGAGAATCATAGTGAGACTTTCAAAGATACTTCCGAAGACAAATAACACAGCAAAACAGCTACTAGAAGTTCCAATAAGACTTGAAACTCGAACGTATTACATCATCGGATCTATAACAACGGTATCCTTTCCCGATAAAGGAAGTATGGAACAAGGCTTCAACTGATATCGCCTTGAGATAGGTCAGGTCGAAGCCCTGCAACTAGGCCACATCTAGGAGTTGTGCACCATCTAGACGTGTTAACAACTGTGTAACCACGGAGTAAGGAAGTTGAGTGGAGATGCCTTAATTAAGGTAGGTCAGGCGTCTTCTTCTAGGTCAAATACTTGACTAAAACGATCAGTAACGAGTAAACTAACGAAACGTTAGGGTTCTTTGAGACATCTGTCAAGGATTTTTGGTATTACAAATATGATTAGGTCCTAAGAAGGCGTATAAGTGCGATAACAGTAACGTTCCTCGTTCCCCTCGCACCCGAATGTTGTCGCGCTACTTTCTTAGGAGATTTTCCGTTATGGCACCTCCGCTAGTAATTTTGTTCTCCATTGGTTTAGCTCAAATTGCTGCTTATTGTGGTGTTGTATAACATGTATGTGGTAGAACTTGTGTAAGATTTGCATAATGCAAGGATAATATGTGTGGATTATTTGATTATTATTGTTCCCGAATTTAAACATAATCTGACTACCATTATTATATAACCGCAGTTTCAACCATTTAAAGCCTTTTCCAATACCTGCAGCATTTTTGCAAAGTTTATTTTTTATTATACTAGCTTTCGATTTATAACGAATTTTAATTATCTATGGGTCATATTCAAAAAAATTGTATATTAAAACGTCCAACAGAGTTATTCTTTTTTAAAGAATAGCTACTAGCTAATTACTCTTAAAACAGAATAAACATTTATTTCAGCATTATGAAAAACAAAAATAACGCCCCATAATCCTCAATGAATGATTAATTTTAAAAGAAAACTACAACGTAGAACATTTGTTTTCATATAAGCAATGCGTGTCCACATTCTTGGCGCGACATTTAGAAAACATTTTATTATTCAATATTAGTATTTTAACTGACAAATAATTGATTTCTCAGCAGAGCATTGTGGAACCTGAAGGAATTTGCTAAAATTATCATGAAATATAACACGCAGAATTCAGGAATAATTAATTAAAGCAAGTCTTGATTTCACTTCATTTCTGTTATTCCTGTCTGTTACATTAGTAATTTTAATATTTTTGTAGTAGTTATCAAAATTATTTTACCTAAAACATTAGCAACTGAACTGTCAAAAGAATCGACGAATCAAAAATGTTCGGTAATTTTGAGAAGCGCAACAAGCACGAAATATTGTGGTGCAGTGATTATTCGACAATTAAAAGTTACTTATTACTGTGAGACTTTTAAAGTATCGGTAAGTACTTTTACTGTTTTATAACTCAGCTTAGAATAAATGTATATTGACACTATCACTGTACTATACAAGTTTCGTATAAAGTAAGAATTAGCATTGAAAAAGAGATTTTTTTAGATTAGACACAAGCAATTTATTCATATCGGTTATCATATCGATTACTTTTTTCTGTGACGTAACAGATATGAACGGTTAAGGTTTGTTCACAGTGTACGTACCGAGATAAAAACGTATTTAATCAAACCTACCACTTTTCTTTTTATTTTATAATTTTATAAAGGTATCTTTACGAAAATTCGACATGAACAGAGTAAATAAAAATCAATCCACTAATAAAATATAAAACTCGAAAATGTTTTCTATCGATATACATTTTTACAATCGATATTTGCAGGTAACATCATGTATTATATATGGGATAAGTTTGGTATAGTTACCTACCTACGAATGGCTTTAGTTCGGGTATAAGAATTGCTGTGGGGTTTGTTTTAGAATATTTAATATTTATGTATTAAGGTTTTCTTTTCTTCACAGGCAATATGCCACTAACACCAGGTGGTCGACAGCGAAATTATAGAGAACAATTCGAATACTACTATCTACTTATTTTCTTTTAAAAGTACGTCGTTATATACTGACCCTAATAATTCGTCTCTGTTACTTTTCCGTTATAACAATATAGCTTTCCTATCTGTTTCATATCTGTTTTTTACAATTTTTTTGAAAACGACCCCTATTCTACGTAAAAGCCTGGGTTGGAACAATTTTAATTGCTTTTCAAAATATATTTTTGTTCTTTTAAATATTTTTTAAAAGAACAAAAAACTTTTAAATAATATTATAACCATTTTCCTCAAAATTCCCTAGTACCAAATAAAACCGTATAACCATTATAGGTTTATTAAAGCAATACAGATTTATACAAAACAGACGTTATTGCAGCTACATATAACAGGGAGATTCCATCAATTCTATTGTTCGCGAACAAAAAATATTTACGTGTCGGAGCGAGTCCACTGCTAACATGTTTCGCGAATATTTTGTACGTAGTCTGTAGTTTCGTGGACATTTTTAGAAATGTTAGCAAACAGTGTGTTACTGTTTGATACAGCGAGTAAACCAGTTGATACGTTTGTGTGCGTCACAGCGACACACACTAGTTGAATCTCCTACAAAAGTTATAAGACCATGTGACCTGTCATCAGTCCACCCGTGAACACAGTTGGTGCAATTTAGCCGAAAAGACAGTAAAATAAAAAGGAAAAAACCTTTGTATACAGTATCGCATTTAACTACTTCAATGCCGCTAATTAGAGAACAATAGAAAATCAATTATGTCTCGCGCACCGGCATTCAAAGGGTTCTTCTTCTTCCTCCTGCCCTGTTCCCAATTTTATTTGAGGTCGGCGCAATATGTCATCCTCTTACATTTTCGTCTGTCACTCATCATACTGAGATTCACTCTCTTCCTATTCATGTCGTCTTTCAGGCAATCCATCCATCTTTTCTTATGTCTTTAAGTCCTGATTATTTATTTAATAAGTTATAAAAATTAGATGAACTTACCCATGCAGTATCGAAGAGCATGTGGTAATTCGGCACGCAAAATGGTGGAGCAGCCGACATCTTCCGTATCATTTGACACAGCATCCTGAGAAAAAAATTGTTATTTTACTATTGTTTATAACAAAAAAATATCAGCCTACCTACTAAGTAATACAGAAATTCCTTCAACCAGTCTTAGGTTTCAAGTTGCCCAGGCGACATGGTTGAGAAGGTCAGACAGGGCGTCTCTCTATGTTTTGTTAGACTGAATGACATTCCCAATATAGTTGGAATAAGAATAATCAGATGATATTTTCTGTTGAGTTTCTTTTTTTTCTGTTGAGGAGATTTTTGGAAAAGGAAACAAATAATCTTTCCCCAGATTTTTTTACAGTTTCCGTGCCCCTGCACAATGCTGGCTAAACTATCAGGGCATAGTTAGACCGATGGTTGTCTTACCGATTATTTTGAAAGTTATCTTGAATCCAATTAAACTTGTTATTCAGTCTGATACCAGCCGGATACCTGATCATTGTAATGTGCGCATTAGCATTCAACGCCATACTGATTTATACAAACTCGACCAACTAAAACTTTTCAAAGTCTCTTACTAAACTTCAACATGTGTTAATAGGCAAACTATTGGAAACAGTAAACAGGCTATTCTTAGAACTATTCACATAAAAACCCTTCATCATCATCATCATCATCAGCCTATCGCAGTCCACTGCTGGACATAGGCCTCTCCAAGTGCACGCCACTGAGATCGATTTTCGGCCTCTCGCATCCATGAAAACCCTTGAATGTACTAAAATAAGCCGTACCTAACTTTTCCCATACAAATGAAATGAGGTGTAGTTTCCCAACAGATCCTTGAACACGATGAGTATAAGTTAAAACTAGGTCATTCTAGGACAATAACCTGAAGGTATAAATAAACCTGGTTATTGTAGTTTTCTGCTGAAGTTATTTTATAGTATTGTGACAGGTGTGAGGATTAGTGTTCGTGCTCAGTTTGATGAGTGTTAAGACTGTTTCTGAGGATGTTACTGATTTTTTATTTCAAGGTGTTTGTAGTTGTGAAATGAGTATTTATATGTCTTGATATTTATTTGGAGAAGAATTTATTGAATAAAATTTTAGTTCATTCAAGAAGTGAAGTAAACTTTGTCCGCATTTCTATACTAATGTAATAAAAAAGAATCATTTTTTGTTTGTTTGTCTGTATATTTTATTTGTTTGTCTGTATATTTTGTTTGTTTGTCTGTATATTTTGTTTGTTTGTCTGTATATTTTGTTTGTTTGTCTGTATATTTTGTTTGTTTGTCTGTATATTAAAGGCTCCGAAAGTACTGAACCGATTTCAAAAATCTTTTAGCTAAGGAAAGCTACATTCTTTCCGAGTAATATAGGCAATTTTTTGCCTCCCGGTACGGGCAGTAGTTCCTAAGGGAGGCGGGAGAAACCACAGGAAAATGGCTAGTAATAAAAATTAGAGACCAACTATGGCCTCTATCGAAACTGTACAAGCTGTTGATTTGCATCCGTGCCATATTCAAGGAGGTAATTATGCTAATGATTCTCGACCCAAATCAATAAAAAAATTGGTACGTAATTTTTTTCTTTAATTTTTTCGGAATTCCGTAAATGTCATCTAGCCTTATTTAAACTTGGCGCGTAT
This sequence comes from Helicoverpa zea, assembly GCF_022581195.2. NCBI lineage: Eukaryota > Metazoa > Arthropoda > Insecta > Lepidoptera > Noctuidae > Helicoverpa > Helicoverpa zea. The sequence goes on along the minus strand of NC_061460.1, from coordinate 11,764,090 downwards.
GTTACTGGCGTTAAAACCGTGCTGCGCCCTCACACAAACGCAAACACAAAGCATACGCAACGATCACTCATAAATTTCATTCATAAAATTGGATTACTTCGGAAATACCACGACATTGCAATGACAAAAAAAGCAGTGCATATTAGTTATTTCCCATCTACTGTAATTCCAATCGATTATTTACGTATTGTATGTCCTCCTCCTGAACTATGGCACAAATGCAAATCAACACCTTGTATATGTAGTTTCGTAAATTAAATATTAAAGTTTTTTTTTTTTTTTTTCAATAAACTTCAGTATACCACAATATATCAAAAGTATATTATAGCTTTGATATTTTGAATTTACTAAATGCCAACATATAAACGCACTTGATATAAATCTTGCGCCGCCTACGACTACGCTTTTACTACGCCGTAGCAATCTCAGCGCCTACGCGTACTACGACTTCGTAGTAGCTATCACGTAGCTTGTAACCTTTTGAGTAGGAACAAAGCAATGAGAAATATTACTTTTAAAATAAGTGGACTGTTATTTATTTTTGCCTCCTCTTATAACAAATATTGCAAATAAAAAAATATCGACGACTTGAAAAATTTCCAATGTTTAATATTTGTGTCATTTGTTCTGTGCCTATTGAGACTTCTTTTACAATTTACTGAGAGCACTCGATTAAAATAAAACCCCACAAAATTCTACAATAATAAAGTCGTGGTGGCCTAGTGGTGGGTAAAGGACCAACTTCTCTCAAGTATGAGGGCGCGGGTTCGATCCCAGGTCAGGCAAGTACCAATGCAACTTTTCTAAGTTTGTATGTACTTTCTAAGTATATCTTAGACAACAATGACTGTGTTTCGGATGGCACGTAATACTGTAGGTCCCGGCTGTCATTAAACATCCTTGGCAGTCGTTACGGGTAGTCAGAAGCCAGTAAGTCTGACACCAGTCTAACCAAGGGGTATTGGGTTGCCCGGGAACTGGGTTGAGGAGGTCAGATAGGCAGTCGCTTCTTGTAAAGCACTGGTACTCAGCTGAATCCGGTTAGGAGAAGGAAGCTGGAAGCCGACCCCAACATAGTTGGGAAAAAGGCTCGGTGGATGATGATGATAATTCTACAATAATATACAGTTTATCTTCATAATGAACAAAAGGAATTTTCCAATAACGCATAAAACAAACCCAGAAGGCACTAATTAAGATAGTTACATTCTATCATGATTACCCACTCTCAGTATAAAAATATTTAACAAAGTTAAGAAAAAAATTTCCATAGGCACTAGGGCCACCAATCCATAAAGCAAACGGGTCAAGCACAGCTTAACCTGGAAGATTAGCCGATCGCACTGAAAGCACGTAGCTTCTTTATATAAAGGAAAAATATATCGAAATCAAATTGAGATGAAAACGTAATATTTAAAAAGAAATAGGTCGGTAACGTATGTGGGTCACGATGTAAAATTTTTGGAGTATACGAAACATGTACAGGATAATTTTATTAATGTTTATACTGAAAATGTGTTAAATACTGTTTCTTTGTTTCTAGTTTTTAACCGACTTCAAAAAAGAAGGTCCTTGTATTGCGTTGTATATGGTGCGCCAATATCTCACGTTTGGCTGAACCGATTTTGATGTTCAGCATTATATTTGTCAGCCTTAAGAGACGGTTATAGATAGGCATATTACTAAATTCGGATTTATTTTATAGAAAAAAGTGTTTCTTTAGCTTCAGCTACTGATCTGTTAACGATAATATTCAAAATCATATCAATTCTCACACATAAACCAATGACACGATATCCGTCTTGGTAATAGGCTCCGTTTTACCCTTGGGTACGGAACTCCTAAAACTATACATATAAGTTAAACAATCTTTAAATATACTCACTCATAGTGTGGGTTGGTTGGCAAGGAAGGTGTGAGCCGCAACACGGCGCGAAACGCCACAACATCGTCACTGCTGTTCTGGCCCAGGTATTCTGGTAAAAAATTAATAATAAATACATGTAATGGACTAGTTTAATATAGACTAGTTACTTAAAGATCATTTAGACCATAAGAATATAGAATTAGAGTATACACAAACCAACGCAGAGTATTAAAAAAAAAGGATTAAAAATGTAATGGGATAGAATGTGCACTCGTTCGTTTCATCTATTGAAAAATGAAAAAGAATTCAGTAGTAGTATATAATATAGTACCTCATTGCGAGAGGAATAAAGTTCCAATAAAGATTGTTTTTTTTTTTCATAAAAAAACCGTAATTTATTACGAGAGTTCAGAAAGCAACAATACTTCGAAAAGCTACTACAAAATACATCTATGTATTTGCAAAAGGCATCGAGATGTTTTTCATGAAACTTGCAACAAAAAATAAATGTAATTCTTAACCACTTGAAAGCTTAACAAAAGAACGAAAGTATTGTTTGGAAATAGTCATTCAAATCTTTTCACAGAAATAGTTAGGGTTAGGTTCTTTATTATTTATGAAAAGTGTTTCCATTCTTTTGACTTTTTTCGGTATTTCCAGTAAAAATTCAAATCTACATTGTGCAGCAGACTTTAAATTTTTTAAATTAGTAAAAATTTATGAAAATGTTACATTATCATAACTGGTCTATATAAAACTGAAGATTTTTGATGTGGTTGCTTGTTTGAAATTATTTATTTGTTAAAATCTTTGTTATCAGGCAACTATTACCCTTATATATATACCTTAAACTATAACCATGCTATATAAACATTCTTGTTAAAAAATAAAACTAAATCTACGTAACTCACACAAAGTTGTTTGAAATAATCTCAGGACCATTGCAAAAACAATAGCGTAAAACGTTTAAGAAAAAAATAAACTTGAAGGCTCTCTCCGTAGTTTTAAATAGGCCAGCACTTGGCCTTAATCTCATACCCGAGGATTTCTCACGTTATATATCTTTATTATATACCAACAAGTATAATTTATCATCCGTCTTTATGTTTATCATCCATCCATTTAAATAAAGGTGACAAAATTATTTTCTCATGCGCTTCCTAAAAGCAAATTCTCATTATGAGACTTAAGACTATTTATTTTAAGTCCAAGTTTGCTTGCACTTTAAGCTTTACTTGTAGTAAACAGTAACTTATTAACTTACGGCCATTCCTAATATTCTGTCTATCTGTTGTTTTTCATACATGGGACTTTTTTTAACGAGGTCAAAAATCATTAAATGACCCCTCCCGCTGTGGGTTACTTACCAGCGGTGAGGGAGTGTCAGACTCTTACTGTCTAAAAACCGTCATGTTCCGTCGTGTTCCGTCGTAGGCCTTTTATGTAACTCTTTCGAACAATCCCGCAGCCCCAGTTTCATACACGGGACTTGAAATTAACTGTATAGGGCTAATGTCAAATTTCTAGCTTCTACTAAGCAAAGCAATACATCGATACAATATGAGAATCGGTTGTTAGAGAAATCTACAAAGGCAAGCGGACTCGTGTCAAATTGGGGTCAATGACCGGGAAGGAAAATGTCCGTATTTAATTATAAAATCTTTCAATTTGATCGCTAGAATAGATTATTTCGTAACAAAATACAAAACAAAATTGGTTATCGGACCAACGAAGTTCCGATTAAAAATTAATTGTTTTAAGTAACTTGATACAAGTATTTTTAAGCCGTTTTTTTCTGAGAATTATGAAGAAGATATTTTTTAAGCTGCGTTAAATGTTACTAAGCTCAGATTAAGTATATTTTCAAAAAGACGTGATCTAGTTTTTCTTTTACTCATAGGTCCAGCGTATTATCGTATTATTTTAAAATATTCCTTATTTTTATAACAACATTTCAAGCCTGTTCTTTTTAGATTTTCATTTATTTTAGTTGTTCAGAAAATTAAGTGGTTTCTTTGTTTTGTTTTTTAAACTTTAAAATTAGAACTAGTTTTTCCCTCGCGATAGAAGTAGGCTTTGTTTTTATTTGGCCCAGTTTCTTTTAAAGGGAATGGGTATTTTAAATTGCTTTACAATTTCTGTCTACGGAGAAATTAAAGTTCTAAATTGAATAATTCTTTGTAGTTATACTTTGTAGTTCGTATAGGAGTGAAAATATAATTATGTAACTGTCAAAAAAAAAACTGTATTTTTGATAGAATACCTTGAGACGAAATCCAGATCTTTATATATTTATTTAAAGTATTTACTAGCATAAAAGGTATGTACCCAACCGTTGTAAAATCGTCAGTTTTAACAAAATCATAAATATAGTGATAATAGACATATACGATATTATTAATATGTACCTAATGTAAGATATCACCTGTTATTTTTTTTGTCTGTAATACCACATAAGCTTAATATTATTTACACTTGACCCAAAAGTTCCCATTCATACAAACAATTACAATACAGAAATCTAAACCTATTCTAATAGTAAAATACACGAGCTGAGCTAAACAGCATTTATGGTTAGCGCAGCGCGGTCCAACGGCCACGACATTAGTTCAAATGAATATATTCTACAAGCTGTTATGGTTAGAAGAGGAATTCTGGTAATACTAAATTCAGAGTTTGGAAGAGGAAGAGAAAATCTGTGAGTAGTTTTTGATTTTACTTTGGATAGTACCTAGATAGAATTCACGTCCTGGAAAAGCACATCATATTTTTTAAAATAAATTGTTTTAAAAACAGAATTTTGCATTATTATACACAAATCGTCCATTTAAGGCGTACCTTAAGGTAAAGCATGTATTAAACATTTTTAGTCATTACGTTGATATCTTTTAAAAATAACCATCCATATACTATACACAACATCATCATCATTTTATTTTTCTACACCCTACAGCGTTCACAAGCTTTAAGCATTTGGCTATACCCTACAGCGTGTACATTGTGGAATGCAAATAAATATTATTAATATGAAAGGTTTTTTTATCTTTTTCTATGGGAATTTATCTCACAAGTAACAGCGATATTACCTATTCATTCAAAAATCACTCTAACACATCTCATCATAAGGTACATTTTCTCCCCAACTCACCTGCATGAGTAATCGCAGCGATGCTCGGGTCATATATCTCGTCATCAACAGCGACGACGGCATACTCTCCCGTGGTGAGGAGATCACGCCGCTGGAGTACCTTCATGAAGTCCACCAGCGCTATGTGCTCACCCAGGAACACGTATACTGCGGACAAGAAGCATAAAATTAGAGGGTTATAGTGTGACCATGGTCGGTTTTACTCGGCCGAAATGTAAAGCTTTTTGAAGTAACTTATCGCGTTTGAGTCTCAATTGTTTAGAAAAATGTGTGCAAATCGCGAAATTTTAATAAACCGTTTGTGTTATAGTGAATAGATGTTTTATTTCAGGAAAGCGTAAAAGTTATACTTGTGTGTGTAAACGTACATTGTTTTTGTATGAGTCGACATACAAGTTCGTACGTTTCATACAAAGACACTGTGCAGTATGCATTTCAGCCTGCCTTTACTCATATCAAGAGGAGACATTATTTTATTTCTTATGCGGTTACGGGAAGTCGTTTCCATGGAATCTGAGAGCAATCTCGGGAAACAGCTAGTGCATTAAAATATGTCCTGCGTAGCTAGCCGTGGCTACTGTGAACGAGAATGGATCTCGACGACATTATTGTCTGGCGGTTTCTACCCTTGATCCTACAGAAATGTTTAGAACTATTGTAACATCTTGTAATATCCTACCATGTTTCTAGCAAATAAAATTTCCGATTTCTGATTGAGAAAGTTGTTTCTCAAAATGATTACTTGTAATTGTGTGTTTGTAAACCCTAGAAATTAGGCAGGCTAGACAAAGCTGACAAAGCCATGTATATTCCAAATAATAATATGACATATGTGTTACCTTCATAAGGCTGTAACTGCGTGTAAAAACATAATAACATCTGAAATAAATATGAGGAAAAACGAAATGATGGATTACTTTGAAATTGAGTAATCAGCCATCATAAGACTTCGTTATTTATAACTCAACCAACACGTATAACAAAAATATATTAACTGAATTAGACGACTAGGACTTTTTTGAATCATTAAAATGCAAGGCGAGATAATTTTGTTTTTTTTTTTTCTGCCAGTCTCATGAGATTATTGCTTTAATTTTTTTAATCATATCTCTTATCAACTTTTATGTTTGCTTGTATCGCAAAGGCTCCGAAACTACCGATATTCGTTTTATTTATTATTTATTATTATATCCGGTGACAATAACTAATTAGATTCCATTCAACCACTCTGAAACCACAGCAACTCTTTTACAGCAGCCGCAAGCTATTTTCTTATGCAATTCCCAGTAAAAGTGGGTCACACATACAACGCTAGTTCAATGAAATACTAAACTGACATACAAGCCTGCTTCCCGCCACCGCTTGCAATTTAATCAGGGTGCAAACTCCTTGCGAACTACAATACCTAAGAAGTTTGTACAGTCAACTTCAGGTCAGTGGTAACAGTTTTATAGGAAAATCGTACTTATTACTATTGAGTTAAGATGCATGACAGTTACCCCTGATGTGCAGTCTACTGTACTCTTATAACAGAGACTTCGTGTCATTATTGAGGTGGTAAACTTTCTCTATGGTCACACTTTGCGGGGGAAAATTAGGTGCGCGATGACTTAATAAAAGTAATTTTGTCTATGGTGTCATTTTGTTGGGGAAAAAGAAGGGTACGATTATTTAGGACAAAATGCAACAAGCGAAAGTTAGTAGTTAGTTCCTCGACTATATATAGTTAAATTAATTCTATATGTTTTTTTTTAGCTTCTTGAGCATATTCTGGTAGCTATTTATATCTATCTATACGTAAATAGTGGTACTTTACTAAAAAAAAACTCTGAAAAAATATTATATGAGAAAGTTATAAAAAGACCTATTTTCAATATCATAAGAAGTAAAAACCTGAAAGTGAACTGGACTAAAAGTCTGAAATGCCAACTCAGTACGACAAAAAAAACGACATCTACCAAAGCCTTTGCAATATGACACACAAAACATTTTTATAAAAGAACAACCAATAATAAAATCCTTTTATTTCTTCACTTCAGTACTTTCGCAGAAAAAGAAAATTGCTTTTGAACAAGCGAACATCACATACTTGTAATACACACCGAGTTTTATAAGGTAGGTAGTAACTTGTTTTAATTTTTCACACATACTGTAGGAAACCGCTGTTAACTTGAGTAAGAATGGGTACTCTGCAGACTTTTAGTCTCTCGAGAGAAGACACATTGCAACGATTAGGCGTTTGGCCGGTATCAGGTCGACTAAAATATTTGATAGAATTCACGACTAAAAGAAACAGACTGTTTAATCTGCAGTGTGCAGGTAGTCTAATACAGTAGAAAAATGCTTCATTTATATTTATATTTCACTTCTATATAGCAGCTGGATAATCTTGCAAAAATATGTATGAAAAAATATGCCAAACAATTTTGACCTTAAACTAGAACTGAAACTAGTTTTTTCTAGTTATTCAGCGCATATTTCGGAGTTCATATACGAAATTTTATTTAACTGAATTCATTTTATGAAACAAAAAATGATAGCCAATTATATGTTTGGTATTCGGAGTCGAATTACAGTTTTGAAAACTTTTTATTGTTTTGTATATTCTATTCTAAGAACTATTCTGTTCAATAAACTATGGAGCTGTAAACGAATCAAAACTAACTCCACTTATAGATCTAACAGCAATCCATTAATCAAAAACTACACCTCCAATTTTTAGGGTTCCGTACCCAAAGGGTAAAACGGGACCCTATTGATTTCGCTCCTCTGTCCGCCCATCACTCCGTCCGTCTGTCACCGGGCTGTATTTCATGAACCATGATAGATAAAGAGTTGAAACTGAAATTTTCACAGATGATGTGCTGTGTTGTCACTATAACAACAAATACTGAAAACTAGAATTAAATAAATATTTTGGGGGGCTCCCATACAACAAACGTGATATTTTTGTCCGTTTTATAAATAACTAGCTTCTGCCAGCGGTTTCACCCGCATCCCGTGGGAACTACTTCCCGTACCGGATAAAAAATAACCTATAGCCTTCCTCGATAAATGGGCTATCTAATACTGAAAGAAATTTTCAAATCGGACCAGTAGTTCCTGAGATTAGCGCGTTCAAACAAACAAACAAACTCTTCAGCTCTATAATATTAGTATAGATGGAACGGTTTTTTATTAATATTCATCACACCCAGACATAAAAAGACACAATCTACCATCATTAAATTCCATGAATGAAAACCCAATCACTTATTGATATGAATTAATTACGACCGGTTCATATTTACGCCTTTCATTCTGCCCTTGCACTTGAATTCAGCCTATCGGAGCCATGACACTCGTTTATAAACTTAAATACAACGTAGGTCACGGTAAAATACGAAGTTAAAAGCAGAAAACTCATTCTTCATCATCATCTTAATTCAGCCTTTTATCATTGCAGAGATGTCAGATCTCCATGCCGAATTGAAATTACAAAATTGAGATGTATGTATATAAGGAGTGGCAGAAAAAAAAATAATATAAGCTGAAAAGGTGGAATAGAATAGGTAGCGACAGGTAACTAACCAAATAAAATAAACCTTAATTTTATCGCAACATGAGGAAAGCTTGAATATTCTAAGCCTTAGAATCTAAGGTACGTTTTGAAAGTAAAAATACGGTGCACATTAAGAGTTGGTTGTAGACAAAGTAAACCGTATTTTTGATATTGTTCTGCTATTGGACGGAAAAGATCAGTAAGCCATTTAATCCCAAACTCGGTTGATTCAAGTCTTGTTATAAACTCACCTTCTACCAGCACTTTCTTACCATACGACAACTTGTGGTGAGAATTTTCGCCAATAATTTCGCCGCCGCAATAATTTAAACTTATTTCAATTTACAAAGCAAACAGCATTTATCATTCACTCGACAGTTTCGTTCAATTAAATTTTACTGACCTTTGCACAGCATCACTTCGAGATGTTTTAATCTGAAGATTGAACTTGAAAAATTCAATTTGGGTTTGAAATAAATTATTTTTAATCAAGTTCGTAAACTCTTTAATAAATATTTTTAATAGTGTAGAATTATCCGAAGGACCTTTTGAGATTTCAGTACCAAACAAGTAGAAGTGGCAAAGATTTAATTGAAATTAAAAAAAATCTTAGTTTGTAATAGTCTTAGTCAGGCAATAGGGGTAGTAATATTTTGTTCTAGATATCATCGTCACGTAACCATGAACTCAAATAAACATCAAACGAAAATCGGTCACCAGAATTGAACAGAGCTTTCAAGCACCCTTCGACCTTTACTCAAAAGCGTTGGTCAAAGAGGCCTGAAGTTTGATGAAGAGCCCCCGAAAACTGAAACAAGGATTCATGACTGATGGTTAAATACTGAGATCACAGGGGTTGTAAATCAGAGGGTTCTAAATAGGACAATTATGATAGGTACTGATTTGCTTAGAGTTAATTATTATTGTTTGAAATATAATTTGTAGCAATTGTATAGTGCAACCACTATACAATTGCTACAAATGTTCTTATGTAAACTAGGTTTTGTCAAGGGGAACAAATTCATTGCAGCATAGAAAGTAAAGAGTTGCATCTGCATATACTATCACATTTTATAGTATGTTCATCTAGTAGATAAAACTAAAGAAATCCAGGCCTATTAATAAAATTGTTACATGCTGTAGGTTCAAGATACTATAGGCAAGAAGTGTTATATATAGAAATCGAAATATGCAGCTGATTATTTTAACAGAGTGAGCGAGCATATCAAATACTTACTGAGTAGAACCGAACTGTTCTTCTCCAATTCCCCTTTGAGTTCCAGACTCGATTTGACTTCTTTCTGACGAATGGATCTCCGAATGATGTATGTATGTCTGACATTGTATTTGACATTTCGCTAACTCGTAAAATAAATCAAAATTATAATACCGGTTGCAAAAGGCTTCGCGGTATAATGACATATTTCATCAGATGGTATTCAGAATCATAAATTACGGTTGGTTAAATCTCGCACCTTTGTTAAATATATCATTTATTTAGAGCGAAATTATATTCTCGAGTCGTGCGTATTTCACACTCCAAAATGTTGGTGCTTCAATTTTTTTTTACACGACTACATATAAAAGGAATGTGTTGTTGGTACGAACGTGGTTAGAAGCACGCGATTTTTTTAATTACTAGTCTAATTTAACTTCAATATAATTTATGTAATTACTTCAACATTACTCTGAGGTTGTAATAATCAACAGCCAAAAGACTAATGGAATGACTTCAACACCGTTTGCTAGCAAAAAAAAAAACACGCCAGCGCGGGTCGCATATCCAGCATGTGTTCGCGCTCAAAGGTTGCAACTTCACAGAAATTTAAAAAATGTACGCACTCAATTTGTTACTATTTGCTAGGGAGAGTAAACAAAAAAGCGTAGTATATCACAGTGCACGCACGCCGATGGAGTCATGCCATTATCTTTAGGAAAACCATGCTTGGGTAGCAAAATTATCATCTGCCTTGCCTTTTCTTAACTACGTATGTCGGCGTCGGCTTCCAGTCCACCCGTATACAGCTGAGTACCAGTGCTTTACAAGGAGCAAAATAATAGTATAATATTTATCAAAAATACAATTAAAATAAATATAAAACCAACCTCTAGTCTTATCATAAGTCTGATCCACAATCCTCTCCATATCAGATATGTGTTTGGGAATGTAGTCGGCGAAGCGATGCTCAGCCGTGATCACCATATCGTTCGACTGCGCCAGTTCCTGAGAACAAATACCACATATGTATGAATAATAATTGAATTGGCGAATATAGTTGTTCTTAGAACTGAGTTCATAGACTGCTCTATTTGATTTGTTTACCAAAACTTCATTGCGCTAGGCATGCAATAAAGGCAATTTTTCGTGAATCGTGGCTGATAGAACCGTCAAATCCTTCGAGTTATAAACAAACCAGTTGTTTCCCGCGGCTCCCCCTGATCCTTCTGGGAACTATTTCTCGGACAGGGATAGAAAGTAGCCTATATGTTATTCTAACGCAAGTATACGCTAAGTATTACTAGCAAGTTTCATAAAAAATTATTCGGTATTTATTGCGTTACCTCTGTAATATTATTAGTAAGCATAAATTGTTTAGTACATTTCTCTACATAATATTTTACAGCCATTACTCTAAACATACTCTTGTATTTCATTGAACTAGGTAAATCTCGCTTTAGGCGTTATTGCTCCGCCGTTGAGACAAGGATGACTTAAGAAATGGGTTAATGGCATTCATTAACGGGCAACGGCCTGAAAAACGACTCTATAGTAAAATTTTACTGTTTAGCTAACACGTGTTTTCTGGCAATTAAAAAAATACCGAACTCGCATTATTGTACTTGTGATGTATTGTTTTACAAAATACTTATATGAAGCCACTATGAAAATCATATTTTAAAAAAATGAGAATGCAGCTCTCTATCCCAAAATTAAGTTTGTTTACTTGCAAACGCGCTAATCTCAGAAACAAATGTGTGTTCTATATGAATAATCATTTTGTTTGAGATAACCGATTTATGGAGATCTTTTCCTGAGAGCCTTATGTAACCTTTTATCCTAGTGAGCGAATAATCTGGTTATGTTTTTTTGTCGCATAACCTTGTTTGTTTCTCCAAAACCAACTATAACTTTACTGAAGTAAATGTATATTCAACTTGAAACTTAAATGTTTATTTATACCTCGGTGTGTTGATGTTAAGTAGAAGGTTTTCCAAGTTATTTTTGTTAGTAAGACCTAATTAAAGCTTCAAGTAACTTTAAATAGAGCCTGTGAATGGTTAATGGTAGCAAAGTTTACACCATCATCTAGTTTCCTCTGACTTGATGTCCTAATTATTTTTTACTGTAAACTACATAAGTATATAGTAACATTTTAGGGTAGGTTTTATGTTAACTTCTATTATCTTCAATGTATATCTCTCGATGTGTATATAATCAGAATTATTTTCGTCCCCTTATAATGATATTGAATTTTCTTTCGGAACCTTCTTGATTTAATGTCACTTTTTGAAAATGGCAAAGCATTCTTAAGTTATTATTCAACAACTTCCCTGTTGCCATCATTTCATAAAATGAGTCTCTGAAAAACCCTAAATGATGTACCAGTTATTTTAAACTATGAATATTATTAAATTACCTTTTTTTGCAATAAATTTGTTTACATGGTTTATCATATTAAATTTTAAAATTAAACATGTCTGGGTACAATTATGAACACACGTTAATTTGTGAGTAACAGTATAATGTTGTTGTTGAGTAACAGTATTTGTGCGTTTTAAAGAGTCATATAAGTAACTTTGAATTGGCCTCTCTGTAACTCTCTCCGTGATCACTCTGTAATATTTTAGGGAGCCCACCGAAGCATCAATAACGAATTATTAGGACGAATGGTGAAACATTTAAATCATGAATTTTCATGAATGTAATCGTTCGGTCGGTTATTAAATGATGTTCTATTTTGCAGTCGGACAAACAATCATTTAATATTTTACGCATATTCAATGATAGGCATAATACGTTCTGCTATTCATTGGGCTATTTAGACCACATACATACATATTTATGTCGAGACTAACTTCCGCTGGCGGTTTTAACCTGGTACATTACGGTCTGTTTTTCAAATATATCTGTGGTTAGGAGTTTTAAGAGACGGAGTTAACTTCGTATTTTAAATGAGACAACAAAGAGCGATGTTTATTTTTTTAAGGGAGTAACACAAAATGACCAAAAACATAATTTCACATTGATAGTTGGCTTAAAAACTAAAAGAAAGAATCATTACTATTGAAATGAGAATGTGTCTTTGACATACTTTCAAAGTTAAACTTTTGAACGAATTTCAAGATGAATGCGACCCTGGGGATTGTCTGTGGAAGTCTAGGCTTTTGGGGGTATCCAAATTCTGTTCAGGTATTGGATAAAAGAGCAACAAGAATGAATATAACTGAAATACCTACGTGAAAAATCCTGGAATAAAATTAATACTGCTATAGTTTTCAATCATATTAAAATCTGTAAAGCTCTAAAGGAAATAATAGTAGTATGGAACTTGGATCACAAAGATATCCAAATATTTTTAATAAGTAATATCTTATGAAAATTGTTTCCAGGGAAGAAAATACCTTACTGTCAAGAAGTCGCTTTATATAAAACTATTTAGGTATTCGTGTTGCTGAGGGACAACTTCACGTAACCGAATAGGTAATAACCTTGAACGGCTTAAATCTTCTTCCTCCTGCCCTGTTCCCAATTTTATTTGAGGTCGGCGCAAGATGTCGTCCTCTTCCATTTTCCCCTGTCACTCGTTATACTGACACTCACTCCCTTCCTATTCATATCATCTTTCAGGCAATCCATCCATCTTTTCTTAGGTCTTCCTCTTCCTCTCCATCTATCTACATTCTTCTACGGCTTAAATATTTTTTCAAATTGACTTAGTAATTTATTGATATTAGCTCATAAATCGAAGACACAAGCTGTTCAGCCTTAGTATGTTACATGGACATTCTCCGTCTTACCACAAAAACTTTTAAACGTCAGTTTATGCCTTGTCTAAAAAAATGTCAAATTATGACGTTGACATATGGTTCATTTTGCAGCCACAAATTTTTTAGACAAGTGTAAAACAGGGGTTAAAGTTTTTGTAGTAAGGCCATCTTTGTTTAGGCAATTTGATATTTCCATAATACGCCTCTGTATATAAAGTACCAAATTTTAGTCTTACGGGAGTTAAATAAAATTCAACTTGGTGGAATTTGGAGACAAAATAAATTTAATTTAAGAAAATGTTCAGATTTTACAAACTACCCCAATTTTGTTCCAGCAGATAAGTAAACTTAGGCTGGAAAGTAATCTTTACTTACCTTATAAAGCTGAAGTTTGTTTGTGACACTACTTAAACACGCTTATTTCAGAAATTACTATTACAATTTGAAAATTATTTCAAGTAGCCTATTTATCGAGAAAAGCTAAAGGATATTTTTCATCCTTGTGCGTGGAATAGTTTCCACGGGACGCTCTTTAAACTGCTGTAGGGCGAAACTTTCGTGTCGCTCACTTGGGAACATACAAATAAATAAAAATAAATAAAAATAATTTATTGTCTCAATAGTTTTTTGCAAATGGATGAAGCCTTGAACCCTACACTAGGATTCCCTGTGTTGTGGGGTCCAGTCTCTTTCAATCCGTGACCATAAGGTGAGTACAGTAACAAAGACAATAGTTTACATTATTTATGATTTTAAGATTTACAAATTAAATAAAACATTAAATTGAGTAGTTTCGGTAGTGTAGTAATGTGTGTGATGTAGTGAATGTAGTGTGGGAAGTGTGGTGTGGGAAGTGTGGTGTGGGAGGTGTGGCGAGTGTAATGTAATGTTAAGTGTGTGAGTGCATGTGAGAAACGTAAGAGTGATTGCAAGTGTTAGTGTGATGCTTACTCGTTTACTTATGTGTTTATTGTTGATATTTTACTCTTCTTATGACAATATCTTTAAGACGTTCCCTGTTTGATCATAATCCAGACTGAGTAGCCAAAGGGAGATTACTTTAGAGCAGTTTTTTTTTGTTAGCTTTAGAATTTTGAGGGTTTTATTTACTTTAGCGTACAGATGAGGGCCCATGAAAGCAAACGATCTTCTTCCAAAAGATTTATTAATATGGGGTTTATCCCAGTTCACCAGACGACTGGAGCGTTGCTGAGATCTGCAGCTGTTTAGTGACGTTTTGTGAAATCGCAACGTAGTTGAGAGAATGTATAGCTGCCTGACTCTCAGCACCTTAGCTTCTGCGTAAAGTAAATTAGTGCGGTATCTATACGGTCTCCTGTATGCAACTTTAAGCAGAGCACGCTGTGCACGTTCGATTTTCATCATATGAGATTTAGCTGCAGATCCCCATGAGACGATACAGTAACTGAGAATTGATTGGCATTGGTATTAAACAAACTTCATATTCAAGACGCGTAATTATTGTCATCAATTCAAAATTTAAATAAATCGTGTTTATAAAATTAATATACCTACTACAAATATACAAAATTCAATATCGACTACCTTCAACTAATTTACTGTAAAATCCATAATTTTTCCTTTTAAAGTCTTGAAAAAAATATCGAGGCCATTCAAGTAGAAATTCGCTTTCGTATTTAATTTATTGGATATTACGTTTCATTTACTTCACTGATTACGAAGAGATCTATTGGTACTCTAGTCTGAGGCTGATTTCAGTCATTCAACTTCCATCAAAATGATTATTTTGCTTTTCAAAGACAATCACATTCATTCCCCTTCGCCCAGAACCGTGCTTGAGAGCGGACGTGTGTCAATATTAACCTAAAATTATTTTTTAAGTAGCTATCTCCGTGCAAAGTAATATCGCACTTAGGCTATTGATGAAAGTGTTGAACATCGTAACTACGAAACGACGCTAATTGATCGTGCAGTGTGAGCATCCCGCGCTCCCCCCGTACCGCCTTCGCCCCCGCGAGAACAGTACGTACTTCATAATTGCCATCTCGCTTACTCGTGGAGTGTGCGTCTTTGTGCTGTTCATTCAATACTACATCGACATTTGTTACCTGCGCGTGCGGCGACCGCTTATTGGAATCAGCTGTTTACTACATTACGGGCAATACATCACACAAACCTTGCCATGTCTCTACAGCATACACCTCCCAACACGACTTCTAAGAAAGAAACTGTCGTAAGAAACGTCCTTTCTTCGGCGATAATCCAATCAGGGTCAACGCCAAACCTTAGTGCAATTGAGCATGAGAACGTTACCACTAGGTTCAAACGCAAATGGGAAGATGAGCCTACCTGTATGGAGGAGATCCGTCAATTGATTGCTAAGGCTACTGCACAGTCTGAGTCGAAGTATGCGGTGTTGCAGGCATCGTTATCCGCAATTAGTACCCAAAATGACGACATAAAAACCAGCATTGCCTTTATATCTAAGCAGTACGATGATTTGATCTTAAAAATAGGTCAATTAGAATCGGAACGTCGGTCTGACCGTTGCCTTATTCAACGTCTGGAAGAATCTGTAGAAAATCTAGAAAGACAGCTACACTCCACCAGAATTGAAATAAAAAATGTGCCCAAAAGATCTGGCGAAAGCAAAACCGATCTCTGTGAGCTTGTGAAGTCAACAGCTACTGCCATTAACACGCCGATCCAAACCCATGATATTAAAGATGTGTTCCGCATCTACAAAAAAGATGACCCGTCATCGTCACAAATAATCGTGGAGTTCTCAAGCGCTGTCACCAAGGAAACTATAATAAAAGGAGCACGGCAATTCAATAGCAGAAATAAAACGTGTAAACTGAACACAACTCATCTAAAGCTTGAAGGCCCTGTAAAACCTATCTATGTCTCTGAAAAGTTAACCCCAAAGGCTCAACGTTTATTTTATCTCGCACGTACATTTGCCAAAGACAATGCCTATAAGTACTGCTGGACGTCATACGGAAGGATTTTTCTCCGACAAGATGAGGGTAAGAAGCAAATTCTAATACGAAAAGATGAGGACATAGACATTCTCCGGCCAAATAAGTGACTAGGAATCAGTTATTGTACTTCTTTTGTTATTATTACTTTGTCATATAATTATTGTAATTTGTTGCTACCCCATGTTATACTTTTACACTATACACTAAATCTCAAACACTTCAATTACTCTCACACCCACAACAAACACAAAACTAATATGTTACATCTATATTCACATCGTAATGCACAGGGATGCTTGTTGTTATATACTGTTTATATAACTAGAAATATAACTATTTCACTATGTATTCACTCCATATTATTAACCTTTTACACAAATCACTATAACTCAGTTATTCATATCACTCGTGTAGTCACAACAAATACAAAGTTGATATTTTTACATCTATACAGCGTATATACAATGTTAAATAAAAGGGAGTTTAATATTCGTGGTTATCGCATAGCAGGTACCAACATATGGTTAGTTCACAATTTGATATTTAGAACTACGTTTTATTTCTTTCTACAATGACTCATTCGATCATAAACACGTCTACAGAAGTGGACAAAATAACTATTGCTTCGGCTTATAATTGCGATACTTTGACGTGTAATACTCTCATTGGTAATAACAACAAGTCATTAAATATTTTTTCCCTTAACATTCGTAGTATATACAAAAACTTAGACAATCTATTAGTTTTATTACACAGTCTAGCATTTGAAAATGACGTCATTATTTTAACGGAGTGTTGGCTTCACGCTAATAAAAATGTCCCATCTATTGATAACTATAACACATATATTTCTAAAAAATATTTGAATAAAAGCGATGGTATCGTTATATACGTTAGGAAATCGATTAAGTGTTCTGTGGTGGAGCCGGATTACTCTGGAGCCAATTTTTTATTGTTGCACATTGAACCCGATATACTTATATTGGCTGTATACAGGTCGCCGTCCATACTATGCCTGGATAGTTTTCTTGACTCGCTGGATAATATTCTACGCCCAATGAATTCTAATAAAAACGTATTTCTAATCGGAGATATTAATATTGATATTAAAATTAATAACACAGACAGATGCAGCTCGTCGTATTTGAACCTATTGGCAGAATTTGGGATATTACCTGCTCATACTTATCCCACCAGAATGCTTAACTGCCTCGACCACTGCATGATGAAAACTATGTATCCTGCAACTGTATGTGTTATTGACTCCTGCATAACAGACCATTTACCTGTTATTATCTCATTGGGCATGTCCCAGCGTAGAATTGTAAACAAGAACTGTAGTGTAATTAAATTAGACATAAAAGCGTGCGTTAGTCAAATAGAAGCACTTGATTTCTCCTTCATTAACACTATTTCTGATGCAAACAATGCCGCTACTGTTTTTGTTGATAAACTCTCTAACATTGTGAATATGAATACTAAAGTCTATCGAACAACTTGCAAAAAAAGAATCCTTAAACCATGGATTACTGGTGGCCTTCTGCGCTGTATTAGGCATAGGGACCGACTGCATAAACGACATAAGACGTGCCCTTCTAACCACATCTTAGAAATAACGTTTAAACGTTACCGGAATTATTGCAATTCTCTGTTGAGGAAATTAAAATCTAACTACGAAAAGTCTTTACTACAAAACGCCAAAACTCCTAAAGATTCGTGGAAAGCAATAAAGGCTATAATTAACTACACTGGTGATAAATCGACCTCGGATGGCTTATTAAATTCTAATTTAAACAATATTGACACCATTAATAAATATTTTTCGCAAATTGGCAAGCAACTTGCCGATGCCATTACTGTTACGCGTAAACCTAATTACAATTTTAAAGTCCCTCGCAACCATAATTCTATAGTTCTTTTACCGCCGGATGAATCTGAAATTGAAGCTTTAATATCAAACCTTAAAAACAATTGTGCTACTGGCTGGGACTCTATTCCAGTTCAGTTACTCAAACTGTGCAAAAATACTATAGTCCCTCCTCTGACTTGTCTGTTTGAACTGTGTTATGCTCAAGGTATCTTTCCAGATGTGTTTAAGAGGGCACTCATTACTCCTATGCACAAGGGCGGGAATCGAGACGATGTGTCGAATTATAGGCCTATCTCTGTATTGTCCTCACTCTCAAAACTATTAGAAAAAACTCTTAACAGCAGACTCATTAATTTTCTTGAAAGTAAAAGTATTTTGGCAAACAATCAATTTGGTTTTAGGACATCAAAAAGCACCGATGATGCAGTTAGTCTACTTACCGATTTCGTAACTACTAAAGTTGACGAAAATCAAAAGTGTATAGGTATTTTCCTGGATTTAGCCAAAGCTTTCGACACTGTCTCGATTCCAGCACTTGTGAACAAGCTGGATGTCATTGGCGTGAGGGGAACGGCCCTAAAAATTTTTGGAGACTTTTTATATAACCGTAGACAACAGGTAAAGATTGGAAGTTATGTTAGCTCTGAAGAAAATGTTGTTTTTGGCGTTCCTCAGGGCAGTATTCTAGGACCGAGTCTCTTCCTGGTGTACATCAATGACTTATGTCTCCAACCACTCTGTAACGGGAAAATATTTACGTATGCTGATGATACTGCCATAGTATTCCATGGTGGGACTTGGGAAGAGGTAACTCGTATTGCCGAGAATGGCCTCCATCGTCTTGGCCAGTGGCTGGAAACCAATCTCCTTACCCTCAATGTATCTAAAACCTCATTCATTCAATTTTCATTTTCCAAAAACAACCTTAATAACATTACTATCAGAGCTCATTCCTGCAATTATCCTAATGGCACAGGCTGTTCTTGTCTTTCTATTAATAAAGTTACACATGTCAAATATTTAGGTGTTATATTAGATGAGAGGCTAAGTTGGGAACCTCATATAAATGTTGTGACGTGTCGTACTAGGAAGTTAATTTGGGTTTTCAAAAAACTCAGACACGCCGCGGACTTCTCGCTTCTCCGTAATATATATTATGCCTTAGCTCAATCCATTCTTGGATACTGCATAGGAGTTTGGGGTGGTGCCTGCAAAACCCGCATGATGCAGTTAGAGAGGGCTCAAAGGTCATTACTAAAAGTGATGACCTTTAAGCCCTTCAGATATCCGTCTAAACAGTTGTACGAAAATTGCGAGCTGCTTACAATTAGACAATTATACATTTTCCAAATTATAACTAAAAAACACAAGCAAACTCCCTGTCCTGTAAATGAGTATAAGAGGAAACGAGTTATTAAAAACGTTTGCTTACCGGACAGATGTCGGACGGCTACGGCTAGACGACAACAATCTTATAGGTCATCCTACTTATACAATAAAATAAATAAATTAATAAACATTCATCCACTTACCGTTCGAGAAACAAAAATCAAAGTTAAAAACTGGCTACTTCAATTGAACTACGACCAAACTGAAAGGCTATTGCTCGCAAATTAACATTCCCTATTATCATATTCAGACATAACACACGCACTTACACACACACACACACACACGCACACACACACACACACACACACTCACTCACTCACTCACAAAGACTTCTATAAACACTCATAAGTAACCTTCCATTATTAGATTTATGTTAAGCTACTTTAATTTTCTAATTTCCTTTTTTATTCACAATTTGTATAACAGAAACTGGAAGAGGGCACTGACTTCTGTAACACAAGTTTTTACTTAGCTCAGAAGTCAGGGTTTTCAATAGGATTTTTGTAAAAAGTTTGTGTGAATAAATTATTTATTTATTATTATTATGTCTCTGACCGACCACGGGACTACAGAGTCCCGGATTTTTGGAAGGCGAACGTGGGGCCGAAGCCAACACGCTGAAGCCCTTTTGAGACAACTTTAATGAAATGGCGACACAAAACCGACGATTATCCCCGTATACACTATAGAAATGTACCCAAGGACAATCCCCGGTTCTGTGCTAAACTATTGCTAACTATGGATGAAAACTACTTGGGCTATTGTGATGGGATGCTAATGGACTAGGAATGGGGAAACTACGGGAACTGTGGCACCTGCCGATGACAATGTATTAAATACATGTTAAAATGGCAGGTGGAGACTCGCCAACTCACTTACTGGGCCCCCGGGAATCAGTCACTGAAAAGCAACAAGAGGGCAACAGGGACATGAGCGGCTGAGAAGGGTGAGGATACCTCGGCGGACTTTAAACGCAGATCACGCGCTCCCTGTGGGTCCAGCATCACCGGCCCACTCGCCACTTACCACGAGGCACCTACCCTCCGAGCAGGACTAACCTTGCTCTAGCGACTCCACTCTGACCGGCCGATGAAGGCAAGCCAAGAGGCAGGAGACCTATCCCCCGTCATGCTTCACTCCGGCAAGCCGGAGATGGGGGACAGTATACTCTCCCTGGAGCACTCGGATATATAGCCCCGCGGGGTCGCTACTCCCCGTCATCCGCCTCAGATGCCCTGCGGGGCTTATTATTATTATTATTTATTATTTGGTCTCTTTGCAATGGGACACGTTTTGGAAATCATTTGTCTTACTTACTCAATAAGGACAATAGTTGAAGCACAAGTTAAGTAAGTTCAAATAATTGTTTTTACCTACTTCTCAAAAAAAGAGGTTAAATAATTACTAAATACAAGTATATTAACAGATAACACATTAAAAAGTTCTTAATTTCAACTGTACCGTTTTTGTTTTCCCAAATTAATAAATGTGTAAATATACTGTGGAGTTTGTTTACCTATAATATACTGTTATATATGTACACAGTCGTGGTGGCCTAGTGGGCAAAGAACCAACCTCTCGAGTATGAGGGCGCGGGTTCGATTCCAGGTCAGGCTAGTACCAATGCAACTTTTCTAAGTTTGTATGTACTTTCTAAGTATATCTTAGACACCAATGACTGTGTTTCGGATGGCTCGTTAAACTGTAGGTCCCGGCTGTCATTGAACATCCTTGGCAGTCGTTACGGGTAGTCAGAAGCCAGTAAGTCTGACACCAGTCTAACCAAGGGGTATCGGGTTGCCCGGGTAACTGGGTTGAGGGGGTCAGATAGGCAGTCGCTTCTTGTAAAGCACTGGTACTCAGCTGAATCCGGTTAGACTGGAAGCCGACCCCAACATAGTTTGGGAAAAAGGCTCGGAGGAGGAGGATATATGTACACAGTATTATTAGAAGTAATAAAATATAATACATAATTGAGCACATAACATATTAACCCATAAAAAAATACATAATATAAACTATCACATAAGAAATGTATATGAGACCAAAAGATGAAAATTAGTTAAAACTCACTTTAATAGCATCCATTTGCTGTCCCGCAGCAGTTAGCTCATCTCCAGCCACGATAGCGAACTTGGTCCAACCAAATGCCTTCAGCAGAGCGATGACCGACTTGCTGGCCTTGTATGCTGCTGGTAACGTCCTGGCGAAGGTGGCTCCGAGTCCTGAACCCTTCTCGAAGGAGCCGTGAGCACCGGCGCATTTCTGGTGACAAAGGATGTTTTTTTTTATTGGGGGGAGGAACAATTGTATATTATGTGTTACAACTATGTACATTTACAATGTAGAATAGTTAAAGTATGTAAGTATAATCCGTTAAAACATGTATGATATGTGGTCTTAAAAATTCGGCTTGGATACAGATGGGTATAGCCTTGGGCATAGAAATATAGTGGTATTAGTGGAATGACAAAAGGAATTTTATATAAATTCTTAACATATTCCTTCTTTCATTTGTAATTGAAAGGAAATAAAACGTGATGTATTTTGTCTTAAGCATTAATATTAAATTCCCTGCTTTGATATTTAATTAGTTTTTATTTAATTTAAAATTACTTTTAAAAGTTTAACTAGTTTGTTTTAATTATATTATTAAACAATTCAAGGAATTTCGATATTTTTGGGTATTTCTTTGACAAGATTATTTGTTAGATATTTTTCACCTTGCTTATGCCTTAAACCTTTTTCGCCTTGATCGACCTTTCAAAGCTAACTAATTGGCTTTTATTAAATACTTGTACTAATAATTTAATTTAATAGCTCCAATACGTGCGTCGAGTGATCCTTTACAGGACTTCATTTTATTAAGATTAGAAGGGTTTATTACATTTTAATAATTTTGAGATGTAAGGTTTTTAAACTTTCGCGATTTTTACACATATTTATGAAGAATTGGGACTAATCTACCTGTTACTACGGTCGGTGCAATTCAGACGAAACGTCGGGAAAATAAAAATATATTGTACCTTTGTATAGTATCGCGTTTAAGTCCAAGTTTATAAATACATAGATTCTGAGATTTTTTTCTTAGATGAAATGTTTTTCTGGTAAATTTCACCATTTTCGCTGTCTGTCTATCTCCTTACAGACATTTAAAATATTAAAATATTCAACGCATAACGGATGCCTTGATGTTAAAAGTGGGAGGTAAACAAGCGTTGACTTTTTGAAGGACGATCTCAAAGTGCAAAATTGTGTTCAAGTCATAAAAAAATAACAATCGCCAACAACTTGACTTTGTTGTTATTTATATTTTAAGTTAAAGCTTAACAGTGCCTGCACACTGCAAACCAAACAGTCGGCCGACATTTGACCAGACTGTTAATATTTTTAAGTACATCGTAAATTCAATCAATATTTTTAGCCGATCTGATGCCGGCTAAATATATAATATAGCCGTTTTCCCGCGGTTTCACCCGCGTCCTGTGGGAGCTACTGCCCGCACCGGGATAAAATATAGCCTATGTTACTCGCAGATAATATAGCTTTCTAATGGTGAAAGAATATTAAAAATCGGTCCAGTAGTTTTTGAGTTTATCCATTACAACCAAACAAACAAACAAACAAAGTTTTCCTCTTTATAATATTAGTATAGATTTGTAATACTTATGCGTACTACCATTCATCTTTATACTGATTTATGAGCCCTTAGATGATAGATGAGTTCTTAGAGTACACGCACACTGCAATATTTTTCAAAAGATTTTCTTAAAACAAAAAGTTTTGTCAATTATCGGGTCAACTGTCGGCCGACTTTTTAATTTGCAGTGTGCAAGAGTGCTACGGCCGCTTAAAGCATTTAAGCCTACACCGTAGCAATATTCGTAGCAACGCCTACGGCGTAGACGGTTTGCGTAGCCGTGCCTACGACGTAGACAATTAAGCAAAAGGTTCGTTCACTTCTTAAGCTAACACCCTCTTGGAAAAGGGATGTTTTTCACATTTAATTGTTCTTGGAACTTTTAAATTGGAAATATAATCCTCCAAATCCCTCATTTGAATGGATAAACATATTAAGAAAAGTCATGGGTAAGGCCAATTTATTTTTTCTTCCGCTGTGAGTACGCTGCTAGCGTAAAGGCATGTCAGACTCTTACTGACTAAAAGCCATCA
The DNA here is from genome assembly GCF_022581195.2 of Helicoverpa zea. Classification (NCBI taxonomy): domain Eukaryota; kingdom Metazoa; phylum Arthropoda; class Insecta; order Lepidoptera; family Noctuidae; genus Helicoverpa; species Helicoverpa zea. The sequence goes on along the minus strand of NC_061460.1, from coordinate 11,740,144 downwards.
TGTTCCTTCTTAAGCTCTATATATACCAGGACCTTGGTAAGACTTTCGAACAATCCCACAGCCCCGGCAGGTACACCGGAGCCTACTCAAGTACTCGCTTTACCCACTCCACATACAGCATGATCTCAATCGATGCTTAAACGCTGCAGTATTCGAAACAGTAATTATAAATTGATTTGCCAAATACCTCCGTTTCGGCTGAAATGGATATTGCTTCCCAGTATACATCATAACCACTATGATTTTATGCTCCATACCTTTGATTTCGATATTGCCAAATACGGTCATCCCAGGAATCGAACCTAGAACCCCGCGGTAGTTATTGCAATCACTTAGCAATCAAATGATCAAGTCTATAGACGCTTACGGCCGAATACTGGAACGCCACTCAATTTTAAGGACTTCTGAGATTTAATTCTGTCTCCGTCACATCTCTAAATTTCTGTGGTAATTTTTACGAATACGCATAATTGTTATTTTATATGTAACCCAAACTACTATTTTCCACGAATGAACAAAGGAATATGTAAGAAAAAAAAACAGATATGCAATGTGCATCACAAAAAAAACTATAATTAAGAAAAGGGAAATAAAAAAATATATTATAAGATAATAATTCTACTGCATGCAACTCACATGAGATATAAGAGGCAGGTTCCAGGCTGCAGCTAGCTTCGCCTCCGTATGACATGTGCCATCAGGTCCGAAGAACGCCACCACTCCTAAATCACGCATCTGAGTCATCACCCTGAAACAAATGTAAATATGGTGAACAATGTTTATTTTGTGAGTAAATATTTTCTACTAGCTTTTCCCTGCGATCCTACCCACGTCTTAAAGGCCAGTAGATCCTCACATGTCGTTTCAATCGAACGACGTCCACTTCTGAACAAAGCCTGCCCCAACGTGTTACATCACCAGTAACTAATTAACTACAAAATGTGACACCACTAGTTACACCGCCAAATTGTCACTGACTCATTGTCTTTGTAATTTTGAGGTACAATAAACCTAGTCCTAATGAAAATATCAAGACTCATTATAAACATTACAGATCACTACAACTTAGCTCAGTCTTCGCGCGCATCTACTTGGAGAGATTGTCCGTCCATTAAATGGAAAGCCTCAAGTGTCATGAGAAACAAACTCCTCAGCTTTCTAATATTAGTATTATTTTAAGCAACTTTTGTTATCGCTTATAAAAAAAAAACTCCTAATTCCTTCACGATAATAGATATTGCTACTTTGAAATGAATCGCCTCAGATTAATACGACCTTTTTGGTAATGGATCTTGATACTTTAGGAGCCCTTCACAACAAATTACATTCTTACTGATACATTTACAATTCTATTAATAAAGCCTCATTACACATAATTAATTAGGGAATCTCTCGAAGGAAAAACAAGTAAATAATCTCGAGAAAATTGTGAAAACACATCACAATTTCATTTCTTGCTAACAGTTGTTAGAAATTGTTATATAATCGCGTTGTACAGATTTTCTTTAAAAAAATGTTCGCTAATTATCGGGTGCGAGTACTCTTACATTGCCATGGTAAAATTGTAAAATAACCGATTTTCAACCTCAAACCTACATCAAAATGAGGGTATCATTTTTTGTATCATTTTTATGAGAAACACGCATCTACATACCTATCAGGTTTAAAAGCTGCAAACTCGGCAAACGTGTCGAACAAAAAAAATGGAAAGTGGTTTACGTGACGGAACGCCCACACAGAACGCACCTATAGAATTTCTTTATATAAAATCTTGCTCAAATCGTCCAGACCTGAACTTAGTACTCTACGAATAATACCACTAGCGTTTGGGCTGCCTAAAGATGTTCAAATGATAGTCGGGACCTGCAGTTTATCGTGCTTTGAAAACGTTATATGTCTATAGGTATTTAGTATTTTACCTTTAAAATAAACACAAAAACAGATAAAACTATGACGACCTCTGTGGCGCAAAGGTCACCAAGCCGGACTGCCGAATCTGAGGTCCCGGGTTCGATTCCCGGTTCGATCGACATTTGTGTGATGAGCATGCTTGTTGGTCGTGGTCTGGGTGTTACAATATGTATTTATAAATATGTATATATGTAGCTATATGTAGTTTATCAGTTGTGTTAGCACCCATAACACAAGTTAATTAATAACTTAGCGTGGGGCTAACCGACCGTGTGTGAAAAGGTGTCCCGACATTATTTATTTATTTATAAATAAACCACAGCTTTTACCAATAGCTTGAAGGCCAAACTGTTGCATCCTAAACTAGGTCAAAAGCTACACTACCAATATTGGTTCAGATTTAATAGCATCCTGTACATCTATATACAGCCGTTTATTTGTTTGTTGAGTCGCTTTACACTCAATATTCGACCAAAACTAAAGTAGGACGACCTGGAATGCCTAGGTAATATAACTGGCCGGGAGTGGGTCACGTCAGAAGGTTCCGTTCCGTCCGTCCGTAAGTATATTTAATGCTTTTTAAATATAACATATTTAATACTATAATAATACTTCTTATGCACAGACTGTCTACATCTCTTTAATGCAACTCTCTTACTACGGGTCTGCTGGAAGATTTTTCATTAGAAATAAGCAGGACCTTTGTACTATTTTATGTTATTACTTCTTCTGTCATTTGTTTACCGTGTAAATAAAAATAAGAAGTTCATCTTCGCTAAAAACGAATTATCCCAGTAATTTAGCTGGCAAAAAATACTACAGTTAAACAGAAATTGGCACTTTACAGCAATTAAAAAAAAACTACTTGATTAAATTCGCTTTTAATTTCGACTTTCTTTTGAATCTCTTTGTTCGTATGATTAATCAAAACCAATACTAAAGAAACCGTACAAAAAATCATTTAATATAAATCGTATTTCTACGATGCAAAAATACCTGTATCTTTGGTATAGAGGAAATCATCTAAATTACCCCTCCTGCTGCGTCTTACATCATAAAATAATTTGTCGATGTCATCTTTCCCCAAATAATCCCTTTGATGAAATATTTCCCTATTAGGAACTGTCCAAATTAATTTCCGAAGTTATTTGTTGGGTACTGTAAAATTCCGAGGGAAGCCTTTTCTATGTATGAAATGCAAACTGGGTCAAATATTGATTGAAACCAAATTTATAATACCCTCAAATATGTTCCCCTGTAATTGAGAATTTGTGCAAAGAGCAATTTGAAATTAATATCACTTTCTATACATACTAACTGTTTCACCCGCTTCATGTGGGAACTACTTCCATACTTGGACAAAATTATCATCTCCCGAGCCTTTTTAACTTCGAACTATGTTGGGGTTGACTTCTAGTCTCAGTGGATGCAGCTGAGTGAGTGTTTTTCAAGGAGCGACTGCCTCACTGACCTCCTTAACACATTACCCGGGCATCTCAATACCTCCAGGTTAGACTGGTTGTCAGACTTATTGTAAATCTCTTTTAATTCAATGCATTTCTAAGGTTCATTAATAATGATAATATTACAATAATTTTGTTTGGCAATGTGTATAACCAACACAAAGTAATTAATCAGTAAGTAATCAGTTTATAGAAAACAGTGACATAATTTTCGGTATACCTAGTAATTATCGTTTATTGACGTATACCTACGTAATCCTACTTATATTATAAATGTGAAAGTTTGTGAGAATGTATGGATGTATGTTTGTTATTCAATCACGCAAAACCGGCTGGACCGATTTGATTGAAATTTGGTATGTAGATAGGTGATACCCTGGATTAACACATAGGCTACTTTTTATCAACACACCACGCGGGCGAAGCCGCTGGCGGAAGCTAGTATGAATATAAATTACACACTGATGATTTTCAAATTGATGTTTAACAAAGAATTCCGTATGCAGGAACAAATAATATCAATCAGAATGTTGCTTTGTTAAAAAAATTAACAAAGAAATCACTCAATTTAAGAACTAAGAAAATTTTATCACGAGAATCTACGTCACTCAAAATCAGCTACCTGAAAATGGAATTTGGGAAATAATAACGGGTTTTTTCAAAATCAATCAAATAAGCAAAAGAATTTTACGTTACGTTAACCGAAGACGTTTCGACTTTCATAAAGGAAAATTAAATAAAACAACTTTCAAGTAATCCACAGATAAAAGTAGTTTTTAAAATTGATAGTAAACAGGAACAAAATGATGGATTTTGCAAAACACTGATTGTTTTTAATTTATTTGGTTCTCACAATCTTGTAACGTTAAATGTAAAACTATGTAGAACATAGTTATAAATTCCTCAGCTACTCTCTTTTTTGGGTTGCTATGATGCTGGTAAAAAAATGAATGTGTTGATTTATAATTTTTTGAACAATGATATACAGTTGATTATTACAACTTATGTAACTTAACTTTGTGAACTCTGCAACCCTGGAATTCTTGCAACCTTGCAAACTTTGCATTCCTTGCAAACCTTGCAATATTCATGAATATAAACAAATAACAATAAGGACTAACGTTCCTATTTCCTAAAACCCAAAAGAGTCAATATGGTATTCATCAAGGGGCTGGCCGTGAAAAGGCAAAACCTTATGTTTTTTTAATTAAATTATATAAAACCGGGCATCTCCCATTATATTCTAAGGCTCAAAGTGCACCAACAAATTCACGTCAGCATTTTTAAAACAACAATCAAATTCAATTTTCAAAGTAAACAGTTGTTTTAAGAAAACAGGCGTTTACATTGTCGGAGAGCTTGGTTTTCAGCCGTCAGCCCTTAATTGGGGTTGGGTATCATTTACGTCCATCTATTTATACAAGCGGTCATCTCGCATTCAACCCTTTTGTAGCCTTATCATCTTTCACGCATCGTTCGTCAATTCTATTTTCAAAACGGAGGTTAAAATTAGAACCATCATCCTAATTGGTCTGTTGGTTAGTAAGGCTTTCAAGTATTAAAACAGCTAAATAAATAAAATAGCTGAACTGGATAAAAATATACATAATAGTCTTGTAAAACTCGCGCTCCAAAATTCAAAAATGGAAGGTGATTAGGGACAGGGTTTATGAGAATTATCCCCGTGTTAAAATACACATAACAAAAAGACATATAGCTGTAAAAATAAAATTCTAACAAACCTCTTTTTCCTGTCAAAGGTAAGAAAAGAATCACGCTCGAAGCGAACATGAATGAAAATTAAGAAAATGAGTCCGCCATACAAAGCCGAGGAAAGAAAGATGTGAAAAGTTCAAGGTTACTCTTCGCAAAAGAAAAAAAGCGACTACGTACGTATGTGTATGTGACGCATATACACAAAGGTAGGGTCGACGAGCCGCGAACATCTTGCTTTGTGTCTTACTTGTCAAAAAAGCGCCAAAGAATTTTTTTTCCAAAGAAGTATTTGTCAAAATCTAAATTATGTATACAGCAAGCTTTGCCAAAAACTTACTTTAATTTAGTTATTGATAATAATTATTATCACAATCAAAATTCAAATTACCTTATGACAAAAAATAAATTAATCATGAACATGCAAGCTGCGTATTATGCACCAAACTCTTTCCCGCGGTTTCACCCGCGTCCTGTGGGAACTACTGCCCGTACCGGGATAAAATATAGCCTATATTACTCGGGCAGACTGTAGCTTTCCAACAGTGAAAGGATTTGAGCACAAACAAATAAAAATATGTTTCCTTTTAATTAGGTATATTAGGTACTACCAAAAAGTTCATAATGCGTTATGTATTTCCCATTGATAAACCTTGGGAGATTTTTATTACTTATCTTAAGAGACTATAAAAAAGACATTATCAAATATAATAGCTTCCTTTTACCTTGTGAAGCAATTACGGTAACCTTTTACCAGTGCCGGCTTTAACTGTAGCGCCCTGGGCGAGATTTCTACGGCGCCCGCATTCATAACCATACGAAAAACAGAGACATATGTAGTTACCGATTGCGCGAGCGAAGCGAGCGCGAATTCTTTTTTATAGTTAACAAGTCAAAGCAAAAATTACCTAAAATGTAGCCCAATCGTACATAAGTTATTGGTGGTTGGTGAATGCAAAAATACGGGAACACAGGTTCTAATTGCGCGAGCGAAGCGAGCGCGAAATTTTTTGTTTTATTTTAGAACTCAAAACAAAAATGACTTAAAATGTAGCCCAAACGTAGATAACTCTTTGTTGGTGTTGGCGCCTATGAATTAAAATTTTGAGACTTAAAGTAGTACCACTACACTACACAGTACTTAAAATAGAAACTAGAAGTTACTTTCTCATTAATAAAAGGACTTAAAAACGACGCTACCTTTTTGCTAGGGTAGACAAAAAAACGTTGAAAAATAAAAACAACTATAAAGTGAAGTAAGCCCGAAAATGCTTTTTTGAAATTTGGATCACTAAAAGTCCTTAATATATATAATAAAAGGTGACTGTGAAGTGAAGAAACCGCGAGCGAAGCGAGCGCTTTTCGCGCTCGCTTCGCTCGCGGTTTCTTTTTGAGTTTTGGGACATAAAAGTCTCTAACGCGCCCGGCATTGTATGACAATACATTAATTTAATTGAAATTTCTTGGTCCAGGAGCGTACAGCGGCGCCCCTGAGCCCGCGGCGCTCGGGTTATTCGCACACCCTGCACCATAGGTTAAGGCGGCCCTGATGCTATCCATACATTTGGATACAGTTCTTGTAAGCTGCGATCTTTGATGAAATTTAAAACAAAAATAGGAGTAAAATTCTGATCAAGGATTGGTTGGGGGCGCCTGCGGCGCCCCTTATGTCCGGCGTCCTGGGCCGTCGCCCAACCGCGCCCTACCCTAAAGCCGCTACTGCCTTTTACATGGAAAATTACGAATATCGGGGACCAAAAAGTATATTTCCGTGTAATTTATCAGAAGTTTTTGATATTTTATGGTAAATCATCAAATGACCACTCCTGCTATAGGTGCAGGGACTGTTACTGAGTAAAACCCATCATGTTCAGCCTTCATCTTAAGCCCTTTATGAAACTCTTTCAAACATTTTTTCAGCTCTGTAAAACTCATGTTTGAACCTAATCTTGTTGGTGGTTGTCATGGAAACCGTTTCTCGTGATGAATAATAAATCTGTTGCCACCGAGGTCCTAATCTCTTTACCATGGAATTTTTCGTCCATATTTTCAAAAAAGATGGCGAAGTCAATGTCACGTTGTAACCCTGAACCATAACAACATTATTTACTTTTTTTTTAATTTAGCATGCATCAAATATCACTAGTGGCCCGCGATACGTGCTTCTCTACATATAAAGTCCACCATTTAATTACAAAAAAATAGACAAACGAAGAACCACCGATTTTATGCAAACTTCACATAAACCTTCAACTAAATAGTCTGAACACGGCTTTAACATTTGGTTTGGAAAGGTTGTTGACTATGGGACCATCTGGAAAGTATATCTATTAATAAACAATTTTGCAAATCGGTTCAGGCGTCTTTGAGTAATCGGTGAACAGACACAAAAAATAAAAGATCCCGGCGAATTCAGAACCCCTCCTTTTTGGGAAGTAGGTTAATTACTACGAAAAGTGACATTAATTTTAACATAAACAGTAAAAAAAAACTACATTTACCATTTCCTACTGACACGTACATACCTACAAAGTAAATGTTGTGAGTTTAATTTAAACTTTCTACAGTGAATTGCGGAGCTAGTTGATAAAACTGTGTCATCCCGATTAAAGTTTTACGCGACGTAGTAAAAACTTCTGATTGTAACATTCATTAATTGTTGGACCTCGGACGAAGAAAATAGACAAATTCCTGGTTCATTTCAACTGTGTTTACTTTGCGAATACATTGTAAAATGAACCTATAAAACGACCTCGATGGCGCAATGGTCACCATGCCGGACTGCCGAAGCTGAGGTCCCGGGTTCGATTCCCGGCTCGGTCGACATTTGTGTGATGAGCATGCTTGTTAGCCGTGGTCTGGGTGTTACAATATGTATTCATAAATAGGTATATATGTAGCTATATGTAGTTTATCAGTTGTGTTAGGACCCATAACACAAGTTAATTAATAATTAACCATGGGGCTAACCGACCGTGTGTGAAAAGGTGTCCCGACATTATTATATTATTATTATGGGGTAAACATTTCTGCTTCTTAGCCTTTTGGCTAGTTTTGACTACATTTACGGGCGGGTGCCAAGTAAATGTAGCGTGTAGTGTGTATGTGTGTGTTTATTGTGTGTGTTGAGGTGTTATGCCATGTTCGTCCAATTGCATGAACTTTCGTACTATGCGACACGTGTTGAGGATTGCGGCTTTTTGTAGTAAAATGTAGATGGAGTCTTTAAGTTCTATTAGTTTGAGGCTGTGGTGGAGGTGATTGGGTATGACACCCGTGGTGGAGACGACTATTGGTACTACGTATACTTTATCTTGTCTCCAAATTCTCGTGACCTCTTCTTTAAGTTCTTCATATTTGCTTATTTTTTCTACTATTGTTTTTTGTAAATTATGGGTGTTGGGTACTGCGATATCTATAAGGTAGGTGACTTTGTTTATTTTATCCTGAAGGGTGATATCTGGTCTATTATAGTGGACAGTTCTATCTGTTACTATTGCGCGATCGTAGTAAAGTTTATGTGTATTGTTTTCTAGAACTGTTTGTGGTGTGTACTTGTAGTAGGGTGTGTTTGTGTCTTGTATGAGTTTGTGTTTGAGTGCTAGCTTTTGGTGAATGATGTTTGCAACCTGGTTGTGTCTGTGAGTGTAGTCTGTCTGTGTGAGTGTTGTGCATGCCCCTGTAATGTGTTGTATGGTCTCTGGTTGTGTGTGGCATTTGCGGCATTTGTCGTTGGTGGCTGTGGGGTCTTTGATAATATATTTTCTGTAGTTTTTGGTGTTAATAATCTGATCTTGGATTGCTATGATAAATCCTTCGGTTTCAGGGAACAGGTTACCGATTTTGAGCCATTTGTTCGAGGCTATCGTGTCTATGTGTGGTTGTTCCAGGTCGTGTGGGTGTCGCCCGTGCAGGACTTTCTTTTTCCAGTCCTCTATTTTTTGTATTTGTGGGTCAGTAGTGTTGTTGTGTTGTGTGTCTGTTTGTTCGTGTAAGTTGAGTGGGGTGAAGTTGTGATCATTTAGCGTAACCGATTTATGGATGATACTGGTGTGTGATTTTGTGTGGAAGAATGTTTTCAGCCTATGAATTTGTTTCTGCCAAAGATAGTTGATGTCTATTAGGCCTCTCCCTCCGTTTTGGCGTTTGATTGTGAGTCGCTCTATTGCGGATTTCGGGTGAAGATTATTGTGTTTGGTGAGTGTGGTGCGTGTTGTTCGTTCGATTTGTTGTATGTCAGTTTTGGACCATTTTATAATTCCAAACGAGTAGGTCAATATTGGAATTGCATAGGTGTTCAATGCTTTGATGAGATGTTTTCCAGAGAGTTGTTTTTTGCATATTGAGGTCACTCTCCGTTTATACTCTGAAATTAATGTGTTTTTAATAGAGGTATGGTCCAATCCTTTGAGTTGTTTATAGCCTAGGTATTTGTACAGATCTGTTGGTTCCATAGCTGCAATTGTGTCTGAAGTGTTAACGGTGTAGTCTCCTGGTTTTATTTTGCCCCTAATTATGTGAAGTGTTTTGCATTTGTCCAGTCCAAATTGCATGTTGATGTCTGTACTGAATTCTGTGGTGATGTCTATTAATTGTTTCATTTCTCTCTCTGTTTTTGTGTATAGTTTAATGTCATCCATGTAGATGAGGTGTGATATTGTGATTTCGTCTGTTGTGGTGTGTTTAAGAGGGTATCCGGCTTGACAGTTGTTGAGTAGGTTGGACAAGGGGTTCAGCGCTAGACAGAACCATAATGGACTCAGGGAGTCGCCCTGATAAATACCTTTTCTAATAGATATTTGTCGTGTTGTGATAGTGTCGTTGTTGTAATGTACGTGTAATGTTGTTTTCCAGCGGGCCATGATGTGATGGAGGAAGTCTATTATTTTAGGGTTTATTTTGTAAATGTGTAATATTTGGATTAACCATGTATGTGGGATACTATCAAAAGCTTTTTTGTAGTCTATGTATGTACAGTGCAGATTTCTATTTTTGGTGGTAGCATGTTTGTGTATTACTGAGTCTATAATTAATTGTTCCTTACATCCCATGTGGCCTCTTCTACACCCTTTCTGTTCCTCTGCTATAATGTTATGGTGTTCAATGTGCTTGTTGATTTTATTTGTGAGTACGGAGGTGAGTATTTTGTATATTGTGGGAAGACATGTGATTGGTCTGTATTGGGAAGATTGAGATGAGTATTGAGTCTTTGGTAGCATATAAGTTATTCCGGTTGCGATGAAATCAGGTATGTTTTGTTTTCCTAGGACTATATCTGTGAAGTTTTTTGCGATAATTTTGTGTAGTGAGTCAAATTTTTTGTACCAATAATTGTGTATTTTGTCAATACCAGGCGATTTCCAGTTGTGTAATTTAGCTGTAGTGTAATTAATATCTGATTCCAAAATGTTTGTGAATTCCATTTCTTCTAGTGCATTCCATTTGGTTGTTTCCTCAGTGATCCACCTAGCTTTATCGTTATGTTGAACCTGGTCTTCCCAAATACCAGCCCAAAATGATTCTAATTGTTCTGTTGTTGGTAATTGTGTGTTAGTGTTGATGTCAGTTGTTGTGTGTATTTGTGATTTGTGTAAGTTTCTGTAGAAGTTCTTTTCGTTAGTAGCAAACATGGTGTTATCGTGTTTGCGCTCTTGTGCCTTATTGTATCGCCTTAGCCTATGGACTTTTAGTGCGAGCTTCTGTTTTAATGTGTCTAAGAACTCCTCAGGTTTTCTGTTATCGTTCTCGTGTCTAGTGTGTGTTGTCATGTTCTTGAAAATAGCTTCAACTCTTTTAACTACTCTATTAGATCTATTGTTGTTTATATATTGCGTTAGTCTACCGCAGTCGGCTCGTAATTTTTCGATATCTCTTTCGAGTCTTTGTTGCCATGGTGGTTTATTTACTGTTCTTGGTCTTGTGTTGCCGGTGTATTCTGTAATTTTATAATTAAGCTCTTCGGATATGACTAGCGCTGTGCAGTATATCAGTGTGTGTACGTCTATAATTGTCATTTTTTCATCTATGTATTGGTGTAGTATGATAGTATTAAATATACGTACTAAGTGAGTAAGTTTTGGTGTGTATTTAAGTTTAGGTAGTTTCGGACGAACTGCTGGGTCCATCCCCGAGTACTGTGTTAAAGCAGTTTTAAGTTTTTCGTGTATTTCTTGGATGTACGTGTCTGATAACTGATTTTGATGGAAATTTTCTAGCGTCTCGATATCGTTTTCTAGCGTTATGGTAATGTTTTCAGTTTGTGTGGATGTGTGTGTGCCTTGTGAGTATGGTGGTGTGTGAGTGTACGGTTGAGATTGTGTGTTCGTTTGAGATTGAGTAGGTGAGTGTGATTGTACTTGTGTTGTGTTTTGTGTTGCCGTGTGTGTTTCTGTCATAGGAATATAACTTAAAGTCTCTAGCTGTTCCCGCACTTCTTCCTTCAGTTTATCTATTTCTACTTGGGATAGAAGTTTATTCCTAACTATTGTTCTTCTTTGATCTGAAATGCGTTGTTCTGAGACACTAATTTCGGGGTACTGTCGAGTGAAAAGTTCATGCAACTGTTGGCGGTAAGTGGTCATGTCGGTCTCTAATTTGGTGATGTGAAAGTAGGTTCGCATGATAAAGGTATTCACTTCTTTGCTCCATCTCATGCGAACTCTTGGTTTTCCAGCTTTGGTGGACACGGGCAAAAAGGCACTTGCCACCCGCGCAACATTCAAAGCTGGTAGTGGTGGATAATATCTCATACTAGTATGAGGAGGTGATGAGTGTGTGGGAGGTGACGATGGTATCGATGGTGATGATGCTCTGGAGGGTGTGTAAGAAATGGTACTAGGGCTAAATGGTTCTATTGGAGTATCTGTACGGTCTGTATGTCTGTCACCATCGTCACTGTTGTCGGCTGTAGTATCTTTGTCGGTGGGAGCCCGCCTGTTCAACTCCTCACCGCTGACGGTTCGCATGCTGTGACACCCAGCGTCAGCTCCAGGTGTGCCCCGGCGATCGCCCCCGGGCAGCGGCCCTATACGTTTACTTTTAGAACGAGTCTCCATGTTAATGGGTTACCTTTGCCTTGTTAGCCGTATAAGTTTCGATAGTATACGTGTCCGCCCCCCACGTGGTCTGATGTTCGACGCGGACGTAAGGTAGGAATTTAGGGGGCATAATATTATTATATTATTATATTATTATTATAAAAAACCGGCCAAGTGCGAGTCAGACTCCCACACGATGCGTTACGTACCCACTGAAATTGAAATATTTATTTTATTCTCGTTTTCAGTATTTGTCGTTATAGCAGCAACAGATCTGTGAAGTATTTATTTATAACATTAAATGGATTTGATTTGATTTGATCTGATTTGAGTGTGTATTAGGGTTAATGAGACACAGACTGGTAACAGACAGAGGTTATTGGCTAATTTATTTATTAATACACTTTTATTTTTCTATAGCCAGCGTCTGTAATGTTCTTTTTTCCTTAAATAGTTAAGTCTTATTGTACCTTAACTACTTAAGGGAAAAAAACAAATCGAAAATACTTTCATTTAAAAAGTCAACCTTTCACTCCACTTAGTCATTCGAAGATTGTCCACTTATAAAAATAAATAAACATATTTGAACATTCACATACCTTAAAGACAGACTATCTTTATCCATAGGCAGATGAGGTCGGGAGCGGCCGATGTCTGCAGCCACGAAGCGCAGTTTAAGTCCGGGTAGCAGGCTCGGTTCCCGGTTGATAGCAGCTACAGCTACGGGCATGGCTCCCAACACCGTCTGGGAATAAAAACTGACTTAAGTATTTAACCTTAACACCGGTATATAACTACTGTTACATAAAATTAAAATCAAAAATCATTTATTCAATTTAAGCTGAAAAACAGCACTTTTCCAATGTTAGGATAACATAGGACAGCCCCAAAAATGGGAAACCCTTCACCATGTTTTATATGTTATTACTGTGAAAAAGAAGTGGCGCAACAAACTCCCCAGCATAGTATTGGGAATGGCCGTCAGAGAAATTAACCTACCGGAGGTACCATTACTCATATTCGTATGAACATCTGTGTTTCAAGTTTATGCTTAACTTTGTCACAGGTAAATACGATATATTTTTCTTTACATTTTGGCTGAATTGTACGGACCGTGGTCACGGGGGCATCTTTTTGGCAGACTGCCACCCGTGATCACGGTCGGTGCAATTCGGCTGTACAGAAAACGGTATCGGTACCTGGATAAACTATGTCACTCAAAGATAGTGTAGCTTCCTAACAGTAAAATATTTTTTCACAATGGGTCAGCAGTTTAGAAGCCTTTAACCAAACAAACGTTTCATCTTAAGTTTTGTATAGAAGTAAAGACGTCGCTAAGTAAAAACTAACATAACCATAAGAAATAAGTACCTAAAGTTTTTTTTTTCTACTAACACAATTTTGTAAACCAGTATTATTTTTTTTCTGGAAGAAATAAAAGGCTTTTTTATTTTATTTATACAAACGTCGCGCTTAAGTCGCCGGCATGTACATATAAATACATCTATGTATATATAGACCCTTTAACTGGCTTCACACCTGACAAGTCGGCATAGTTTACTAAGGCGACAAACGCCCACGGAGTGACCCATTGTGTGTCCATTAATTTTAAAAGCCCTTACGCCCTAGGGGTAAGTTAAAAGTCTTTATTTAGCCTCACAGTGGTACTGTGGTTAAGGTTAGTGACTAAAATAGTTGGTAGGAAGCCTTTTTAGGGTTCCGTAGCCAAAATGGCAAAAACGGAACCCTTATAGTTTCGTCATGTCCGTCTGTCCGTCTGTCCGTCTGTCCGTCTGTCACAGCCGATTTACTCGGAAACTATAAGTACTACAGTGATGAAATTTGATGGGAATATGTGTTGTATGAACCGCTACAAAAATATGACACTAAATAGTAAAAAAAAGAATTGGGGGTGGGGCCCCCCATACATGTAACTGAGGGATGAAATTTTTTTTTTTCGATGTACATACCCGTGTGGGGTATCAATGGAAAGGTCTTTTAAAATGATATAAAGTTTTCTAAAAAACATTTTTCTTAAAGTGAACGGTTTTTGAGATAATTATCAGCTCTCAAAGTCGTAAAAAGTATGTTCCCCCCCCTCTATTTTTATAACTACGGGGTATAAAATTCTAAAAAAAATAGAGGTGATGCATGCTAATTAACTCTTTCAACGATTTTTGGTTTGATCAAAGTATCTCTTATAGTTTTTGAGATAGGTTGATTTAACTGTAATTTACGGAACCCTTCGTGCACGAGTCCGACTCGCACTTGGCCGGTTTTTTCATTCTAAGACGTAGGAAGGGTAGTTAGTTAGGTAATTACTTAAGCTGTTTCTTCCTAAAAGCCCCGAGCTAGACTGTACTATTGACCAACTATCTTATGTAAAGTGAGTGAGTCATACTTGTGTATATAAATTTATTTATTTACTTATTTAACATTATATTACATAGGGGGACTTAATGCCACAGGCATTCTCTCCAGTCAACCAAACGATTAGACGATTGAAAATGTATATACATACATTGTCTTAGTATGCGTAAGCTCGGAAACGTAGTGGCCGATTTTCCATAAATTTTCATAAACTAAATACTTACATTATTTACCCTTTTGTTATTTACGATATTTACTTGTCAGAGTTATTCTCCATAGCACGTTTAGGGTGAAGAGCAAGACATAACATAGTATGATAACAATACGTCCCAGACATATAAATTCAAAGCAAAAGGCCTTGTTCACAGCCTGAATATAAACGACCCTCGCGGTGTCCTGCGTGAGCGACGAACGCGACGCGACGCGACGCTGCGAACGCGACGAACGCGATCAACTCAAAGGAATTCCCTACATGCGGCCTATGTGACAGTCTGCGGCGAGACGCGACGTAACGCGTACTTGTTTTGAGGGCGACCAGACGCGACACCGCGAACTATTCAGAAGCGTTGATTGTTGTGGGACAAAAAAAACATAAATATTAAAGAAATCGTTTATTAGTACAAACAAGTTGGAAGATTGTTGCTGTCTGTACTTTAAATATGAACTTTCAAGCAAAATTGTAACACAACTTCTCCATGATTTGAGAAGTAATGACCAAAATCACGTAGGACATCTGTCGCGTATAGCATCGCGTCGCATTACGTCGCGTCGTGTTGCGTCGCGTCGCGTCGCGTTCGTCGCTCACGCAGGACACCGCGTTAGAGTATCCGCATACTGCAAAGTTTTAGTCGGCCGATAGTTTATTTTGGCTCATAAATCAGTATGAAGATGAATGGTAGTACGCACATTACAAAGATCAGCCGTCTTACCACAAAAACTTTTTAACGTCAGTTTAAGACTTGTCTAAAAAAATTTCAAATTATGACGTTGACATATGGTTCACTTTGGAGCCACATTTTTTTTAGACAAGTGTAAAACAGTGGTTAAAGTTTTTGTAGTAAGGCCACAGGTGTTTAGCCGGTATAAGACCGACTGAAAACTTTGATTGGAATCATGAGTTTAAAAGAAATGTTTGCTTGCCGTCGTATTAACTGTCAGCTGATTGTTTAGTTTGCAGTGTGCGGTAACTCTTACTGACATAATTCTGTACATGACATGTCTTTATATTGTGACCTATTCGTGTCTAAGTTTCATATGCGTAAACTAAATTGGGGATTTAGGGAAACAAATCATGAATACTAAATGCTTTGTATGAATTTGGCTTTATATTCATCTTAATTTTACCAGAAATCGTCGAGGTCATAAAAACTACCAGTCAATTTTTTTTATATTACAAAGACTTCAAAGTCTTATGACCAAAATACCCACGACAATCGTAACTTCACCTAAATTCTATCTACAATCTTTTAAAAACCCAAGTAAACCACTGTTTACTATGAATTTTTCTCGTTAAATTTTCAAAGTAAACAGTTATTTTACGAAAACGGACGTAAAAAAGGCTATGTTGTTCATGCTGAGCGTAGCCTAACTTAGCTCCTTCTACATTACCATTCTCTTCCTTTTATTATTTAAATAATAAACAGTGCTCGGTTGAAGTCGAAATATTTAGTAAGATAGACATCAAAACTTCTTTAACTTCAACATGCACTAGGCAATTCTAAAACCTTATTAAGTACTGAATAATCCAGCAAAACAAAAACAGACCGACGCTTTCAAAATAAACAGTCGAAACTTACTAACATGGAGAACAAAATGACTATCCGAGATGTCATAACGCAAAATCTCCTAAGAAAGTAGCGTGGCAAAATTCTAACTTCGGGGGACGAGGAACGTTACTAGCTCCGCCTTAGATGAACTCGCCCATTTTCAAAATGTAATCACCAATCAATCAATCTTTGACACACTAGTTTTGAGTTAACAAGAAATCCTAACGCCTTGTTAGTTCTGGTAACTGAACACGCCTTCCTATTTCTTGACCTACAAGAAGGCGCCCGACCTACGTTCCTTATGGCATCTCTGTAATTCCTTCCTCCGTTCTTATGAATTAAATATTATTCCCATTACAGTTTACTGAGAAAACCCTTGTTAGTAATGCGCAGTTATCTCATTCACTGCGTAGCTAGTTGATGATTGTTTAACCTTGTATCATGTTAAAATATGCCAGTTCTAGTTCAACTTGTGATGTAACTCGGCGTGGGCAGGTTAACTTATGGGGATGTCAATCTTGGCGAATCAATTAAACAATGGTGTATTGTATTCCTGACAGCTTTGTCGTTGGGAAGTTTGTTCTTCACCGCTTCTTCTTTCCAGCCATAACACTAGGAAGTGGTGGAAGAGAATCTTGAGACTGCTGTCCTTATGTAGTTTTTACGAGAAGAAAATAAAATTAGCCTAGTTTCAATAAACGATTTTAAATCTGACCTTGAGGAATTAAGAGTAGAGCGGGGTGAGTTCGGAAAATGATCAAAATCAGGGTATTTCGTGGTGTCCAGACCAAACTCAAAATGATATTTGATTTTTTTACGTTAGTTAACAAAAATAATTGCCTTACAATAATACAATACAATAAAAAATACACTAAATGCTTCACATATAAGTAAAAATTATTGTACTACGTTTAATAAATACATTTTGCATGAAACAATATTTTTATTCAAAATTCATTGTTTCGGGGAATGATATGCAAAAAATGTGCGGAATTTCACGACTCAGTCGCGGGGAATTGAGATATTTTTATTGGCAGCATTTTGCACAAATTGAGTTTTAATTTGAACAACATAAATATGATTAATGAATATGCCCACAGTAAAACAGTAAGAAAAAGATATACTTATTTTATAACTGGTATGCATTTAGATACAAGTTTGGAGCTACATCAAATTCGAAGTTCGGTAATGGTTCACTCGTGTGATTATCAAACTGCGCAGCTACTTGATATGAATTTTCAGTCAATATCAAAGACATATTTGACTTACTAACTGTTCCATGCGGTTTTACCCACGTCCCGAAAGAATACCTTTCCGCAACCAGGGAAAGGTAAAAGTAAATCGGTTCAGTAGTTTTGGCGTGAAAGCCCGAAAGACATATGATAGACATAACTTTGAAAATTATTATACATAGGTACCTACTAGTAGGGATACACGCTAACTTATCTTAAATTGGGAAAATTAAATACCGAGTCTAATAATTTTCCTAACGTAAGTTATTGCAAGTCTAGTCTGTGTGCCAAAATTTCACTTGAACATACGCTCTCATATTGAAGGACTTCTGTCTCTCTCTGACTAATGTAGATTCCAAATACTCATATTAATGATTCGTCGAAATCCAGTCATGTGTGAGCATTCTAGAGACCCATTCACTGTTTCGCTCTAAAAGGCACTTTAGTATACCGGCTTCGAGAAATCAGCTCCACACTGAACGTGCGTCGCGTATTATCGTTCGCGTAATGCTAGAACAGACAAATGCATAGAAAAACACTTGACCGTTCACACTCAACCGATGATACGTTAGAACATCCATTGAACATTTACGATGTACACTCGACGTATTTTCCGACAGATATGAACCTTCCCTTAAGTGTCTACTAAGAAAGGAAAAACAAAAGAAATTCGACACTACTGCGTACAAGGTTTGATTAAATGAGAAAATTAATTATCATAACGTAACAAATTGTTTGAGGAAAAATTTATTTATTGCGTGTAATTTATTTACTAATATTTTATGGGCCCATTGAGGCTACTGCGTATCCTATAATGTTTCTTTTTCTTTTGGCTGGCTTTATTGTAATAACATAATTAGTACAAGACACTGGTCAAATGACTGACAAACAGTGATAGAGAGATATAATTTACTGTCGCCGTATCATATAACGGGCACAGCTTTTTGAATCTTCGTGTAAGTAAACCATTACAATGTTATAAATACGAAATCTTGTGAGTGTGTACGTTTGTTAGGTACTTCTTCGCATGTAAACAGCTTAACTAATTTCAATGAAACTTTTGATCCGAATCCAGGAAGAAGTTACATCAAGAAGCGAGTGAAACTGCTGGCAGGAGTTAATAAAAAAATATCTACGTAATTATTCACTCTACCCACTACCACAACTCACCCGCACAAGCACATCTGTGATTGCTCATTGCAAACCTCAAAACGACTCGAAAGGTATTCATTTAATTAGGTCAGTTTGTCGCATTCATGGAGAACAAAATGACTAGCGGAGGTGCCGTAACGGAAAATCGCCTAAGAAAGTAGCATCACCAAAATACAGGTGTGCGAGGGACGAATAACGTTACTGTTTTCGCCTTTATCCGCCTTCTTTAGACCCGATCATTTTTTGTACTACCAAAAAAATATTTTATTTTATTTATTAGGCACAGATAACATGTTTATTAGATATATAAAATATTAAGAAAAATCACAATGAATGAACCTGTGATCCAATTACAACTGTAATTCACTGCAAATCATTGACAGATGTCTCAAAGAACCCGAACGTCTCTTTGGTACACCTGTAACTGTATGTTATGGTACGAATTTGACCTAGCAGAAGACGCCTGACCTACCCGCATGATGGCACTCCGTGGCCGCACTCCGGGCTACACGAGAATGACCAGGCAACATGTCCTTGGTTACAATTTTAATTAGTTGAGCTGCAGGACGGTCCCTTGACTGAAATGCGGGATTGGAAGCCTGGAGGTCAGTGACCGGTAGTGACCTATTTGCTAAATTCGTCGTTGCGTAATGGACAAATGTGGTATGTGAATGGTTTATTAATCTATGAAGTCGTAATGTGTGTAGCAATTTGCATAATTTGAATCATTATGAATGACTATAAGCTGTCGCGGTTTCACCCGTGTTCCGTGGAAACTACTTCCCGTACCGAAAATGTAGCCTGTTTCACCTGGTGATAGTGTAGCGTCCTAACAGTAAACTTCCTAAAAGTTCAGTGATTTCGTAGTTTTTCCTGTACAAACAAAGAAAAAAAAAAGACATCCTTATACTATCAATATACATATGTAGATTAATTTATCCTAGTCGATCATGTCATTCATTAACAACGATGACCTGTCATGCAGATGCAAGATAGTCAATTTTTTAATTATTTTGAATAGATACTCTTTGAAAGCCTACCTACATAATACATTGCTTTCTAGTAACAAATTGATTGGGTCTTCATGGTTTACAAGCAAATTATTGGTGCAGCTGTGCACCGTCTACGAGGCCTTGTACTTGCTAATATATTACGTTGAACAAGTAAGTGCAAATTGTAAGTGTCTCGCATTTCGTGTATAGGAAAAGATAGGTTGCACCTGTGTATTCATCAAGATAAATTGCGCTGGAATTTTCAGTTTTAGTACCTAATCATCCTCTGCCTAACCTTTTCCCATCTATGTTTCGGTCGGCTTCCAGTATGCAGATGTGGCTGAGTGTTATACATGGACCGACTAAGTATCTGACCTCCACAACTTAGTTACTTGGTTAAGCCCTTACATGGTTTACATGGTTAAGACCTTGTCAAGATCGGTTGTTGGACATTCCTGTTACTATCTTTTAGCGCAAAACATAAAATTGTACAAACCATAATCTGTTCAGGCCTTAATTCATTTTTAGGAATTTTCCTCTTGGATAAGAATTGAATTAGTTTTAAATAAACCCGGTCAACTTTCTGAAACTTATTTATCGAAGAGGACGCGACCCGGGATTCAAATGATGCTGTTGTAATTATTTTAAATCACAGAACTATGTACTTTGTGTGAATGGGTAATGTTTGGTAAGTTTATTCAGCTTTTGACTGGTTTTGTTATCAATTAACTTATCCATCTAAATGAGTTTATAACTAAAGTTGTTGCCTGAGTTTCGGAAGGAAGCATTTTCTCACAAAAATACAAATAAAAAATAGGTTAAATCTTATTTTCATGTATCCAATTAAACCATGAAGTTTCGATTAAGTAATTTTGGCGCGAAAGAAAAGCAAACATCCACACATACACACTTTCAATATAACAATGACTTGCTATGCTACTAGTATTATCTGCTAGCGTTGACCGAAATAAACCCAGGTGATTTGCAACTTTTTGATTAAAAAAACTCAACAAATAAGGCCACACAAAAACTGCTAAATTAACCGTGTAAAATGCCAAACTTTTCTCTCCGCACAACGACAAATTGAAAAGGGGCTTTTTCATCTTGGTCAGGAAAAAGCCGTCAAAGAGGAAACCAATGTAGGTACTCTGTCGTGCACAGGATTTACTCAATTTAAATAAAGAAGGTATTGGTATTACAGAAGTGGGGTAAAGTCACATCATATACCATTGAGAACAAAATGAACAGGAGATGTCACAATGGAAAATCTTCTAAGAAAGTAACGTCACCAAATGCGAGTCTTTTGGCTATGCCCTCGAACGTCTTCTATGGAACCCACCCATTTTCTTCAAACCCAAGTTACCAATCTATGGTAGGTAGATGTTAAAAGGGGCCCGAACGGCTCATTAGTTTATTAGTAACTGATCGTTTTGGTCACGCCCACCGTACGTTTTGACCTAGAAGAAGGTCCTACCTGCCTTATGGCATCTCTGCTAATATTTCCTTCCTCCATACTCCATGTAATATACCAATTGGCCCGTAATATGCAGCATTGTGCGAATCTAGGTTATGTTCATCACGGCCAGGATTGAATTGCTCCGCGAATGCATTTCAATAGTTTGTATGGAATCTAATCCATTCTGATATGCTAGCTCTATAATTTTGATTTCAGATCATTATCATAATCATCAGTCTATATCCCTCACTATCTTTTGCCTGTAGTTACTCATACATCCCGTAAGTTCTACGTTACTCACCCCTATAAAAAGTGTAGCTCGTCCTGATAAAATGGGTTATCGAATACCGAAATTAATTTTCAAAGTGGACTTCAGTAGTTCCTGAGATTAGCGCGTTCAAGCAAACCAACCAATAAATTATTACAATACAAACAATTATGTAGATTTATTAGTGTAGATTAGTACTTAATGACGACATTATTACGTTTAGTTAAATTAAGCGATGTTTTTATTACTTAGTTACAAAGTTCATTGACCTCCATAGAAGTCTTTACTCAGTCAGGCCACTAGGTAATTAAGTATTCTAATTTACTACTACATTAAGTTAACTTTTCCGTACTCTCGAGTTTGTACATCGTGTTGCTTTTAGTTGCCGTCCAGCTGTCCTCAAGGGAGGTACGAGGTTAATTCTAGGTCTTTGTGAAACTGACGTTTAGAGGAAAACTTTAGTTTATCAGTAACAAGCCGTTTTATCGCGGTGTCACCCGCGTCCCGTGGGAACTACTGCATGTATCAGGATTAAATATATTCTGTGTTACTAGGGAAGAGTATAGCTTTCAAACCATTTCGGAGCCTATACAAGAAACAAAAAATAGTTTTCTCTTCATTACATCAGTAAATACATATCTATTAATAGGGAATTTCTTACAACTGTCTGTAGGACTTCTTTTCCACTTCCTTTACTCGATGTTTCGCCCTCCTCCCATGAAAATTACTAGAAGAACATAAGTAACAAACATACACCACAGACTAACTTTCGTCTATGTAATATTACTATACCTACGCTTTCCAAGAAAATATATCTCATAACATACATATTTAGTCTGTCTGTGACATTTCTATTAAACTGACTCCTTAAAGGTCACTTTCACTACAAAGTAAGGCTGTGAACAAACAGATTACAGTTACAAATAGTATTGGCTTAGACCACTTAACTTAATGGATACGCCATGAGCACGGATGTCTATACAAAAAAGTCTTCCAATTTAAGAGCAGAAAGCGAAAGGCAATGCAACAAATCGTGATAGTTCACTCAAACCTTTTCAACTCACACGACAAAATGGTTAAACACAAGCATGAATTTGATGCATATGTCGCAGGGATACATGTATACGAGGATAATCGGTGCTCTTGTACAAACACCAGCACATCAAGCTACTCCAAGCTTTAAATTTTTCTTCATCAATACAATAAATAAACCATATCCCTTAGAGATAAAGTTGAAAATAATTTGTTTAAAGTAATTGACCGATTGTAATTGCTTGATGTTTTGGCGTTTATATCCTTGGCAAACGGAAAAGCGCGGCAATGACGTCTGCAGTTGGTTAATGCTCTAAGAATGTTGGTGAACTTAGGTGGTGAAATGAAGCGGCGATTTCCACAGCCTTATTCGTCAACGGTGATGGATGATATCGCCGAGTCGATTGACTTCGACAACAATTTATTGGAAGGACGGATATTTGTTGGTGTTCATTGTTTACTTTCTATGCAAGTGGTTGTTTCGTAATCAATGTTTATATAGCTTTATGTAGTAAACGTAAGGAAAAAGGGGAGATTAATTTTATTGTTTCATTTATAAAAAAAAAAGTAGCAGTATGACAAGTGACTGGGAAAAATGGAAGACCGACCCCAAATAAAATTGGGAACAGGGACAGAAGAAGAAGATTTATTTTAAAAAAAATCACTGTTGGTGAAGATACACTATCTTCTAGTGACACGAACTATATTTTATGCAGGTACGGGAAGTATTAGTTTCTACGGGATGCAGGTGAAACCGCAGCACACTGTTATCTCAACCCAGTTATCTCGGCAACCCGATAAGTACCCTTTGGCAAACTGGTTATCAGGCATTCTGTATTTGATTACCTTATCAAGCATCACTTAAATACTCTTTGCGAGAGGTTTTTACCCTCGTAAATTCATCAAGGTCGAAAATAAAGTGCCTAAAAGCACCCCATTAAAAGGGTCTTATAATATTCCCATAACTTAATGGGCGTCGCCAATTTGGAAAGCGGCAAAGATTCTATAATAAATAAATTTCAGCTTCATTCGCGTCCTATGGAATTTACTTCGCCCACTATAGCATTTCTCAATATAGGCAATTTCAACTTTTAAAAAAATCTTTTAGAGAAATGAGTAATTCCAGTGAAAAAAAAAATTGAAGGTATAAGGTTGTAGTGGGACCTACACTAATTGTTGACGCATCAATATTGTTCATACTGTACTTGCATTGTGTTCGCCTCCCCAGTTGTCCCGTATATCGCACTACCAACGCACGCTACTAAATATTGTGACCGTACCAAATCCCATGTAACCTAATTGGAGTCAGAAAATAAAAGTGTATTAATTAGTATTCGGTTTATTTACTTATCTCTGAACACGACACCCCACCATCTAAATTGGTGACCCCGTGTGGAGAAAGTGTGAACTGTAACCAGTGAATTTGGACTTGTAATTCAGTGAATCGGACGACCGGGGCAACTCACACAAGTGTACGTAGTGTCGGCTTAATATTAGTGCGCGTCAAATTAAGAAATTATAATGTCGTCTGAAGACAAGAAGGTCGTTATTGAAGAACATCAACTGTCGTCCATCTCCATCACAGCTAGAATTCCGGAATTTTGGAAGAAGTCGCCTAGAACATGGTTTATCCAAGCAGAAGCAGTTCTAAATCCTCAGAAGATGTCCGACGAATCAAAGTACCAGGTCCTTATTTCAAAATTACCCCCGGACGCAGTTGAGCAAGTTACACAGATCCTTGTGGATCCCCCTGAGAAAAATAAATATGAGACCTTGAAGAATAAGTTGATATTTATATATCAAGAATCCGAAGAGCGGCAAGTAAAAAAACTCATTGGCGAAATGGAATTAGGCGACCAGAAACCATCACAATTACTTCGAAAAATGCAAGACCTAGCCAGGGGACGAGTAAATAACGAAACACTCATAGTTAGGTGGCAGAATCATTTACCAAATTCGGTGCGAGGAGTTTTAGCTGTAACGGAAGAAAAAGATTTAGAGAAATTAGCATCAATAGCGGATAAAATAATGGAAACGACGACTCCCATACACAGTGTTGCGACTGTCAAACAGGAACCAGGCCCATCCGGTTCTCAGGACCAAATTATTTCGGCAATAAACAAATTGAGTGATAGATTACAAGATTTAGAGTCAAGATCACGAGGCCGTTCAAATAACTGGCGAAGGAATAACTTTAGACGCAACAGATCCAGGTCAGGGTCAAGAAGTCGCACAAGGAAATTCGAAGATCCAAATTGGCTATGTTTTTACCATTATAAGTATCGCAGCAAGGCAACTAAATGCGTGGATCCATGTAACTGGAAGAAAAAACACGACAAGGACAAGCCAGCGGAAAACTAGAGTCGGTGCAGTCTGCGACGGGAGGCTGTGACCGTGCCTTCGGGAATCACCGTCTGTGTGTCAGAGACAGGAAATCGGGCTTAAACTTCTTAGTGGATAGTGGTGCAAACGTGTCAGTGTTACCGCGGAAAGTAGCCTACATGAAAGGTAATACAAGTGAGTGCTGTTATAAACTCTTTGTCGCGAATGGAACTCAGATTAACACGTATGGTACATTGTACTTAGAATTAGATTTAAATCTAAGACGAGCATTCCGTTGGTTATTTACATTAGCGGACGTACAGCAACCAATATTAGGTGCTGACTTCTTAGCTAATTTTCAGTTGTTAATTGACTTGAACGGACGAAGGTTAATCGATCAAATAACTAATTTAAGAACCAAAGGCAATCTTTCTAATTCTAGTGAGCCCACTTTGAAAACTATCGTAAATAATTGCCCTTATTATGATTTATTATGTGAATTTCCAGAACTAACTAAACCAGTTTCGTACAAAGAAACGCCTAAACATAATGTTTGTCATCACATTGAGACCACAGGACCTCCAGTGCACGCACGAGCCAGGCAGTTACCACCAGACAGGTACGTAAAAGCTAAAAATGAGTTTAAGATTATGCAAGAGCTTGGGATTTGTAGGCCGAGTAAAAGCGCTTGGGCAAGTCCCTTGCATGTTGTTCCTAAGAAGGACGGGAATATTAGACCTTGTGGAGATTATAGACGTTTAAATGCGATTACCAAGCCTGATCGATATCCAGTTCCCCGTCTTCATGATTTTACGTATATGTTAGATAATAAAAAGGTTTTCTCAAAGCTAGATATAAATAGAGCCTATTATTGTGTGCCAGTTTCGGAAAATGACATTGAGAAAACTGCAGTCATAACACCGTTTGGTTTATTCGAATTCGTGCGTATGCCATTTGGATTAAGAAATGCTGCACAAACTTTTCAACGTTTTATGCATCATACTGTTTTACAAGACTTAGATTTTCTTTTCAATTACGTAGATGACGTCATCATTGCATCGGAAAATGAAGAGCAGCATAGAGAACATTTACGAAAAGTTTTTGAACGTTTTAATGAATTTGGTATAACGATTAATTTTTCAAAGTGTAGTTTTGGTAAAGATAAATTAGAGTTTTTGGGTTTTGAGGTCTCTACAGAAGGAATTAAACCATTAGAAGATAAAGTTAAAGCGATTATTGATTTTCCAAAGCCGGATACTGTAGAGGAACTTAGAAGATTTTTAGGCATGTTAAATTTTTATAGAGCTCATATACCTCATTCAGCTGATCATCAGGCTGCGTTAAATAAATATTTAGGGAATTCAAAGCGTAAGGATAAAAGTAAAATCAATTGGACACCTGAAGCTACGAAAAATTTTGAAAAATGTAAAGATGATCTTAAAAATGCTACCTTATTGTATTTCCCATCGGCACATACACCTTTGTCATTGATGACGGACGCATCAGAGACAAGTGTAGGTGCAGTATTGCAACAAAAAGTTGATGGCAATTGGAAACCTTTAGGATATTTTTCGAAAAAATTAACTGAAGCACAAAAGAAATATAGTACATATGATAGAGAACTTTTAGCAATTTATTTAGCAATCATACATTTTCGTAATTTAGTTGAAGGACAAGAATTAATAATTTTTACAGATCATAAACCATTAACTTTCGCGTTTACTAAATTAGGTACCAATAGAGAAACTTCTAGGCGAACTAGGCAAATTATGTTTATTAGTGAATTTAGTACTGACATACGACACATTAGTGGAAATAATAATATAGTTGCTGACACATTATCTAGAGTTGAAACAATAACATGTCCCACGACGTTAGATTTCGCAGAACTCGCCACTGCGCAGGAAGTTGACGAACAGCTTGCAAAATTATTGAGGGCGTCAAACAACAACAGTAAAGTAATATTGAAACGTGTAACGTTACTCGATACTGATAAACATGTTTATTGCGAAATGTCTACTAATAGTGCAAGACCATATTTACCTGAAAAATTTCGTCGCTTAGCTTTTGATTCTATTCATAATTTAAGTCATCCTGGTATTAAGACAAGTAAAAAATTAGTAAAAGATAGATATTTTTGGCCTGAAATGAATAGAGATATTGGTAAATGGGCTAAAACATGTGTAAAATGTCAAAGAGCGAAAGTTCAAAAACATACGGTTTCCGATTTAGAGTCCTTTAAAAGTACTAAACGTTTTGAGCATATACATATTGATATTATAGGACCGTTACCAACCTCGCCAGAAGGTTATAGATATTGTTTAACGATTATCGATAGATTCACTCGTTGGCCAGAGGCATTTCCACTAAAAGAGATAACTGCAGAAATCGTAGCGAAAACATTATATGAAGGTTGGATTAGTCGTTTTGGTTGTCCCATAAAGCTCACTAGTGACCAGGGTCGTCAGTTCGAAAGTAACTTATTCAAAGAATTAATGATTTTAATGGGAATTATAAAGACACGTACAACTCCGTATCATCCTCAATGTAATGGTTTAGTAGAACGTTGGCATAGATCTTTAAAAGCCGCGTTAATGGCTCGCTTAAATAATAAATGCTGGGTTGACGAATTGGCAACTGTAATGTTGGGGTTACGCACAACGATAAAATTAGATACAGGCGTAACCGCTGCACAAATGTTGTATGGCAGTAATATTAGAGTACCCGGTGACTTTTATGATACAACTGATTTGAAAATTAGCGATTCTGAAAATTTCGTAAATAAGTTAAAAGCTGTAATTGACGGGTTAAAGCCATCTAATAGGAAAAATAAGTCACCAAATAAGATTTTTGTGCATAAAGACTTGTATGATTGTGAATATATTTTTATCCGTAATGACGCAGTACGGAAACCGTTACAACCACCTTACGACGGACCATATCGCGTCATAAGTAGAGATAATAAAGTATTTTGTATTCAGTTGCCCGACCGACAAGTTAAAGTTTCTATAGATCGTCTGAAACCAGCGTACATGTTAATAGAGGATGAATCGCAATCTAAAGTAGTTGATAATAGTAATAGGGATACCGTTTGTCGAAAAGTTACGAAAAAAGTAACAATTCAAACGGACGAACCCGATAGTAAAGTTTATACTACGCGAACTGGTCGAGTAAGCAAGAAGCCATTGAAATACCGATAAATTATTTTATTGTTAAAATGTCAATTTTGCAGATTTATTTAGGACATTAGTTTCAAATTGTGGTATCGTGATCTTTAATTTCATTTATGTTGAGACGATACATCAGTATAGTGGACTAAATTAGCAAAATGGGCTCTAATCAAACGAAAGAGAACGTCATTGTAAACGAAAATGTATCTAATGTGGCCCACATGCATAATAAGCTAAATATTATTGGCATAGTGATGATAGTTATTATAATAATGTTAATCATGGTATTTGCGTACGCACTGAAACGAAGATTCATTAGAGGCGTGAGAAAATGGTTAAGAAAAGAAATGGTAGCCAGTTCTGTAGCCTTACCTAGTATTAAGGTCGAAACTGTGCAACCTCAACATACAATGAGTCCGCCGTCAACAGCCAAAGTTGTGCTGTGATAATAATATGCTGATCAAAAACCCTCGTTCTCTCAAGTGATATTATATTTGTGTGAATGTGTAGTGAATGTTAAACAGTAGTGAATGTATATTTTTTATGGCGTCATCATGTCGGTTACTGGAGACTCTTGGTCATTCGTACGAGTAGGCCAAGCGTGTAATTTTATTTTTTAATATGTATAGCAGAGTAACCCGGCATGATAACTACCCTTAACGTATATCGTATATAATATAGATTATGTATATTT
Source organism: Helicoverpa zea (assembly GCF_022581195.2). NCBI lineage: Eukaryota > Metazoa > Arthropoda > Insecta > Lepidoptera > Noctuidae > Helicoverpa > Helicoverpa zea. Next base: position 11,711,566 of record NC_061460.1, on the reverse strand, counting down.
CATGTTACCTATTATGTATGTAATCACATTAAATGTCAAGACGGACTCTCTAGAAGTGTTCCGCAACTGTAATAGACGTATATGAGTAGTGTATTACATAGATTTAAGGTAGTTACAGGATGTATTGTGTTATATTTTGTTTTTCGATCGTAGGACATTCTGTATAGTTTGTATTGTTGGTACCGGCCGGCCACAATGACTCCAAGAGAGGAGAACAGAGTATAACACAAAGGTTAAGAACATTTTGTACTTGGTTTAAGATTTTTTTTTTTTTAGAAAGTTTTATCCTTTTTGAAGATAGATTTTTTTTTACTCTGTATTTGATATTTACTTTGTAATAATGAACATAAGTTTGAACCTGCACTCTCAGGCACGAGAGGTGTATCTTTTAATCACTAAGCCATTAGGTACAAAGCCAGTAGTACTGAGACAAACATGCGCTTATCGCACAACCCGTCAAGCATCTTGTTTCAAAGTTGTTATTGTATAAATGTATACTGTAAGCAAATTTTTGTTGAGACTGTAATTTAATAATATTGTTTGTGAACATTGTAAGCACTTCTTGGATTATATAGTAACTGGATAAGAATATTTTTTTTGTAAAAAAATCTTTTGTCAAAAATTTTTTTTAAAAAAAAAGGGGAGGAATGATGTAGTGGGACCTACACTAATTGTTGACGCATCAATATTGTTCATACTGTACTTGCATTGTGTTCGCCTCCCCAGTTGTCCCGTATATCGCACTACCAACGCACGCTACTAAATATTGTGACCGTACCAAATCCCATGTAACCTAATTGGAGTCAGAAAATAAAAGTGTATTAATTAGTATTCGGTTTATTTACTTATCTCTGAACACGACACCCCACCATCTAAAAGGTAATTTTCAGTGTCATAACCTTGATTTTGTATCAAAAAGGCCGTGAAAATTGGGCGTAATTCCGTTATACCATACATAATTGCATTAAAAATTATTCCATGTATGAAGATCTCTTCTGCACGACTATTAAAGTAGCTGTCTACAGAGTATATTTAATTGTATATTATTGTATAACTACAGTTAATAATTAGTACTATCAGCTCTTCAGTGCTTTAGCACATTTTAGGAACTACACGATTTGAAAAAGACTGTAAGGATTAGAAAAACCGATTTGCAATTTCAATTTTAATTTCAAACTGAAAATAATTAATTCCCTTACAAATTATTATATGATCACCATATTATATTTCGCACGGAAAAAACTGTAACATCTTAATTAAAATTTATTTTTTAATATTTCACATTTTCGTGTCAGAAAATGTTCTTTTCTTGAAGAAAAATGCTCTCAGAATATTCGTCGCTTATATTTTGCATTCCGGGGACGTGAGCCATTATTCATCATTGTAATATGATATGACGTCACAAAAGCCTGGTGAAATAATAAGCGCAAGAGTTGGTAAGTACCTCCTATATTACTAAACAATAAAGTGTAAGAAGTGGTTTTTAATATATAGAGAAATTGTTACATGAGTTTCTATTCCACGGTATACGATATACGACATACACATCATCTACCGAGCCCAGAATTTACCTCAATACTTTGTAAGATGATTGAACATTTAACATCCTTGGCAGTCGTTACGGGTAGTCAGAGGCCAGTAAGTCTGACGCCAGTCAAACCAAGGGGTATCGGGTTGCCCGGGTAACTGGGTTGAGGAGGTCAGATAGGCAGTCGCTTCTTGTAAAGCACTGGTACTCAGCTGAATCTGGTTAGACTGGAAGCCGACCCCAACATGGTTGGGAAAAAGGCTCGGAGGATGATGATGACTTTGTAAGATGCTATTGTAATATGATGATATTTGAATAAACAAATGCAAAGAAGAGTAAATAGCTATAGCTTTTGACATATTTAATTGTGAGTCTTCCATCAGCCTACGAAAATAAACAGAAAGTTTTAATTTCCAGGAATGGTTCTATTTAGCTTCTACTACCTAAGACCTCCCACTTTTCTAAGTTACCTAGTGTTAGACCCTTAACTAATGTTATTCCCTACACAATATAAAATCCGCAAAGACGAACTAGGAGTACGTTATTAACAAAGATAAATTGATCCATTATTTACGCTAGATTGCAGAAGCAATGACCTACAGACACACTTGATGTCATCCGTCTATGTACATATTGTAGGCTTTTTCTAGGAATTAATGAAAGCTTTTAACCCGATGACCTACATTCTTTGAGTCAATGACGTTATTTATACAACATGTAACTTAATTAACGCACATCCTGAAATAAGTTTGTTCAGAATCGTTTACTGAATCGATTTATATCATTTTTAATAGAGGTAATTTTTTTCCAAAAAATAATTAAAACTACGGAAATTATTGTCATATTAACCCTGTACAGTCAAAACAAATTCAAATAGACCGTAACTCAAAGTAATAAGACTTCGTGTATTGTCGGCTTTTTCCGTAGTTTCGTTATTTTGTGTCGAGTCGAGCGGCGCGCGGCGCGATATTTGCGTGCGTATTAGTATGACCAAAAAGTTCTCCAAGAATTGGTATAACTAATTTAGTAAATAACAATGCATATACATGTTAAATTAAAAATTCAGTGTATGTATTATGATTATAACATAATATTCTAATTAGGGTGTTTGAGGGTGTGCGTTAATTACGTTACATGTTGTATATGTTTTTTTAAATATAATAATAAGCTGGATAGTCGGGGTGGCCTAGTGGGTGAAAAACATGTTTTTTTTTTCATTTTGGGCCGTGTTTAAGAGGGCACGAAAAATTGTAGGTCCCGGCTGTCATTTGAACCTTCGGCAGTCGTTACAAAGTCGAAGTCAAAAAAAAGAAAGTCGAAGGCAGTAAGCCTGACAACTAGTCTTACCTGGGGGTACTGGGTTGCCCAGGTTACTGGGTTGAGGAGGTCAGATAGGCAGTCGTTACATGTAAAACACCTCAGCGGCGTCCAGTAAGACTGGAAGCCGACCCCAGCATAGGTAGTTGATGATAACTAGCTGTATATTTTTACCTACTATCTAAGATATTATCAATACATCTGAGAGCTATTTATGTTTTTCTGAGAAAGTCTATTTTCGTATAAGAACAGCTTATTGCTCTGCGCTAGACTCAAAGGTGCTAGGTATTGTTATATTTTTAAACGACCACAAATAAAGTGCAACGCAAATATTTTTAACGAACTCCGAAAACGCAGAGGTTTTCAGTCCGACCTTTACTTCTTTTTATATAACCTTTTCTGTAGTCATAAAAATTCAACAACATCTGACATACAGCTTACTTTATTTTTGTAGATCGATATGGATTTACAGTGAAAACAAATCGTGTTGGTAAAAATTTGAAAGACAACGGTTACTTTCAAAGTAAAAAACTAATTTTCTTTTGTCATGTTTTCAGACTGCGTAATAAACGACTTAATTGAAAAACCTTTCCCCTGCTTCCTTAAACTGGCAACTGACTTTTCCTCAACGAATTTTCAAATCAAGTGAACCCATTGAGAACAAACATCCCAATTTATTTATTTTCTTGGAAATAAAACAAAAAATCGAGTCCTATCAATACACCTTTATTTTCAGGCTAAATTGGCCTATACTTAGATAAAATGCTTTTGCCTTGAAGACTAACATAAGTATATATTCCTAGCTTCCGCCCGCGGTTTCACCCGCGTCCCGAGATAACTGCTTTCGTATCGCAATTTCAACGAACACCTACGCCTATAAATAAATCGAGCCTGTATCTATTTGTACTTCTCTCACATAAATATTTGATATTCAATACTAAGTTACAAAGCTTACTAAATTAACAATAGGTATCGAAAGCAAACTTCTCATTTCCTTGGAAATTAACTGACAATTCCTTTAAGGAAATCGACTCGGTCTGTAGGAAATACAATGAAACTTGTTTAACTATAGAGTAAGAATATTGGCTTGTTACCAAGCTCTTGTTTATATATAACTAGTGCCCCCCTCGGTTTCACGTGCCGGGAGATCAATATTTTCGGAACCAGGTAAAAAAATTGTCTCCAAAGGATCTGTTTTGCAAATTCTCGTCATACTTTTATTGCAAATTAATTATCAGAAAAAAATCACGCAGGATCCGGGTAATGCCGCGATGAAAAGCTTGTATACAAATAAACCGATACCTGAAAATGGATTGTCTTAAATTTATTTATTGTCTTAAAACAAAGAACAAAATTACCACGTAATTTATATTTTTTTCATTGAAATCTTTTTCAAATTGTCTTTAATGGAAAGGCACTTTTAATTTTAATTACCCGTGGCGAATTCTAACACTTTGTTTTAATTTAATTAAAAGTTGGAAAGTATTGGACAAGTTCTGACAGAAATGCGTTCTTATATTCTTCTTTAAGACTCCGAATATAAAGTGTCTGATAATTATAAAACTCGACTTATTGTCTAACCAATCCAAGCCCTCAGTTTATCAAGTATTAATTATAGACCGTTGTGGAAATTAATGACCATGGCCAACAGAACATTTTCATGAAAAGTCTCAAAAATTGTCCGTTATTTTGAGATCCAAAAGTATTTTTTTAGATTCCGTTTTCACGTGAAATAATGAAAGATGAAATTGTCACAATATTTTTCACGGTCTACTAGCGAAGACTTTTGTCATAATCTCAAAAGGTACTCAAGGGTCCTTAAGCACTTCAAGCTTGAGTGGAGTTTCAAAAGACGACCGATACCTTAGCTCTCAAAAATATGTAAAAAATTGTCTGTCCGAACCATTTGTTTGGTTATTTTTAGTCTATCCAAAGTACCTACAGAGGAAGATTTTTTTCATATTTTTCATTAGATTGTTTTTCATATGAGATAGAAAGGATGCAAGCTATCTATCACACCAAAAGGGTCATAAGCCCTTTTCAATTAATCAAACAATTCTGTCAGCCAGCTCGTATCAAAAGGGCGTAAGTTAATCCAATTCAAGCGACAGTTTGTCGCCTATATACCACCTTTTTCACACGTTGCCAATCTTTTGAGACCCTTATCATTCCAGCCGTTATAGTCTATCTTTACCATGGAGAACAAAATGACTAGTGGAGATGTCATAACGTAATCTAGCGCGCCAAAATCGGGTGTTTTAGAGACGAGGAATGTTACTTGCTTCAACTTTTACTTGCCCTTATACATTTATGGAGCCTCCCATTATTTTCAAAATAAAATTATACAATCAATTAAAACCAATTGATAGATTGGCATTAATTTGACAAAGAACCCGAAGGTCTCCTTAGTTCTAGTAACTAATCAACACTCCTACCGTACGTTGCTCGACCTACCTTCCTCATGGCATCTCTGCTATCTTTCCTTCCTCCGTGTTCTATACCTTTATCCTATAAATCATTCGCGTTGATTGATACCTACGCACATGGATATCTTACAGAAATTCAGATATCCGCCCGAATAGGGTCTTGAGTTTTGAGCGTAAATTCTATGAGCGATTCTGAGAAAAATGGAAGTCTATTATTTAAGGAAGTACGATAAAATGAAGGAAGTGAAAAAACGGGGTTCGTGAAATAAGGAGGAATGGAAAAATATTCTCTCTGTTATATTTTTTACTCGGTGACATTGAAATCTTTCCAAAGGTCAGGTGATATGTTTGTGGGTAAATGGTGCAGAAATAAGAAGACGTGGGGTTTCGATGGATACTAGTTTAATACTGCCGTGCGCAATGACACCTTCACACAATGCGGTGCTACACATGAGTGAGCGAGATGTACATACACATCATTCCTCCACACTAATTTTGAAATCTGTAGACAGAATACTTAGTATTACAATTTATCAATTAATAACATAAACTTATAATTAACTTATAATCTACTTATAAAATACTGAGTAATCTACCTTCTTCCTAACTCGCTGAGAACGTGCACGTGATAATTGCGGAGATGAATCCTGTGGCCTGGCCGAGGCTTGAGGAGCCTGGGCGTCTGGCATACAACTGACAGATTGGCGTACACCTTCTCGAGCTTCAGTACAAATTACATCGCTACCACTACTACTGCTTCCAGCAGCATTGCTAGAACCTTCCACGCTAGTAATAGTAACTGGCGCTGCCACCGTTTCTTCTTCCACCGGTTCCTCTGAATCTACACCTGTTGTGCTAACTGAATCCGACTCACTAATTAATTCGGATGTTGTTGGACTAAACTGAATTGTTGAAGTCGGTGAACTAGGAACGGGTGGAACCCCTGAAGGCATCGGTTCATCACAATCAATTGATCTTGCTATACCTTTATTTTTACACTCTAAAAGCTGATCAAGATGCCTAATACAAGATACACTTTGATCATCAACCACCACTTCATACATTCTTTTCCCTATCACTTTACTTATTACTCCTAATTTCCAAGCTTCTTTTCTACCACTGTACCACCGGACCCATACCCTGTCACCAATCACAAAGGCTCTGCTACTACATTCATTCTCCTTCGACATTTTTTTATGCGATTCATTTTCTTTTGGAAGTATTAAATCAAGCCGTGATCTCAGCTTCCGACCAAACATTAATTCTGCGGGCGAGTGTCCAGTAGTGCAGTGCTCTGTATTCCTATATTCAAATAAATAGCCTATCAATTTTTCACGTAACACATGTTGTGCAGAGTTTTCACTTAATATTATTTTCAACATCTTTTTACATGTTCTTACTGAGTTTTCCGCTTGACCGTTGCTACATGGATGGTAAATTGGAGTCGTCATGTATTTAATGCCATTATTGGAACAGAACAAATTAAATTCCTTTGAATTTATCTTGGGATCGTTATCTGAAACTAAAGTACAAGGTAAACCAAACACAGAAAAACATTGTTTCAGTTTTCTTATCAAAGATTGGCTAGTAGTATCATTTTGCATGTTAATACATTCTAACCATTTAGAATATGCGTCAATCACTACTAGATACGTCTGTTGACGTATAGACAGATAGTCAATGTGGATGCGTTCCCACGGCGCGGCTGGACTCGGCCACGGCGCGGGCGCAGCTCGCGGCGGCGCAGGCCGCACGCTCGCGCAAACGTCGCATGCGCCGATACACCTCTCAATATCCTCGTCTATACCGGGCCACCACATCCTACTACGCGCATTACATTTCATTTTTACTATGCCTAAATGCGTGCTGTGCAGTTCGCGCAACATTCTTTCTCGCAGTGCCACTGGAATTACCACCTTATGACCCCGCATTAAAATACCATTTTCGTATTGCAAATCATTACGACATAAAAAGAAGGGACGAATAGACTCGCAAACAATCTTACGAGGCCAACCTACATTTGTATATTTAATGACGGTTTGAATAATTTTATCACTACAAGTTGCCTTCTTTAAATCCATTAACAAAACAGCTGGGTCGGTCACGTCTAAGAAATTCAGTGACAAATATGCGTCATATTCGCTATCTCCCTTGCACGCAGTATCCGCCACAGGTGCACGGGAAAAATAATCAGCGACTAAGTTATTATCACTTGATATATACTGAACTGTATAGTTGTATGCAGAAAGTATAATAGCGTATCTTTGTAACCGTAATGCTGTAGTTATCGATATACCCGTTTTATTATTAAATATTGATACCAGGGGCCGGTGGTCGGTCTTAAGAATAAATGGCTCGCTTCTTCCGTAAAGGTATTGATGGAAGTGTTTGACACCAAAAATGATCGCTGTCGCTTCTTTTTGTATTTGACTATAATTGCGTTCGCTTACCGAAAGCGACCGCGAGGCGTACGCTAATGGTCGCTCGCCGCCATCGCTGCCCCGTTGAGATAGGACAGCCCCGAGTCCATGCGGCCCGGCATCTACTGATAGCACTAGCTGCGCGCTCGGCTCGAAATGCGCCAGCACGCGCTCAGAGGCGAGCTCAGCGCACACGCGACGCACCGCGCGGCGCTGGCGCGCTCCCCACTCCCACCGCGCGCCACTGCGCAGCAACTCGTGGAGCGGGCTCATAATGCTCGATGCATTAGGAATAAAAACCCTGTAGTAGTTGACTACTCCTAGGAACCTCTTTACTTCCGTAATATTTGTCGGTTCCGGCGCATTTAATATTGCCTTAACTTTATCGCGGTTAGTACGTAATCCGTTCTTATCGATAATGTAACCTAAGTACGTTACATTATCCTTAAAAAACTCGCATTTGTCTTTCTGAAGGCGCAACCCCGCTTCATTTAACCTGCTTAGAACCTGTGCTAATCTCTTTATATGAAGTGCTTTTGTTGGCGCAGTCAAACAAATATCGTCTAACCATATACTAACTCCTTCGATACCCAACAATAAAACTTCCATTGCTTTTTGGAACAGGGCAGGAGCATTCGCAAGACCGTAAACTAGACGTGTATATTTAAATAATCCTTTTGGTGTGTTAATAGTAGTCAACTCCTGAGAATCTTCCGAGAGACAAAATTGATTATATGCATTTTTTAAATCTATTTTCGAATAATGTTCTCCCCCACCAAGCTTAGCAAACACTTCTTCAATCCTTGGTAGCGGGTACTTATCTATTATAAGGTCCTTATTAAGTGTGACTGAAAAATCACCTGCTATCTTAACCGTGTTATTATCCTTTAAAACCGGTACTATGGGTGTTGCATAACGTGAATTACTTACCGGAACTAGTATGCCCAAACTGACTAATCTATCTAATTCTAATTCTACCTTGTCTTTTAAGGCAAACGGTATTGGTCGGGCCTTAAAGAATTTTGGTACTGAATTTTCCTTTAATCGTAGGTGCACTTTAAATTTATTAAAACAACCAAGTTCATCTTTCCATAAGCTAGGAAACTGTTCCAATAATGCATTAACATCGTGATCCTGACTTATTTTATAAACATTTGTTAAAATTAAACCGAAAGTGGACATGAAATCGCGCCCGAGTAGGGGAGGGCCATTCGAGTCTACTACAAATATCTTAATTTCTTTCCTTTGTGCTTTATATTCGACAATAGGCTGGAAATACCCCAACGGCGAGATTTTATGTCCGTTATATAAACACATTTTAATCGTACAGTCAGTTAAGTTATAATGTGCAAACAGTTCTGAGTACATTCTATTTGATATGACAGAAACTCCAGACCCAGAATCTAACTCCATGGTTACATTTTTATCACCTACTTTAATGTCTAAACACAACGGTTTGTCTGTTACATACCTTATGTTAAAATTATGGCATTCCTTACAGCTACCGTCTGTTTCACTATCACTATCATCGCTTCCGATATTATTGACGCGAACACGGTTGGTTTGGTTTTTTTTATTACACACTTTCTTTAAATGCCCTTCTTTTCCACATTTTTGACACTTATAATTTTTGTAACGACACACATCCTTATCGTGACCTTTTAAACCGCATATAGAACAACGGCCAGCCTCACGACTTGCATCTCGTGTCCCCGCACGAGCGCCGCCTGCGCCGCTGCCACCGCCGCCGCGACGTGAACCGCCCTTGTATATTTTGTTCACCGGTTCTTCTTTTATGGCAGTGTCATCTGTGGACAACACCTTCCTGGCTTCTCTAGCGCATTCCGCTCGCTCAGCTATCTCCAACGCTTTGTTAAATTCCAACGTGGAAGCATTCTGCTCAAATAGCTTATCACGCTCGGGCCCCGCTCCTAAGCCCAGGACAAAACGATCCGTCAGGTTTGTGTCCAAAGCGGATCCGAAGTTACAGTAGCTCGCCAATCCTCGCAGTCGTGCAGCCCAATCGCCCAATGACTCGCCTGAGCTCCTCTTAGCTCCATAAAATTTGGCCTTGTCCGAAAATGAACATTGCTTCTGTTTGAAGTGAGTATCAAGCAGTTCCACCAGCTTCTTATAGTCCAGCGCCTCCAACTCGACCGGATAAGCCAAATTACGCACCAAACGATATGAGTCATCGGATAAATGTGTAATCAAGATTGCACTTTTATTCTCTTCCTTGACTTCGTTAACCTTCAAAAATTGGGTCAACCGCCCTTTGAAAATAGACCACTCGCCGGATTTATAATCAAACGTCGATAAATTACCCAAAAATGACTTCGCCATTTTTTATTTTTGTATGTGGGTAAAATCGTCCTCGTCGCCAATGATATGTTTGTGGGTAAATGGTGCAGAAATAAGAAGACGTGGGGTTTCGATGGATACTAGTTTAATACTGCCGTGCGCAATGACACCTTCACACAATGCGGTGCTACACATGAGTGAGCGAGATGTACATACACATCATCAGGACTAGGTATTGTGAAAAAATAATAGCACTCAATTTTTTACTACAAAAAAAAATACTGAGATTGAATGAGTTAATAATATTTTTTGATTGAAGTAAAATATATAATGTTGGTATAGGATGAAAAAAATATTATTAAAGAACCAACCATCAAATGTTTCCTCATAGTTAGCGAATAAGTTACTGGGACGTGTACTTTTTCTATAAAGGGCACAATCTCCAACCCTCAATTTACCACATTTAAAAGTTAACTGAATACCATCTATACTAATATAATAAAGAGAAAAAACTTTTTTGTTGTACCCTAAATGCTCCGAAACTACCGATTTGAAAAATTACTATTGGAGAGCTACATTCTTCGGGTAAAAAGCTGGTAGAATGCCTGGTACTGAACAAAGAAATAAGTACATAAAAATAGATTTCAAAGCTCAATAAATATCAAAACCTCTCTCTATATAAGACAGCTCTAAAATGTCGAAGTTTTTTGTTAAAAGTTTTAGTATTTAGTAATGGCCCATTATTTTAGACAGTAATGACATCTGACCCTCAGAATGATGTACAATATAAAAATAACAAAATCCTTTTTATAAAGAACCACTGTCGTAACTATGTAGTTACTAGTTTCACGAGAAATCATTTCGGACCAAAGTACCGGTCTATAAAAATGTATCTTATTGTCCGCAAAAAGTCTCAGACACATTTGGTATTAACGATGTTTGTATCTTAAAAAAGAAATGGACTTGATTCTATTAAACCTATGTACCTACCTAGTCTATTACTCATCAAATAAAAAGGTCATATTACGCAACTATCAAACAGCACACAAAATATATAAAAAAATAAATTAAAGGTGTAAGAGATACTCTTTGTTTATATAATTTGACTACTCAATTTTCTCAAGTAATGTGACGAAGGATACTGATCAGTTGTTTTGTATGGAAAAATGATAAAGAATTATTATTGAAGAAACTTAATGCACACTCACTTTCAAAACGGAACTCATAACATATAACATAACATAAAAACTGTATGTAATTTTCTTTGCCTATATAAAGAAGACCTGTGATCATTTGGGTTATGAAATGAAAAAGTTTTTAAAAGAGGCTATTAAGAATACAGCTAGCAATGAAACGTATTTCTAATACTATTTCTGTATAAGACATACACAGACAAAAATAACAGTAAAACTCACCTGACTCCTGCCATAAGCGCCAAGAAATCCAACAGTAATAGTCTTTTCATTCGTCCAGTTCCCACTCACATTGGGGCACACTTTAGCACCCCCACAATCACTGTTCACTATATCGAACAAATTCACTCCTTCCAGCTCCATAGTATCCACTGACAAATTCTCCTTAATCAAGTTAGAAGTCAAACTGGAATGTATATTGTCTAAATCTATGGAATTTAACCCATTCTCTGGAATATGACCTCCATCTTCCGTCGTTGTGTTTATCACTTTACATTTTTTACGATTGTCATTTGTCTTTTCAATTTCTTCTGTAATGTTGTATGCATCGTAAATGTCTGTTTTGTTATATTCTATGTAATCTTCTAGATCTATATTTTGTAGTTCTGGGTCTTGAATGTTTTCTTCTTCAGTGGAGAAGCCGATTTCGATGATGAAGAGGAATATGAGGTATGTAATGTGGGCCATCTTGGTTGAGTTCAGGGTTGGTCCATTTTTGTAGTTGTTTCTGTGGAAGATGGAAAGATTGAGTTAGTCGTAAAAGTAATATTTATGAGAATAGGATTAAGAGCGGGTCTGGTACTCTAAAGTGAATTATTTTGGACTGATGTAGGATAGTTTTTTTTGGGTCATAAGGTGTGGCTACATCCAAAAGAGACAGTAGAAAACTGACACAGATACTGATATTTTTTTTTCCACGTCTCTTTTGGTAATAGCAGTATTTATCATTTGTGATTGAGTAATTATGCAGGCTGGCCTTCACTGACGAAAATATCTTGATTGTAACAGTCTTAATATTTACAAGCAAATAACATGAAAATAATTCCATTCATATTCGTTCCTGGAATTCTATTATTATTATTCTTCAACAGACTAAATATGTGTTATGGGACATATATTTACTAGTTGTTAACCGCGGTTTCACCCGAGTCCTGAACTCCATCTTACTCTACTTTTTAGGTCTACAACATGTGTACCAAACATTTAGATCGATTCAGTAGATTTACCTTCAAATCACCGAAATTCGCATTTATGTCAGTTAAGATTTTGAAGGTTATGAAACATAACTCCTGAATATGTAGTAATTGATTTTAATTATATTTCTTTTCTTCCGGTTTATCTTGGGTTAAATCAAATTGAATGTAAATAAAAAATAATAAGTACTTTAACAGGTCATTTCACAAAACAATCACAATAATGATGATAAACAAATAGCCTGTTCCTGCAAAAACAAACAAATTTGATCGACTTTCGTTAAGTACGTAAGCTGATCAATTGTAATAAGTAGCTAATAATGACCCAATTTAATTTCTCCAAGTGTATTTCTTATGTTTTTTCAAGTACCTATCATAAATATTTTCTGAGACTTTTTTTTTGCTCGCCGGTGTATCATAATCACGGAGTAAGGAAAGATGAGCAGAGATGCCAAAATGCAGATAGGTCAAGCGCCTTGAACTAGGTCAAATGTACCGCGGGCATGACTTAAACGACATGATTAGTTACGGATGAACTAACGTGGTATTCGGGTTCTTTGAGATATCTGTCTACGATTTTTGGTATTACAAAAAATGGGCGAGATCCGGAGAGGGTGTAAAAAGGCGAAGACAGTAACGTTCCTCGTCCCCCGCTCACCCGCATTTTGGCGCGCTACTTTCTTAAGACATTTTCCGTTAAGGAATTTCGTTCTCTACGATCATAATACATAATTTTCTGAGTAGTACTTTTTGCTCGCAAGTGTATCTAGTATCAACCAACTACTAGAGCTGGGTGTTTTTTTTTTCAAAGATAGATTGCTTGTTTATTTATTCGTTTGCAGTATTTTCCCCGAGAGTATTTTTCTTAGAAACGTGCCCTAGACCTTGTACAGAGTAGCACAAGAGAGATAAAGGGCAGAAGTTTCAATAACTCATCTGCCTAGCCTTTTCCCACCTGTGTTGGGGTCGTCTTCCAGTCTTATCAGATGCAACTGAGCGTTTATTAAAAAAATTGAGCACTGTTTAGACTTAAAAAATTATATTATAGCAGACTCCTGACTTGAATGCGTATCGCGTCTGTATCGCTACAAACGCGCGTCGACGGCACGTTTAAAAAACGCGGTGTGCATAGGCCCTTAGAAATGCTTTTTTAATTTCGAAAACCCCAATATTTGGGTTGCAATACTATGCTGAATTAAAAATTACATACGTAGCGACATGAAGTACCTGCTTAATAACAAATACATATGCTTTCGTAAGGTTTGAAGAATCAGTCATTTACAATCTTCACAAAATTCAGCATTTCAGGACCATATTTCATGTCATGCTGTATTTCAACAATTTCTCAATTATATATTTGTTAGTCCCTATCAAGAAGTAATTTAATGTCGATAAAAATGATACTTCTGCAAAATATTTTCAGTTTCTTATTTTTATTGCGCGCTACTGCAATTTCTAAGTAGAGTTTGTTTTATTTAACTTCATCACACATTTCTGACGAAACCAATGGAATTGCAGTAACACCTCTTTTATTGGAAACCGGTTAAAGTTTTCTTTGCTACTTTGATGACTTCTCCATTTGAAGAATAAAATCTAATTATATTTTGTTTATCGTCACTGCGAAGACTTTTACTTCAACCTTATTCTGAGATGTGTGACGAGCAGGCTCGATTGTTTATATGTGAATCGCTGCTGCAAGCTGTCCACTTCGGTGATAGATGTGCGGTGGTGATTCACATATCATATGTATATGTATAGGTTAGTACTTAGAATAGGAATACTAACATAGGATAAGGAACACTGTTACTAACACTTTTTGAGTCGTATTGCTTGAGAATAAAGATTTATTTATTTATTTAAACTATTTTTTTAGTGTGTTAAGGCATCGAAACTACTGAACCGACAGAAAACTTTTTTCAGTGTTGCAAAGCAACACTATCCCGGGGTGATGTCGGTTATACTTTACTCAGGTCTGGAAAGTAGTTATCGCCGGTGGGGGACTGGACGCCATAGATTCCCAGACCCCCTCCACTCAGGCGAGGTCGGAGTGCCGCTGGGCCTTTTTAGTGGGTATACCGGAAACGATTTTACCGGGGAGTCCCACATACCCCTCTCCCGTCCCCCGACGGGAAGGGGATGCGTAATAGCATTTTTAGCCCAGCGACAAAAAAAAAAAAAAAAAAAAAAAAAAGGTCTGGAAAGTAGTTCCCACCGCGGGATTCAGCTAGTCGTTAATAACTTAATGAACCCTTGATGTACTGTATATTAACATATTACCTCCAATACACCGCAGCTATAGCTTGTACGACCTCTTAGCTCCATCGATTAGTTCGACAGCTATTGAGGCACAACCCGGGCCCTCTCTATACTGCATAATCTACATACACAACCCCACAGGTACAACATCCCTGGTATTAAAATATAAGTAGTAGCGTTGATTATCCGATCTAATTCCGAGTCGAGATCCGTATCTATGAAAATACCTACATCTGAATGAAAACGCAATTCTTTATAATTGATATCCATATATTTTCTGTCTCAGCTCTAAAAAAAAAACAACGAGGTAGTTTACACGTATACTTTTTTTGAGACCGGTGTGTTTTCTATCCACTGATAAAGGGTGAAAATGTATGCTTGTACATGTGTGAGTGTGTGTATGTGAGTGTGACCTTTTTACAAAGAAACTCATTTACAAGCGTCAAGTACAAATGGCAAATTGTTGAAAAGGTGAGAAGATACCCCGGGCGATTCTTGGAAGGGCCAAATAAACTCTCATGATAAGGAAATTAAATTAATAATAAGGTGAACACTTTTTGACAACTTCCACTGTGTGTGCAGCCTGAGGGAGTATCAGACTTACTAGAATCCACCATGTTCCTTCTGGAGCCTTTTGTGTACTAGGGCCTCGATAACTCTTACGAACCCCAAACTTTTCAAACATCCGCGATTTGTACACATAATAAAAAACAAACGGTTGTTAAACATGATACTATGTATAAAAAAGGTACAGTATCTTTCCCACAATTTAAGGAATATTAGGTACATAACTCTTTGTTGTTGTTTGAAAACTCAATGTTTTCATTGAGATACTTAACGGTTAAAAATCCCACAGCCCTAATAGATTTCAGCCCTACGGAACCCTGCCCAATTTGTCGCCAGAATGCTGCACTGATTTAAGTGTTTGATATAGTTCCCTAGGGACGCGAGGAACAGTCACTATTTCATAATATAGTCGTTGCAATAAACATCTTTTATTTTTAGTACATCAAAATCGATCTACGCACTAGACAAATAGAGGCGCTCGTGAAAATCTTATCCGGGCTTATGTATTTGTTTGTGTTATTATTTTTTACGACTCTCTGCGAATTACTCGGCTCATTGAACATAGTCCCTTTTTATTCCTAATCGCAGTGGCGGCCCTAGGGGTGTGCGAACTGTGCCATCGCACAGGGCCTCGCGCTTGGGGGGGCCTCGCGCTACAACCCACACTAATATAAAAAAATTATCCAAGGTCCAAGAAAAAAAATGTGCATTTTTCTTTATTTCTTATTCATTCTGCGTTTACTTTTTGAGCCCTCAATTTAACAAAAAGTTGGAACACCAAAGTAACAAAAACAACTGGCTCTCGGTCCAGTCACGGATTCTTTTTAATTGTGCTTAATTCCGAGTTTAATTTGAAAGTCCTTAAACAAACAATTTTAAAAAATTCGCGCTTGCTACGCTCGCGGCTGTTCACTTGACAGTGCCTTTCCTTCTAACTTGATTAGAGTACTTTTGTCCCAAAACTCAAAAATTTTCGCGCTCGCTACGCTCGCTGCTTCACCTAGCACTGTTGTTTGTTATACAAGTTTAGGTGCTTTAGTGACCCAAAGCTCAAAAATTTTTGCGCTCGCTACGCTCGCGGGTGCTTTACTTTCCGCTTATTCTGTTTTTTCATCCTTTTTTAGCCGAACCTAGAAGGTAGTGCCGCTTTTAAGTCTTTTTAGTAACAAGAAAATAACTCCTAGTTTCCGTATGAACTTTCTTATTTACGACGTTCGATTGACGACGTTGATTCTTTAAATATTATAAAATTTTATTAATTTGTTTAACTTGAGCATTTCTACTCAAACATGACGTTTAGCTAAATCAAAACACCAGCCCTACTCTCGCAGGGCACGCCACCATAGTGGCGGTAAGTCCCCTTTTTGAGGAGTGGCTCGAGGAGTCACGGCGCCCTCACGTACCGCATGACGGAGGTCCTCACCGGACACGGTTGTTTCGGGAGGTACCTGCATCGAATCGGTCGTGAGGAGACGCCCGGGTGTCACCACTGTGCGGACAGCCCCGAGGACACGGTGGACCACACAGTCCAGGAGTGCCCTGCGTGGGAAGGGCACCGCCGGGTCCTCGTCGAGGTTTTAGGCGGCGGCGACCTCTCGCGTCCGGCCCTGGTTCAGGCCATGGTCCGGGGCGAAAGGGAATGGGATGCCGTCGCCTCCTTCTGTGAAGCGGTCAAGCTCGAGAAGGAGGAGGCGAAACGCCAGAGAGTCCGCACCTCTCATCCCGGCCGCCGCACTGGGCCAGGTAGACACCACGGGCGCCGGGTGTCGCGAGATGACTCCCGGCAACCGTAGGCGTGGGTCTGTGGGCGGTGAGTTCGGGTGGCTCATTGTCCCTCTGTCTGCTTAGACGACAGACCCGTGTCGACGGCGCGCGTTGTTCCACGCGCTTCTCAAAGAGATGTCAGCAACCCCAGCGGGTCCAGTAGGGCGAAAGCCTGCCGGGGCTGCGGGTTGTTCGAAAGAGATACCGCGGCCCTGGCACATGAAAGGCTTACGACGGAACACGACACACACGTTTTTAGTCAGTAAGAGTCTGACACTCCCTCGCCGCTGCTAACCCACAGCGGGAGGGGTCATTTGATGATTTTTGACGTCGTTAAAAAAAAATACCTACTCTCGCAACACATACTTTTCACGTAGGACAAAGGGCCTCGCATAGACCTGCCGCACATAGCCTCGCAATCGCTAGGGCCGCCGCTGCCTAATCGCGTACAAGTGGCGCCTATTTATGTAACTGGTTCTGTGTATTTGAGTGCTAGAGATGAGTACTGAAGATGGGTTTATTTTTGTTTTTGGCAAATTTTCTTCTAGATCTAGGATAATAAGAGATTACTGTGTGCAAACATTGTGTTTTATCTCGTGTATATGTTACGGGTAATGCTAGAAGGTGGAGTAAACCTAGGCTTACCCGGGTTGAATTAGTATTACCCAAGCTTCTTGGGTGAAGTCCAATTATAAGTAAAATAAATTTTAATTGGGGGTTTACCCATGCTCACCTAGGTCTACCTAACTCTGACTGGGTAATGTTAGGTGTTGCTTAATTTTCGAGCCCGTGGCGTAATTCTAGGACGAACGTGGTACCATTGAGGAAATGTTCTCAAGGAAACAGTTTTCTGTGTGTCATGATAAACTGATTGATATTGAAAATATATCACCAAATAATGGGGTAATACTAATTCAACCCGGGTAAACCTAGGTTTACTCCACCTTCTAGCATTACCCGTAACATATATTTATGATTTTAGCTTGATTAGTTGCTTTTAATCCAACAAGAGTAGATATAAAGAAAGACCAACATTTGTGTTCAGAGCGCTCTTAATAAAAGTCTAAAAATAAAGTTGATTATTACATTACATAATATATGTATGTACCATTGAATATTCAACATTGTTAGAACACATTCGATTGCTTAAACCATTCATGAATAGACTAAAGATTGAAGTCATTCCCATCTGAATATTTAAATTGAATAATCAAATATTTATATAGAATTATTTTAGTTCCGACTACTTATTAGTCGGTAGTTAACACCCACGCATACTTTTGATTCTACTGTATAAAGTCAACATCTAGTTCAGCCTATAAGAATACTGAAAGAATGATTCGACCATCAAAACTATTCCACCAGTTTAGAGTGACAAACATACTCATATACCCACATATGTAGAACCATTGAAAACATCATCATCCGATCAGCCTTTTGTCTCGTCCCACTGCTGGGCACAGGCCTCCTCTCACACGGAGAAGGATTGAGCATTAGTCCAGGTTTCCTCATGACGATTTTCGTCACTTCAAATCATGGAATACATATTTTGAAAAACATATATAAAACAAATACCTAGTTTAAGGAGTATTTTCTTAACAATGTGATCCACGTGCACCGGGTTTTAATAAAGATTCCGATGTGTTCAGCCCAACAAACAAAAAATCCTCTCATAGTGGCTAAAAATGCCAAAAATAAATTTCTTATAAAAGCCGTATTAACGCTAATAAGGGTGCGTTTGGGCACAAATTACAAGAACAATAACCTCAAACCCCCCTTATATTTGCTTTATTGACAGCTTCTTTTTCTTATATGTACTTTATTATAGCAAGCGATAAGGGAGTCAAACTTATAAAAGCAAAAGGATTTGCTCTTAAAAAGCCAACCAACCTTATACATGTTTTATAATGGCGAGCAACAAGGGAGTAAAACTTATAGCGGCAAGACAAATTCTGTTTTAAAGCTATTCGCCTTAAAATCAGTGTTTGAGATTCTGCAACAAGTGTTTTGTTGAGTAATTTTTCACAGTTTGGCAGCGTCAACGAGTATTTTAAAGAAAACAAGAGCCATGATTAATTTCATTTATTTTTTTTAGTGTACCTGTACTGGGATTCTATAAAACTCGATCAACAACTCGCATTTCACTTCGATTCGTAATGTCATTTCATACTTTAGGGGAGGTAGGGGAGGGATGGGCACTTTTTCACAATTTATTGCATAAAAAATCAGATTTTACAGATCATTATCAACTTTTATTGCCATTTCTTATATTCGGCTAGATATAATGAAAGAGCTTTCCTAAAAATTACAATCAGTTTCAACATTACGAGATATTTAAACGGTTTTATTTAGCTCACCCCGTTTGTTTTATTATTTATTCTTGGATCAAATTTAGTAATTCAAATTTCACCCTCTTCCTGTCAACCGATTGGTCTGAAATTTTGTATACACCTTTAATTAAATCCAATATGGCCAATCCTTATATCCTTGGTTATTTTCATGCTTAAGAGAATACCAATATTATAACTGAAGTACAGAGGCTTTTGAAAACATATCAGCTGGCGGGGAAACCACATAAAGGGAATACTCCTTATTAAGAACTAAGTGTTTTTCTTATTATTGTGTGCTTGATTACAATTTTTCAACTATAAACTGTGTCAATACTTACTTTTACACGAGTTGTAAGTCCTTTGCCTCGACGTTTTGTGGGCTTTATCAGGGGCAGTAAATCAGACTCCAGTTGGTCAATTAGCTCCTTTGACAATCTATATATGCTCACATAGTCATCATCGCGAGTTAATAAAGGTAAACTACGAATTCTAGCAGATTGTTGACGCTTTTCTAAATTATCTAAAGCATGAGCTTCTTCTAATAAAGATTTAAGCAAAAACATTCTAGCCATCGATAAATGTAGGCACTTAATCACTTTAAAACACTTAGAACTTTATTTAAACACTATTTTAAATATAATAGTCTCTAGATCAAGTTGGCAACGGTACCTGAAACAAGATTCTATAAAAGATTTTTCGCGCAGATTTATAACCTCACAAATTTTCACTGACGAAGAAAAGCCTCCCTACCATAGAGAGCATTGGACACTTTTGACTTAGTTTATGAAAAAAAAATCGGTAAAAAAACTTTTAAGTTAAACGGTTTTATCTTATGTGCACTGAAAACTAGAAAATAAAAAATAGTTACTTACCTGTCAACCTACGTAGGTGGTCCCGGTCATATTAGACTAAAATAAAAACGTGGGGCCCATTAACTATTGCTGTAGTACTCTCTTCTAAAGGTATAATAGGTGTGGATTGCATCGACTTACTATAATTGTAACTGGAGATTTTGACAATCAATAATTAATAATAGAAAATACACATACCTTTCATTAGTTTTCTCTTTATAACGATCCGAAACCGCAACAAAATATTTAAGTACTTTTACGAGTGTTTGTTCTTGACAACTCACAGAAATGACAGATAGTCTATGGATGAACACCGTTACCAGTCGGTAACGTAAACTACCCAATTAAAAAAAAACAAAACTATGATCAGAAATCAGAATAAAAGGACCCCCCTTTTATTCTGATTTGATCATGTCTCCCAACTGCCCATCTCTCCCCTACCTCCCCTATAGATAGACAGATTTTGACAAATCTGTCAAAATCTCGACTTTGATTTAGTTCAACTTGTCAACACGCTCGATAGTGAAGCGCTAGTGTAGTTTGACAATGTCAATCACGAAACTTTAAGGTAGAATTCCGTGGGTCGCGATTGTCGCAGCCGCGCGCGACAAAAGTCAACCTATGAAAATGTATGGCACCGCTGCCGAGGGCTGCGACAGTCGCGCGCGGACGACGAATTTCGTGAGCCGCTCGCGGCCGTACGCTTCTCAACATGGTCTAGCGCTTAATAACATCTATAGAATTTTAGTAAAACCAGAATTAAATTTTTGACAATGCCGCGAGCAGCTTACGAAATTCGTCGGCCGCGCGCGACTGTCACGGGCCTCGACAACGGTGCCATACATTTTCAAAGGTTGACTATTGTCGCGTCCACGGAATTCTACCTTTAGATCGAAGTCGAAGTGAGAGTGATGTCGAAGTGAGTTGTGATATTTTATAGAATCGACATGCTGAATCCGAGAGTATATTGTGCTTGTTTATTGAGAAAACTGTATGGGAATTCAAACGTATGATAAAATGTGGTACAAAAAGTGAAATTATATCAACGCGCCCTTGAATTTGAGTAGTTTTGACGTAAAAATGTGAATAATTATTAAGGCATGTTTTTTATAACGCTTTTACAAGGGTAATATCATTCTCACAACGTCTATTAGAAATCTATAAGATTATAAGCTCTGTAATGGCAACATTTATTCCATCTGCTATCGCCATTTTATCTACCGTTAGGGTTCCTTTCATCATTCCGTAGCTGTATTAATATTAGCTACTAGCTGTTGCCCGCGTCTTCGTCTGCGTGACAAAATACTACTTATCCCGTAGGTGTATCCATTCACATGACAGTATAATTAGGATTATTACTTAGCAGCCGCACGGGTTGATCGATCAAGGTAGTTCGACGATGTGTGACTATTTATCTAAACAAAAGAAGTAAAGTTTGTGACGTTGTGGAAATCTCTGGATCTAGTCAACCGATTGGAAAATTATTACGTAAGGGGCGAAAGTAATAGGGCACGCCACCATAGTGGCGGTAAGTCCGCTCTTTGAGGAGTGGCTCGGGAGGAGTCACAGCGCCCTCACGTACCGCATGACGCAGGTCCTCACCGGACACGGCTGTTTCGGGAGATACCTGCATCGAATCGGTCGTGAGGAGGCGCCCGGGTATCACCACTGTGCGGACAGCCACGAGGATACGGTGGACCACACAGTCCAAGAGTGCCCTGGGAAGGGCACCGCCGGGTCCTCATCGAGGCTTTAGGCGGCGGCGACCTCTCGCGTCCGGCCCTAGTTCAGGCCATGGTCCGGGGCGAGAGGGAATGGGATGCCGTCGCCTCCTTCTGCGAAGCAGTCATGCTCGAGGAGGAGGCGGCGGAACGTCAGAGAGTTCGCACCTCTCATCCC
Source organism: Helicoverpa zea (assembly GCF_022581195.2). NCBI lineage: Eukaryota > Metazoa > Arthropoda > Insecta > Lepidoptera > Noctuidae > Helicoverpa > Helicoverpa zea. Next base: position 11,689,521 of record NC_061460.1, on the reverse strand, counting down.
GGCCGCCGCGCTGGACCATGTAGACGCCACGGGTGCCGGGTGACGCGAGACGGTGAGTTCAGGTAGCTCATCGCTCATGTTTAGATAGACAACAGACGCGTGTTGGGGGCGCGTTGTTCCACGCGCCTCTCAAAGCAACCTCAGATGTCAGCAACCTCAGCGGGGCCCAGTAGGGCTAAGGCCTGCCGGGGCTGCGGGATTGTTCGAAAGAGTAACCCCGGCCCTGGTACATAAAAGGCCAACGACGGAACATGACGGTTTTAGTCAGTAAGAGTCTGACACTCCCTCGCCGCTGCTAACCCACAGCGAGAGGGGTCATTTGATGATTTTTGACGTCGTTAAAAAAAGGGAGCGTTAGTAATTCTCATAGGAAACAAAGTTCTGACAAAGCTGTCATTTGTACATTTTCTACAGCAGCTGCGACTAATCAGAAGCCAAAAAGTCTGTCAAACAGTCTTACTTTGGATAACGTGGTGTCCAGTTCCCTAGATTGAGGAGATAGGCACTCCAAGTAACATATTGGTACTCAAACAGATTCGGTTTGACTTAAAGCCAACACCCACATAATTTAAGAATAGCTGGGTGGATGATGACAGTTCCTACTGTTATTGTGGTTTCTGAAAATGTGTTCAATTATTCAACGATGAATATAATTCTGAAGATATTTTTACACTTGCTTAATTTAAAAGCTGCCGTTAGCTGGCCGACTCTTTGGTTTTTGTGCTACACGCTAATATTGATGTAAATAGTAGCGTAGTTAATATAACTCCCTAACTGAAAAAATCTTGTTGATCTTTCAATAAAGTTAGAGAAGCGGGTGTGCATGATGATCACTATGAGTTGGTAAATACGTGATGAAGATGACCACATTCACTTTACTGAAGATGACTGGTCTGGCTGTAGGTGCAGCGTGAAGGAGTGTCAGACTCACACTGACTAAAACATGTTCCTTCTAAAGTTCTTAGTATCACCGGTAACTCTTTCAAACAATGTCGCAGCCCTACTGGGGCTCTATAGGCTTTGGCCCTGGTGGGGCCCCCATTGGCATTCGCTGACTCTCCTTCCTCTCCTAGGAGACGGAACGACGGACGAACCACCCAAACTCACCACCCACAAACCCACGTCAACGGCGGCCGGGAGTCGTCCTCGACTCCCGGCTCCCGAGGAGTCTTCCACGTCCACCGCAGCGCTTGCGATGAGAAATGCAAATTTTCAGTCGTTCCGCCGCCGAATGACTGCTACGCAGAGGCATCGGCATCCCGTTACTCGCGCCGGACCATGGCTTGAACCAGGGGCGGGTGCAAGAGGTTGCCGCGCCAATTGCCGCCACGGGGACACGGCGGCGCTCTACCCAGGCGGGGCGCATTTGGCCAAAACACGTTTGACGGCAATTATGTCTATGTAACTGAATGATATCCAACATAGTTATTTTAAATGCGTTTTTTTAGACTTAGCTCGGATCTGATAAATCAGAAGTTGAATGAAAATATATTTCTCTGGCATGCGACGCGTTATTTGTACGTTTCCGAAGGCGCTAAAGTATTTAACGTGCGTATGGTATTAAATCGAGAAAGTCCCATTTCTTTAATCTGCACCTTGTGTCTGGGCTTGTTTCTCAAGCTACTACTGCTACTCAGCAGCCCTGGCGAGAGATCAATCTTCCTCCTTTCTTCTACGATCCTTACGCGTTACATGTTTTTCACCACAATAAAATTTATTGAAGGTCTACTCAAAAGTACTCATTCAAAATTAAAGTTGCTTTTAAGCCACCACATTCCTGGAAGATTAGCTAAAGTAACAAAACCCCAGCTTAATTTATTTATGAAAAAATACACAACTCCATCTATGACTTTAAAAGATAGTTAATGGTTCCGTGAAATTTTTGACCTTAATATTCAAAAAGCCATTTAGATGGCATTGTTTTAGATTTGGCTTAGTATTATCAATTTTCATGCATCAAGATAAAAATTGTGGCGAGATTTTGATGAGGCACGGCAAACTGACAAACACTATTAAAATATGTATGGAAAAATTACACCCAGAGTTACAATATGGCGAATTATGGAAAATGTACAACTCCATCTATGAATTTAAATGGTAATTAATACATGTTATTTTCCACCTCGCTGCTTTGTCAAATTTTATATATTTTATATTATATACCACAGATGGAACCACTTTAACCTTGCCTTAACAATTTCATAAAATTTAATTTTTCTCCCATGTTACTTATAAAAGCGTTATTTTCTGTGTAAAGATTGATAATAGGCTGATAAACTTATATAAGTTCAACATTCAAATATGTGTTATTACTGAGCACGCTGCTACAGAAATGTTAACAGAAGTAATCGTTCATTGCTCATCCCCCGTAGGTGATAGCGTGATAATATATACCCTATATGTTGAACCGGCCCCCAGGTAATATTTATGCAAAATTTGATTTAAATCTATGCAGTACTTTTCGAGTTCAGTGAGACCAAACATACAGACAAACAGACAAACAGACAAACAGACAAAAATTCTAAAAACTGTATATTTGGGTCCAGAATCGATAATAGATCACCCCCCAAGTATTCTTTTAAAAAAATATTCAATGTACAGTTTTGACTTTTCTATCATTTTATTATATTAGCTATAGGTATTACATTTTAGGTATTATCACAATGGTCGTATTTATGGAGAAGATCTCACTGTCCAAAACAAGAGATGGCCATGGAATTTGACACATTTTATCGTACGAAGAAAATGTTTTCATTGCAAATATCAGACTTTGTCAAACATACCTTCACACTTTGTGATTGGTCGTAAAAAAATAGAAGTTTTGCTACTATTGTTTTGTCAAAATTGTAAAGAGTATTTGATTTATGATCTTTATTGAAGATGAATGTGAATATTGTAATCCATAATTTTATTACACATTTCTCAATGGTAATAAAAAAATTCAATACCTAGCAATGAAAAATAATTATTACTAGGTAAGTGTATGCAGTGGGACAGCATAGGCTAATTAAAAAAAAAGTGTAAATAAATAGATATTTTAATAAATAGATTGTAATATTTTTAATAGCTTTTTAACTCAAAGCCATTGTGAAATATTATTTTTTACTGCCCAGTTTTTGACATCACCACCGATATCCATCTTATTCAACTCAAATTTAGTTGAAAATGTATGTCTTCTTCACTACCACTACCGTTATATTCTTCTTGACTGATTTCCTGTACTTCATTGTCATCTTCCATAAAATCGTTGACGGAACCCTCAAGTGATTTGTTGGTATCGGGTTTATGACTATAAGTATAAGTATTTAATGACTATGTAAGTGATTATGGATTGCGTTCATTCTTGTAAAGACCATATAAAATGCAGAATATTGTTTGTTGGGTAGACATCTTATGAAATGCTCCTATGAGTTTAAAAGTATCATAGTTAGCTTATGCATTACTATTATAAGAACAGTTAGCCAAATGAAAAGCTTTTATAGGGTTTTGAATATTATAAGGCTTAAAAGCATTGTAAATGCGCTTATGAGAATAACACATTTTCAATCCTTATTATAATCATGTAATTTGGACTTGTTATGGTTAACCCAACCAAATTATAAGAGTAAAGGTAATATTAGCCAAATCTTCTTATATTGTGCCATAATAAGGAACATTGACATAATGAAAGCGATTTTAAAGCAACTATAAGAAATTAGACCTTAAACATATAATTTTATAAGAGTAGCTTGTTCTAATATTTAACACAGATAGTTTGAAATTCGTTCACATTATTGATATTGAGATCCTTAAACAGTAATTTTATTACTAGGAATATTATTTAATCTGTGGTCCCAGTTATTATTACCAAGAATCTGAATGAAAGCATAGATTAATTTCAAAGTTTACATGGGTATTTTCAGAAAGAATATGTATATGTCATTTTTGTGCGAAAGTTAGAACTATTTCCTATTTACACAAGATTGACAAAACCCGATCATCTAATAACTTTGCCGGTCAAAATACAGCCATTTGATGCCTTGCGCTTGAACAGTTTTTTTATTTTTGTTCGTACATTTTCATAGGTAAATAAAAGAATCTCCCTATCGCATTAAGGTAGGCAGTAAGAGAACTAAACTTTCTATATTTTTGTGTTTCGTTTATTAAATGTGCAACTTTCTGTCCCCGGTCGAAGATCACGAGGCCGCCCTAAGACCAGATGGCGGGACGTGGTTTTGAAAGATATGGAGGAGTGTCAGGTGTCCGAACACGATGTCTTAGATAGAGCGAAGTGGAGAAGAAAAATTAGGAAAGCTGACCCCACCACCATGTGGGATAAATAGCTGGAAAGAGAGAGAGAGAGTTTATTAAGCGTGCATAAAGAATAAAACTAGTCTCGACGAAAAAATATCGAAGCAAGACTTTTTATTTTTTCTTCAATTTTAAGCCAAACATCCATTTATCAGTGTTAAAGAAACCGCTATCAAATAATTGTTCAAACTCTTATCTATTTTACTTCGTAGATACACAAATGATTTGACCCTCATCTTACTCACAAAACCCTTTACTTTGGGATAAAAAGTTAAATCAAACATCTGGTGTAATCGGAGTAAGCCTTTTGATATTTTCGATTTTCGTTTTATTTTTGTTGGTACTTACAAAGTAAAAAGTTTACTTGAGTAGGTCGTGGTCAAACAGTAAAAACATGTTTTTGTCAGAACTCTGCTCATGTGTAGGATAATAATATGATGGTACGATGAATGTTTTACAATATTGCACCATAGAGTAAAAATCTCGTGTAAAAAGTTAACTTTTCGGAAGAAAAAGGATGGGCTTAACTCCGTTTTCACACTAGTTGAGCTTAAATTGGGATATGATATAACATAGAAATGTTTATTTTATACCTCTATAAAAGCCATTAAGCATAACCTACTTTTGTACCTCCAAGCATGACCATGAAGGTTCAAAATCCGCCTAGACTAATTGTCAAAATCTTCTAGAAATTACCCGTTAAATATGGCCATAGTTTAAATGAGGGTACGATAGCTCCCACATAATTAAGAGCATAATACCTAACTTATGCTTCTACATACCCTTTCAAACTACTAATTGTCTTTTAAATCACGTTATAACTACAACAAACTTCGTCTGAGTATTTGTGATAAACTCAAAAACTGAACAGATTGTCTTGTGGTTTCAACCTATTTTCAAAGTCAAAGTCAAAATCATTTATTAAAATAGGCTAATACGATTAGCACTTTTTAACGTCAAGATTTTACAAGAATGACAGCACCCCCAAAACGCCCCCCTTTCACCACTTCCTAGTGTTATGGCTGGAAAGAAGAAGCGGTGAAGAACAAACTTCCCAGCAACACAGCTGTCTATACAATTTAATTATTATTAATTTATTTTACAATTATACAATCCAATTTTATCAATTATTAATTTAAAACACAGAACGATACAAAATAAAATAAAGCACTTTTGTTCCACTTCAGAGCTGCCATCTGCGTTTATCTGTGAAATAATCATTAACATTATAATATGCCTTTTTAACAAGAATTTCTTTGATTTTGTTTTTAAAAGAACTGTCCGTTAATTCCAACAGATGAACCGGAATTCTGTTATAAATGCGTACACAAAGCCCCACAAATGAACCGTGCACCTTATGTAGACGATAATTAGGTGCGGTTAACTTATGTTTATTTCTAGTATTAAAATGATGTACGTCGCTGTTTTTACTATATGAATCTAGGTTTTGCCTTACGTATATTATATTGGCATAAATGTATTGAGACGCCACAGTCAGAATACCAATATCCTTAAATCTTTCCCTAAGGGAGACTCTAGCACCAAGTTTGTATATAGCACGGACAGCGCGCTTCTGTAGTACGAAAACATTCTCGATATCGGCAGCATTGCCCCACATAAGAATTCCGTAGGACATGATGCAGTGAAAATAGCTAAAGTACACTAAACGCGCCGTGGCTACATCGGTGAGAGCTCTTACTTTCCTGACAGCGTACGCAGCAGAGCTTAATTTACCCGTGATGCCAGTTATATGCTCACCCCAGTGAATTTTGGAGTCTACTGTTATCCCTAGAAAAGTCGTAGCATGTACCGTTTCAAGTTCCTCATTGTTCAAAATTACACCGGGACCGAGATTTTTTACTTATTTATTTATTTATTTATTTATTTATGTAACATGGAAGACTTACAGCTAAAATAACTAGAAATAACACAAGTTTAGTTAACAGGGAGCCAATGACAAGTCTTCACTTATAGCAATAGTGTAACAATTGTAAAAAGAATGAGCAAACTGAGCATGCACAGGTTTTATAAAAATAAAATATGTAACTTATTGCCAACCAGTCAAATAACCAGACTAAAATAAAATAAAGTAACATAAAGTAAAAAAATTAAAAATAATACAAGAACAATGGTAGGAACAAAAACAAAATATAGAAAAACTAATCTAACTTTTGAAGAAGCTACGGCTTAGACACCTTCTCGCCGACACAACACTGGTTATAAATGGATCGAAATCATGCTGCCTGCACAGGTTGTTGAAGCAACGGCTTGCTCGCACAATATAACTATTTTGTCTGTAATTGGTAGACGCATTCGGTATACGTAGTGGTGGATTGAAACGAACTAATTTATGTGGGATGTTAAAGAAAAGTTTTGATAAGAGTTCTGGACTGTCGATGTCATTATTAATTATTTTTAACAAATAAATAAAGTCAGCAATTTCTCTGCGTCGAAAAAGTGGTAATAAGTGAAACTTCCTGCAAAGATTATAATAATTTACTGACTGATATGGGATCTTTTGATGAAAACAAAGGTACTTAATAAAGCGTTTTTGTATTCTCTCAATACGGTCTATGTATTTGATGTATCGTGGATTCCATATTTGTGATGCGTACTCTAGGTTACTCCTGACATAGGTGCAGTATAATATTTTAAGAGTTTTAGCTTGTGTAAAGGATTTGGACAGTCGCATTATGAACCCAAGTGATTTTGAAGCTTTTTTGACTATAGCATCAATGTGAGAATCAAAGAGCAGCTTGCAATCATGGTGCACACCCAAATCCCGAACGGAGTTGATTCTCGGTAAGGTATGGCCACCTAAGTTGTAGGAAGTTTCTAAGGTTAAGCGCTTTCTGGTATATGTTATAACTGAGCACTTTGAGGGGTTGAGGTCCAATTTATTTAACTGGCAATAATATTCAAGTCGCCGAAGATCACTCTGCAGCAGATCCATGTCTTCACTCGATGATATTGTTCGAAAAATTTTCATGTCATCAGCAAAGCACAATAAATTGGATGATTGGAGGCATTGATCGATGTCATTTACATATATAATAAACAGAAGCGGACCGAGCAATGAGCCTTGTGGGACTCCGCTAGGTACTAGAACCCAGCTGGACATGTAATTATTCAGTGCTACAGCTTGCGACCTATTTTCAATGTACGAGGAGAACCACCTGAGTAAATCTCCGCGGATTCCCACAAATTCCAGCTTTCTAATTAAGATCGTGTGATCAATTCGATCAAAAGCTTTACTATAATCGGTGTAAATGACATCAACCTGTCTGCCTCCATCCATAGCGCTAGTAATAAAGTCATTAAATAAGGTCAGATTCGTAACAGTGGATCGATTTTTCAAAAAGCCATGCTGAAAGGATGAAAAAGATTTCGAAAGACAAGGAACTAACTGATTATAGATGATTCTCTCAAATACTTTAGCTACGATGCATAGTTTAGAAATTGGTCTGTAGTTTGTAATTTCTGTTTTAGCCCCTTTTTTGTGCACAGGTGTTATAAACGCGGATTTCCACAGTCTAGGGACGACACACGTCGAGAGAGATTTAGCAAAAAGAATTGTGATGGGAAGAGAGATAGATGCCGCACACCTTACTAGAAGTTGAGATGAAATATTATCGGGTCCTGCGCCTTTAGAAGTATCTAGCTTAAGGAGCATATCTTCCACAGCATCACGTTTTATCTCAATATGGCCAATATCAGATATTAAATTCGGTGAAGAAGGACAAAGGGAAGTTGAGGATAAGGCACAAGTATTGCCATTGTCATGATTAAGAAAGGTAGAAAGAAAGTAGGAGGAGAACCCTTCACAAATCGATTCCCCCGTGAGAAGCATTTCATTATTATAATTTAGTGCACTAGGTATTGCGTTTAACTTATGACGGTTCTTAACAAAAGTCCAGAAATATTTTGGATTTTGTTTAATTGCATTCTCAGTCAATCTGACGTAGGTGTTATAACATTCAGATTCCATATTTTTAACTCTCTCACGCAATAACTTAAATGTTAAACTGTCAGATATATTACCATATATCTTAAATTTTTTTAAATATTTAAATTTTTCTCTAATTGTTCTTATAAGTGCTCGGCTGTACCATGTAGGGTATTTATTTTTACGGACAATTTTCAGAGGTATATATTTTTTCTGCAATTTAGATAAAGTGTCATTAAAAAAACTCAACTGAATCATCCATTGAACGAGACGAAAATTCATGACCCCAGTCAATAGCACTTATCCCATTATTTAAAGACTGGAAGTCTCCCTTACTATAAATATACCGCATTTGCGGCGCACATTCCAAGGTACGTATTGCGAACTGATGAATGTTAATGAATAAAGCAGGATGATAAGGGTCCGTAGTTACTAAAGGTTCTGAACATTCATAAACGTGAACTACTTTATTAGACAGAACTAGATCCAAAAATTTACCATACCTATTACTTACCGAATTATACTGGCCGAAACCCAGTGTCCACAGCTCATCAGCAAGCAAGTATTCATCATTACTACTAAGGTTCACCGGTTCCAGCGACAGATAATTACTGTTTGAAGGGATCCATGAAATGCCACTCATGTTAAAGTCTCCAAGGATTAAAAACATATCCGAAGTATGGTTCATATAAATCTCATTTAGTTTTGTAAGAAAGTTACTCAGTTGTAATGAAAACGAAAGGCCTTGGTTTTGTCTACAGACATAGACGACACATATGTATAAATTCATACAGTTACGCGAATGTGCGTCTTTAAAGCGTATGTTAACCCACAGGTCTTCTGCTGTGGAAAATAACAGCGGTTGGGAGATAACCGGCAAATCTCTTCGCGTAGCAATAAGAACACCACCGCCTCGGGACTGCATAGTCATGTTGTAGTCTCGATCGCGACGCCAGACTATGTAACGCTCATCAAAGAGCTCAGAATTCAAAATACCATCTATTAACCAAGTCTCAGTTAACACAATAACATCGTAGGAGTTCATTGATACATGACGATAAAATGTGTCTGTTTTTGTTCGCAGTCCACGAACGTTTTGGTAATAAACCGTCAATTGAAATTCATTTAAATCACCCATTGTAAATGTCAACAAAAGTTGCATACGTAAAAGTATAAATAGTAAGAATAAAACAGATCATTTCTAATTTAAATTGCAGTTGCTTAAAATATGTGCACCATAAAAATATAAAATAACTATTCACGAGTGGGTAAAAATAAACGATTAGTTCGGAAAGGTAAGAATCATGCCACAGTAAGTTGTAAACAACCGTGCGAGCGAGAAAGCAGCGATGCCCCAAACAAACAAGTGCAAGCGAGACAAATATTTTCCCACGCAGTAATGCTACAATGCAACCAGCGCGGACACAATGAGAAGGTGTTAAGCTCATTAGTAAGTCAGGGGTGTAAAACATTTTACCAACAACAGAATGGATGCAAAATGATTCTATGATGTGTTTAATTAATGTTGTATATGTTATGTCAAAGTATAATAGGTGGTATTTTACACAAGTTTGTTTAAATCAGCATCCTTTCTGACTATGAATGGTTTACATTCATTGTTCTTTCGTACATGTATTTTTCCGTGCTTAACCCACACAAATTCGTACTTTTTATCTTTAGCAACACTTTTAACCATTGTTAACAGTTTTTTATTCTCAGCACTCAGATGGTCGTTGACGTAAATGCGTTTTGGTGTATCATTAAATCCCAAGTCGGCAGTCGACAGATTTTTATAGGCACGAGCGGCTGCGATAAAGTCGTCTTTTATGTATTTGTTTAGAAAACTCACTATTATCAATTTCTCTTTCGAGTTGTGCATAGGAACCCGTGTAATATAGTTTATCTGAGTCTTAGATACATTGGGCAAAGCAAATTTAATACATTTTGTTTTCTTCGTATTCAAAACTAAATTATTGGCTGTAAACCATTGCGTTACTAGTGAAAGACAAGAATTCACGTCATCAAAATCTACTCTATTCCTATCAACTTTAAAAATTAGAGATGTGTCATCAGCAAACAATACTACATCACACAATGATTTTAAATAATATGGCAAGTCATTAATGTATACAAGAAACAAAAAAGGACCTAAAATCGACCCTTGCGGTACGCCCAAATGAACGGGTAGATTGGAAGATTTGACACCATTAACATCAACACATTGCATTCTACCGCTTAAATATGAGCTAATAACACTAAGTGCGCTGTCTCTAATACCATAGTACTTTAGCTTCTTGGTAAGCGTTTCATGTTGGACGCAGTCGAACGCCTTAGAGAGATCACAGAACACCCCGATAGCATTCTGTGACTTCTCCCACGCACTGAATATATGTTTCAGTAGAGCAACTCCGGCATCCGTTGTGGAGCGACCCTTTGTAAAACCGTATTGTTCCGCATGTAAAATATTGTATGAATTAAAATGCCGGAGGAGTTGATTTAAAATTAGCTTTTCGAAAATTTTGCTCAACGCGGGCAGAATTGAAATCGGTCTAAAGTTGCCTAGATCGTTCTTGCTCCCGGATTTAAAGAGAGGTATAACTTTACTGTATTTCATAAGTTCAGGAAAGGTACCTGAGTCAATGCACTCATTAAATATACGAGCTAAATAGGGCGCAATATCGTCAATAATACAGTTTAAGACTTTAACAGAGATACCCCATAAATCACCTGTCTTTTTTGAATTTAATGACTTGAAGGTTCTTACTATGTCATAAGGTGAAATATAACTAAAGGTAAATGTGGCTTCACATTGACTAACACTACTACGTAAAAGTTTTTCGGCGTTGGTGGCAGAGGAGTCTAAGCCGCTAGTGGTCTTGATTGGAATATTAGAGAAGAATGTGTTAAATTCGCGAGCTACATCAGAATCTTTCTCATAAACTTGATTCTCATTAATGATTTTATACTGATTATCACGCTGTTTGATTTTCCCGGTCTCGCTATTTATAATATTCCACGTCGCTTTTATTATACTCTTACTATTCTTAATTTTATTACTGAAATACATTGATTTTGCCGCATGACAAACTTTTTTAAACAATTTAGAATAATTCCTAACAAATCTAATAAAATTTTCATCAAAATTATAATTTTTCATTTCATACAACTCATACAGCTTAACTCTACTCTTGTAAATGCCGGGGGTAGCCCACTCATTGAAGTTAGCCGTTTCTTTTAGTACGAGCGTTTTGGTTTTAAAACTAGAATTAAATTCGTATTTTATTATATCAAGTAGTGCTCCGTACATTAAATGGGGATTGTTTTTATTTAATATTTCATTGTCTAGTTTCGCGTTAATATTATTTTTAAAACTATTAAAACGACTGGTTGTTAAGGGCCGACATGTTATTTCCCGCTGGATTTTATTCTTTTTATCAGGAAACCGTGCCAGTTGACCACAATGATCGGAAGTTAGGCCATTGGTAATCAGAGTCTCTGTGGCGCTACAATTAGTAAATATATTATCTAAACAGGTTGACGAGGTTGCCGTAATTCGAGTTGGTTCTAGAAATAAATTTACTAAGTTAAATGATTTAAATAAGTTTAGCAACCTTGTAGTTAAAGAAGATGATTCTAAAATATTAACATTGAAGTCACCGCAAACTAAAAGTGATTTACTAGTGGAATTAAGTTTAGAGAGAGAATTTTCCATTACTGATTCAAAAGTGTTAAAATCACCTGAAGGAGGCCTGTATACACAAATTATAACAAACTGCTCCAGTTCAACACATGATAATTCTACATTGCGCTCGACTGATAATTTTACTATATCTGAACGTTCCTTACACTTTAAATTATTAGTTACAATTATAAGAGAGCCACCATGGATGGCTTCCTTTCTTCTATTGAATCGCTGTTTACTGTCTATCTATGCTAATCTACCCATGACCGGGATGGTTGGTGTTCATTGGGGGAAGCCGACATTCAACAGTGGACGGTAATTGGCTGACATGATGATGGTGATGATGATACTAATATTGTCAAACTAAAGGTATGTAAGTAAATCATGTATAATACCTAAGTGCATTATTTAGGTGAATACCTACAGCTATCCCTGTAAAAATACAATGTACCTAAACAAGTAAGAAAGTCTTAATAAGTAGGAAGATCGTGGGATCGTGAGAAAGACAGGAACATTCTTATTTACAAAATTAGGACAACGACTAACTTCGCCATCACACAATTAGTTAACGAAACAAAATTATATAGTCTAGCTATATTTGTCTCCATCAAACTCTGATCTAAGACATTACGTGTAACTTTAGCAAACAAATACATAACGTCTAACAACGCCCACGTCACAGGCTATATATATGTATATAATATATATACTAAGTATATAAACAAACAGACAGAAGCGACAATCAATTTCAATCAATTAGTTCACTCTTCATCAACGCTTCAAGTTCTTTGAAAACTTTTCCGAGTTACGACTGATAAATCCTTTAAATAGAACGCTAGAGATGACCCTCTGTTGTACAAATCGATGATTTTATCAATAAGAACCAATTTTTTGGCTTATCCTATAACTGTGTTATATAACAGTTCTTTACTTCTTCTTCAGTAGTTGGAATTGGCTTTCAGTATAACTAGATGCATCTGAGTAGTAGTGTTTTATGTGTAGGTGTAGGTACCACCCCAACCAAATTAACTGAGCTACCCAATACATACCACTTTTCGAAGTATAAAATTGGACTAATTAAACTTATTAATCACAAAAACAGGTAAAATTCAATAAAAACATAATTCTGTAACATTGGAAAAGGTGAAATCGATAAACTACTCGGAAAATCGCTAAATCGTTTACAACGTGAACCCTATTCTATATATATGGATGTAGGTGGTATGTGAGTTCCATTAAGTAATAACGTTGTACACAAGTTCAAAGCTACAATAATAATATACCTAGTGAGAATATAACACCTGCTCAGTTCGTTAAAAAGGTTTTTATCAGCAGCCACAGGTGCGAAAAATTCAGACTAATTATTTCAAGAAATATATTAGGTACAGTAGTGTACCGTCGGCTTAGTTATAGTTATGATATTTGTATGGTGGTGGGTAGATTGTAACAATTATTAAATAAACCAGTTAGCTGCTAACCCTCGCCTTTCATTGACGCTGCATTGGCGACGAGGATAAATTACGATCTAGTTGATTAATTACGCGTGTGAAATCGTTGATTCTTATTCCAAGATGCCAATCGGGAAGTTAGAACCGTTTAATTTAAGTTCTAAACAATGGCCGGCATACATACGCCGAGTTAATCAGTATATTTTACTAAATGACGTCAAGGATAACCTTAAAGTGCCCATGCTCATAACCGTCGTGGGGGAAGCAACATATGCACTGATGTGTGACCTATGTTCCCCGGACTTTCCTGAGAACAAAACCTACGAAGAATTAGTGAAGTTGGTTACGGGTCATTTGGAACCACAGCGATCGGAGATCGCTGAGCGGCACGTGTTCAGGCTGCGGCGACAGCGTGAGGGCGAACCTCTGGCGGAGTATCTACAAGCACTCAAACATCTGGCAACAACTTGCAATTTTGGCAAATGTAAACAGTGTTCTACTCTGGAGGAAAATCTGAGGGACCAATTTGTGTCGGGCCTGGCAAATGACGCAATGCGTTCAAGAATATTTGCCGAAAGAAAGATTGAATACAAGGAAGCGGTGGAGTTAGCACTAGCTCTGGAGGCTGCAGAGAAGCACGCGGAGGTGAGCGGCAGTACGGTGCCGACTGCGACCTCAGGTGCAGGCGGCGAGGCAGGTGAAGATCTGCATTACACACGTGGCGGGCGAGGGCGCGCTCGCGGCTCCCGGGGCATGGCCAGCGCGGCCGGCACGGCTGGCGCGGCGAGCACGGGCAGCGCGGACCGCACGGCGCGCCCAACGAGCGGTGCAGGCGGTGCGGCGGCGCGCGCCGGCGCATGCTGGCGGTGCGGGAGAGCGCATCGCGCAGATAGGTGCCGTTATGCGAATTATAATTGTGATGAGTGTAAGCAAAGAGGTCATTTGAGAGTGATGTGTAGGTCAGTGAAAAATAGTGAAAATTTTCAGCAAAATTATTTGAGTGATGATGATTCGGATGATATATTTAAGATCGTGATGATGGGAGGTAAGGACAATAAACCGTACTATATTCTTGTAAACATAGACAACTTTGAAATGAAGTGTGAAATTGATACCGGCAGCCGAATTTCGGCTATGAATGAGGAAACTTATAAACGTCAATTTAGTCACAAGATTATAAAAGCGGATAATTTAATGTTGCGTAGTTATTCAGGTTCACGCATCGAATCACTCGGTTATATTGAAGTGCACGTACGATTACGGGATAGAGAAGTGAAATCGTTGCCTCTTTACGTCATTAAAAACGGAGCATGCCCTTTGCTGGGAAGAGATTGGTTGCGTGCCCTTAAGGTCTCACAAATTAATCTCTTTAAGATAACTGACGATGGATTCGTGAACCGATTATGCGCGGAATATCCCGAAGTGTTTACAGATAAGTTAGGTACATGTAAGCGAGCCATTCGGCTACAGCTGATCGATAAGGAACCGGTTTACGTTCGCGCGAGGCCCGTGCCTTTGGCGATGCGCGCGCGCGTCGAGCGCGAGCTGGCTCGGCTGGAGTCTGACGGCACTATTTACCGCGTCGATTATTCAGATTATGGCACACCTATTGTACCAGTTGTTAAGAAAAATGGGGATATACGGATATGTGGGGATTATAAGATTACGATTAATCCTAAACTCAAGCGTGATTATTACCCCTTGCCGCGTATTGATGAGTTATTTGCGAAATTAAGTGGGGGAGAAAAATTTACAAAAATCGATCTCACCCACGCTTATGAACAATGTATTTTAACAAAAGAGTCTCAACCCTTTACCGCCATAACTACTCACGGTTTCGGTTTCGTCACATACGGTTTAGCTTGTATTCCCGAAAAGTTTCAAAAGTTAATGGAAGAAACACTACGGGGCATTCCGGGTTGTGTAGTTTTTCTTGATGATATTTGTATAACAGGTAGCAATGACAAAGAACACATCAGTAATGTGCGGACTGTTCTCGAAAGGTTGCGCGAGGCGGGACTGACTGTTAAACTAAGTAAATGTAGTTTTTTACAAGAAAGTGTTAAATACTTAGGTTATATTATTGATAAGGAGGGACTGCGACCCGATACTAGCAAACTCGATGCTATTTCCAACGCACCTAGACCGGAAAATATAACCCAGCTAAAAAGTTTCCTGGGCATGTTAAATTATTATGGAAAATTTATAAGCAATTTGAGTACGCTATTATATCCATTACACAATTTATTAAAAAAAGACGTGCGCTGGAAATGGGACCGTTGTTGTGAGCGAGCATTTAATGAAGCCAAGCGAGTTCTCCTGGGCGATCGAGTGTTAGCACACTACGAGGAGGGGCGGCCACTCGTACTGTCGGTGGACAGCAGCGCGTACGGGCTCGGCGCTGTGCTTGCTCACCGCTACTCGGACGGCAGCGAGCGCCCTATTAGCTGTGTGTCTCGCACGCTAAACGCAACGGAGCGAAATTATAGTCAACTCGATAAGGAGGCGCTCGCAATATTGTTTGGTGTAACAAAACACCATCAATACTTGTTTGGTAGAAGTTTTATATTACGCACAGATCATCAGCCGTTGACGCACATATTTGGCGCTAAGGGTGGCATCCCACAGACGGCGGCCAGTCGGTTACAGCGATGGGCGGCACGCTTGGCCGCATACGCGTTCACAACGGAATTCGTTCGCTCGGCCGACAATGGACCGGCCGATGCTTTATCGTGGTTACCGTTACCCCAGGAGGCTCGGCTGGTGGATTCAATTAATTATATTAACTTGATAGAGGAATCTTTCCCTATAAGTTTTAAAGATGTTGCCAGGGAGACTGAAAAGGATTCAGTATTATGTAAAATAAAGGGTTACGTAACCTTTGGTTGGCCGTTAACAGTGACGGATGCCCAGAAACCATATGCTGCAAGGAAACAGGATTTATCTGTAGAACTAGGATGTCTCGTTTATAGATATAGGGTTGTGATACCGAGTTCACTACAGAAACAGGTTTCAGCGGAAATACACGATGGGCACCTGGGAATTAATAAGATGAAAAATCTGTCACGAAATTATGTGTATTGGCCTAATTTAGATAGGGATATAGAGGATGTATGCCGCGGGTCACGGGTGCACGGCGTGTGGCGCGGTGCGCGACGCGCCGCCGCATGCGCCGCTGCACCCGTGGGAGTTTCCACTACATCCATGGCACCGGGTACATGCGGATTTTGCAGATTGCGGGGGTACACGGTATTTAATAATGGTCGACGCCTATTCAAAATGGATAGAAGCTATTGCCATGCGGAAAACGGATGCGCAGGCAACTATCTCAGCAATGAGAGGCATTTTTTCTCGTTTCGGGTTACCGTCATTACTCGTCACTGATAACGGACCTCCATTTACCTCGCAGGAGTTTAAAACATTTTGTAAGAAAAATTGTATGAAACATGTGACCACAGCTCCTTATAGACCGCAGGGAAATGGAGCAGCAGAAAACGCGGTTAAAACCGTCAAAAAAGCAATCAAACGTGCCTTGTGCGAGGGCGAGAACGTTGCCACGGCCCTAGATAAATTTTTGTTTAAATACCGTAATTGTCAACATGCAACGACGGGCGTTTCGCCTGCGGTGGCTTTGCAAGGACGTAGGCTACGCGGGCGTCTCGACGCGTTGCGACCAGATGTGTCGGCCGTAGTGCGCAGCGCACAAGAGCGGCAAGTGGCCGCTGCAGGCGGCACGCCGCGTACACTGGCGCCTAATGACACTGTGCTGGCCCGGGACTATAGCGCGAGGGGAGGTAAGTGGTTACAGGGCACAGTAGTCGAACAGACGGGACCGGTCTCGTACAAGGTAGACGTTGGGAGCGGAGATTGCTGGCGAAGACATGTTGATCAAATTGTACCGATATACAACAAGAATCGCCACTCGTTATCTCGAACAAGCATTGTTTCCGCTAGTAAAGATATATCACCAGACCGGGAGGTTCCCCCGGTCCGTGAGGAGACTGAGGACACATTCGAGGACGCTTCTGACGATGTCGGTGAGAATTCACAAAAGACTGTTACTGAAGCGGCGTCAGAGCCGGTAACCACACCACCACCGCCAGGAGCGTCTGCTCGTGCTCTGCGAGCTTATAATCGGGCACGTCTTCATTCATAGGACTGTATTTAGGGATAAGTAGATATTTAGAGATTATAGATAAGACTAGCTTAAGGGGGAGAAATATGTACCGTCGGCTTAGTTATAGTTATGATATTTGTATGGTGGTGGGTAGATTGTAACAATTATTAAATAAACCAGTTAGCTGCTAACCCTCGCCTTTCATTGACGCTGCAAGTAGTATTTTTATCACAAGTAAATTATCTTGCGAATCTAAATTTAGTCTTTGATATTACACACCGTGTTATATTCTTTTTGATTGAAGTAAATTAGAAATTATGAGAAGGAATTATAACAACGAAAAAGCGACGCGATATTTATAGATTAGTACCTCTGCTTAGTAACACATACTTCATTAATAATTTACCAACACTTTTAATGTTAATTACGATAGTGTAATATTCCTAGGTAATTAGCAACTCTTTTCGGAATTGTAACATGTAATGATTTATCTGAATTCATATCCCTCGAAAAGTTATAATATAACAAAGCTATTTCCAATGATTGCAATTGTTAAAATAAATATTAAAATGCCTGACGTTCAAACTATAAATTCACATTGTACTTGATTTTACGTACATATTGCGTGCAGCGTGCCGTATCCTGGAATTCCGTACGTAAAATTAAGTTAAATTATGCAAATTAACCTTGCCCGCTTTGACTGAATATTTAATATTCCCCCATAGAATTACCTCCTGAAATATTTCGTATGAAGTCCGGAAGATTTATGGGACATCTACTATGTAATATTTATAAGTCATATCCAAAAACATGTCTGTACAAAATACACAAGATCCTTCAAATTCAGGACGTCTTAAATTTCTGATATTGTTTTCAAAAATCGTCTGCTTTTACCTCACAATTATGCGGTCAGAATTCCTTCTGTCTTGATAGAGTGGCTGCTTATCTGACCCATTTCCCTGTTATCTATTACTATCTATTACTATCTAACCTAATATGTATACCTAATAAAGAGGAACTTTGTTTGTACCCGTTGAGGCTCCGAAACTATCAAACGGATTTTTTTACTGTTGGAAAGATACACTCTTTCCGAGTAACATAGACTATACATATTTTATCCCCGTACGAGCAGACGTTCCCCCACAGAAACCACGGGAAAAGAGCTAGTAGGATAATAAATAAATATCTTTACCGGTGAAACTTTCCGTTGTTTAACCTTATGATTGGTCGATTAACGCAGCTGTTACTTAGCCACAATATTGTCTGCTTTACAAACATTGCTTACAAAAGATTTATCCCTAATTATAATTATCATCCGCACTGGCCTCTTTTATTTCGCAGAAATAACTCTTTTGTTAACCCTTCCTACGAATAATTTGAATAATATTGTTAATTCTGTTTTTACCTGGTTATCTTTATAATTATAACGTAACATAATAATGGCACGTGTATGCTAATTATTTACTATAATTAGCAAACTAACTATAGGGTGTCCGGTTACCTGAGGAGGTCAGATAGACGGCCGCTCTGTGTAAAACACCAGTAAGTACCAAGTACCTAGCTGCCTCCGGTGGCTATGCAGATAGTGATTGTGTGTTAATTACTTGGTTCTTTAAAAATTTTTTTTTTTTCAATTCATAACATAAATTTCAGGCTTCAAAACTTTGTAGAAAACATTTATACCAACATATGTGAAACAAATACATAGGACCGCAGTTCTTTAAAACTAATAGATAAACCACATGGATAAAACAAGTAACTAGTCCCTTCAGAGCTCAAAACTCCAGGCTAATTTTACTAAATAATATTGTTATCTACAACTACGAAAAAATTACTTACCCATCAAGTTTTTTCTGACGAAGCAGCTTAAGGTAATAATCTGATTACGAGTTTTCTAGAAAAGCTGACAAGATTTCTGTACAAGATTAACTTCAGTGGACGAGTTAATTATGTTATGAAACCAACGCGTAAGATTACTCTATTTTTAGTGAAAAAGTCTCACTGAAGTTATTTAAAAATAAAAAGGTACTTAATTGGCTTTAGTTATATTAATAAGTTAAGAAACATTTTTTATTGTGTTCTGCTGGTACTGTCAAAAGTTTTTTTCTAGCATTTTGTGCATTCTTATTTTATCATAATTGTATAAAAATTTAACGTCTACGTTTCTTCATTTAATTTATTATGTACCTAAAATAAACCAAAACTGAGTCAAACCTTAAAGCCTGGATCACGATTTCAATCTAGATTACGGAACTGAGATAGCTCTCAGGTCTTTTAATTTAAAATGCGATCTCATTTATCAAAATAATACTTAATATCTTCATCTGTGAAAAACCTTTTTTGTAATGGAAAATACCTTCATCATGTCTATTTTTTATGGCCACGTGACAAAAGTCTACTCAGTACATTGTTAGCCTAGAAACAACCTATAACAATTACTTCTCTTACTTATATACCATGTACATTCTCATATACTATATTTTACTTTTGTCTGTTTTATTTGAAAATCATAACAACATCAATTTCATATAAAAATATTCATTTTAATTTCATTACTTTTTCAAATATGGCGATCCCTCAACTGTCAAAATATCATATTCGGAACGCTGCACAAACAATTAAAAACTCCATGGATAAAACTTTAAAGCGCTCTGATTGGTGTTTTAACGAAGTTTGAAAAAGGAACTTTAGACATAGTGATACTGATGAATGTGGGGACATTTTTACAGCCAGTCTCTTGTTTCGGGATCAATCGAACGCTTTGAACGTTAGTGACACGTGTAACGAAAGTGCATAGTGACGTCATATTGGTGAACCGAAGGGTAGTTCTTTTTTAAAAGACCTCTTCATAAATTGAATATTTTGAATGTATTATGAGTTGCTAGAATTTTTATGACACGTGCCTTGGTTGAAGAAAAAATACTTTCTAAAGAAGGTCACTGATGAAGTCCTTATAATACAAAGCAAATGTAACCACGTGTTTTCACCACGTGTTTGATTCAGATAATCAAAATCCCGAGCACGTAAACAACCAAAGGACCATCATTGGGAATAATACTGTCAAACCCGCAAATAAATCCAAATAATACCTAACTCAATCCGGAATCGAACCCAAGAACCCATATTAAACCAATGTGAGTGTTTGTAAAGGCATCCGAGATGTTTGTTTGTACTTTCTAATCCGTTTGGTTCATTAATTCCTGGTTGAGTTCAATTTCAATGTCCATTCTGTTTATGAATGTGTGTTTGTATGTGTGTGCGTCTGTGTGTGTACCACAGAGTAAAGAAACATGAGCGGAGATACCTGCATTATGGCAATGCTGGTAAGTTAGGCGCCTTCTTATAGGTCAAGTGAGCGTGAGCTACTGGAACTAACGAAGTGTTCGGGTTCCTTGTCAAATCGAAACCAATCTGTCAGAGATTGGTCTTGATTAATTGGTGATTTTATTTTGAAATCAACGGCCGAGTTCCATATAAGGCGTGTAAGGGCGGAGCTAGTAACATTCCCCGTTCCCCGAACACCCGCAATTTGGCTGACTACATTCTTAGGAGATTTTGCGTTATGACATCTCCGCTAGTCATTTTGTTCTCCGTGGTATGTGTACTATCGGAAGTGAAAAGCTACTTGTTCAGTATCCAGTTCATTAGTTAGCGATTGCTGGGTCAATTTCAAGTCTAACCTGTATGTAGGTATGTGTATGAGACGTGGCATGCGTTAAGTTAACGCCTATGGATAAACTGAAAATAAAATATTTGTACCTACTTACTTACATTGGTTGTTACCGTGACCGTGATGTTTTTGACAGTTGTTTTTATCAAACGAATTCGCTAAAATGTGCTTTAAAAACACTTTGTAACACTTGAAAGAACAGCATAATATGTATAAAAAAAGAATCGTTAGAAAAAGCCTACATTTAAACAAGCAGAAGATTCTAGCATTTATAAAATAAAAGCATTATATTATATGAAAGAAAATTGAATTGCTTAGCTGGTACCTATCTAAGTTAATAGTTCTACAAACTAATTCATTGAATAGCCCACGTGTTTGTTTCAAGTTTCACAAACATTCCGTAATACCACGGTTCACGGTTTCAAGTGTGAAAATAACTTTGATAGCTTTGTTTTTGTCTCAACCATTGTATTAGCGCGTAGTCTTAGGAAATATCCTGCGTGGGCGACGACAAAAGAGATGCGATCCGAAGCGAATTCAAAGCGTTGCGCGCGTTTTGGCACGTAGGCACAGAAATCGACTGTCTTTTGTTTTCGTGTTTGACCTCGCCCTTCGCGTTTGCATCCAAATAGCTTATATAGCATAGGACTATATATCTCACTAGCTGTCACTCGCTGTAACAAACAGTAACAAATTATGTGCGATCATTTCCAAAATATCCGCGAAATTACAACCTTTGTGAGCTAATACGTACTAGCAGTTGACTTGCGTTGACCTGTACACAATTTGCATTAGAATCTCGGATAATGCTGACAGGACATAATATAGCGCTTAAACAATGAAACACGTTTCGAAAGTGTCCTGGTTGTAATTTTTACACCTTTGACAGTCGTTACGCGTATTCAGAAGATAGAAAGTCTGACAACCAGCCTTGTCAAAGGCTGGGGCGATATCCGGGTACCTAATTGGATTGACGAGGTCAGATACGTAGTCGCTAGTAGATTGGAAGCTGACCCCAACTTTGATAAAAGGCTGGATGTGCCGTGACGGCCTTTATTCACTTCTGTTAAAAAAGTAAATTAGGTTACATACGTATAAGTATTTCAGGGAAACTGGCAAATAAATTAAATTTAAACTTAATAACATTACCGCGACCAAAAATATTCTCTAAATCACAAAAAAGTTTGGCGAGAGAAACTTTTTGTCGTCACGTA
Source organism: Helicoverpa zea (assembly GCF_022581195.2). Taxonomy (NCBI): domain Eukaryota; kingdom Metazoa; phylum Arthropoda; class Insecta; order Lepidoptera; family Noctuidae; genus Helicoverpa; species Helicoverpa zea. Next base: position 11,667,154 of record NC_061460.1, on the reverse strand, counting down.
AAATAGCGGGAGCCGCTGGTACAGAAACTACGAGGTATCCGCGGGTACCGGTACTGCGGAATAGTTCGAAAGAGTTACCGCAGCCCTGGTACATGAAGGGCTTAAGAAGGAACATGGTGGGTATCAGTCAGTAACAGTATGACACTCCCTCACGCTGCACCCTCAGTGGGAGAGATCATTTGATGATTTCCTATAAAAAATAAGGCAAGTGACAGAGATAGGATAAGAGAATGAACCACTGAATCTTCGCTTGGAATTTCGGCACATGAGTAAACAACGTAGTTAATTAAGTTACAAACCGCTATCAAGTTTTGCATTGTTATATTATTTTGAAAATATACACGAAAAATGAAACTTTTGAAAAACTTATATTTTGTTAATTTAAAGATTTTTATGTCACTAGTTTATTCATGTAAGTACTAAAATAAAGTCTAAGCAATAAAAAGACGATTTTATTCATATTAGTGCCACCCAGCGGAGAGTTTTATTACCAAAACTGCATTGAGTCGTAAAATTCTGAAAGATTCTTTCTGAATGGAATATTTTCTGTTTACGATCTATTCTATTGTATTGAACAAATAGACATTAATAGATTTTCTTGAATGGAAAATTACCGTGAAATTCAATATGTCAATATTTTCTTAAAAATATTTTTTTAAAAGGTAGGTGAAAATTAAGTCACTAGAAATCTTCTTTATTTTGATATCTTAAATAGGTCTATCTATTGTATGTTTTAAACCTCAACATAGTTAGGAAAAGGCTAGGCAGATGATGGTATCGTAGGAAAATTGTTACCACATAGTGGTATAAATAAACCTCAACATTTAAACCTCTCAAGTACCAATTCAAATTTTCTATGTTTGTATGTACTTTTGAAGTATATCTTGGACACCAATGACTGTGTTTCGGATGGCACGTAAAACTGTAGATCCCGGCTGTCATTGAACATCCTTGGCAGTCGTTACGGGTAGTCAGAAGCCAGTAGGTCTGACACCAGTCTAACCAAAGGGTATTGAGTTACCCGGGTAACTGGGTTGAGGAGGTCAGATGGGCAGTCGCTCCTTGGAAAACACTTGTACTCAGCTAACCAGTTAGACTATAAGCCGACCCCAAACATAGTTGGGAAAAGGCTCGGGAGATGATGATGATGACGTATGGGTATAATTAGATTGCATTCCTATTTTAGAAAATTATTCGAAACCACACACAGGAAACTTAATCTGAATCATAATGTAGTTATACCGCAGCCAGCAAAGGTCAAAATATATACAAAGTGCAAATTATCAGTTCATCAATCTGTCAAATTTCTTCAATAGATTTTCAACCTTATCACAATAGTGGAAGGTTAATGTTCGATTGGTAAAATTTGACAAATTTGGGTAGGTTGACCTGCTGGTGTCTAACGGCCAGTTTCTTCATCAAAAGTTAAAGTTAAAGTAATGTCTAAAGTAAAAGTAACGGTCAAATTCGTTTTTTCAAGGCTAAAGTGACAGCAAAACTAATAGAAAAATTTAATTTAACCATTACTTTTACTTTAGACATTACTTTAGCCATAACTTTAACTTTAACTTTTGATGAAGAAACTGGCCGTAAGCGTCCAATATGATGTAATTGTACATTATTAGTTGAAGTCACATACACATATCACAGTAAAAAGATATCACAAGGTAAAGGTAAAGGTATCACAGTAAATCAAAATTGGATCATCATTAATGCTTTATAACATCTAACTAATTTGACTTAAGACATAAATGATAAGAAAGTCGATTTGCACGATCTGCAAAATACTCAGCACTAAAGAAACACTTACCCAACCATTCAATTTCGAACCTCTTAACTAGAGTGGTAAGGCCGAAAATTGCTTACCAGTAACTTACTCGAGACAACGAAGTTGTAAATTAAAAATTAAAGTTGCCAGCTTAGTAAGCTGTATGCAATAAATAAGTTTCACCCATCTCACTACTTACGTTGAAACTTCATCATTAAGTATAACTTTACCAGTATTTTTTAAAAGATTATGACGTTATTGCCTTGCCCAAATAATATACCTGCTAAAATTAATTCTCGACACTTACCTAATTGGATTCACTTCGTAGGTAAATAAATCATTTTTATCTTTCAAATGCCTTCGGGTATATTAAGTACCAAGGTCACTAGGAATGTTTAAGAAAAAAATATTAAAGAAAAAAAGTGCCTACCATCGTTGAGGAGTTTAAATAGAAGAGGTTAAACTTAAGTATATTTTGCTTTTACGCCATAACTTATTTCAAACGATTTTCATTAAACAAAACACCCCATTGCGTTTCGAGTTTAAAAGGAAACATAGCCTGTGGCAATATAGCCACTGCTCTTTAGGTCCTTAGAAAATTAGATAAATAAAGCAAAAATCGCAAAAAAAGAAAAGGGTAAAACAGAGATTCTTTCATTTTTGAAGTTGGTACATTGGGTTCCATGCTAAGCTTTATCCATACCTATGTGAATGCAAATTAACTAATTGAAATCGCGGGAAAAGGCTGGTACTTAAAAGAACTCAATGCCCTCGGGGGCCATTTATCAAAAAAAATGTAGTCGTATCCTAAAGCAAAAGTTTTAAAACAAACATTATACGCCGAGTGCTTTAGCTGCCTTTCATGGGATCGAAAGGCATAAACAACATATTTTAATGCTCCATTATCTAAACTCGCGTGAAAGAATAAAATAATTACACACTATTACTGAAAAACGGCCAAGTGCGAGTCGGACTCGCGCACGAAGGGTTCCGTACCGATTTATAAAACGGACAAAAAAATCATGTTGTATGGGAGCCCCCCGAAATATTTATTTAATTCCAGTTTTCAGTTAGTTCATTTGTTGTTATAGCGGCAACAATAATACATCACCTGTGAAAATTTCAGCTCTCTAACTATCACGGTTCATGAGATATAGCCTGGTGACAGACGGACGGACGGACGGACGGAGAAGCGAAAACAATAGGGTCCCGTTTTACCCTTTGGGTACGGAACCCTAAAAAACCAATCAGATGAGTAAATAATCGGCTACAATACTTCTCAATCTAAGTGAGATGCACTTAGCTAGGTCCTTTTTTTAACGACGTCAAAAATATGACCCATCTCACTGTGGGTTAGCAGCGTTGAGTGAGTGTCAGACTCTTACTGACTAAAAACCGTCGTGTTCCGTCGTAGGCCTTTTATGTACCAGGGCCGTGGTAACTCTTTTGAACAATCCCGCAGCCCCGACAGGCCTTGGCCCTGCTGGGCCCCGCTGTGGTTGCTGACATCTCTTTGAGGAGCGCGTGGAACAACGCGCGCCGCCGACTCGGGTCTTTTGTCTATACTTAGCTAGGTCCTGAGGACAACTAAAGACATTTTTGTTTTAAATACCTACGAGGAAAAGTTCCCTCGGTATACTTGGGTGCAACCATGCCAAACAGCTAGGGCCAGATAAAAGTTACACAAATGTTTCGCAAATTCTTTTTCATCCCAAAGTGTTAAGATCCATGTAAATAAACGGTATAACAAACAATTCGAAGTAAATGGTTCACGCGTCCTGAGTTCAGAGCTTCAGTTTACATTTAACCAATACAAACTGAACCCGGTTCACGTTGACCCGGTTTACAAACTATCACCTCCTGGTTTGGTCCGCGTTAACGGGTTCAAAGGCCGTCAATGATAAAATTAATTAGCTACTTAACCCCTGATACAAAGGGCATATAAATTATATTCCCAAATCAATGACGTACTATGAAATCTTTTTTATTGGTGAAAATCTTTCATTAAACTATAATGTTGTTGGGTACTAAGGCATCGTTCAGACCAAACGTATTGTCGGCCGCTGACTGTGAGCGCGCGTTACGTAGTTTATTGCTTTTCCATATATATTGAAATTGTCGTTCACACCGAACCGACTATACGCTATTACGTCGTCTGTTGTCGCTGACTCTCAGTGGCCGATTATTTTACTACGCGACTATGCACGGCGGACGCGGATTGGCTACGCGGACGCAGTTGCCGAATAGCGCCGCTCCGCCGCGCCCGCACCGCCGCGCGCCTCGGCCGCAATACACTCGAGAAACAAACTTCAATGAGGACAGACGTGACACGTGACACCTCGCGATGTTCGACACCGAAAAGTTTATTGCAGAAGTACATTCTAGAGAATGTATTTGGAATGCGAATTCAGAAGAATTTAGTGATAGAAAGTTACGAAGATGCGCTTGGGAAGACATAGCATCTGTTATGTATGAAGATTGGGGGGTTCAAATACTGAGCTCTTTTATGTGTAGAATAGTCAGCCGCTCAGCGTACGCATCTAGTGTGAACCTACACGAGCCTATTCTTTTGTTCACACATGTAGCGCATCGTACGCTATAGCTTATTGTCGGCTTGGTGAGTACGCGTACTGCAGATTGAGTCGACGTTCACACTGGGGCAGACAGTGAGTATACTCACAGTCAGCGGCGGACAATACGTTTGGTGTGAACAATCCCTAAGATTATACATAACTGACAAAAGACTCTGTTTAAGACTATCCACACACTGCAGAGTAAACAGTCGGCCGACAGTTGACCCGATTTATCATGTTTTTTTAAAGATAATCGTGATTCCAGTCAAAGTTTTCAGTCGCTCCGATACCGGCTAAATACCCGATCTATGTAATGTGCGTACTACCATTCATCTTCATAGTGATTTATGAGCCCAAACCAACGGCCGACTAAAACTCTGCAATGTGTACTCTTAAAATGTGTTGAACAGTAGGTTAGATACCGACAATGTTGCGAGCAAAATCTAATTTGAATAAAGTCATTATCTTATTCAATTTCTGTTTCCATGTCTTTCTTAAAACCAGACAAATTACTCTGGTTCAATCTGACTCCGCCGAGTTTTTCAAACATCCTTAAATCTGTCCTGTCATTGAACCTCGTTTAGGGACAAAAGGGAGAGTATTATCCCCACGGAGTAGGAAAAGATGAGCGGAGATGCCATAATGCAGGAAGTCCAGGCGCCTTCTTCTAGGGCAAATACTTACGGTGGTGTGCATAACCACAACGATCAGTTTCTAGTAAACTAACGAGGTGTTTGGGTTCTTGGAGAACTTCGTATTACAAAAAAATGTTCCGGTCCAAAGAAGGCGTGTAAGGGTGAAGACAGTAACGTTCCTCGTCCCCCGCACACCCGCATTTTGGCGCGCTCCTTTCTTAATAGATTTTTCGTCATGGCACCTCCGCTAGTCATTTTGTTCTCCATGATTATTCCCCATCCTTTATGCCGATCATACCACACTCAAGGACGGTCGTTAGCATGTAGAACGTCTTGTTTTCTTGGGTTTGTCATGTGACAGATAAATAAAGAAGGTTTGGTAGAAGATACTAATAAAGAGTCATCCCTAAATGAGATTGCTCATTCACTGGCCCCTTATGTAGACGTAAGCCTTAGTGTATTGTAATTTTTTGCACTTTTAAGATACCAACTTATGTAATATTACGCTTACTCGAGGTGAAATGACAGTTTCAATACATTATTATAACTGTGAAAGACTTAATAGGTAATCAAAATCGAATCCTGACCTGTCATCGAGTCGGCAACACGAACGTACATACTTTAACCATGTCTCCTCAGACAAAAGAGTACATAATATACTTATGTTTACCTAACTATAATAAACTTTCACACTACATAGAACTACTGAATGTTCTTACCATGTGTATTCTTACAAAACACAAGAATTATGTAGCATTTGCTGCTCCGATAGAAATTATTTTCAGCCTTATGTTGTTTGCTAAGATATTGTTCTATAACTTATTTGAGCTCACACAAATATGGGTTATAATAAGAAAGATATTTATGGTTAAGAATATTTAGCATGCTCAATTTCGAAAAGCACAACTTTCCGGTGTCAAAAAGTACCTATAGCTGTAACAGTTATCTCAATAATTACTTCTTTAGGAAAGTTACAAAATCTTAATTACCAACCATATTTTGTACGTTGATTTAAATACAAATAATATACTACATCTACAGATAAATTCTAAAACTCATAGGAGGTCATAAACCCATAAACCTCTCTAAATTCAAATATATCGTATATTTGAATGTAGAGAGGCCTAAAGGTTAAACAAAACATGATCGTCAACAACATTGACGACCTAAAGGTACACTTCCGACACAAGCGTCTGTCGCACTGCCAACGCGTCAATAGTGAGCGTCTTTTCTGAGCAACGGTTAAAACTAAAACATTATTGTATATAAATACGTGTACATTATTGCACATATTTATACACAATCGAGACTTAATTCCGAAGTATTACTATTAAGGTAATACCTATTTCGAGTCTGAGCCGAATTCCGCCGACTGTGATCACAGATGTACTCTGAGTCAGCCTTTACATATCCATACTGTGACTACACACGTATTAACTGCGAGTGGCTCGCGACAGTCACCTGTTTCCGAAATGCACCTTTGAACCATCACTATGATAGCTCGAGGCACCGAGCCAACATCACTGATAGCAATTGATATAAATCGACTACATAGGCCTATAATACTCACTCACACATACACAACATATGACGTCACAAACTTAAGTTATAGTACGAAGCTTGCCAAATCGAGCGGTAACGTTTAACAGCGCTTTGTAAACAGAATATAAAACCTTATTTTCGCAGAGTTTATGTCTACTTTTACCAATATTGCGGTAGTTATTTTTTAAAGATCCTGTAATGTATGTATTTACCTAGGAAAGTCAGGTTGGTATTGGTTATTCATGTGAGAAATATACCTACTCACGTGTAAAAAACTTACATGGCTTGAATGTTCAGTCAAAATCTCTGTTGAAGCAATCTTTATGAATATTGTACACAAAGGTAACGTGTGAATGAACCTGGGTTTTATCCTTACCAATATTATAAATGCGAAAGTAACTCAGTCTGTCTGTCTCATTGCAACGTCAATATAACACACAGATAGTCTAGGGCCTGAGAAAGTGAATGCGTATGCACGCAACTTTTTAACCGAGTACTAAAGGCACTTGCCCCGGGACGAAGGCGGAATCGTGAGGAATACCTAGTGTATAGATACATACTCAATGAAACTGAGATAAGGGCTGACTCTGCTGATAGCCGTGAGTGGGAAGTGAAACTATAAGAATCGGCTAGTGTGCTTTGATAAATATTCAATTTTACATCAACATCAGGCTTCTGTGAGCTAAAATTTATTCAAACGTTTGTATATTCTGTATTGTCATCGAGTGTTTACAACTAACTTAGTCTCTCTGTGTCTCTGTGATCTCTGGTAGATCTCACTTTGTAACCATATCGCCACTTGATTCACTACTACAGTTATGAAAATTATAACTAAAATGACTATTATAGTCTTTAAAAGTGAATGAAACTGCTAGTCTTCGATCCGAAATAGATGTTTCGTAATCCGACAGGAAAAGATAACAAAACAATCATCCGCTTTGTATTAGAATGGATTAGTATAGATATTAGATAGCCAGGATAACTACTAGTAGGCACTTATAGATAACTAGCTAAATATAAGCCTGCAGATTACGCCTTTTATGTTAACCGAAGTCAAAGGTTTGATTTCGTGCCTAAAGAACTACCCACTGGTTCCTAAGAAATTCTTATAATGTTACCTATACCTATTGTCGTTGAATCTTGCTTGCTAACTTTACATTTCATATCAAACTAGTGTATTGGCAAACTGTTTTTATTTTTTTTGTATGTAACTAAAGGCAACGAATCTACTTCACTGAATAGAGACAAAGACAAAGATTATTTATTTGCAAAAACACGGGTACATAAAAATAATACAAATAAAAATATTTTTTTTATGATGTCTTAAATATTTAGGTTTGAACCAACATGTTTTACCATTACTGGTGTACAAATATAAAAGTGGAAAAATATTTATATAATAGAAAAAATATTTCACCGTTGAGTTGAGTTTCTGAATTCTATCCGTCTACGGGAAGTGATTCCCCGAGGCGCAGTTGAAACGATAGAAAATAACCTGTTATTCCTAAAAACAATAAGTATTTGTTCAGGACCTATTTAATCAGCCTGAAAGCACTAAGAGGTTCTCAGAAGCCTTTACAAAAACTAAAGGAAAAGCGACAGACCCTTTTCTGTCAAAAATAAATAAAAGCAGATGGCAGTAAAACCTCTTTCGTAAACAAAATTATTTGAATCACAATGCCTCATTGCTAAAAAAGTTTTTCATTAAAAAAGTTCACAAATTAAACAATGTAATGGAACGTTCAAATCTTTTGTTTTAGTCTAAAATGAACTCTGTTGTCAACATTAGAAATACAATTATTTATGAAATGATGTTGTAAATATCAATGGTCTTACTACAAAAACTTAAACATGTGTCAAACACTTCTCTAAAAAAAGTTTGGCTGCAAAATGGACCTTATTTCAACGTCAAAATCTGACATTTTTTAGACAAGTCTTAAACTGACGTTTAAAAGTTTTTGTGGTAAGACGGATAATATTTAATATTTTGTCATTAAAATTAATCTAGACACACGGCAGTGTGTCCGCCAAGTTCGAGGAAAAAAGCGACACACCGGCCGTGGGTTATATTACACGAACCATTTCGGGCCAAATTCGACCCCCCTGTAACTCAAAATCTATTTTATTTACGCATATCAAATTTCTAGTATCTGTTGAGACCCCCTCACTTATCTAAAATACAAAATTTCATTAATATACCTATTGTAGGTCTTGAGATATTGACGTCAGAAAATCGCTATTTTTACTATACACTTATTCACTTATTCACTGACTCACTCATCAAAAACCTAGACCACTTCCAATGGTCGTATTGACTTGAAATTTGGCATGGAGGTAGGTCTTTATGTCAAGTTAAAGGGAAAAATCTGAAAATGGCCAAGTGTGAGTCGGTTTCAAAATAATGAAGGTGTTTTATACCCGGTGTAAATGTATTCCCCTAAGGAACTAAAACGAACTAAATTTATCTATATTTATATAATATATCTTCGAATGGTACAAAGGTTTGTATTTAGTCAAAGTAAAGTAAAAATCTGAAAACGGCCAAGTGTGAATTACTTTCGAAAATAACGAATGTGTAACTTTGATCCACGAACATAATATATGATAACATGTCATGTCAGTCAGTTGGTAAATCTAGTCCATTTAGTTAATCTAGTTCATTTCTTTGTAAGAAACATAGTGCATATTAAAAAATCTAAAAAATAGTATAAATGAGACATTTCTTTAACTAACTTCATCATAAGAAAAAAATAAAATAAACAACCTTACAAAAATAAATGAAATCCCACCCAAAACAAAAATGTGAAAGACTGCCAAGTTCGATAATATGGGAATGCTTCGCCTATAAAAGAAGTGAGATCTGAATAAGTACCAAGTTCCATACACATACCTCAGTTAAAAATAGTTACTTTTTAATGATGATTACTTGGCAAGTTTTAATAGAAAATTAAATACTTGATTCATTGCGTTTAGTAGGTTTATAACAAGGTGTATGAAAACTTGCCAAGTAACATCATTAAAAAAGTAACTATTTTTAACTGAGGTATGTGTATGGAACTTGGTACTTATTCAGATCTCACTTCTTTTATAGGCGAAGCATTCCCATATTATCGAACTTGGCAGTCTTTCACATTTTTGTTTTGGGTGGGATTGTAATTACCATAACATTAGCTAACTGATCTATTTTGTTAACACTGATTAGCGAGTCCTGTAAAACTGAAGGCATAAAAAATGCGGTGTAAAATAATTTTATACATGGTCAATATTAAATACCACCTCTACTATATAACTAGATCAACCAAAGCTGACATAAAGGAACATGCAACGTATCTGTAAAACCTATTATTTTGACACATACGTCATCATCAACATATGTGGATTAAAGACAGAAGCAAAACCTCGTGCCTGTAATTACAACGTCACATACGACCTTTTAGCTACACCAACCAATATATCCTAGTTGGCTGCACGAAGGCCTAGGTTCGGCGACAACATATACGTATGTACGTCTGTTTTTCTTAAAACAACCGTTTACTTTAAAAACTAAACGTGAAAATTCATGGTGAACTCGGGCTTAATATACCTCTACATTATATACGTATGTATGTATATACATACATATAATATAGATACATAAAAAACATTGGTTTTTCCTGGAATTACAACCATAGACTTTATCAATAATTCTGAATGCTGGAGCATATTTTCTGTGTAACATATTATATCGAACTTCTGTACTTTATGACTAGTGCACATCGGTATTTTCAACTACTAGATGCCACAGAGATGTAGTATAATTCAATATCCTATTGTATACTACATTCAATAAGAAATAAATATTCTAATTCTAGCTGAAATCTCTAAAATTACTGTACCAATTACATCTATTTTATAAGTAGAAATCTACTTTATCTCAATAAGGGATGCTTTATTTATACACAAACTTATCGTTCATAATGAAACCGCAAAATTCTTCGTCAAAAGTAAACTTAATTAAATTATCTTGTTCAAATTCAATTCAAGCCTTCGAATGCTGTTTTGTTATTTTGTGAAATCATAATCTTTAGATTGTATTGTTAACTTTATCCATTAGTCAAAAACATAATACCTACTCTTTGCTTTTCAAAAGTATGAGAACTTTGATATTATGAAACTTGAACATAACAATCACAAAATACCTTTATCTATCTGTCCAGCTTCATCATCATCTGCCTAGCTTATTCCCAACTATGTATGTTGGGGTCGGCTTCCAGTCTAACCAGATGTAGCTGAGTTCAAGTACTTTACAAGGAGCGACTGCCTATCTGGCCTCCTCAGCCCAATTACCCGGGCAACCCAATACCCCTAGATAACACTGGTTGTCAGCTATCTATACGTTATTCATTGCACATTTATGATAGCAAACTTATCAATGAAACAATGATGTCGTAAATGAATTTATTATCAACCCAATAAATAATTTATGATTCATTGTTACGTTGCGACGAAATTAAATACCTTAGAATGTAAATATGTACTTCAATAGCAATAACCAAATTATTTAGATGACAAAAGTTCATAAGCAGTCAAAAAAATAAGAGTACCATCGTGATATTTTGTCAGGTTTCCTATTCTTTTGCAATTAATACCGAGATGTATTGAAAGAATTATTTCAACTCAGCTTAAAGACAGTCGACAATTTTTTTATAGACCAAGACCAATCTGACCAATCTGCAAGAATTAAGCAAAAATAAAATAAAAAAATACTTACAAAAAAGTTTCAAAAATCCAAAGGGAAAGTCCAGAAAAATCCAATTTTAAACACCACAAAGTTTCATCACATCATTTAATATTCACCACAGAAACACCACGGTAGTCACAACAAATTTTCTGTTCAACAAGTAAACTTTAGTTCACGGGACTAGAGAGCGATGCGCGAGGCTCACTCGACACGTCTATACACGACGGATAGCCGCGAGAGACTGAAACTTTCTAAGTGAAGAAAATTCCTTTACGCCTAAAAACTGCACTGCGTAGTCAATTGTTTCCTAATTTTAGAACGTTTTGATTGATTTGAATTTCGTCCTCTAATCATATTTTGAATGGTGTGAGCTTTTGCTTTTTAATTTGGGCCGATTTTTCAATCGAGAGATAACTTTTATCTGAAGAATATGATTGACGTTTTGACAGCTTTTGTTTAGAAAACTGGCATATTTATGAATCGGGTAGGAGTAAATGATGAACCTTTTTGCTGTACATTTCTGTTTGTGCAATGCAAAAAAAACTGACTTTTCTAAATATTAATTTACATAGACAGAACATTTTGAATTTTTTACGGTGTTATCATTTCATTGTCAAGCCTTATAATTTCTTAAAAATACAAACACATTTTTTCCAGCGACTTGAATGAAATCACTCGGGAAATTGCCTACGCCCTTTGGCTACGACCGTAGCAGCGCTACGCCGTAGCTCGGAAACAAGTTGTCCACACGATTCTCACGATACGAGATTTTCTTGAGTAGGGTTGAAGGCCGTCTAACGCCACTCAACACTTTACTTTCAATCAGAGTAATTTCAACCTTAACATGTAAAACATAGAGTTTATTTTCGAATGTAAGGAAAAATAATGACGGATGTGTATGCTAATATTGTCACCTTCTATGTTTGTGTTTATTACATCGTGTGATAAAAAGCACTTAAGGATCCACACCTGATGTACCAGCAGGACCCTATTAGAGAAACTCTGTCGACCATTTGAAGTGTAATAAGGTAGACTGGAACACGTTACAGAAGCTTTGTTTCTATTGACACAGAAGTAAGAAAAATTATATAGGCCTATTGGTAAAAGCACCTCTCAAATATGAGTGTGTGGATTCGATACCGGGTCAGTCAAGCACTAACGTAACTTTTCTATGTTATTATGTATACGTTTTAAGTGTATCTTGGACAGCAATGACTGAGTACAGGAGAAGAAAAACATCATTTTAATCAAACAAAGAAAAGATCATGAAGAAAAAAAAACATAAAAAAATAAGTAAAAACTAATCTAGAGTTAGGCTAAACATTATTCATTTACTCCCAAAAAATCTATTTAAAGCCTGCATCATTATAACACAGGACATCAAAAACCTTTTGACTTTGACAACAACATGAATTCCTCGAAACACTCGGACCTCGCTTACACTCAGCCTTTTCCATTTTTCCTACACTTTTTAGCAAAAATCTCTCAGCTGTTTTTTTCTATAGTTTTTTTGGCCAAAATGGTGTCCACAAATAGATTTTTCCCCTTAGTTCCATGGTGTTTGTTGGGGCTGCAAACTAATCAGAACTTTGTAATGGAATAAAGTTGGCTTGGCATTGTATGTTCAGTGCTGATGAAGTTGATGAGATCTCTTGTTGGCTGTCTGGTGGACTGTTCGTATAGAGGAAAGGGTTTTTTATTTGTAAATTAACATGGAAGAATTAATTACGATGAAATTCTGTTTGAAGATAGTTTAAAATCTGAGAAGTGTCTTGGTACCTGAAGAAGGTCAAGCACACAACCTTAGTGATCTTTTTAAGAAATGTTTCATTGAATTTCCTTAATTGTAAATGTAAATTAGAGTCTGAAGTAGGTTTTTAAAGGTACGTTTTGGATTCTTGCTGCGTTTTGAAGAGTTCAAAACGAACCTTAACACAATAATTTATTGTACAAACTCCTATTTTGGAATCACTATAAAAATTCGTTGTTAAGTTAAAATCTTTTTGGTGCTAAATCTCACTAGCAGCGTAGCTAAGTTATGGGCTGTACCATAGCTCAATATACTCGTATATATGTAAATACAGCTTGCAGGATAAATAACGGTTTACGTTCGAATACCGACATGCAACGAAAAATATTGATGAGGCTCGCTTGCACCCACTATAGCAAACTACGAGACAGTGTGAGGTCACTAATTACAAACATTTAGTTGACCGATACTCGGTTTGGGCTCATACATCAGTATGAAGATGAATGGTAGTACGCTGTACGCACATTACAACGATAAGGTATTCGGCCGGTATCAGACCGACTGAAAACTTTGATTCCGGATGAAATCCAATTTTCGTTTTAAAAAAAATTACTCTTACTGAACGACAAAAGTGTTGTTGTCAAGCAGAAATTATTTTGTAATTTTCCTTTAACATTTTGTACTTGTAGCTTAGTTTGCGAACTAATTTCGTAGGATCAAAATTTTCTTCTCTATAATTTAATTCCTTTAACTTTTCTGTAAACATTTCAAATAATAATTATTTGTATAATATTATTTGAAGATGTTAACGAAAAAAATATGTTTACAAAGTTTTGCTTTTTACGAAAACTAAGCGATGATTTACAAAATAAATTATTTTTTATTTAAAACAAAATATTATAGTGACTCTCCCTTGTTATAAGAAGGAATCACTGAATCATTCAATCCATAATTAAAAACGTAATCACACCAATATAAAGGTGACAGTTTGTGAGTGAGTGTGAGTGTGTGTAGGTATCCCTGCGGGACCGAGATACCGCGGCCCTGGTACATAAAAGGCCTACGATGGAACACGACGGTATTTAGTCAGTAAGAGTCTGACACTCCCTCACCGCTGCTAAACCACAGCGGGATAATGTCATTTAATGATTTTTGGCGTCGTTAAAATAAAGTGTATGTAGGTAGGTATGTTTGTTACTTCTTCTCGCGAAAACAAAACTGTTATCCAGGTGCGGGAAGCGGGTGAAACCGCAAACAGAACCTAGTGTGACATAATTATGATATGTTCTGGGAGCACTTTTAATATAGTTACGTAACCTGATTTACTTGTATATAGTAAAATTGGTAGGTGAATCTAGTGCAGATGCATAAATTAGTTGAAAAACCGAGTAAATACACAGGAAAAATATAGCTATCGAATACATTTTTCGATACCAAAATTCTGCCTTCGCAATCATATTTCTTATATCCACTGACATTTGTTTGTTACAGTTATTTCCTTTCAAATAACATACTTGTACATTTCATACGACATCGCGTATCTTTTATCTTTTGATATAAAAGTTATTGTACTTGAAATTAAACTTCTGAAACATATATTGAGGTATTTCTATTGAGTCGTTAGGAAATTATTATTTTTGCGAACATGTGTGAGAAAACATCAAAGGTAGGGCACATGGAGAACAAAATGACTGTCGGAGATGTCATAACGCAAAATCTCCTAAGAAAGTAGCGTGCTAAAATGCGGGTGTTCGGGGGACGAGGAACGTTACTAGCTCCACCCCTACATGCCTGCTATGGAACCCGTCCATTATTTTCAAAATTAAATCACCAATCAATCAAGACCAATCTTTGAGAGAATGGTTTTGAATTGTTCTAGTTAGTTCGTGTCGTTCGTTCTATGATCACGTTTACCGTACGTTACATGACCTACAAAAGGGCTCCCGACCTATCTTTCCTATGTCATCTCCGTTATCTTTCCTTCCTCCGTGGTAGAGAACAATTTGGTTACTTTGACATTGAATATTATAAAGGTTATGTAATGTCAAGGTTACTGTGTTACTGTTATGTAATTCTGTTGTTTCTAACTAAGAGATAAGTACTCAAACATTACATAACTTTTAAATACTCTCAAACTACTGGGCTCAGGGCTCAAAATTAAAAAAAAATAACTTGCAATATACCTCTTGTCATCATCTGCCTAGCGTTTTCCCAAATACGGTGAAATTTTTTTTAATTTGATTTTTTCTATTATTTTTATTTGTCTTTTTCTACAAAGAAAACAAGCTACCTATAATCAAATCATTTTATTTACAACGAGTTTAAAAAATAACAAATGTACGTAAAAACAGCACTATTTATAATTTCAACAATCTGGCCCCATCACTAGGCTGGCTCACGAAGAATGTGGGAGTTCCATTATATTGAGCTAATATTTTTTTCTTTAAGTTTTCTATTTCACTCTTCTGTACCTGAAAAACAAAAGATTTATTACATTACTTGCTTATACTCTTTATACGCATTGCAATAATGTATAAATCTGAACAATATTGTTGTTGATTCTGTACTTTAAAGTTAAGATAACACTTGGCAAGAAAAAACTATTTTACAAGCCGCTCTGATCGGAAGACGTTGCATGTGTTCTACTATTTTTTTTTACCAGTGCCACTAGATATATTTTTATTTAAAATTGTGTAATTTAACTTATTTACTTAAAGGTTACAATTAATAGTATGGTTAACAATTTAGCACATCTAGAAGCATTTAAGAATTTTTATAGCAACGGATGGCTTTCTAGCGAAAACCTTACAAAAATTGAGAGCTACACTACTGAAACAATTTGAAAAAAAAGCACTGCTGACAGCTACACTCTTCCCGATTAACATAGTCAACATTTTATCCAAGGTACGGGCAGTAGTTCCCAGTCTAACCAAAGCGTTGAGGAGATAGGCAGTCGCTTCTTGTAAAGCACTGGTACTCAGCTGAATCCGATTAGACTGGGAGCCGACCCCAACATAGTTGGGAAAAAGGTTCGGAGGATGATAACGGGCAGTAGTTCCCACGGGGCGCGGGTGAAACCGCAGTAATTAAAACAGCTAGTTAATAATAAAGGTCACTAATAATAACATAATCAGCTTGTAACCTTTCCCTATTATTGCATCAACTGAGTAGAACATAAACAAGGCTGTCACTACTAGATACTGATGTGCGGCTAAATGCAAATGTTACTATTATATTGATTTTGGATACCGAATTAGCCTGATTACTAGTTAATGATAGATTAATTAAGCCACAATACATGCTATCTCATAATGTACCAGTGTTTGAAATTGCAAATAATAAAGCTTTTACAACGAAAAACCACAAATAATTTGCGAGTACTAAAATTATTGAAATTTCAGTTACTTACTGGTAGCGTAAAGCTGCTCATTAACTGGCAGTATTATACATGGAAAAAGTTATTTTTTGTTAAACTTTATATAAATAAACTGAACAACCCGCGATTAATAAAATAAAAATATGGAGTGGGAGAGGTTAACGCGATATACACGCCTATAAAAAAAATATTTAGCCACAGGATTTAGCTCCTCTCGACCAATACAGAAATAGCAATACTATTTAGTCCAAAAAACAAGCATAGATTTTTTTTCTCCCTGAAGCGTGTCAGCCATACCTACTTGTGTGTGAAAATGTGTAAGTAAGAGAAGCACTTGGTATTGATGCACATACATTTACACATACTCAAACATACACACACATAAACATACACACAAATACATACCTATACACGAACACACATATACAATTAAGGCTCAACCGGTCACGTGAAACGTAGCTACCAATAACAAAGTAAGTTCTTACCAGAGTAACAACACATCCCCCGAAGCCGCCACCAGTCATCCTGGCACCGTACACTCCTGGAGAGTCTCGAATGATGTCCACGAGCTGGTCCAGCTCGGGACAGGAGACTTCCATCAGCTTGCTGAGCGAGTCGTGGGATTGGTAGAATAATTCACCGACCTGGTAAGAAGAAGAATGGTGTAGAAATTAGTAATATTTTATGATGTTAATTTGCTCATATTTGGTTAGATTAAAATTGAAACGAAGCTTTTAAACTCTGTGAAATGAAGATATAATTAAAATGGTGAACGTAAAAATTATAATGGTTGAATTAAAACGCTTTCGTACTAGCACAATTTCTGAGCGGATCGTAAAGACAAACCCATAGTTGAGATATAATCAACTTCAAATAAATAAGGAAGCTCTCAATTCCTATTTTCCTATTTCTATTTTCTTTGAAGTCAGCTCAAATTTCTATTGAACTTACCCGTTTGAAATCCTTCTGCTTCATAACCCTGGCCACTTCTTCTGTCCTGCTGATCTCTTCTATGACGTGTTTCGCTCTCATCAGCACTTCCTTATCGCAGTTCTGTTGTTTTAGCTCTGAAACAATACTCTCAGGATTACTTGGTCTGCCCCATAGGGTTGCCCCAAGACTGCTGGGGCTACGAGATTTTTCGAAAGAATTCCCTAGAGACTGGACTGGTATACAAAGGGCTTCAGAAAGAACATGGATGTTTTTTAACAGTAAGAGTCTGAAAATCTCTTTTGCTTCACCCATATCAGAAGGGGTAATTTGAGGATTATCCTCTATGCAAAAAGAGGGTACTTATCGAAACAATCATAATATCAACTCCTCGAATAATGACCACATTATAGATTTATTCATATTATTCATTCATTAAACACCAAATAGACCAAAATTATAACGTTCATATAACACACTTATCACGTAGTTTGAATCACACAGTCGGAAAATTAATACAATTCAGCAAACATGTTACAACACTTTGAAACTCCTATCAACTCACTATGAGGTCAACGACCTCCAGTTCGAAGACATCACCAATTGTTTCACAGTTCAAGTACTTCAATAATTATGTGTTAAACACCTAGTTAACTATTGTAACTAACCCTAATGAATTTACACCGGATTGCTGCTAATTAGTCCTGTCAATATAATTACAGTGTTTATTCCTGTAATTTGCACAGCGACCTAGATTAAGCTGAAGTCATGATCTAGTTTGCATTAGATCGATCAATAATATGGAGTTTGCTAATGATTGTTACACTATATCAAGCCAGAGAAATATGTATTGTTGATTGTGTTCTTAAAATACACAATCATGTAAAGACTTTTTTATATTGAATTATTATAGGTATACCTACTAGCCGTTTTCCCACATGTATAAGCGATAAAATATGGCCTATGCTACTCGGGCAGAGCGTAGCTTTCTAAAAGTGAAAGACTGTTTAAAATAGGTTCATTAGTTGCGGAGCCTTTTGAGAAAAAAACAAACAAACAAAAAACTCCTCTTTATTAGGCCGCTGCCTCGAATTTTGCGGGCAGCGGGGCGGCAGCGGCGGCGGCGTGGGAGCGGCAGGATCTTACGCGTATAATCAAATGGACCGGCCCTCGAATACAGCGGCGCGGGGAGCGGGCAACGAGCGGTGAGCTCCAGTCAAACGGTGACCGCACGCGCCGCCGCCGCTGCCGCCCCGCTGCCCGCAAAATTCGAGGCAGCGGCCTTAATGTTAAAATAGCTGATGTAGCTCCTTAGTCTTCCATGTTTACGTCACAACACTTTACATAAACATGTTTACGTATATCTTAGCAAAATTCTATTGATTTGTGTTTCCAAAAGTGATGTCTGTCTCTATACTTGCTATATGTGTGTACGGCAATAAATAACAATAAAACTTGATAATAACAAAAGTTACAGCAAAAAACTTTGGTCACCAAGGAATCATACTTTGTGAGACCTGATCAAAAAATAACAGTAAGTGCCAACATTATTATTCTAAGCTACAATAAATTGTATCAAGATGGTAACAAAATAAATTATAACTTAAACTTCATAACATTATCTTCATAGCTTATTAACTTCATTTTTAACAACTTTATTTTATTAACTTCATAGCTTTAGAAAGATCTTATAAAAAGTGTTTTCTTGAATAGACTGCACCTGGTGCCTTGTAATTTCTTCACTTTTATCACAAACAAAACAATCAAAGTAATTAAGTATTTAATCGGATTTTGTAGATTTGGAAAATTATTTCGATTGAAGTGTAGTTTCAATATTGATTAAGTAAAGAATAGAAGCGGCTTTTGAGAAGTGAAATGTTTTTTTCTTAATTATAAAACAATTAAAATATATATATATATATATACACTATATCTAAAAGGCGTCAAAAAATTCATCCCCATCGCTGTCAACTGGGAGCGTACCCAAGAGGCTGGCAGCATTACCTCGTTGGATGGCCATGCTGATCCTTTGTCCGAGGTAATAGCCAGCCTTTTGGTCACCGCCTAGACAGATCTTTAAATAGGGTGTGCGCATTCGGACCCCACGACCCGAGGGTTTCAACCCCAAACGGTTCGAAAATAATAGTTGCCGACAAGGCCACTATATTTCCGCCGCTTGAGGTTCTCCGCGGCCGCAGCGGCAGCAGCAGCACAGCACGCAGAACTTGGAAGATGGGATGGCGCAAGAGTATCGACGCAGGTTGCATCCCATACTAAAGGCCTACCCATCTTCCAAGGGAATAAAGACATGCCGTCTGGTCTCTTGCCGTCGTCGCGCGCCAAGTCGTTTGGTTCCAGTACAGCTGGCACCCCGACGGCAACAAGAGCCCGACGTATAATGTCGTTGATATTTGCGTGCCGCGCAATACGGCCCGCACTACGGCTGCACGACAGGCCGTGGTGTCCGAGGCTGGTGACAGCCTCACCACAGTGGCAGCGATGAGGGGAGCAGCACGGTGCTCCTAAACGTAAACAGGTGGCGAGGCGGAGCGGCGATCTCTTAAGGCGACGAATTGGTCAACAATAATTCCATAACCGGCACGCGCATCTAAGGCGCCAAAAGGGGTCGGAGCGTCTGAGCGGGGCGAGGATAACAATACGCGCGCTAGCTTATAACTAAAAGTCGTAAGCGACAAAATGATTTTGTAATTTTATTATTTAGAAATGATAATTTAATAAAAATTCCTTCTACAATTTTAAATGGTATGTATATACTCAACTACTAAAAAAGTTAAGAGGCTTAAATCGGTCCCGTTTGCCCATAAAATGTGAATCTCTTTTTAAAAAGAGGTATGTTTGATATATTTTTCTCTGTTATAAAAGTTACCTAATCATGTTTTGACGTCTAACAAAATAAGGTTTATATCATGAACTTTCAGGTAACCAAGTTGTATTTTGATCCGTTTTGTATTTACTGAGAAAAATTGAGATCCTTGGCGCCAAAAATTCCAATTCGTCCTCTTAATTATTGATTTTATCTTTATTTTTACTCCTATAAAGGTACCAACATTTTATAGTTGTTTCGCATATTTAAGTGTTATCTACCTATGTATATGTAGTGTTTTCTACAAAAACTATTTACCATTAAATTCTTTGTTATTCTAAATGAGCGTTTTAGCAGCGGAGGCGATTGTGCTTAATTGATAGGAACTCGAAAGATTCCCATTAGGACATGAGATTACTGACTAATTTTAGTAAATTAGTCAGTAATCTGATGTTGTACAAAAGAAAACAAAATAGACGATATCTATGTTAACTAAACAACCTTTCTTTAGTAACTTCCTCTGTACTTTAGCCCTTAAAACAATTTACTTAAAATGTTTTCCGCAGCTGTGGTTTTTCCGAACTTTGCAGAAGATCGCTTGAGGAAGTTCACTGTCAAGTTCGTGATAATGGATCAAAGCAGCGGGTATTGAAACTCTTTGCTTAAACGTAAACAGCTCTGATTAATTAATATTTGTTGTTTTTGGCCAGTATTTGATTAGAACAGTTTAAATGTTAGCCTTTTTGGAATGAATGGAATATTTTGTGAATTTTTCAATGTTTTATTTTTAATTTACAAAATGGATTTTTTCGTTTGATTCTTCTCTAAAAGCCTTTGTCACTGATCGGAAACTGCACTTTCTTCAACGAAAGATTAAACTCAAAATGAAATTGCATTATAAACAACGCATTAAAACCGGGCACATTTTTATACGAATGTTTTATGGATAGAAGTCGTAAGAAACATATTGCACTATGAACTTGAGGTAATATCAAAAAATGTTCAATTTAAAAATACTTAAAGTGAAAGCACTTTCGTAGTCAATTACGTCGCTAAAAAACAATATAAAATTTTGTCTAGATGCCATGATATTCTTAATTTGTTTCCTGAACACCGAGTCAAATAGATCTTGGCAGTAAGCAAAAAAATGGCAGAATTCATATTCTTCTTTTTAGCGAGACCAAAGTTAATCGAATTTATGTTGAAAACACAATATTTCGCCCTCAGTATTGTCAGTAACAGCATGTAACTTTTTTCTGGTCAGGTGTTGAGGCAGATTGTGGCACACAGAATGTGCCTAATTTAATTACTAAAATTCTTTTACGTAACCTTTTTTTGAAGTAAAACAAGATTGTCTTTTATTGAATATAGACACGCGTTTGACCACTATCTTACCTTATGAGAAGCACGCTTTCTTAGAAGCAACCTACATACTGTTTACTTGACAATTCCTAGGTAGTAGTAATCAGGAAGCACAGACTCTAGCAAGAAGTCCCACTCCTTAGCTGTACACATAATTATGTTGCTATAACCAGAAGGTACTCACTCTCCAAATCCTCAATCCTGGCTCCTCTAAGCGACGATAATCCCAGTCGGTCGGCCGCCTCCTGGCACTGCGCCCGTCTCGTCGGGTACTCGCTGCCAGTCAGCTGATGCTTCACGTTGGAGTTCGTCACCAGAACTGCTAGGTCTCCCAGCTCCATTGGGATCTGTTGGGATTCTAATGACCTGGTGGAAAAGTGAATATATAAAAAAAAAACTGAAAGAATCGACATGCTGCGAGGATCCCAAATAAATAAAATTGGAGTAAAGACAGGTGGGGGATATAGGTGGACTTTGAAAATAGAAAAGTATAATGATTTTGAGCACCTTTTACAAGAGGATATACCTAAAGGTATTTTCAAATGGGATAGTTAGTAAGTGCCAGGTCCTGATTTGTAAATGAAAGTTACGAAACTGTCGATTGAGGGTGTCCATCGTATATTAAATGCGCATTTCTCGTCGTATGTAACTAGTAATAAAAGCGTTTGAATTTATAATTCGTATAATCTAAAATTATGTTGTTATTAATGGCAAAGACTGGAGCCAAAATGCATGTATTTTACCTGCCAATTTTCATGACGAAACATACGTACACGGGTTTATCTACAAACATGCAAACAGAATCAGTCAAGACATTATTTCCTTGTTCCATATATTTTTACACAACCAACGAATTCCGACCACATTTTAAAGAGATTAGGGACTATTTCTGTCATCTGGTTAATGTTCCATTATCTGAATTAACACAAAATACGACGGAAAAGCTTAATTGTACCCGAAATTTAATGAGAAAGTAAATAGAGTGAGCACATAAGAGATCCGTTTTGAAGCTCCAAGACTTTACAAGGATTTGATGGAAATTGTTACTGCGTATCGCAATCTATAAAGTTGAAGAGTTTATTTGTTTGCATGTTTGAAGTTAGATTGTTTATTTGAACACGGAAATCTTAGAAACTCCTTGACTGATTTGTAAAATTATTTCTGTGCTAAATAGCCAATTTATCTAGGTTGTCTATATATATGAAGTCGTATCGTAAAACTCACGGGACGTGGCTGATTTCCTGTGAAAATTAGTGTGGTGCACCATAAAATACTAGTGACATTTCAAACTGTGCAACTAAGCTGAAATGTCTAATGTGTGTGCCAGTAATTGCCCGAGGGCACTTTTGAAAATGGAACAGTGTCTATAGCTGCTTTGTGACAGAAATAGATAAGGCTGATAGTACTTTCCTGGATAAGTACCTCCATGAGATAGAACCTCTATTATTGGACCTAGGCGATGTGAAAAGTTATTTTCTTCAAATATCCTAGGTAGGGCTATTTAAAAAGGTTACACTCAAGAGAAATGAATTTGAATCAGTTTTTTTTTTTGTAATAATGCTTGAAAAGAAAACTTATGCACTTCATTTAAATATCTGTAGGTATATACATGCAACGTGAAAAAAAAATATTTTGTACCTACAAAGATAGAAGATACCAAACTAAAAACAAATGTAGTGGCAATGGACAATTGTTGAATCCTAAACATAATAAATAATGATAATAATGACGAAATAAATAATAATTGAAATAAGTGTCTTACATTAATTTTTAGTGCCTAAAGTGAATTAAGCCAAGGTAACTTTAAATTAGCTCATATGTAAGTTTCAGTACTTAATAGTTCTTTTACTGCCTACTGGCCCGGACTTACTGCTCTCTAGTGTAAAATAATCAGAAGAATAGCCAGTACTCTCGGAAAGTTCCAGACCAAATTATTTTTAGAAGCTTGATTTCGGCTAAGTGAAGCCACACATTGTTTGTGGCTAGAACTTAATATACTCAGCAAAATATACGCAAAAACATTTTCTTATTTTCCGGTAAAATAAAACAACAATTACATAATAAAAAAATACCTGCAATTAAAGTAGGCCGAACATGTGGCCGACCACCCAATGGGTAAGAGTCATTTGAACTTCATGAGTAGACATCGGTTCATGTAAACTGCGACGAAGAAATCTTTCTAAGCATATAAAAATAAGGTCGATTTCCTCTTGTTTTCCGTGAGATAAATTAACTTAGATAGATATTAGATTACCTATTACCTTACCGAAATTATACACATTATATCACTTTCTTGGCAGACTGTATGTACATACAGCATCCTTATAAAGCCGTATTTTACGAAGAAAAGTCAATAACCCATATTTTACGAAGAAAATTTATTTGTATCCATTTTATTTTATTTAGGTTTATCTAAGCTCAGACCACGATAGAACTTACGACACAAATGTCAGACATAAAAGTCTATACTAGTTCACGATTCAATAATTTGTTCGATATGAACTGGTCCGACCATTTTCTCGTGTCACAATAAATGTTGTTTCACTGGGTACAGTGTACACCCCGCACATTACGGAGGGATATATTATTTCACACCAAAATTGATAGTGAACGAATGATAAGTATGCTGGCTATTCTTCTTGTTATTTTACACTAGAGCGCAGTAAG
Source organism: Helicoverpa zea (assembly GCF_022581195.2). Lineage (NCBI taxonomy): Eukaryota > Metazoa > Arthropoda > Insecta > Lepidoptera > Noctuidae > Helicoverpa > Helicoverpa zea. Next base: position 11,643,007 of record NC_061460.1, on the reverse strand, counting down.
CCCGGACTAGTAGGCAGTAAAAGAACAACTAAGTACTAAAACTTACCTATTAGCTGATTTAAACTTACGGTGGCTTAATTTACTCTTATTTTTAAACACTAAAAATAAAAGTTAGGTATAATTCTTTCAATTTATTGATGGCAACGTTTCAAATAGGTTTAGGAATCAACCATGCGTATGTATGTGTAATGTACAACGTACGATGTGCTCGAGAACAAGAAGCAATTTTGTGGTCATTTTAGAAATACTAGTGGACAGTGTAGCTAAGCTTGGTATAACATCATTTTCGGTCCTGTATAATATTTCAAAGTTTTCAGAAGCACAAACAGACAGCGGGTAACACAGATAACAGTTTTTGACTAAAGCAGAGACGAGTGAACGGGAAACGCACACAGTAATTGCGCACTTAATTAAAGATTCATTATGTCTGTCCGTCCGTGACTTAGCTTCTAAATCCCACTAGCCATTGGTAATGCATGACTACGGAACTCTATACTACTACTATACGTACCTAACACTATTAGTTTACATGGCTCGATACACAATTAGCCAGAAATTTTTGACACATTAAGGGTCAATCCCCACTGAAAGAGCAGCGGCCGGCAGCGGCCGTAAATGCAAGTGATTGAGCGCGAGCGCGGCGGGCCGCGCGGCGCCGCGCTGGGCCGCGCCGCGCTGCGCTCTTACATTGTCCGTGCTCTTACGGCCGCTGCCGGCCGCTGCTCTTTCAGTGGGAATTGACCCTAAGAGTGCATTAAATTTAAAAAAAACGTGAGCATCCAGCCACTCGTGCATGTACCAAAGCAAGATTCTCACCCGCGTGATCTGTAGCATGTGCTTCTGAAATAGCTTGGCTTTCTCCACTAACCTGCAATCTATGAGTAAAGCATGGTCCTTCTTGCCCATGGTGACGATGTACTGGTCCATGATGCCGCACGGCATGCCGGGGAACTCGTGCTCTGCTTTCTGACATAGCTTGGCTTTCTCCACTAGGCTGTAAAGAAAACAACTGTTAAGTACTCTGATAATAAAGTTTATACTCTTTGGAGTAGTCTGTTAAAAAGGCTGTGATATTTTTTTGTATATGTACTTTGTTATCAACACATCATCATCTCACATTAACTTCATACGGTCAATCAAAGTATGGATAGAAAGAGTAGGCGCAGAAAATAGATCTATCAATTTGCAACCTGGAATCATAGTCCACGTTCAATTTTCACGAAACTGTGCATGAACAAAACGTTTAACCCATCTAAATAAAAGTTATATCTACCTGTCTGTAGAAACATACACATAGTAAGCCATATCATTCAGGCCACAATCTATTTTCTCAAGCTGATCATAAAATCATGGTTACAGCGTTGCCGGTAACATTTTCAGACAACTAACAGGTCTAAACAAAAGCATTTCTCTAGAACAGTTTTGCAACCGTTCACAGTTGACATAACAGCTCGTGTGACGAATCTAATCTCCATTTGACTGCCCCTTTTGTTTCGGTTCATCTAGCCAGCACCCACGCAAGCAGGTTTTGCAATACTGATTTAAATAGCATGAAACTAAATTGTTGAGAGATGGTTATGTGTAGTGTAACAAGCTTTTTGTTATTGTAAATTAAAAACTAAAAAACACGCTAGTCATGTATTATCATTAGAACTCATAGCGTGTGCAAAATTTCATCCTAATTGAAGACCGAGAAGTGGGTCAAATTAAGATTCCAAGATTTTCTTACATACATAGTTGCAAGTAAAGCTAATTAAATAAGCGTGTCAAAAAACAAAATCCGGTCGGAAAATCCGCCAGGCTGAAAGCGCTCTAAGACAAATGAGGTATGGTTTGTTCAATGCCCTTATTTGATCTACCAGAAATAAATTACCCATATCGTGAATGAGCTACCCTTCATGTATTTGAGACAAAAATATGTCGGTTTAACCAATTTTTGGCCTATGATCTAATCAATTCGAATCCTTCAATCCTAAAAAAAAATACCTATTCAGCTTCTGAAAAAGGCTTTCAACCTTCACGGCAATGTCCTCTACACAACTGAATAAATCTTCGCTTTGAAACAAGTGAACATACATACACACATAACGTAGATATGAACTGCTATTTAATTAAAGTCAATTTAGAGGCGCCGTTTAATTATCAAGCGTTAATGAAACTACTGGACCGTATGTTCAATAGAATTAAACTGTCATTGGACGCTTTTTTTTGGTTTTCCTTTCGATTTGGCTTAGCGTATAGAGCAATACATGGTTGGCGGTTTAGAGTGGTTGACTCCTTAACGAAGTTTGATTGTTCATTTAGTTGATTTGCTTTACATACAAATTGTCATCCAATAAAGTCCACAGTGCCATTATTATTATTTTTTTTTCAACAAAACTTGCTTGCTACTTTCACCAAGAGACCCCTTGAACCCATCGGAGGGCGAGTAGTAGTAGTATGCTAACCTTTTGTCCCGTCAGCGGGGGCCAATTTATTCCAATAATTTTTGACTCTTTGACCCAATATGTAGACAAAACAAAAAGCCCAATATGTATTCAAGGTTTAGGCGAATGTAAAGAGAAATTACATGTAATAATGTTATCCTTTTCCTAAGAAATCAGAACTGCTCATTTGAAGCCCTATACAAAATACTTTTATCTACAGAAGTCTATTCTTGTTGGAAAACTAAAAAATGCAGAAATAAATAATGTTAGTAAGTTCTGTTCATGTACATATTTATAAAAAGCTACACCTACGAAGAAAAGATATAAGTAGATATCCTTATCTATATTTATTTTATACTATTTTTTTTATCCAATCGCCAGAACTAGGACGTGGTAGAAAGGACTTGGTCCCGGGTTCGATTCCCGGTTCGGTGGACATTTGTGTAATGAGCATGTTTGTTAGCCGAGGTCTGGCTGTTACAATATTTTTACATATACAAATATGTATATATCAAATCAAATCAAAAAACCTTGATTATCAGGCTGCATTGGCCCATAGATATATACCTTAAAGACTAACATACATATTGTATTATACAAAATTGTTAGTATATAAAACATAAAACTATGTTAAAAGCACTTCACTATGTAGCTATATATAGCTGTATGTGCAGCTATAATAGTTTATCAGTTGTGTTGGTACCCATAACACAAGTTATCTTATAACTTACCATGGGGTTAACCGACCGTGTGTGAAAAGGTGTCCCGATGTAGGTACAGTTATAAAAAAAACAAAAGGCTGATGATTACCTACGCCCAGTGCTACTCACCTCACAGTCCTACCGGTCAGACCTTCCAGCAGTGTGAAGGTAGCTACTTCAATCGCAGCACTGCTGGATAAACCAGATCCCATTGGTACGTCTGTCACGATGACTGCGTCGAAACCGCTCACTCCACCTTGGTTAAACAAGATAGTTTTATCATTAACTAGCTTCTGCCCGCGGTATCACCCGCATCCCAGATGGTGAGAAAAGCTGCTCCTGCCATTCTTGAGTTATAAAATGTGTAACTAACACGACTTTCTTTTATGTATTTCTTTTATATACATATATGTATATATAGATAGTAATCTTTGATATTGACAGCCTGCCTTTTTAATGAATATTCAGATAGGCAATAGGTTATTGTGATTACTATGGGATTTTAGAGGATTGATCCTGAATTTGGACATTTGGTGGAAATAAAGGTTTAACCGATAATTTTCAAAAGAAAGCAAATACATCAAACAAGTAGCCTGATATTTGCTTTGAAAACCATGCTATACGTAGATAATTTATGGCTGACTTCAATAACCTATCTAACGATATACATACTAGAGATACGAATTTTATGGGTTTTATGTCAAAATTGTATATCCAGTTAGCAAATAAACAGACAGGTTATTGAAATTCTCAGTTATTTGCATAATAGGCATAACTATGCAAATAACTGTAGCTTGCATAAAACAGACATCTCCTTTATTGACTACATTTTGAGTTCACACAATGATAACGTTCTTTATTGTCCAAAAACAATACTTAAATAGAAAGAGCAAACTAGCGTAGCTTAAAAAAAACTTGTAAATACTTTTCAAAGAAGTTCTTCGAAGCATAGACAAGTTTCTGTGTATTTTGAATAACTTTAAACTTTGTGTTAGCTAGCGAGCTCAGTTTTGAAGTTACTGTAGCGTTAAGTTATATGAGTATTTTGTCTTACATACTACTTAATTAAAATAGTAACGCAATGTAAACAATATGCGTTCTTTAATTGGAAACCTTTATAAAAAAATCTATAGAAGTAATAATTATGATCTTTATTTTTTTCGACATATACATATAGTGTAAGAATCTCTGAAACATAGAGAAAACCCTTAGTTTTCAGTATTCCAGCTTTAAAGTTTAGTTTAAAAACCACTTACGTAAAATATGAATCAGAGTATCAAACCTTATTAAATAAGTTCTCTAATTAAAGCCACTTGTGAGAAAAGGTTATAAGGAACAAAATACTCCTACATATTTGGTAAAGTTGGAACACAACACCTACACCTTAAGTAAAGTACCTAGTTTGAAGTAAGCAACTACATTACCTACTTATATTAAGTGCTCCTGCATTTTATAAATGTAGTTTTGTAAATGCCATACCTATGAATAAAATCTAGACCTATCCTGAAACCCTGACAATCAAAGCGGCTACTATCAGACAATAATGGCTATATGGAGAAACTTTCACAATTCATACAATATTTAAGATAATTATGTGAATTTCCCCTTGATAATTAGAAAGATTGTCAAAATCGAATACCAAAATAAAAATGTACAGCAGACTCTGACACCGGTAGTTATAATCAGATTCATATTTTTAGTCTACTGTTATTTGTCTTTTTCTGTTGTATTTTTATTATTTTGCTTATGTCGCCTATTTGCTCAAAATAAATGAATTTTCTTTTTTTTAATATGGTATAAAATACTACTACTTAAAATACTAACCAGGAAAATTAGCGACCACCCCTTTAACATAGTTAGCCCACGCCGGCGGGCCGGGTCTCAATGGCTTCGATGCTGTGGGTGCTGGGAATTCTGTCTTCACCTCCTCGTCTGATCCTAGCACGGAGACCAACCGACATTCTCCTGTGTTGTTTGTAGCTCCTGCTATTAGGGTCACGAACGGTAAAGCCTGGGGAAGAAATGGTAATATTATGTAACAAAAACCTGGTTGACAACACTGATGATCAATTATTCCTGAAATATAACTTGTTTGAGTAAAATTGACTAATTGGAAATAGGACTTTTGTGTCCCAAAGTTATAGTTAGGTTGATTTTAATTTCTGATTTTGTAGTACAGTTTTCATCTAATACCTTCGCTTTTCTGAATTTAATTAATAACACTAATATCTTCAGAATAGAGAAATTAATGAACCAATTATTCAAATGGCCAATTTAGGAAAAGTCATTTTACGGGAAAGTAATCTTTTTTTGTAAAGTCATATATTTATATTTCACAAGCTGACATTAAAACAACGCAATAGACTGTACGTTCTCAGAAATTATTAAGTATTTAGTATTTTGAAGTGTACAGTAAACAGCACATTAGTGGTAACTGTCATGCACCTTAACTCTATAGTAATAAGCACGATTTTCCTATAAAACTATTACCACTGACCTGAAGTTGACTGTACCTGTTAGTTAGGTTTTGTTAGTAACACAAACATCTATCGTTAATTATTATTCAACCTATCTGTTATCGCCACCCGAAGATAGTAGTCGGCGGCGGGGACAGTCTCCCCAGTTGATGCGACGCGAAGAAGATGTTAAAGCGCCGGTTACGCCGCACCCCGCGCACCCTGCCTGTGCGCTGAAGAACTTGGCACGAAGTCACACAGATACGCCTTCTCGGGATCAGGATTTCAGGAATAAAACACGAGCATTTCTTGGTTCCAACAGTCCGGACGCGTCGTGTTGCTTCAACGGAGGCTCGATGATGACTGACTGTGTGGGCGCCGCGGCCCGCCTTTTATTGAGCGGGTCGCGGGCCCGCGTTGAAACAACACTAGCGCTCGGTTGTGGGCGGTTTTATTTGTCATACATAGGTAAATTCTTATATTACAATGTATTTATTCTAGTTACAATTCCAATTATAATTAGTTTCTAATACGTATACATTACGTTATATATTATTCCCATAAGAATCTACCTAGTTTTCTATGCTAAGTCTCTTAGTCGGATCACCATTTTCTAGGCTAGACCTAATCTAGGAAGCCTAAGTGGTGATCCTAACCTTTGGCCTTGGAGACTTAGCACATGGCTGTGATCCGTATGTACCAACCACCCTTTGACCCATTCATGGTCACGAGGTTGTGTCCTGGCTCTCTGGCGCTGACACCCCTCGGCGTTTTACCCTAGGGTGGTGGCACTTACCGGATTCCCTAACCCTGCTCATCACGTCCCATGGTGAAGAGCAGGTCGCCTATTCCTGTAACTAAGCCGCCTTTTCACCACTAGCAGCAGCGGGGCGAGGCCCTTCAAAGCATGCTGCAGGCGACTTAGTTCTAGGTATCCTAAATATTGACTAAATAAAACCACCCCAATATAATATGTTTATTTTCCAACATTACTTACAAATATAAGACATCTTAACTTATTGTTAAGGTACACATTAAACTTAAACAACATAACACTTATACGTACATAAATCACAGTAAAACATGGCACATAATAATTAAAAAATAACATCTTATCTTAATCTAAACATAATATTACTACATAAAACAAGTAAACAAGACACTTAAAGTTACGAAATATTTACAATTCAAGGAAGGAGACCGGTGCGCGCCTAACTGTGGACGGCTCTGCCTGCCACTACTTGAGACCCCCGTGTCCGAGGGTCTATGTTTCGCTCGCCGCGCGTAGTCCGTCGCCGACACTATCTATCTGCTATTGAAAGCAATATCAAGATATTCACAAAGTTTTTGTTTTAGTGTAAAACAGCTGAGCCGTGTTTTGTCTTACTGGAAACGGTCATTTATCATTATTAACAAAACACAATTAGAAACATTTTACTAAATCGAATTTCGTGAGTTTACAACTGTTGTAGGCGACATTTAACAACATTTTGTTATAAGTTCGTTAAGGATTTATTAACGAGACTCCAGATTCGAATTTATGAAAACTTGTATCCTGTCGCTCTAATGTTTTTTTTTCTTTCCAAAGGTACGTTTGTTAGAACACTGTTATACAACCGGACATACAGCGCCATCTCAGCGTCAACCCAAAAATCTACCCGGAAGTCACTATTCACCGCGAACGAAGTCGGGGACAAAAGCTAATTTTATTATATGGCAGCCAAGCTTGATTTCAGAACAAAAACAATTAAAAAATATTGTTTAATAATGTGCAACATGAATCAGTGGTAAAAGGTATGTCATAGGAAAACTTATAAAGTTCTTCATTTCTTACCACAGGCAACACAAATCCTTCGCAGTAATCAATGTGTTCTCCAATGAGGTTGACTCGGCCCGGTGCACACGCCGCGACTGTCGGCTTGCGACCAAACGCTGCGACAAATTTGTCGCACGCTTGTTTTAGGAGCACCGCCTCACCTTTTGCTATCGCTTCATTGGACATCTAATAATTAGAAAAAAACCTTTTACAAAAAAAATAAATCTTATTTAAATAATGTAAAATCGACCCCTTAGCTTTATAAATATTATGCTGAAAACCTCATCAAAATCGGTTCAGGAAAACGAGATGTAATGACGTGATGAAATAATCTTCCTTTTTTGAACTTGGTTAAATATTTATTTATTTTAATTTTTGTCAGATGACCGTCCTGATCCACCTTATCTCAAATTACTTGAAGTTTTATACAGCATTTTTATGCTGCATACAATTTATAGTTGTAATCTAAGTCGTCATCATTTTATTCCTATCTTTCTTGTCATGATGACAGTACACCTGGCATTTTGCTGACATCAGTTCTTTGTTTTGAAGTTACCTTTCATTTGTAATTTTTTCAAATGACACTTTTACAATGTAGGTACCTAATTTTTATATTTTCAGTTTTCATATGATTTCATTTCCTAGTAACATCGACCCCCTTCAGTCTTTAATACTTATCTTCGTTAAATAACTAGATAACATTATTACTTCGATAGTATCCAATCTAACTTTACAGCTTTAGTTTATGGTCAAGCCCGATAACTGCAGGTTATCGGAACTTCGTGCTGTTAGTCAAGATTTATCAGTATTATTACTGTATGCATAATATTGTTTTACAAGGCGGTGTTTAGTTCATAGATTACCTGTTTTACAAGTTTATTTTTATAATGGAACAGTGTAATATTTTTTAACACGCTTGTATTAGCTTCACCTGTAACTAAGTATGTATGTAAGAAAATCTTGGAATCTTAACTTGACACACTTCGCGGTCTTCGATTGGTGTGAAGTTTTGCACTCACTCTGAGTACTGACGAAAATACACGACTAGTTTGTTTTTTAGTTCTAAATTACAAGGAAACTGTACTAAAGCGTTTATTCATTTGTTTGTTTTATTTACACGACTTCAAAATTCAATTACTTACATAAATCAGTTAGTGTAAGTACAATATTTGCAATGGAAACTTAAAAACAAAGATTATATAAAAAAATAAAAACATAAAATAAAACTTTAATATAACGTATTTTCAACCAACTTTTCAGGTTTTTTTTTGTCTTTATTACTCGATTTTAGTGAACTTGAATTAAGCATGGTAGTACTGAATGATAAGGCAAAATGAACTTGTTAGTTATAATAAGTTAGTTTGTCAGATTTCCAAAACTTCTGACTTCTTGTGACGTCTGTCACAGACAACAGAGCTGAAGCTAAAACTTCTAAATTATCATAATCATATTGTTTATAGTTCGGCCATTCAGAGAATGCGTTCCTGACACGTCGCGATTGAACTGACGACGTAACTTTGCAATGGCGTTGCAGTTACGATAAAAATATTTTTGCTGGTTGTTTACCGTTTTAACAATTGAGGAGCATTAAAACAACATTATTATATCAATAATCAATGAATGTTATTACGTCGTCAGTTCAATCGCGACGTGTCAGGAACGCATTCTCTGAATGGCCGAACTATAGTTACAATATACTAATAGTTTATACTTAAGGCGAGGAATTGGTCAACAATAATTCCATAACCGGCACGCGCATCTAAGGCGCCAAAAGGGGTCGGAGCGTCTGAGCGGGGCGAGGATAACAATACGCGCGCTAGCTTATAACTAAAAGTCGTAAGCGACAAAATGGTTTTGTAATTTTATTATTTAGAAATGATAATTTGATAAAAATTCCTCCTACAATTTTAAAGAGTATGTACATACTCAACTACTAAAAAAGTTAAGAGGCTTAAATCGGTCCCGTATGCCCATAAGATGTGAATCTCTTTTTAAAAAGAGGTATGTTTGATATATTTTTCTCTGTTATAAAAGTTACCTAATCATGTTTCTACGTCTAACAAAATAAGGTTTATATCATGAACTTTCAGGTAACCAAGTTGTATTTTGATCCGTTTTGTATTTACTGAGAAAAATTGAAATCCTTGGCGCCAAAAATTCCAATTCGTCCTCTTAAGACAGCGAAAATAACTAATTTACCATTATCCTCCTTAAGCGTAAATACCTACCTGTACTTATACTAGAAGTTTATTAACAGACTTCAAAAAAAGGAGGATGGTTCTCAAGTCATCTGTTTGTTATTTTTTCATTGTTACTCGATTTTTCGTAACTAGCCAATGTCCCGCGATTTCACTCGCTTCCCATGGGAACTACTGCCCGTACTTGGATAAAATATAGCCAATGTCACTCGGGAAGAGTGTAGCTTTCAAACATTATGATTATATGATAATGATATAATCAGTATACATTGATGCAAGAAGTCTTCTTTATACATACGTCACTGTTTGACGTCATCTCACAAGCGACATACTGGCGATATCCAACGACTGCTCCCAGTATTCTATCTTTCTGTGGTTTTGCTTACAACAACAGATATATTGAATTTTGGGAATGCCAGTTAGTCTACATCTAAATTCTTTCTAATTCATCTAAATTCGTGTCTCTATGTCAATCACGGAGACACTAATTTGTAAGCCGAGTCAGATTTATGCAGGATACGGGTTAACCACAATACATTTTCGGTCCTGAGGCAGGTTTTTGAACCGAATGCACGGCTCTGCGTGAAAAAAGTATCTTGCAAAAGTCAGACCCAGTTGAAAAATGGTGTCACAATGTAAAGGTACTGTAATTAGGTATCGTTAAAAACAGGATCCAATCAATACTGATAGTAAAACCTTTACCAGAACATTTTAAAACATCATTCAGTTATAAAGTAGGTCGAATGCTTTTAATAGCATCCTGCAGGAGGTCACCATGAACTCATGCAGGAGAAAATACCGTCGAAAAGTTTAAAATATTGTTACATAGGTCATAGGGTCATAAAGCTGTCGGTCCCTAAATGGTTCTTTTTCATAACAAGTTCTTCCGTGTTGTGGAAAACATGCTAAACATTTTTGACTATATTTACTGACAGGTAGCCATAAAGCCTGACAGCCAGTCTTAGAAAGAAAGAAGTTGAGAAGGTCAGATAGGCAGTCGCTCCATGCAAACCATACCTCGAGGGATATCCTGAGGATACTTCGACCGACATCCTATACAGAGTAAGCTGATTGGAAAATCCTAACTAATATTATAAATGCGAAAGTAGGTAACCCTGTCTGTCTGTCTGTCTTTTCTTCAAGCCTAAACTATTGAACCGATTTGTGTAAAATTTGGTACAGACATAGTTTAAAACATGAGAATGGGTATAGGATAGCTTTTATTACAAAAAAAAAATAGAAAATAAAATTTATTTCAGACATATAGCGCCATATGTTGGTCAAATAAAAAATCAGCCGGAAGTCACTTTTCCACGCGAACGAAGTCGCGGGCAAAAGCTAGTAGGAAATAAGATTTCCTCCCAGCCGCACAATTGAGGACAATTGAACTCTTTATATCCATTTGTAGGCGGGCGCCAAAATTGAGCCTTCCCGAACCCCTCTTAAGACCGAACACGTGATTCAGTTATTTTCGAAAGGGTCAATGTCAACGTAATATGAGTAAGTAACACTTTAACTAACTCAATAGAGTAAACTGTTTTCTGTCGTGACCTTTACAACGAGCTGAATGACAAATAAATCTAATGTGTCTGATGCAGGACTCCGAGAAATGAAATCGGGACAAGTGTCTTAAAGAAAACGTTTTCCATATAACGCTGGATGTGTCAGCTGATTTAAAATGTTGTTTTTTTAGAATATAACACATACAGAACTCACGTTTTTAAAAAATAACAAATCATGGAAATAAAATATGTAGAAATCTGACCAGGAATCTTACAGCTTAGCTAGATCTTAGAAAAACCCCATAACTATTTTCTTAGCAACCGTATTTTTCAATGTCAAAGCAGCCTACTATTGCTTTCTATAACTGATATGTCATCAGAGAAGGGACAACAATCACACAACAAACTTAGACTGACAGGCTCGACTTTCAGGGGGAGAGGTGAGCGGGAGCCGAAATGTCGCAAACACAAATTAACTTTATAATTCGCTTAACTTCTCCAACACTAAGTTTAACGCAGTTAATAAACTTATCGAGCCGTTTGGGGTCTCCGCGTATTGTAAACTTAACTGTCGGCCGATATAAATATGTTTATGATTGGCAGACGGTTTATTTTGAAGGTATGTAATTGTGAATTCAAACCAACGTCTTTTTCGTCTTATATCAAAAAGTAACTACAGCCATTCAGAAACCAAACATTCTAAAAATAATATTCTCTAGATATTTCCAGCCATAGTGGCTGTTTTCAAAGGAGATCATTTTATCAGGAGTCTCGTGTACTATTATGTTGCAAAATCGTACGCGATAACCAGGTTCACTTTTATTCTCTTACGCTCATAGTCCGATGGGAAGAAAAATCGACACGGTTCAAGAGAGACCAGCCATGATCTGCATAGTTGTCTCATCCTCCGACCCTTTTCCCAATCATGTTGGGGTCGGCTTCCAGTCTAACCGGATTCAGCTGAGTACCATTGCTTTACAAGAAGCGACTGCCTATCTGACCTCCTCAACCCAGTTACCCGGGCAACCCGATACCCCTTGGTTAGACTGGTGTCAGACTTACTGGCTTCTGACTACCCGTAACGACTGCCAAGGATGTTCAATGATGATCTGCATAGTTGTCTAATCTCCTTATATGAGAATAGCAGCTGTGGCCGATAATTGGCTAGGAGGACAATCATCACAGCCTGAAAAGAAGCTACAGAAGAAACAAAAAACATCTTAAGGTTAGTCGTACCGTTACTTGAGCTTTGAATGTCAGACAGACAGTAGCTCCGTATAAAATACTAAGTAAGCATTACTCATGCTCTCAGCTGACTTCGTTCCGATTACAAACCGACCCTAACATAGTTGGATATAGGCTAGGCAAATTAATGTTATCACTTGTTAGCCAAGTGTTACGTTATAATTAGTAAGCATCCCTACTTTGACCCCAGTTTAAACTGCGATATTGTTTACTTGCATCTCAAATGTCTACTCATCAAGATTATGACTAGATGTCCTTCAATGCTTTAAATAAGACTTTCTTTCCGAAATTTTAATTAATTGTTGTGACGTGTAGTTAATTGAGGAAAATATGTCTCAAAAGTGAATTTATAACGTCTTCTTTGAGTAATTTTAACTTGAAAATGCTAATCAATTTGATCGATTTTTACGCTAAGAAGAAAACAATACAGTATGGAGTTAGATGGTAAGCTAAATCTAGTCTAGTACAAAATACTTGTGGCTATTGAAAACGCAAAACTGGGTAGTAAGCAGTTACCCGCGATATTTTCTTGTAGATGGACCTACTTTAAGATTATTAACCGTATTTTCTGAATTAATGTAAATTGTTAGATATGTTTAATCCAATCAAAATTAAGTAAGTGTAGTAAATTAGGTAATATATGTTCGTTTTGATGATAATATGATCATCAAAACGAACATACGCATAACTTTTTGATCCTAAAATCTTATAAGAATTTAATCTCGGTCTTCATTATCTATGCGAAATTAAAACGGTACACACAGATTAATGAGGTTATACAAACATTGATAAGAGTGAGTGAACGGAATGAGAGGTGAATGAATGTGACCGTTGAACACATTCGCCATGATCAAAATAAGATTTTTTATACTAAAGTACCTACCTACCGACCTGCCGGGGCTGCGAGATTGTTCGAAAGAGTTACCGCGGCCCTAGTATATAAAAGGCCTACGACGGAACACGACGGTTTTTAGTCAGTAGGAGTCTGACACTCCCTCACAGCTGCTAATACACGCGGGAGAGGTCATTTGATGCTTTTTCACGTCGTTTAAAAAAAATAAAAAAGTACCTACCTATCCTACAAGTATAAGTATTTCTGCGTTTTGACAAAAGACTTAATAAAATAACCCGCAGTTAAAAGAGAGTTAGATAGCTGAATATGGAATACCTACTACTGTTATCTTCACCATTTATAACTCGAGAAAAGATGATAATATAAAAAGGCGGTATAAAGTTCACCGGGTCTGTGTCTACTAAAGTGTACCTCTCTTGGACCTTCTACTGACCAATGCATTTGACAACTTTGCCTACCAATAAACGACATTCGTGCAAAATCAAGTACAGAAAGAATAATGTTCAAACAAAATCTTGATTAGCATTTTCGTTCGAGTAAATCCTTACCGTTAGCTGGGTTTATTATTCTTTCAACAGCTATTCTAGCATTCAATTAAGGATAAAAATTCAATACTAAAGACAATAAAATTGTAGCTACTCGAAAAAACGTTCGTTATCAATAACAAACGAGTAAAATAGGTACTGCTATACCATTACTGCAAACAATTACGAATCGAATATCGATAAACAATAAACGTTTAAACACATCACTACACTTACAAGTGCTCGTTTATTCTTCACTACTTACATAAAACATGAAGTGTCATTGATTACACGTTTACCTCCAATTATTTTACTTTCATTCCAAAAACTGCATGTTTTTAACAAAACTGACGGTTTTACCTTACATATGTTTTATAACACTATTTTTATAGACACTATATAACTTATCAACTCATTTCCGAAGTCTGGACCATAATAAACATTACAGCACTTATCAATAAACGCGTACCTTTTTTTTGTTTAGATATTTTCACTACACGAGCGCCGTCACTCACACAACACAAGCTACTATGGCCGATAGCAATGTTTAATATAAACGTTAATAAATTCTTAAGCTGAGTACTCAATACGACACAATTGTTTTACAATTGACGCGTCATGCATTTGTTTCGAACGTTATTCATTTAAATTGCTGAAGTATTGTGTTACAGAATTTGTTACATGACGTCAGCTGGAGGTGTGGTTCGTATAGTCTTGGGTTACGTGAACAGAGGCTCGTCGACCGTCGTGTAAACAAACATGGAAGGTTAAGTTACAGTGGGTGCGGTTTAATTTTTTGATGGGTGACCGCTTGGTCAGCTTTTTACCCAGTCACAGTTTTGTTGCTTGACAAAAATTTTAATTGCTATTCCCTAATAAATAGTTTTTAAGTGAAAAGTTTAAAACTTTTTCTTTTTGGTCTTGGCTAAAGTTTTCTCCGCTGTTTAGTCAAAATATGGTTTCGTATAAGTACTTACATATATTTCAAAATAGGTACTAAAAACAGAACATTATTCTATACATAACGTGTCCAGTTAATCATACCTTAGATTACTCCTTCTCAACATCCAGAAATGCTTCGGAATTTCTCACAGTGCGCACCAATGCTCCAAAAAAGGCTACATGTCAATAATACTTATCTATCAGAACATTGGAAAATCTCCTTGTCGATGCCACCTGTCAAATCAATTTAACGCGTAAAACAGTGAGTAAAAAACAAAGGAGTATTGGGTAGCCCTGGTAACTGGGTTAAGGAAGTCAGATAGACAGTCGCTACATGAAAAATACTACATAAAGTTGGTTGAAATAGGTAAGACTGGTGACCGACCCCAACATAGTTGGGCAAAGGCTAGGCTGGGATCTCTGATCTCTCTATCTGGGCTAGGATCAGTGAATAATTTAGTTTAGTTTAGACCATTGCGTCAAGTGAAGAATATATTGGGATACCTCAAACGTTTCTTGCTTTCTTTGTTTCTCTTCTACTTTTATTCATTAGGTATTCATAACAGGGACCTATTTTCTTAGGTTCAGTATTATTTTCCCATTTTCTCACAAAATACATAATCTTCATGAAATCTGAAACCAAGACCACTTTTTCATACTTACCTATAAAAAAAAAACTGTATGCCTACCTAATCATATAAAACACGCAGCATTTTTTCTACACTTAAGAGAAATTGCTTCCTCAAAAAATATTGGATACGTATATCGATTCCAGTGCCAATAGTAATATTTCATGACTTCATTCATAAGTTTGGAATCCGGTTAGACTGGAAGCCGACCTCAACATGATTGGGAAAAAGGCTCGGAGGACGACGATTCATAAGTTTGGAATACAAAATTGGTATGGACTATCCGTTCGTAGGTAGGTAACATGTGTCTATGCTTTCACACAGATAAATCAGACCTGAAAATGTCAAACGTACCTACATAGATGAACAAAATAAATCATTTACATACCTAGCTGTAGATTTACATGTTTAAAGAAGCCGTTCAGAAAGTCATAGCAAGACAAGAAATAAATACGTACTAATGTAAGCAAGCTATACCTATGTAGTGTAGGCGATTCATAAAAAAAACCATACACTTATGGGTATAACAATGATAGCTTAACATAACATAAGTGTGTCTGACACCATGATTTTCCTGTTAACACACCATTGTTACCCTATCTTTGGGTAAAGGAAAAACACAATCCGTGTTCGGATAATGGCTGTCTATGCATTCAGAAATCAAAACACAGAATACCCAAAGGAGGATATTCTTAAAACGCATAAATCATGCTTCGACACATTTTCACATTGGCGCT
Organism: Helicoverpa zea; assembly: GCF_022581195.2. Taxonomy (NCBI): domain Eukaryota; kingdom Metazoa; phylum Arthropoda; class Insecta; order Lepidoptera; family Noctuidae; genus Helicoverpa; species Helicoverpa zea. Next base: position 11,626,978 of record NC_061460.1, on the reverse strand, counting down.
GAACAAATAAGAAAAGATAGGTAAGACAGAAAACAAGAATACTTCGATAACTACTTTTATAGATTTTGTGGGTGAAATAGTTTCCAAAGATAAAGAAATTATTCGCTACGCAACTGACTGCGTCTTGAGTGCTGGGGGAATTGCCCACTTCTGAATAAAAAGTATATAGTGTATCTCTGTTTCTGAGATACCACCTGTCTATGGCTTTCCTCTCAATATGCTCCGCCGTTTTGGCCTGAAAGACTAACGTGCGTTAGGTTACCTAATTCCCTTAGCCGGAATTTAACAGTCCAAAAATTATCCCCTACAACTTCACAAACTTTAAGTTTTTATACTATTCTACTATGGCCTGATAACATCTATAAAAGATGATTAAAGCTGCATCCGTTTCAGGTGGTTTGGCTTTGGCACTTGCGCTGATGGCTAACAAGGCCTATACGGGAGCGACATCGCCGGTCGCAACGTCCGCAGACAAATTGAGTTCTATACAAATTATACTATTCAAGCTACTTATTAATAGGGCACGCCACCATCGTGGCGGTAAGTCCCCTCTTTGAGGAGTGGCTCGGGAGGAGTCACGGCGCCCCCACGTACCGCATGACGCAGGTCCTCACTGGACACGGTTGTTTCGGGAGGTACCTGCACCGCATCGGTCGTGAGGAGGCGCCCGGGTGTCACCATTGTGCGGACAGCCCCGAGGACCCGGTGGACCACACAGTCCAGGTGTGCCCCGCATGGGAGGGGCACCGCCGGGTCCTCGTCGAGGCTTTGGGCGGCGGCGACCTCTCGCGTCCGGCCCTGGTTCAGGCCATGGTCCGGGGCGAGAGGGAGTGGGATGCCGTCGCCTCCTTCTGCGAAGCGGTCATGCTCGAGAAGGAGGAGGCGGAACGCCAGAGAGTTCGCACCTCTCATCCCGGCCGCCGCGCTGGACCAGGTAGACACCATGGGCCCCGGGTGTCGCGAGATGACTCCCGGCCACCGTAGGCGTGGGTCTGTGGGCGGTGAGATCGGGTGGCTCATCGTCCCTCTGTCTGCTTAGACGACAGACCCGTGTCGACGGCGCGCGTTGTTCCACGCGCTCCTCAAAGAGATGTCAGCAACCCCAGCGGGGCCCAGCAGGGCCAAGGCTTGCCGGGGCTGCGGGTTGTTCGAAAGAGATACCGCGGCCCTGGTACATAAAAGGCCTATGACGGAACACGACGGTTTTTAGTCAGTAAGAGTCTGACACTCCCTCACCGCTGCTAACCCACAGCGGGAGGGGTCATTTGATGATTATTAACGTCGGAAAAAAAAAAAAAAAAACTACTTATTAATACGTTACCGTATGTATGTGCATGATCATGGCATTTTCTTACTGTAGGTATTTTGAACTCTTATATCTAACTGCATAGTTTAGCTTAGTTGGTGGACCGTAACGATGCATACAAATCTAAGTAACAATGCTACATTATGGACTGACACTACTCACGCAATACTTGACTGTTCTTAATTAATTCGTACAAACACCATATTTAAACACGTTGAAAACGTATAGTTTTGGGTAAAAAAGAACAAATATTTTTCTAGTAAATTATCATTGTCGTAAATGTGTACATGTACCTACTTCATGGTAAGATCGAAATGAAATTGGATTCAGATTAGTTTGAAGACAAATTCAAATAACACAAGTTCTGTGTTGCTACACCAATAATTAATTTCAATTGTCTAAACGTTACAGCAATTTGTTAGCCTATCGCCCAATGGAATAATTTAGATAGATTGCTCAGTCCTCGATCTCCTCAATGATAGTTATCTCAATCTTACATAAACTACAGTATGGTGCAATAATATCGTTTTACGTAGGTGCATAATACAAAAATATAGATTTATTAATGTAACTACCTCAAAAAATTCTCTAACTAAAGAAAACTTACAACGGGTAGCAGTTATCGTTGTGGTTAAATAGTGCAACTCACTGGTCAGACAATTTCCAGTCACCTCTCAAATTCCCGCCTTTCCGCCATTTTTATAGTGACGTCAAAAAATAAAAACAATGTTATCAATCAGCCAGTGTGTGCCAAGCACTAGCGTCAAGCATTATCAAACTATTTATCCGTAGTTTATGACCCCTCAGATACCGCGGAGATAACTCCCGTCGTAACTGTTAGCTTGTAAAACTTTGGCCGTGACTATCGTACTATCTAATGGTAGCTTATCAATTAGTTTATTAATTATTTGCAAAAAAAAATTGTGCAGTCTTTTTCGATAATTTTATCTGTTCAACCTTGACGCAAAATATTTCAGTGATCCTATTAAAAAACACAGCAGCAATAAAAAAAAACTGCTCTCTCTCTCTCCGTACCTTATTCTTTCTTAAAAATGATAATTTACTCTGGGCATTTAAAAATAGCGTCTAAAAGGTCTTAAAATAAAAGATGGTAGCTAAATGAACATTTTATTTTTGGAATAAAACAGCAAAGAAACTCTGTTTGAATTATTGAAACGTGACAAGAATTTGCACCATACTTTCCGTGTTCTTAGCTTGTTAGAATTTAATTAATATTAGGCACATATTTTTACACCAAAAAAAAAACTTTTTTACAAAAAAATTAAACCGACTTCCAAAAACACTAAAAAGCAAAAAAAAAACTAATTTTAGGGCGATCCCTAGAAGTCGGTGTCTAATGGATGTTACTAAGTTAATTTTGCCACCGACTTCTAGGCCGATGCACCTAAAATTAGTTTTTTTTTTTTTGCTTTTTAGTGTTTTTGGAAGTCGGTTTAATTTTTTTGTAAAAAAGTTTTTTATTTACAGCTTTTCAGTGATACAAATACTTGTCACTATCCATATAAGTGGAAAGTTCTCATCAATACAAAGAATATAAGCCCAAATACGAGGTAGTTTACATATTCTGTTATCGAGTTCCCTCAACCCTCTCTGGTCTCCATCATCAGGTCAGCTCCGAACCTTCACTGTTGCAAAGGTCTAGTCAATTCAAATAATATAAGCCCAAACACGAGGTAGTTTACATATTCAGTTGTCGAGTTCCCTCGACCTTCTCTGGTCTCCATCATCAGGTCAGCTCCAAACCTTCACTGTTGAATAGTGCTTTCAGGCATACGCCTGAGTGTCAAGTTTTTACCTTATGTATGCCTACAACTTTCGAAGGTTGCCCTCGATTTCTCAGGGTTTCCATCATCAGATCCTGACCTGATGACCAACTGGCAGCTATTCCGCGTCGAACAAAAAAAGAATCACGTAAATCGGTCCATAAACCTCGGAGTAATCGATGTACATACATAGAAAAAAAAAAAAAAAAACATACCGGCCGAATTGAGAACCTCCTCCTTTTTGGGAAGTCGGTTAAAAATATAATTGTGTCGATGTATTTACTACCTATACCAGTATATTCTTTTAATGTAGAACGGTGGGAGTAAGTCCCGCAGTCGGGTTACAACATGAAATAATAAATGTTCAATAAATAAAACAGATAGAGGTTTGATAACAAAATCTTGATCAGAGACAATGAAAAATCAATAAATATAAGTATGAAGACTTCAACATCTCGCAGGTCCTTCAATCTCAGAATACTGTACTTGTGAGGGCTCGAATAGTAATGTTGTAGGCGACTTCTCGCAGACGAACATGCACGGTCTCCCACTGTAAGCGTTGTCCAAAGTACCCGGTCGGATTATAGTTCCATGGAGCTGGATGCCATCAACGTAATCTGGCTGGCCAGGGTCCCAATCGTTATGCACATCGTCTATTCTATCACCTGAAAGAGAACAGAACATTTAATCAGTTTTTCAATTTATTTATGTATTTACCGTGACTTTCTCTAAAATCCTCTCTAAAAATGTTGGCATTTGTAACTTTAATGATTAAAAATGCAAATTAATTTGAGACTAGCTGTTGCCCGCAACTTCGTCTGCGTGGGCAATATAGAATCGTCAGAATACTACTTATCCCGTAGGTGCATTCTTTCACGTGACAGTATAATTAGGATTAGCACTTAGCAGTCGCATAGATTCATTGATCAAGGTTGTGTTGTGGATGTGACCATTTATCTAAACAAAAGAAGTAAAGTTTATGACGTTGTTCAGCCAATTTGGAAAATTATTACGTATGGTGCGTAAGTAATTTTCACAGGAAACAGCTATAATCTATGTCTACATGCTTTGAGTCTGACAAAGCTGTCATTTGTACATTTTCTGCAGCTGCTGCGACTAATCAGAAGCCAGAAAGTCTGTCAGTCTTACCATGGATATCGGCTTGTGTAGTTGACTGGATTGAAGATAGGTAGATAGGTAGTCGCTCCAAGCAAAATATTGGTACTCAAACAGATTCGGTGACTGGAAGCCAACACCAACATAGTTGGGGAATAGCTGGATGGATGATAAAATGAGTCATCATCATCAGCAGGCGCATAGGGTAGGATAGTTTCACTACTGGGGAGAAACACTTGTATGACGGGGATTTTCTGTGCACTTACTCACTATGGTAAGGCTGACCCCACATTAGGCGTGCGCGATCCTCGGGCGTGTGAGTAGCGCGGGCGTCGCGAGCACGCTGCATGAACGTCGCGTTTTGCTGCCCTGCGGCATGTGTGAAGAGTGCAAGCGACGCGCTCGCGGCGAGCACGCGGCGCTCGAGTTGCGTTCTTACCCCTTCGCCTGCTATCCCCGCCGCCCGCTAAACGCTTTAGCAGTTAAACGTCAAGGAGATGAGCGCGCTGTAGGTAAATGCCGCAGGGCAGCAAAACGCGACGTTCATGCAGCGTGCTCGCGACGCCCGCGCTACTCACACGCCCGAGGATCGCGCACGCCTAATGTGGGGGAGGCCTAAGCCGGGACTCCACCGAAATGTTTGCATTAGTTCACGAATAGGCAAAATGTACGTATCTGTGAGAGTCCACTTCATGTTTTGGTACTTGAAACCTGCAGTTTTGCCAAGATTTTCAAAATGTACGCTTGCAATTTGTCATTTCTTGGTGGAGCCAGCAAATCGAAAGGAACATAAGTGTTGTATACTGTGCGTCACTACCGCACACCGGGAAAATTTCGCTCTTGCGGAGGACGTTTATATACCATATTTTGTGTCACCCAGGACGACAGTAAGTATCCACCGAAACGCTTTCAAAGATCTGATGAACGAACAAATCAGACCTGACTTGGTCACCTGGGGCCAATCAGAGCTCTATGAAGCGATCATATGCTTTGGCTCCTACTGTTATTGTGGTTTCTGAAAATTTATTCACCTCATTCAACGATGAATGTAATTCTGATGGTACTATTAAGAACACTTGCTTAGCGCAGAAGCTGACGTTGGCAGGTCGACTCTTTTGACTTCTCGAATAGGATACCATTGGTTTTTGTGCAATGCACACCTGCAATGCATGCTGGATTAGGATAGGATACAGGTGGATAGGATTTGCAACAGAGAACAATTCTGTCTTTGTGATTGAATGACATCAAACGTAGTTTTATATAAAAGGTGTTTTTTTAGACTTGGCTCGGGTCTTACTGAGACTGTTCGTAATCGTGACCAGTGTATTTGCGATCAGAAGTTGAAAGTAAGCATGTCTCTGGTATGCGACGCGCAATTTGTACGTTTTCAGACGCATAAAGCATTTTACGTGTGTATGGTATTAAATCGAGAAAGCTCCCATTTCTTATCTGCACTTTGTATCTGGGCTTGTTCTTAAAGCTACAGAATCCTACATTACCTACCTACCTCACGCTTAGCAGCGCTTGCGAGAGACAGATACTCCTTTCTTCTAGGATTAAGTTAACATATTTTGCATCAGAAAAAATAATGGAGGTCTACTTAATACTACTCACTCAAAGTAATTTGTTTTAAGGCCACCACATTAGTGGAAGATAAGCTAAACTATGTTTATGAAAAAATCCTGATATAAACTCCATCTGTAACTTTAAATGATAATTAATTGTTATACTAAAGTCATCATTTTTGACATAATATTCAAAAAATAATTTAGATGGCACCGTTTTAAATTTGGCTGAGAACTATTATTTTCCTTTCATCAAGGTAATAATTATAATTGGATTTTGATGTGGCTCGGCAAACTGACAAACACTATTGAAATGTCTATCGAAAAATTACACTACGTGTTAAAATATGGTGAATTACGGAAAATACACAACTCCATCTGTTGAAATAATAATCCTCTATAAAGAATGTATGGTAATTTATTGTCATTTACCACCTCGCTCCTTTGACAAATTTTATGTATTTTATTTAACACAGATTACCACAGATGGAGCTACTTTAACCTTGGCTAAACACAATTTTCATTTTTTTTTTCTTCCGAATATACTTATGAAGGTGTGATTTTCTGTGTAAAGGTTAATAATAGGCCGATCAACTAATATAAGTACAACATTCAAATGTACAGTTTTGACAAACAGATTGCGTGTCGTAATATTTTACATCTTGAATTCACAAAATTAATCATATCTTTTGATAGAGTGAATCGATTTCGGGTTTGAGATATATTTATTTTCCCATAAGAATTATAAATTCACTTACATGAGAAATCTTAGAATTAATTTACAAAAACATTTGTGGTTGCGCACAGTCAATAACACTTTTTTTTACTTAACTACCGCAAAAAATTTAAATAATACTTAAAATCAAGAAACTGTAGGGTAGACGATAAACAAACACAAGGAATACGAGCAACTGGAAGTGGCATTGTACTAAGGTGCGCTCAGTTTTCTAAAAATGTGCAATTTTAGATGTTTTTTAAATATTGCCATGGACTTTGCATTTTTTATATTATTTGGTAATTTATTATAGAGAGCAGCACCTTCGTACATTACATTTTTTTTGCCATAGTCTGTACGTGGTGAGTATAATTGGATGTCATTAGCATTTCTGAGCCTAATTTTCTGTGTTTGATGTTTTTTTGTGAAGCATATTTGTGTGTGAATGTTTTTATTTAGTATTTTTCTTATTAAAATGCAAGTATTATAGAGGTATGTTTGTGATATATTCATAAGCTTAGTTTCACTGTATATTTTTTGTTCAGATGTATTGTAGTCATAGTGGAAAAGTGTTTTTATAAGTTTATTTTGTGATATTTGTAGTGTTTTAATATTCGTTTTAGCAGCTGTTCCCCATACTTCAATTAAATAGTCCAAGTGAGGTTTTATAAGTGCATTATATATATTATAGCGTACTTGACGTGGTAGGCATCAAACGACACCCCGTAGGGCTCCCGCGAGTGAGGTCATTTTAGTTTTAACACTTTCTATATGCAATTTCCAATTTAGATGGTTATCTAAGATTAGTCCAAGATATGTTTCGTGGTTGACTTTTTTTATTGGTTGGTTGTTTATGGTTAGTTGTGAGTTGTGTGATACTTTTTTGTTTTTTGCAGCAAAGATTATATAATTGGTTTTAGCTATATTGATGGTTAGTAAGTTGCACTGAAACCACGTGTTTAGAAGTTGTAAATCATTTTGAGCATCACACATAACAGCATCTACAGAGTGCCCAAAATAAAATAAAGCTGTATCATCTGCATATAATGATAAATCGCCTTTCAGTCCAATTCCATGAATGTTATTTATATAGATCAGGAATAATAAGGGCCCTAATATTGATCCTTGTGGAATACCAAAATCTACTTTTTTAGAAGTACTTTGACTTTCATTAATCTTAACTACTTGACATCGGTTTGTCAGGTACGATTTAAACATATCAAACGCGTTGCCAGTGACACCAATATCAATTAGTTTATTTAATAACAGTTTATGACTAATTGTGTCAAAGGCTTTTTTTAAGTCTATGAAAATTCCTAATGCTAACTGCTTTTTATCGATGCTTAACTTAATTTTGGTTATTAAATCTATTGTTGCAGAAAGCGTGTTTGATTTTGGCCTAAAACCATATTGTTTTTTGAAAAGAAAGTGTTGTGCTCTCAAATGTTCATCAAGGCGATTGTACAACACACGTTCCAAAATTTTCGATAGAACCGGTAAGACTGAAATAGGACGATAATTACCTGGATCCGATTTACTACCACTCTTGTAAATAGGGCTGACTTTGGCAGTTTTAAGACTGTCAGGAAAAGTTCCTGACTCTAAATTTTTATTTATGCAGTTTGTAAGTTCGCTTAGTATTAAGTCCTTTACGCATTTGATAGATTTTGTGTTTATACCATCTAACCCAGAGCTAGTATTTAGTTTTAAGTTATCAATTATTTTAGAAACTTCCTCTATGGTGCAAGGCTTTATCTGTGACAGCGTGACTATGGTTTCTGTTACGTGTGTTCCCTTAGTGTGTGTTGTATTATTGTGGTATTGTTTGGGGATTTGACCAGCCAGCACCGACCCAATACTTGAGAAAAAATCATTGAAACATTCACAAATGTCAGTTGGACTAGTCAAAACTCCAGACGGTGTCACGAGTTTACTCGGCGCTGATGTTTCTCTAATTTTATTTTTTGAGAGATCATTAATAAGTCTCCACATTTTTTTGGGTTTTTCTTGCATTCGTCAAAGGCATTTTGATAATATGTGCTTTTTGTTTGTTGTATAACTTGACTGGCCTCGTTTCTGGCTTGGTGAAATTTAGCTAGTAGTGCCTGATCATTTGCATGTTTTTTATGCATCTTCCAAAGAACATTTCTTTTGTTTATAAGATTTATGATCGTTTTCTTTATCCAATCTTGCCTAGGCGGATTTAGTACTTTAGTTTTTATTATTTTGCTGCTATTAATACTGGACAGCAGCCTTTCTTCAAGCAGTTGGTACAGATTATTTTCATTTCGATGAAACAAAAACTAAGTAATACCCCAAGTTACGTAGAATTTTTGTATGTAAGCATTGTCTGCATTGAATTCGTAGATTTTACGTGAATCCCGAACAAACAAACAGATAAACAGACAAACAGACAAAAATGACAAAAATGATGGAAATGGGTTCTGTTAGTTATCCTTTAACATGCTGGCTATTTTTTTTGCCAATTTCTTCAATGTACAAAAATTACTTTTCTACAGATTTATTATATGTATAGATTAAAATCAAGTATTGTATTGTCGCTAATACAAGGAGAGCTGCAAATGTCATTCGTTTTTTTTTTTTCAGTTTTTTCCTTATTTGTCAACTGGCATAAACTCACAGAGGGAATATTATAAAGAATTGTATCACGCAAAGGACACTAAATAGTAATTTTATTGGTATTTACCATTAACTGTCATCCAGTCAAGGGGATCGCCATATGCAAACAAGCCGATGAAGAATGAATCCCACTTATCAACCTTGCCATTAGGGGGAGTAGGGAACATGTTTTTGATGACGAGAGCCTCTTCCTTATCGTCGATGACAACCAAGTGACCTCCCTCAGCAGCGCATATCTCATACGCATTGTGCCAGTCTGCTTATTGAGGTGGTACGCTTAAATTATTTGAGAAAAACATAAACAAGAGACCGACTGACCGAACATTCATAAGAAGACACAGTCCTTGCATGAAGTGACATTCATGTATTGTGAGGGTCCATTGACGGTCATGGTCAGACAGAGCCCTGATGCATTTGGATTAATTTGTGGAGCACAGTTTATTTCCATGTTAAACAATGGCACTCCTGTAACATGAAAATCATATACATACTTAGAAATAAGAACTGAATTGTTGTACGAAAGAAAGGAAGAGTAGTAATATAATAATGAGGTCTTGATTTTCCTAAACAGTTGTCGATAAAGTATAACAACTAACCTTCCACAGAGACAAAGTGATCAGCAGAGTGCAAGTTATGTGTTCCTAGAAAGATCTGACTGTTAACTCCGTTTTGAGCCATTGTTAAGCGAAGGGCGTGCACTAGCCCCGCGTCTAATGGAGACGCTAACACTGCGACTGAAAATTAAAGAAAGTTCATTTTACTGATGCTCAGTAAACTTCTATGTTGAAAAGAGGAACATTAAGAGGGAGAGGAACTACCTTCGCATTTCTGGAGAGCTTTCTCCCAAGGAGCGGGGAACGTGTGCAGCTTCAGCCAGCCCTCTGCTTCGGTGCTGAACAAGTACTGCGGCTTGCAGCGGTGGATATCTGTGTAGCAAACGATAAGAAATGCATTACGATTTACCTGCTCATCAGGTGACGCAAAAGGTAAACACAAAACGGTGCTTCAAAAATTAAAAGTAATCTACGGTTTATAGGTCTACAATTATGGAAAAAGTTCTTCATAATCACAGAGCATACTACAACGCATGTAATACTCGTAAAACAAATTGGAATGGCAATTAAGATTTTCTTCTTAAAGCACAAAAAACGGTCTAAAGGTAATGCAGGCATTTACATGCTGTGTTCCTATTTGAAATAGTAGTTAAACAATATGTTACTTACCAGCTGCAATCAGCAAGTATGACAAACAAACTAGATATTCATTCAACATGTCAGTGGATGCACGGGTACTGCAGGAATGTCTACAACTTACAATAATGAGCCATTTATATGCCATTTTTTGGAAGAAATTGATAAAAAATGGGTTATGATAATGTATTGTAGGTAAACATTTAAAAAATAACGAACATTTTGTTTTGTCCAGTAAATGTAAACAACCTGATTTAATCGTGCAGAAAGTATTTCATGCACCAGAATTAGTGTTTATAATATCTTTGCCCATTTTTGTATCAATTTCCTTCAAAAATATAACTATTAGGACCCCGGCCAGACAGATAACGGGGGAAACATCCAGCGCCACGCAACTAGTATAATCCGTACTTTGGAAGACAGTGAGAAATAGCACAATATTCGTCTGCAGAAGTGGCCTTCAGCATTACTGTTCGAGCCCTCACCAGCACAGTACACTGGGATCGGACGAGCTGCCCAATGTTGAAATCTTCATAATTACACACAAACACCCAAACAAGTTTTTGAAAGAACCACTGTAAAGTGAAGAATCTGATTTTTTTTTTTGGGGGTTTTGAAACCTAAACAAAACAAGCTTATAAAAAAAACACCGTAAAGTGAAATTTTTAAAATTGTTGGTTTGAGGACTCAAACAGTAAACGCAAAATGAATGATAAACAAAGAAAAAACCGCGAGCGTAGCGAGCAAAAAGCTCCTCGCGGTTTCTTCTCTTAACTTTGAGGAATTAATTTAAGTAATCAGGTAAAAGCAAAGCAAAAATCCGTATCAGGTAAAAACAAGAATCCACAACAATCCACAACTGTTGTAGTTTTGTTTTGAGCGACTGGTAGCGAACCTTTTTTTTGTTTCAGCTGAGGAAAATGCCTGACGCATACACACACCGCCCGGGGAGACGGTGAGGTTATGTGGGGGTTGCACCCACTAAAAACCTCAGCGTTTGTGCCGTCTTTTGCCTTTTAGAGAGGGGCCACGAGGACCAAAGACGACTTTCGTGACGACTGGTAGTGAACCTAGGCTTTGCAGATTAACGGCTGACTTGACCGTGACTTATCCACCCTGGTCGTGCAGATATGTACCGACAGAAATTGAGACCGCCCCCTCCCCCCCTTTACGCCGTTACCGATTATTACAAAAACAAACAATTAAAAGCGTTTGAAAGGCAACAATGACTTATTCATATATGCATGACCCACGCTAAATCGCAGACGTCGCAAGTCTCGCAACATCAATAACGGTTTGCTGAACAAAATACTGGGGTCAACAACCTTTTGAGAGGTGCATTCAAGTCTACGCAATTTAAACGCTCCGCAAATAGTATTTTAAATGCAAAACGATTTAAAGGAAACTATTGAAATAATTATCTGTAAAGTTAACTTTATTAGAGTCTGTCTGGCTCGTTTTAAGTCGATTATTTTGTGAAAAGTTGTTGCTAACGGTCAATTCAATTATTTACTAGGTACTACGTTAAGCCGGGTGTGCGAAAGGATATGTCTGACGAGCTTTCATTAATGATTTCATTAAAACACAGGTCCGTGAGAAAATACTTACCTCGGCTCATTACTAAGGTTATACTTTGGAATTATTTATGTATGAATTCACTACATACATAATTTCATAAAATACCGAATAATGAGCAGAAAAAGTTTGTTTAGGTACTTTGCATCTCAAACAAAAATTGTATATTTGAAGAAATAGATTTATGTGCAAACGTTAAATATAGCTCCTGAAGAGCAAACTGAAGACAAAAGATAAGTAAAAATAAACAATTTATATCTTTTTTTAAAACACAAAACTTAATTTGTCTATCAATGAACCTCCTTTCATCAGATGTTATTCTACATAAAGTTCACAAGGAAGGCCAAAGGCCTACCATCTAGCTGAAAGGTGTGAAACAAATCCGGGAACAATTGCTTTAAAAGGGTACCGAGTTAATCGGTGAGGAGCCACGAGAACAGCGGAACGTACGATGTAAGTTATTACCTCGCTAGATTCTGCGGTAAGTAAGTAGTTTGTACTTACTGAAGTTGAGTGTAGAGTACTACGATAGCTAAGCTTACTTGGCCGTTCTTTTCAAGGACTTTCTAGCGTGTATTGTGCAAGTGTAGTTTGTACAAGCATTTTAGAAAGTTGCAAAGCTTATTTATCAATTGCAACCAAGCTTAGAACGATGTATTTCCTGAAGTGCTTGTAATGTTTTGGTAGATAGAAACTGAAATTGAACTCAATTACGAAAAGTAGCATCTCATCTCATTAATCTTATTAATATTTTTAGCTGTAAGCCGTGAAGTGGCGACGACACTCATGTTAAGGTTGTCATTGACTACTAAGGCATTGCTTTTCTACTATTTTATTTTCTATCGCCCTTTTTAAGGCCACAGTTCTATTCTGCGTGTTATTTTCACGGTAGCCTTTCTTCTATTCCCAAAAGGCAGATCAGCAAACAATTGGTACGTGAGCTTGCAATTCACATTGAACTACGTGCTAAGTTAAACCTGTGACCCGATAACCTAATCATTGAAATAGCTTTTACTTCTTTCAAATGAAAATAGGTTGGTTGTAAAAAGTCTGGCTGGATTGGATAGTAGGTCCACGAATTTATCGGTTCTTAAATAAATTTACCTTAAACGATATAAAAGTTAATGCCTACCCTGTGTACATAGTTAAATCTATAGATACGTAGTACGTACCTAATTTTGTAAAGCTGAAGAGTGTGTTTGTATGCTTAAGCGCTAATCTCAGATACGACCGAACTGATTCTAAAACAATATTCCTATGTTTCATCCCATTTATCGACGGAGGCTTCTTCTTCTTGGCGAGTCGATGGCAACTTAAATTTTGGAAGCCCAATATTTCGCTACGCATGCGGCATTGTCAGAAGCGTTATAGAGGTCATCCACTATGCAGCTGTCGGGGCATAATGGGCAGCATAGAAGGTGCCGCATGGTTTGTGGTATGGCACCACACCCGCATCTATTGTCGTCAGTGTAGCCCCACTTACACGGAGGCTATATGTATAAAGAGTAGGTACTTTTTTTCAGTTGCATGAAGTGCTTGCCACTGGACAGGAGTGAAACCTCGGGAAACAGCCTTTAAGCTGGTACTTAGTAAATAATATAATAATAACACGGCTGAAATAACCTGTTCTGGTAGCCAATCATTTCCTAACAAGTGAACGATGCGAAAAACTTTCAAAAGCAATAAATTTAATGCGACAGGAGCGAATACAAAATGTTTCCCACGTGTTAACTTTCTGAATAGAAATCGCATCATTATAGACATACAATGTATCTTTGAAGTTACGAAAACATATCAAAAATATTGCAGTGGTTTAACGTCCCAGACACCACTGCAATTACAGTTGCAAACTAATTGGAGTTCATTTTGCATGGAGAACAAAATGACGAGGTATTTTGGCAGTCTTGTTGGCTGTCACTAGCTTCCTACAATTACTCTGTGGCTGCCACCATTCATCGTTAAATCACACCTGCTGCCACGTGGACCATGGGACTGTCACTAACCAGCTGGGGCCAGGCTTCAAACGCCCTTCCGGGGCTGCGGGATTTTTCGAAAGAGTAACAGCGGCCCTGGTACATCGAGGGCTTAAGAACGCTGCTAACCCACAGCGGGAGGGGTCATTGGATGACTTGAAAATAGCGTACATATTTGGTCGAGGGTAGGTATGGGCAAGCTCGGCTGACGCATAGCAACAAACTTATTTATTGTGAATAAAAAAAATATCTATAATTCAAGTAGTGGATCAAATGACATGCAATTCATATAACGACAAGAAAATAAATGAATAAAAACTTGCCATCATTTAGCTAGATTAATCGGGGCCGGTGATAAAGCTTAATTAAAACCTTTTGTGAGAAAAACTAAGCAGGACCCGCCATTAGGAGCGGGGACACTTTCAATTTGAAAAGAACTAAAGACCGTGTGATTAATTAACTAAGCTTATAATGCGTGGATACCTCCTGGGCAAAACCACGGGTAAATGGTAGTCTACAACCATTATATTAACATTAGCAACATGACATGCAATTTAAGAAGAAAAATAGTTGTAGATTATCAACAACATTTAGGCTCATTATTAAAGTTTAACGGTTTTAGAAAACTATAGCTTAGCAATTCGTGGTGACCAACCTCTCAAGTATGAGTGTCATTTCCATTCCAGGTCAGGCAAGTATCAATGCAACTTTTCTAACTTTGTAATACCTTATACTTTGGACACCATGATTTGACCGTGTTTCCAAGGGCACGACAAACTGTAGGTCCCGGCTGTCATTTGAACCCTTTGGCATTTGTTACGGGTAGTCAGAGGAAACTAGTCCTAAGTCTGACAACCAGTCTTACCTAGTGGGATTGGGTTGCCCGGGCAGCTGGGTTGAGGAGATAGGAAGTCGCTCCTTGTAAAACAGTCGTACTCATTTACTAAAATTATTAAAATTTGTCTTTGGGGTACTTGGGAGATGCTCGTTACATCAAGTTAAAAGTAATTCTGTTGATACCCACCCACACCACATAGGTACTAATTTAGTAGGTACCTACACATTGTGTAGGAACAATTATTGTTAGGTATAACTATCATAGTATAATCATCGGCAGGGATATTGAGCCCTGACCTTCACCTGCGCAGAAGCGATTTATTGCCTTATGTGTACAGTGCGCAAAGCGATCCCCACTCTTCCGCCGAGAGCTCAATATCCGTGCCGATAACTATATGTGATTTATGCGATGTCTGCGAAGTATAACGTTGCTACTTACTTATATTACCTACAGTTCATGCTTGTTGCCCCTGTCAACACAAGCTGAACTATCTGACCTTTAAAAGAGGTTTATACCTAAGGACTTAAACCTTAGGTACCTACATTTCCATCCTTAAATTGAATAGAATCCATCACAAACCCACACTTACAGCGGTCTTCGTGTGTAGATACCTAATTCCTTATGTAAATAAATAATCTCCTTCAAATAAATTGGTTACATTTACTGTTCGTTTATTTAGGACGATAATGTAATTTTGTTTTTGAAGCCGTACCTACAACACTAAAAAATATAAAAATACATGTAGGAGCCGAAAAAAGAATCAAATCATTTATTGTCCCTAAAAATTGCCGTTTCAATCTTCTATTTGTTGCTCATATCATATTTTGTAATATCACGATTCAAACCGATGTATTATCCTGCCGGGGCTGCGGGTTGTTCGAAAGAGATACCGCGGCCCTGGTACATAAAAGGCCAGTGACGGAACACGACGGTTTTTAGTCAGTAAGGCGATTATCACACTGCCCCGCATGATGCAGCGTAGTGCGTGGATGCGTTTTTTTCCGTTGTATGGAAATATCTCCGTTTGTATGGAAAACACGCATAGTCCAACACACTGAAAATGCATCCACGCGCGTTCATGCGGATCACGCACATACATGCGGAGAAACACGCACCCCCGCGCGTAGGTGCGGGGCGAGACGCAAGGTATGGCACACTGAATCCCGCAATGCCGCGCGTGATTTTGAATGGGCGTGACGTGTATATTTGAAAATGGAACTCGCTGTGCGTGAATTTACAAAACGCACCTACGCGCGTGAGTGCGTGAAAAACCTGCACGATGATGCAGATCTGCACTCCCGCAGGAACGCGCGTAGGTGCGTCGACACGCAAGATGCAGCGTGATGCGGGGCAGTGTGAAGATCACCTAAGAGTCTGACACTCCCTCACCGCTGCCGCTGCTAACCCACAGCGGGAGGGGTCATTTGATGATTTTTGACGTCGGAAAAAAAAAACCGATGTATTATTTTATCGTGCAAAGAAACGCAGCCAAGCATACAAGTAACATACCATTCCACTTTTCTAAAATTAGTTGGAGTAAGATAATTGGAGTTTATGAAGATTATCTTATTTGATAGAATAATATAACTCCTTATTTAATTAAACCAATTGAAAAATAATGATTGTTTTACACAAATCGCACACAACCCGTTCCATTTTACGCATTCTTAAATGTCAACGTAACATCGAATTTGACATTTTGACATTGATAGGTTTTCTGTCAACTGTCATGTAATCATCACAAAATCCGAAAATCCTATTTCTTTCATTGAAAGTTAATAAAATAGCCAAAAGTGAAATAAAAACATGGCTTTTACCACCAAAGACGTGAATTTAAAGCCGGATAGACCTAAAACCTTATTGTTGAAGAAACATGCGGACTATTTGGCGACTTACGGGTCAAGTCATGATGACTACGAATATTGTATGACTGAATATCTTCGCATGTCTGGTGTTTATTGGAGTCTAACTGCTATGGAACTCATCGGCGCATCAGACAGGTACAATACAAATTATTGTCTAAAGTTTCTGCGCATAAACTTATTAAGACGCAAATTAAAATTCAAGTTAAAATTAAAATTTTTTTTCGCTTATCTCTTTATCTTTGCAAGTATTTTTAATCTCGTACTGATTTTTAGTTGTTAACAATGTAGAAAGAAGCATTGGATTTGGGAACAGTTCCAACAATTCTGAAATAAGTGTCAGGAGATTCACAAACATGTGTTGCTATTGTTTAAATAAGTTCTATACATCAGTATGTAGTATCAGTTCTGTATCTTATAGTGACTGGAAGATTACTATTGAACGGAGGACTTTAACTTTTTAAATGGACCACATTATTCATATGGCTGATTAGGTTTTAATTGTAATGGTAATTCATTTCACCCATATTTCTTTAATCTCTATTTAAAAAAATGACTTAGTTTCAAATGTTTTGTAATTTTTCAGAATGCCAAAAGAGGACATAATAAAGTTCATCAGCTCATGTCAGAATAAGGAGAATGGTGGCATATCAGCGTGCTTTCCACATGATCCACATATATTGTACACCTTGAGTGCTGTGCAGGTAACAATTATTTCTTCTTTCAATCTGTACTATTACAATAAAGAGGAAACAGTTTATTGTTTCTTTGTGCCTGTTGTAAAGGCTCAGAATAACTGAACAAAACTTTTAGAAAGCTGAAACTCTTCTTGAGTATGAAAATGAATGAATGTGAAAGAATCTTATTTCTTGTTAGTTTCTTATTTATTAATGTCTAAGAAACTATGTCTTACAGATAAAACAATCATATTTTTTCAATGTTTCCGTCAATATCCACATCAAATTGCAACTCAACCAATTGATGGAATCAATGGTGAAACCACCATAAAATAACTTATGGTGTTCCAGCAAATAAAATTCTTTTTTTTTCTATCACAATGTTATATTGAAGACTTTCTGTTGCAGGTCCTCACAATGTATGACAGACTGGATGCAATAGATGTAGATGGTGTTGTAAAATATATTGCATCTCTACAACAAGAAGATGGCAGCTTTTTCGGTGAGTATGTTCTTACACTACGTGGATGCCTCCATGCATCCTCATACTACAGATTTGCATGAAGGCCCATCTAGTAATTATATTTTAAATGTTGAAATTAATAAGGATCAATACTTTCTGTTTCGTCTTTGATTAAACAATAATGACTGCTTATTGAATATCAAATCATCTAGAATTAAAATAAGCTCATATTTGTGAAAAATAGAACAAATTGTAATAGGCAGGTGGGACATTTGTTCAACACCTTTGCTTCTTTTCAGCCTGCTCTTGCTTGTAGTGCTATCCTTTGTAAATACTGACCTGAAAAATTGCTTATCTAATAAGCCCACTTTCAATAATTGATTAATGTTGACTAAGAAAACTCTACTTGGAGATATCTTCTATTTTAGGTGACAAATGGGGTGAGAAGGACACAAGGTTTTCCTTCTGTGCTGTGATGTGCCTGTCGCTCTTACAAAGGCTTGATGCCATCAATGTGGATAAGGCTGTTGAGTTTGTGCTTAGTTGCATGAACTTTGACGGGGGCTTTGGATCTAAACCTGGCTCTGAAAGTCATGCTGGTAAGTTTCATTTGGCCTCCTTGCTGTTAAATGTGACATTGAGTTTGTCTATTTGTCACTCTGTGAAGCAGAATTAATAAATAAACAAGTAAATTCCAGTGCCTATAATAAGAGGCAATTAGTCTAGAAGACTAATTGTAAGAATATTTCTTTCTAGAAAAAAAAAGATCTGCAATCTGCCAAATTATCTTGCAAAATAAAAATAAAATAGTCTACTTTAAAAAATAACTCTTTTTCATTATGCCATATTCTGTTTAATTTTACGTATCTTTTTTCCTTGTTATTTTATTTTATAAATCAATTTGATTAACACTTACTGATCATTAACTATAAATGTTTTAGGTCTAATCTACTGCTGTGTTGGTACCCTCTCCATTTGCAAGCGGATGGATGCGCTTAAAGTAGATGCCCTCGCTTGGTGGTTGTGTGAGAGGCAGCTGCCCAGCGGTGGGTTGAACGGCAGACCTGAGAAACTGCCAGACCTGTGTTATTCTTGGTAAGAATCTCTTGGAGCTTCAGAATCAAAGATACTCAGAGCATTTATTTGTGCATCCTTAAAACTAGTAATTTTTATTTTCTGTCTGTCTTCTTCTTTACTATTTCTATTAATTGTGCATATGACTAAAAGCTAGTCAACATGTACATCTTATTATTTTCTGAATATGCTACCATAAACTTTTTATGTAATATTGCCAGTATTAAAATTTCTTTTCAATTCTAGGTGGGTAATGGCATCACTGACAATGCTGAACAGAATCCGTTGGGTGGACCGTGAAAAATTAGAAGAATTCATCTTAGCTTGCCAAGACGCTGAAACGGGTGGTTTTAGCGACAGACCAGGCGATGTTACCGACCCATTCCATACGTTATTCGGTCTAGCCGGCCTATCGCTGTTAGGCAACACCAAGATCAAACCTGTCAACCCAGTCTACTGCATGCCTCAAGAAACCATTGATAGGTTAAAGTTACAACCAGAAATTATGATGTAATTTTAAACTGTATGTCATGTATGAAGAATTGCGTGAGGAGTCATTTTGAATACCTATCTAATAAGAGCACAGTGATTTGTATGTATAAATGTAATATGCAGAAGTTTTGTATTTATTTTATGTTTAAGTATATTTGCAATAAGAGAATATAATGTGATACATTGGAAGGCTTGTTTAATTTCTCCCTTTAGTGCCAAACGAATACCCGGTGCAACCTGCGCTGCGTACCACTGCTCAAACATTCTTGTCTTGCAAATCTGCCATTAAATCTGCGCAAAAAAAAATATTGCCGTAAACAAAAAGTTCTACTGTCAATGTCAAATGAAGTTCAAACGTCTAAAATGTAAACAAACATTCATAACCTAAAACTAATAAAGTTTTGAACTTTTAAAATAATTTTAAATAAATAATGAAAGGTCAACATGTTGTCAATACACTGTTTTCAGTTCTTCCTATTTAGCCTTTGTGTTCACATATCAACAGTGTTTATATATTTTGTTTACTACAGTGATTTAATCTCCACAAGATATATCCAGGATATAAAGCCGGAGTATGACTACATTATAGGTAAGTTATTAACTATTTAATATTAAATTAACGTGATTTTATTATAGATAATTTAGAATTAACATAATTACGTATCTGGAAATACTTATACCACACAGAACCTTTGTACCTGAGTATAACTTTAAAGATAAACTATTCCCCGCCTTCCCTCGCGTCTTTGGGAAACTACTTTCCACACTAGGAAGATATTATGATGTATTAATTAAACATTCATTCATGCTTAGTTTCTTCAAAATAGCTCTTCAGCCTTTTATATATGTATAAAGAAGTAACAAACTTTCGCCTTTGAAAAAGAGTGTACTGTATTTAATTTCACCACACTCTACCTATTAAATTCATGAATTGTAGAAACTGTATTGAAGATTGTAAAATAAAACCATTTATTTTCAGTTGGTTCTGGCACAGCAGGCTCCGTCATCGCCCATAGACTAGCGACAGAGACTAGTTATACCTTCATAGTGGTTGAAGCAGGGTGTAAGAGTCATGCATTACTTGAGGCACCCGTACTCGGACCTTTCTTCCATGGCTCTCTGCTGGACTGGCAGTTTCAGACAGTGCCTCAGAAACATGCTTGTTTTGCTATGAAAAATAGGGTAAGTTAATAAATGCATTGTTGCCAGTTACAGTTAAATTGTTTGAATACTTTCTATTACAGTATGAAACACTTATTAAAAGACATCACATTAAAAAAATATTGTTTATGTTAATATCTATTTAATATTGAAAAGTATTATTGTATGAGAAAAAATGTCTTTAATTTGATGTTTTCTACATTATAAGCTTTCTTCTTTTTCAGAAATGTAAATTAGCCCAAGGCAAGATCTTGGGAGGGTCCTCTAAGCTCAACAACATGATTCATGTCCGAGGTAATCTATCACACTATGTTGACTGGTTCCATGGAAAACACACCAAGGAGTACTTAGAAAAACAGTTTGAATTTATAGAACAAAACATTCTACATTTAAATGATGTGCAATATGAAAGTGATTTAACTGATGCAGTCTTAGGGGCAGCCAAAGAATTAAATTATGATAAGTTAGACACAGATTTTAAGTTAGGCTTCAGAAAAAATATTGTCAGCCAGAATAATGGAAAACGATGGTGCACATCTGATAATTTAGATGTAAAAAAACATGTAATCACCAATGCTTTAGTAGAAAAAGTTATTTTTAAAGGCAACACTGCTGTAGGTATCAAAATACTACTATCTGGCAGACAAAGTATCATTTATGCAAGAAAAGGCATTATTCTATCTGCTGGGGCAATAAATACTCCAAAAATATTACAGTTGTCAGGTATTGGGCAACAAAAACTATTAAAAACAATAGGGATACCAGTTGTCAAAAATTTACCTGTGGGAGAAAATCTACAAGATCATATAGGCACTGGATTAGACTTTGTTTTATTCAATAAATCGGTTTCAATTAGTGCTATGGATATGATTAATCCTTTATACGTTTTAAACTATTTTATTAATGGCAAAGGACCATGGACAACCCCAGGTTGTGAAGTGATTGGTTTCCTATCCACTAAAAACCAGTCAGATCCAGATTTACAATTCATGGTGCTGCCAGTAGGACTATCATCAGATAGAGGTAGTTTATTAAGAAATAATGTCAACATTAGAGATGAAGTATGGGAAAAATATTTTTCTAAAAGTTTTGATAGCTATGTAGGCACCATTCTCCCACTGATATTACACCCTAAAAGCAAAGGGCATGTTTATATAAATAGTACAGACCCCAAAGCACCACCTCTAGTAGACCCTATGTATTTGTCCCATGAAAGTGACAGAGAAACTTTAATAAATGGATTGAAGCTAGTCATACAATTTGTAAACACAAAATCAATCCAAAAAATTGGTGGTTACATAAACCAAAATCATTTCCCAGGGTGTGAACATTTGGAAATTTTCACAGATTCGTACTTTGACTGCTACATAAAACATTTGACATTGACTTCCTACCACCCTGTAGGCACTTGCTCTATGGGGTTGCCAGACTCCAATAAATCTGTAGTAGATACTTCTTTTAAAGTTTTGGGAGTAGAAAAGCTGTATGTTGCTGATGCCTCAGTGTTGCCAACTTTGCCCAGTGGAAATATAAATGCAGCTATTGCAATGATGGCTAGTGTCTTCTTTGATAACAGTATTAAAGTTAAAAATCACATTCCATTTTGTTACAAAAATGATATGTTTAAAGAATATTTATTTAATGTTTGTTTTGATAGATAATGGAAAGATTTTATGTGAGTTCATTCTGAACACTGTTTCTAAGCTAAGAATGTAAATGATTGAGATTTAAGCTGTTTACACAATTTGAATTATATGAGATTAGGGTTTTTGACATCTAGTGTATTATGATTTAAAATCAGCATTATTAAAGAGGCCGATTCTATAAATAGGTACTGTTAAATCTTGCTCTGGGCCAATAAATACTTTTTAAATCCAGAGTTCATTTAGGGCCCTCTTTTATTTTGTCCCTTGCCGTACTGGAGGCGGAAGGGTCTTTATTCTCACTAACAAGGGCACGAAAGAGGTCAAAAATAACAATGATCATGACTGGTCATTAATTTTCTGTTCTTAGCATAAAATCTTTAACGTTCATGAGGTGTCTTAATAACTGAAAAACTCATTATATTTTAACACTTTATTGAATGTATTAAGGACACTTCTAAACATGAAATTGCGTACAGGATTTTGAGCGTCAATTCCAAAACAATCGTTACATTACAAATAAAAGATTTGACACTATTTAATAAATAATATTTTTTAAGACATTTTATTAAAAAGAATTGTAATACATTCAATTTTCATGTTGATCTTCGAAATATTTCGAAATACTTTTTTCATTAGGCACATTCCCCAAGTGTAAATATTTGCATTTGATATCAATTTTTAAATAGTGTCAAATAGATTAACCAGATAGTAAATAGGTTTATTATAAATATTCTTTCTACGATTAATTTTATTAAAGTACAATGATACT
The DNA here is from genome assembly GCF_022581195.2 of Helicoverpa zea. Lineage (NCBI taxonomy): Eukaryota > Metazoa > Arthropoda > Insecta > Lepidoptera > Noctuidae > Helicoverpa > Helicoverpa zea. The sequence goes on along the minus strand of NC_061460.1, from coordinate 11,604,132 downwards.
TCAACTTAATAATACAATAAGAAAATTTGTGCCACAAGAAATTATTTTTATCCGTTGTGTAGACGCCTGCATCATTATTTAGAATGGCCAATTTTCATATATTTATGATCAAACAGACAAATAATACAGTCGTCCATACAATGTACGTTGTTGTTTATAAGTTATTACAAAATAAATTACGATTATACACATTTTGTTTCACATTTTTTTTTCTAATATCTAAACACGTAAACACAAATATTATAATGACTAGGAAATGTTACAGGCACTTAGCAAAAAATAGTCGTTTCGCAAAGTGACTATTTTTTAACGACTGACAAAATACGCCTGTTTTTTTAACACTTGTTTCTCCCGCCAATTAGATAAAAGATCTGCCATAAGTAATTATCGGATACACTATAATATCTCATTAATAAATATATATCTATATTATAAATATAATAGCTACACGTAGATATGGGACGTTGATTATACACGCTTTTCATCATTAATAAGTTCTATTTTTACTAAGACACTGAAAATTCACAAACATGGGGCAACATTAAGGCCATCGATTCTTCATAAAAATTGAATAATTTCTTTTCTGTATTTTACTAATTTAATAAGTAGGTATGTATCAACAATACCCCTTGACAAAATTCTAGAAAGGCAAAGAATGCCGTTTGAATTATTACAACATTTTCGTATTTTTACAAATTCTATAATAAGCTTAAGACACTCACGGACGGAAGATTTATCTACATATATATTAGGGTGCCTGTCCACCGGAGCGGAGCTAGGCTGCGGAGTGGAGAAACTGAGAAATATTAACCAATAGGATTGAGGAGCGGAGATTTTGTGCAATCTTATTGGTTAATATTTCTCAGTTTCTCCACTCCGCAGCCTAGCTGCGCTCCGGTGGACAGGCAACCTTAATCTAAACTTTAGATAATGTTAAACACCATAATCACTATTTGTGCAAGTTAAATCAAAATCATATTTTCGTGCTTTTTGGATATGCAATATTGTATTAACATTTATTTTTAGGAAATATATTATTTACCATAACCATAAATAAATAATAAGTAATAGTAAATATTTATGCGTCATTATTCCGGTATATAAAAAAAACTAATAGTGCATTTTTTTTTAATTTTCAATGTTTGCATCACTGCACATTTACAATCCGAAAAATACTAATTAGATATCCAAAAGTAGACACCCCCTTATTATAATTAACAAAACTTTTCTGAATATTGCAAAATACATAAATTACTTACTCTCAATTCTCAATCAAAATATTAACATATTATAGAAAAAACCTTTTCAGGCATTTAATGCTTTACAACACTTAGATATTTTCCTGAGCAAAACTCTCATATAATACTGGACGGATTATCTGATAATGCTTTTTAAGTAGTTTATAATTATAATTAAAATATATATAAAATATTGCCACACTTCTTAATAACTAAAAATAATAATTTATTAGGTAATACTTTGTACATCATAATACTGAGCGGTAAATGCGTCATTGTATACATTTTTTTACATTTAAATAGAGAATAGTAGATCAGCAACTGATATGTTTTCAAACTTGAAAATGTTTTTTTATTAATTTCCGCCATCAATAAGCTTACGTTTTATCAGGCGTTTTTAATAAGTTGCTGTCTACATAACGCTCTCTAATAAATATACATTTTATCGAGTAAATATATATACTAATATTAATTACTTAAAACATTGCTACAATTAATTGTGCATAATACTGTTTTCAAATAGATAGCCCAATTTGTTAGGCAATCGACTGAGCTTTCATTGAGCAAAATTATTAATTTTGAGACAATTCTTTTGCAGTATTTGATACTTTGAGCTTTAAATATTATATCATTATTGTAAAATGAACATCCACTTCGCATGCGAAGTGTGCCGATATTTTGACTGCTTGTTATTAATTGATTTGACGTTAATTTCAATAATAAAAACAATTAACACAGTTCTTTAAAATTATAAATAGTACACACATATAGAGACATGTATAATAAATTATTGACTTGAATGACGTAAAAATGTGATAAAAAAATCTAACAGCTACTGACTTGTTTAAATGCAAATTGTAGAATCAAAATAAGTGTCCCCTAATACGAAGTTTCCCTACATTTTATATATAAAAAAAAAACAAATTCAACGTCATAATACTTACCTATTCTTTCGCATAAGCCTTTTTTGACTAGACTAAATTATGTATCATTTACAAATCAATCAAGTAAATACTTATTTAAAAGTCGTTATCCCCTTTCTCTACTGTTCACTGTTCCAAAAGCTAAACTTTTATAATATTTCAATAATTATTAACCTACCGGGGACGGATTTAAGCCACAAAATTACCTGAAAGACTGCATTTATATAAGAACCAACGATATTTCAATTTTTTCCGCACTTTAATGAAAAATCCGCGATAAACAGGAATATTAGTACCTACTACACAGTACACTATAGTTTACGTCGTAGTTATATACGAAATCGGACAACATTAAAAAACGCCAGTTTTTTTTTTTCAAACAAAATATTACGTCGCCTACTCCTAACACGAAACTGTACACTCACTAACATCGAATCTGACTAACAATAAATGCGTAAAATCTTACTTGAAACAAGAATCCAGGTAATTGTCCAACATGTCCAGTTGTAGGTCGTCCCAGTCCGTTGGGTTCAAAAGAAGGGACGAGAGATCATCTTCTGGGATCAAAGGAGGTGGTATAGCTGGCTCTACGATCACGTTGGCGCCAATGTTCGTCTCCAAGTCTATGTCAGGCAGACTCTGAATACTGCCAATATTGAAATCCGGCAAATGCAGCGTCACAGCCTGATTTATTTCATTAGAAATCTCTTCGACCGCGTTCACTTTTGGTATGTTCGCTATCGCAGTCTTTTCTTCTGTGACCTTATCTTTAGCAGATGCTTTCTTCTTCTTGTGAGGTCTATTTGAGATTCGTTTGGTTCCTTCTAAGTGTGCGAGGTCGAGTTTCCAAAAACCACCCTTGCCTGGCTCGTGTTTTGATCGAGCTACTTTCACGAAAACTTTGTTTAGAGACAGGTTGTGCCTTATGGAGTTCTGAAATTATGAAAATATTTTGTTATTTAATGACAAGATTCAAACAAAGAATTTAATGCACCAAAAATTGTTGCAATACAATTTTTCGATACGCTATCGATAATAGAATTACCTATTTTTAAGCCCTTGAAAGTTACTGCAAAACCAATTTATTGAAATTTCCCCCTTTACTACCGTGTGTAGTCACCAGCCAGTAATCAGATATCCAATAAAACGTATCAATCACACACTTGACTCCCTATTCATGAATCCAATTAGACGTAATCTTATCGTTATGTTTGCACATCACACGTTTATTAAATTATGAGAGTTAATGCGATATCACTCACCTGCCATGTGGGATCGGCGTTCCTGTAGTACTTGAAGTTCTCCCGGATCCACGAGTATATCGCGGAGAGCGTCATCTTGTCGTTGTTGTACCGCATGGCCATGCAGATCAGCGTGCTGTACGAGTACGGAGGCTTCTTCTCACTGTTCGTCCGGTATTCGTGCTTGTTCTCCGTGAAGTCCTTCTGACACTTCGCTATCGTCTGGTTGAACTTCTGCAGCCGCGTGTTCTGCGGCTGTGGCTTCACCTGCGGCCCTGGCGACATCGGCGGTATTGGAAACTGCGGCACCGACATAATATTCGTTATGTTTTGCAGCCATGTCAAATTCGTTAAATCAGCCTCTGGTTCTTCATCTACGACCATCTTGCTCGGCTTGTGTTTCGTTCGTATCTTTTTAGAGTAATCATCTTGATCTGCAGCAGCAACTGTTTCAGTTTGAGCTGCATCCTTTTCTAAATCTTCGTGGCTAACTGCGTACGTTTCTGGTTGCTCGTACACGTATTCTATCTCGACGGTGTGAGATGACTCGGGGACCGTGTGGTCGACGGCAAAGTACGTCGTACCGTACTGATCTCCCGCATCGCCATAGAAGTTGAGCGACGTCGTGTCCAGCATCTCGCCGGACGCCGGAGACAGGCCTGACGTTATATGCATCGTGGCCAACTACATCGCTCGCCCTGAAAATATTGCGACAGTGAGCCTATGAGTCACGAAGTTGATGAATCAGCTAATATCGGAAAGTTCGATTGCTCGGAATTATGAATAATTAATCACTGGGGGTAGTCCTAGATGGTATCTCGGGTTGTTACCTGAGAGAATAGAAGGTGGTGGACGGTGTTGTCCAAGATGTCCGGAGGGAATCGATCGGCGACGGCGCGGCCGGAGTGACGTCGCGGCGGTCAGCGGCGCCCCCCCGCCATGGTGTCGGGTCGGCGGCGGCTGCGTGTGTGCGCGCGGAGCGGCGGCGCGCGAGCTAGTGGGCAGGTGCGCGCCCCATTGTGTGCACCGTCGAACGATTCCGAACAGGTGTGTGCTGCGATCGATATTTTTCCGCCGCAAGACAACGCCGACCCGCATCGCTGATAGCTCCGGACAATTAGTCACGGTTATCGGACGCAGGACCGGACCCGGCTGCTAGTGGTTCAACCCCATCACCACCAGCAATAACATCCCAACAGATCCAGCCTTCTTCGTTATTTCCATACCAAACAACCCTACCAATACATAAATAATTCTTATAATTATAATGGATTTCAACTATATTTTTGTGATCAATATTTCTTTTCCGTTGTAGACTTTCATGAATATCCCAAGTGCGGGCCTGGTCGATGATTTCTGAGGCATGTCGTCACCGACGGCTCGTGCGGGTACTTCCGTTATATCACTCACATTTTCAATTCAACAATAATTATAGCAGTTATAAGTACGCGTATTACCTAAGTAGGTAGATAACTTTTCGCGATTTCCGAAAACTGCCCCTTTAATGACCCTGAGAACAGTCTCCTCTACGTAGGTATATCTTACACCCTCCATGAAATTCTGCAAAATTGCAGTTTGGTGGCTACTATCTCGCAATTTTGCAAGCTACCTAGGAATAGATATGGAAAAGACACCTTTTCGATCTACATAGGTAAATAGATACGTAGCCTACATCATTTTTAAAATACTATCTATAGACTAAATATAGTTACTTACTTACCTACGTAGGTACTCATGTCTCACCCCTGAGCATAAATTATAACAAGTAGTCCACTTGTTAATTTACAATATTATATTTGATCCGTCTAAACAGAGAATTAAAGCAAGTGCTTGTCCACTCCACCCTCCTCTACTGTAAAGTTTACTTTGAGCCGATAATGACTCAAGTCTATGAAAAAGCTACCCTTGTCATATTGGAATTACAAGGTAACATACCTACTGTGAAAGCAGGTTTACAACGTGAAAATTAATGGCTGTAGGATTGAGGTGAATGGCTTAGAATAGAATCTAATAAATAGGTATATAAGGTAGTAAAGTTCTACTCGCTTTTGAATTATTTAGTTTCGAGTAAAGCACAGGAAAGGAATCTTCTTCTTCCTCCTGCCCTGTTCCCAATTTTATTTGGGGTCGGCGCAATATGTCTTCCTCTTCCATTTTGCCCTGTCACTCGTCATACTAACACTCACTCCCTTCCAAGTCATGTCATCTTTCAGGCAATCCTGGTATAAACAAAGGGTCGTTTGAGACCTCATTTTCAGTATAAGCTGTTTCCTGCGCTTCTACATGCGTCCCGAGGGAACTACTTCCCGCATCTAGATAAAAAGTTACTTTATGTTTTCAGGTTCTAGAGACTGTTTGTGTGATTCGTTGATAAGTTTTCAAGTGAAAAATGGACAATCAGGCAGTTACTTTCTGATTTATTCAATTTATATAAACATATATCACTCATGTAAATTATACTTAGCCACTGTTATTAGCCCACCTAAAACAACTAATTACAGCTTACTACGAAGTTATGTAGGTAGGTATGTTTCAGCTAAACAATTCACTGAATTTCAACGCAAGCTGAAATCTCAAAGATTACGTTACGAGGTCATCAAACTTAACCTTAAAAATCCTTTGTCAATCCCATTAGCATAGAACGTGATTTCAGGGCGACTTTGTTTACCGATGCTTTCACTCGTACTAATTCTAATCGATTATATTTTATCTAGGTGTCTGTTTTGCTGACTCAGTCAAATAATGACGAAGGGGTCAAAGTTCGATGTAACTTTAATGATAATAATGACTAAATTGTGATTTGGTAGGCCATCTATAGGTAAGCAGGTGCCTACCTAATCCATATAGGTAGGTACCCATTTAACTACATCCGAACATAGAAAAACAAAATGCAACTTATTTACCTATAGGTACCTAAGTAATTGCTTCTTGTCTTCCCCTTAGCGAAATCAATTCCAGAAAGAATTACCTACCTACCTATTTTTCCGTTGTCTATCAATCCGTCAGTGAGCACAAAGAAAATAGGAAACGGTTGCATTCAAATTTCAACTCAAAAACTTTCCCTTTAGATTGAATATAAGTTTTATTCTTTAAGCCCCATTGCAATTACTTCTTTTTAATAATAAGGGATGAATTTGGTAGCGCTCTGGCGACTGGCACGGCTATGTTCCGGTGGGCGACTACACCTGACAATATGGCCGCTGCGAGGGTAAAAAACGCGGGAAAATATTTTCGTAAAAAAAACATTATATTTTGTCACGCTCTTGTCTCGATTTTGTGTAAATAATTAGCAATTGTGGTTATAAATAATTAGGGTGAATAAAATTCAATCGCAAGTCGCAACCATTCCATGGCGGGCTGTCTTTGAAACGAATTGAAGAGTGATTTAAATTGAAATCCCGTTGAAAACAGCCTTGCATCCACGAAGTAAAATATCTGTCATATTCATAGCCATAGCATATTTAGGAAAAGCGCAAACTATAAAGTACTTAAACTGAAAGATATTCTTTTTACCGCTTCTTGAAAACATTCATAAAATTACCTAACACCCTCTAATGACACATTAATTTCAAGTGTTTTAACTTTAGTGGCACTTTATTCTAATGAATGACGTCACAAATGTCGGGAACATGTGGACATTTGCGTTTGCAGCACATGTTGGTCACCTGTCCCGTTACGCGAGGGTGGGAACGTCACAGGGCAGGATAGATACGGTAGCATAACTTTGTTCAGAAGGGGTAATTTTGTGCGGACGAATGCAAATATTTATTTACATTAAATAAAAGTTGAATTCAGAAATATTAATGAATCGATACCTACTGTTTTATTGCTGGTCCACTTCTGAGTGTGTGATTCTTAATACACCTCATGTTATTCGTTGGTGGAAGGAATCAATACCTAAATAATTATGTATTCAGTGCAAGATATACATTGTTATCCTCTGATAAAATTTGATGTAGGTAAATCTGTTCTGCCTTTTTTCTAGTTTCGCCCTTAGAAGATGATATAAGCGTCTGTCAAAAAAAAAATTAAGATTGTAAGGTAGGTTATTGAATGGTTTTGGTATCTATTTATTAGGATAACCAAACGCACTTTACCTACTGATTAATATTTACTACAACCCAATCTAACGGGTGATTAGGTGCCTAGCCGTGTAATTTGACTACTTTTTATTGGCACTTTTGTTTAACGGTACCATTTGCTATCCAACCCCTATTTCAGCTACCCTTTACAATAATATTGGCTCCCTTAAGCCCCTTGATATTCGATAGACTTTATTTACTATGTTACTGCTATCGTAAGTCACTTGTTTCGATATTTTTTTTACTTTTTATCGAATATCAAAGAAAGAGTTGAATGGGGTATTCGCACGAGCTTTTTTGATTTATTTATTTATCTAGGCGGAGCTTAATGGTGCATTTATTAATAAAAGTAGTTTTTTTTTTATATTGCCTTAGGTATGAAATTGTTGAATAAAAACTGTACCAGGTTTAAACATGAGTAGGTATGTGAATGAAGTTCATAGTATTTCCAAAAATAAAAGACAAACTGCAAAATAACTGATTTATTAACAGGTAAGTAAAAAATTACATATATTTTTTACAGGTATTATTCCCTTATAAACCTGCTTATTACAGTAAGTAAACTGTACCCTGATAGACAATAAGCACCAGTATTCAATCGATTTTAAATTTTCGTAATTTTAGATATTAATATAACAATTAATGTATTCCTAACAAATACTATTGCTTATAAAAATGAAAAAAATATGAAAAATGATTAAATCTTCATCGCTGATTAATCGATACCTAGAAATCGAGGCAGCCGATTAATCGATAACAATCGATACTCTAGCTCTGACTCGAGTCTTCACTGAGCTATAACTGCAAATGCTCCATGAACCAATGGGCGCCGTTGATGAGGTTATCCATTTCAGCGGCGGGTGAAGACAACGAGTGGTTGTCATCGTACATGTATATCCTGAAGAAAATAAAAAATAAAGTGACGTCACAAGTCGGGTAATAAATTAGAACAGAGACAAGGTGGAAAGAAATAAGTATTCTTATAATGTTTTAGACACATTTTGACTACAAACAATATCATGCCTGTGGTCAGACAGTCATTGTGGCTTAGAGATTTCTTAGTTGACTACATCTGCATAATATGTGCCAGGTGGAAACGTTATTGTTTCAAAACCATAAGTTCTCCTAAATTTTCATATCTTGAACATTAATTCCTTCTCGGAAAACATCGTAAAGAAATCAATAAATAACAATTGTCAAATTCACGTCAAAAAGTCTTAAATTTTTGCAACCCGCAGTAATTGTTGCCAGTTTCCTAGAGAGTTTTCTTGACATTTAATTTATATTTAAGAAACTTATAATAAGCTGGGGATGTAACTGTTTTTGTCCCTAAAAAATTAAACAAAAATATATTTGATATTTTACCTGGTAGGCACTCCATTAGCCTTCAGCCTCCTAGCGTACTCCAGACCCTGGAAGTGCGGCACTCGCTTGTCCCCGCTGCCCAACATGAGAGCAGTGGGTGCCTTCACTTTGTGCACATGAGCTATGGGGGAACACCGTCTCATGGCGAGCAGTTGCTCTTCAGAAACTGGACCCTTTTCCGTGAAGTCGAAACCTGATTCTGCTGCACACCTGGTTAATGGTAAAATAGGTAGTTTGAATACAATTATCATTTATTTCTGCGAACATATAATGATACCACGGAAAAAAATCTTTTGCTTGGTGTATATTTTTACAGAATTTCTGATGTACGGAGATTTTTTTTTTTAATAATAAAACAGATTTTGTTATTAACTACATTCAAATTAAGTAAATAGCTAAGAAATAATAACAAAACTTGTTTAAAGCGAATATTGAACGTTATTGATCGGAATTTTTATACACATCATCCAATCGCTACTTTACAAAAACCTTTAAAACTGACTCACCCATCATAATTATCGGCATAATTCGCTTTACTTGCTAGATCTATTAAAGGGTTTCTCATCACAACTGCATTGAACCTATCAGGGTACAACCCAGCCAGATGGGCCACAATCAGACCTCCATAGCTTCCTCCATTTAAGAATATATTTTTTGGGCAGAGCCTTTCATCTCTTTCTAGCAAGGTAGTTAGAGTGAGAAGGCAGTCTTTTACGTCGTAGTCGCCGATGTGGCCTAGCAGAGAACGGACGTTTGCCTCGCCCTGACCAATTGATCCGCGGTAGTTTATTCTTGCTAATGCGAATCCTGGTTAGGACAATTGAAAATTAGGTATAAGATATTTGGCCATATAAATGATATTGCTATGTACTGGGAACTTATATTGAGCAGATTTTTAATATTATTGGGCTAAGGGCAGGCCTCTGTGAGGTTTCCACAAATCAAAATTTAACATAGCCAAAATAACGTTCAATATTCGCTTTCAAACAAAACATAAATCTGGACGGACATTTTTTTTATATATTTTTTTTAAAAACTATCACTCACCAATCAGCAATGTCAGTAGAATTAAACATACTAGCGACATCTATCACCGGGTTCCTGCTAACTACCGCCGCATACAAATCGGGGTACTGCCCACTCAAATGCGTCACCAGAAACCCTCCGTGAGAACCGCCCATTAGGCACAATTTCGTCGCGTCAATAGGGAAGTTCTGGACTGCATAATCTGTGGCTAATTTGCAGTCTCTGACGTCGGCATCACCAACGCGTTTGAGTAAGAAGTTGACAGAAGCCTGCCCCGCCCCTGTTGAGCCCCTGTAGTTCACTTGGAGGGACGCGAAGCCTGAAATTTGGGTGTTTTTTTACTTTTTCGAGGTAAATGTATGATATTTGCTTGCTGGACGAAAATGTCGATGTTAACTTAATTGAATTTGGTACATCCTGTTAAAATGGGAGACCAAATATTTGCTGAATTAATCGAATGACATGATTATGACCCAAAATTAGTCCATCGAATGACATAACACGATTATCAATTGATTTTAGGCACAATTTGCGCACGGCGGTAGGGAAGTTCTGGACTGCATAGTCTTTGGCCTGCTTGCAGTCGCTGCCGTTACTGTTGTAGAAAGAGCACAGAGGCCTGCCCCGCGCCTATTGAGCTACGATAGTTTACTTAGAGAGACGCGGAGCCCAGAATTCTAAGAGTTTTGTATGGAGGGACATAATATTTTGTAAACGGGAGTATGTAAGCAAGTATCGCAAATGAGATTTTTGTGACAGGGTAAGAAAGTGAGAAAACTTGAATTTACATGTTAAATCGATTTTAGAATACTTTGCAACTTACCCAACGTGGTGAAAAGAGCTGCTTCCAAAGAGTATGCGTTAACAAAGTTGGAGTGAGGACCTCCGTGCGGCCACACGATGAGAGGGAACTGTTTGTTCTCAATGTTTGGAGCCATGTATATGGCCGAAAACGAATCTGTAACAAAAAATATTTTTTATTTTCCATCTTGAGTCTCGGTAGCACAAAAAATCGGTTAAACTTTATGTCTGTCTGTGAGAGGAGGCCTGTGCCCAGCAGTGGGACGACAAAACGTCTGATGATGGTAGTAATCTGATGATGATTGCAATCTGATGATGATCATCTGACGATGATAGTAATCTGAACATGATAGTAATCTAACAATGATAGTCATCTGATGATGATAGTAATCTGACAATGATAGTAATCTGAACATGATAGTCATCAGATGATAATAGTCATCAGATGATAATAGTCATCTGAAGATGATAGTCATCTAATGATGATAGTAGTCTGATGATGATAGTCATCTGAAGATGATAGTAATCCAATGATGATAATAGTCTGAAGATGATAGTAATCCGATGATGATAGTCATCTGATAATGATAGTAGTACAATGTTCACTCACTGACGCTATCTGTGGAGTTTGCGTGCTGCAGCTGCAGGTAGCGAACTCGTGCTGCGGCCACAGGCGCAGTAGCGTCACAGTTGCACGTGACTCGAGACCATGATGTAGCCGCCTCGCTGCCGACCGCTGGAAGCCGGGCTATGTATAGCTGGGTAACATAAAAATATTATTGTCATCTTGTTTAAAAAATAATATGACAGTTCGGCCTTACGACTGACTCGTAATGTATAGTCAACGTATGGGAATGTATGAAAATGATTCCGAGAGACGCGACAGCATTTACATACTGTAACAAATGACGATCAGCCACGCGCGGCTCGCGACTGTTTCCGAATTGTACCTTTTTATATGTATGTAACTGTTTCCCGCGTTTTATCTCATCCAAAGGGAACTTCTTCCCGGATAAAACATGTAGAAGTATAATCCCACCCAAAACAAAAATGTGAAAGACTGCCAAGTTCGATAATATGGGAATGCTTCGCCTATAAAAGAAGTGAGATCTGAATAAGTACCAAGTTCCATACACATACCTCAGTTAAAAATAGTTACTTTTTAATGATGTTACTTGGCAAGTTTTCATACACCTTGTTATAAACCTACTAAACGCAATGAATCAAGTATTTAATTTTCTATTAAAACTTGCCAAGTAATCATCATTAAAAAGTAACTATTTTTAACTGAGGTATGTGTATGGAACTTGGTACTTATTCAGATCTCACTTCTTTTATAGGCGAAGCATTCCCATATTATCGAACTTGGCAGTCTTTCACATTTTTGTTTTGGGTGGGATTTCATTTATTTTTGTAAGGTTGTTTATTTTATTTTTTTCTTATGATGAAGTTAGTTAAAGAAATGTCTCATTTATACTATCTTTTAGATTTTTTAATATGCACTATGTTTCTTACAAAGAAATGAACTAGATTAACTATGACTAGATTTACCAACTGACTGACATGACATGTTATCATATATTATGTTCGTGGATCAAAGTTACACATTCGTTATTTTCGAAAGTGATTCACACTTGGCCGTTTTCAGATTTTTACTTTACTTTGACTAAATACAAACCTTTGTACCATTCGAAGATATATTATATAAATATAGATAAATTTAGTTCGTTTTAGTTCCTTAGGGGTATAAATTTACACCGGGTATAAAACACCTTCATTATTTTGAAACCGACTCACACTTGGCCATTTTCAGATTTTTCCCTTTACCTTGATATAAAGACCTACCTCCATGCCAAATTTCAAGTCAATACGACCATTGGAAGTGGTCTAGGTTTTTGATGAGTGAGTCAGTCAGTGAGTGTATAGTAAAAATAGCGATTTTCTGACGTCAATATCTCAAGACCTACAATAGGTATATTAATGAAATTTTGTATTTTAGATAAGTGAGGGGGTCTCAACAGATACTAGAAATTTGACATGCGTAAATAAAATAGATTTTGAGTTACAGGGGGGTCGAATTTGGCCCGAAATGGTTCGTGTAATATAACCCACGGCCGGTGTGTCGCCTTTTTCGCTCGAACTTGGCGGACACACTGCCGTGTGTCTAGAACCGTGTGAAAAATTAAGTACAAAATTAAAACCTAAGTACAATTCTTCAATTACATTTGTCATTTACAAAGGTCAATTTATCTTTTGTTGCCTCATACTCTACCACATTAAAATCTCTTCGACTAGTATACAATTCAGCTCACCTGTCCCGGAGTGACGAGACTGGAACAAGTCACCAGTATGACATCGCTTCGCACGTCCACCACGCTGGTGGAGTAGGGGCTGCCTCGGTTGTTCGAGATGTCCGTTATGCTGCCAGATTCTGCGCCAATTTTTTTTTTTTATTTGAACTTTGGTGGCAAATATGGTGATTTAGGTAGATGGAGAGAAGTAGAAAATTACTAAAAATACTGGCAAAAAAATATATATCTAGACTCTAGAGCCATATAATTTTTTTCCAGTCTAACTTCTAGAAGTTACTGCAGTCTATTCGTTAAAAGTAGATTTTTCCATTTCAGTGCTTTCGAAGTAGTTTTTTTTTTGTGAAAGTTTTGTATTTCTTTTCGGTCATGCAAAATAAATATTGTAATATTCTAAGTATCCGAGGGGGGGCGGTGCGCAAGAGGTATAATCGCAAAACTTTACTCGGAAGCTAGTTGCGAACCGCCATTAAGTTTGACAACTATATCTGCTTCGAGGAGTTCAGATTGGCTGTCGCTCCACCATGCATAAAACACTAGCACTAAGCTGCAGCCGGTGAAACTGAAAGCCGAGTTGGAAAATGTCTAGGCGGATAGCTTACCTATATGAAGGACATAGGCTCGTATCTCAGCGTGGTGCTGCGTGGACAGCACGAGGCGCTTGCCGTCAGCACTGAAGCACTTGTGCGGCAGCGACTGACAGTACAGCCCGGTGAAACTGTAGCCATTCTCTGTCTTTACTTCTGTGTCTATGATATCTATGAGTGTGGTGATTGTGTTCTGAAATGAAGCATATATATTCATTTATATTAAAAAAGCATAAATGAGTATTTCATTCATTTGTGAGACCTATGGAAATAATATTGATTTAAATGTTTAAAAAAAACGTACTGGAAAAGTCGGTATTTTCCAGTCATATCGCCTTTCATATCATTGTTTCTCTGGTTGAATGATTTTTCAGAAAGGTCTTGGTAAATGCACACAGCCTGAGTTCACCCGAGGAAGGTCTTTAGATTTAATAATTTAGATGTTTTTTTAATCTTTTAGTAAGGTCCTTTTTGTTAATAAGCTAGGGCATGGTTTGAATATGACTTACAGTATTCTTCTTCATAATAACGAGTTGGTGGCAGGCGTGATGAGGCCCGCCCGCTTCACGCTGTAACCAGACCAAGTCACCGGCCGGACTCAGTCTCGGTGAGCGAACCGCTAAGCCGTCACCGCTTAGCTTTCCTGGAAGTAAGGGAAATTATTATAGATGATCGGTGGATGATGGAGAAGAATATCCACCGCTTAGCTTTCCTGAGAATAAGGGAAATTCATGTGAATTAACGACAAGTACTAAAATGTGTTTAGAAAGGTGGTCAAAAATATTGAGGGCTGTTTTCATTTAGCGAGATACGTTCAGTTTGACGCACACCAATGTCTATTCGCTGTAGCAAACAAATGCAAAGTTTTTTTTTGGCTAATGGACGGATTTGAAAAAATCTTTCACTGTTTGGCTACACTATCCCACACAACGCGGGACGCGGGTGAAAACGCTGGAAACATATTTTTTCTTATAACTAATATGCAATATTAAACTTCTTTTGCCTAATTTTAAGCCTCTGCAATACCTATTGCAACATTTTGAAATGCAAATAAACAACATATTCAAGTACTTACTGAAAGCCCCATCGAGCGTACATTCAAAGATGTAACTGGGCCTATTGGTACAGAATATGAGGCCGAGGCGTCGCGGCTCCGTCTCCCATACCACGCCCACCACGCTGTTGCCGTCCGGGGAGAAACGCACCTGGGATATAGGGACAAAAATATGGCGTCAGTAAGTCATGTGAAGATGAACAATTAAAATGGAAATAAAAGAGGACAATTGAAGTCTTGAATATACATAACTTTTTTTCAATAATGGTCAGAGTTATATGTAAATTAAGTGAAAACATCGTGGCATGTCCAAAATAAAATCGCGCCAATTTAGGTACTTAGGGACTTTTAAAATTCACATAAAATAGTTATCTATGTGCTTTTAAAGACACGACGGCCGTGACGTGTCTTTCACGTATATTCCTTCTAACATATTTCCTTCCTTACAGTGAGAGTCAGGATCAAAAAGGTCCTAATTTTTTTTAATGAAATATATACACTCATCTACACACTCACCTGTCCGGTATACCGGACAGCACGGTGAAGATCTCCGTGGCGAGCTTGAACACCACCACGACGGACAGGTGCTTGCCTACCAGCTGCTCGCCCCAGTCTTGTCTGTATATGTACTACACACTCACCTGTCCGGGACACATGCCGTCCGGTATACCGGACAGCACGGTGAAGGTCTCCGTGGCGAGCTTGAACACCACCACGACGGACAGGTGCTTGCCTACCAGCTGCTCGCCCCAGTCTTGTCTGTATATGTACTACACACTCACCTGTCCGGGACACATGCCGTCCGGTATACCGGACAGCACGGTGAAGGTCTCCGTGGCGAGCTTGAACACCACCACGACGGACAGGTGCTTGCCTACCAGCTGCTCGCCCCAGTCTTGTCTGTATATGTACTACACACTCACCTGTCCGGGACACATGCCGTCCGGTATACCGGACAGCACGGTGAAGGTCTCCGTGGCGAGCTTGAACACCACCACGACGGACAGGTGCTTGCCTACCAGCTGCTCGCCCCAGTCTTGTCTGTATAAAAACTCTTCACCCTAAAACATACATAACATTCAACATCATCCACTACCTACTTAAATAGCTTTGCATATCTGAAGTTGGCTACATGTGACTGCAACAGTCAAAATGTATAGTATAAAAACATTATTGCGCACGCCATTTACACTGTGAATTCAAATTGAATAACAATGTTGATCGAACAATGTAAAAGAAAATATTAGCCTTACTGAAAACATTCAATCGTTTATTAATTCATTACATTTAGATATATGTTCATACATATATGATCTAAATGTTTAGGTATCACATTTACCTTTCTGGGCGCAGTTTCTCCACTACCATCTAGCTTAGGTTTTTCTTCGGCTTTCCTCTTAATATACGGCTCGAATTTAGGCAACTTCTTCTCAGCTACATACACTAATGCTTTCTCATCGGGGGACCAGTCCAGACTGCCAAATTCCGCTTTAAGAAAAGTTTCAAATTAGATAAGTATTCTACTATAAGGCATCCAGGATTATATTGCAGACATTTTTTAACTCTACAAAAAGTTTACCTAACATGCAAAATGCACATAAATACTTGCCTGTAAATATAATAAAAACAAAAACCAAATTATTCTGTGACTTTCAAAACTCCATAAAATTTTATGGAACCTAAAGACTAAAAATATGTCCCTTTATGAACATTTCAAAAATAAATAACGACCTCAAATTCAACATTCAATTCTTCCAGCCGCCAGCCAGCTCCCAAAAAGGTTGAGCTTCACCTCGAAACTACTTACAGTCAGCATAAACATCTCCATGTATATCCAAGGCTGTGAGATCAACGCTCTGAGACAAAGTGTTGGTGTTCCACACCTCCAAATATTGTTTCTTGGCATCCTTGCCGTTCTTCTCTTCGCGGATTATTGCTTTGTAGTTCTCCCGGGGAGATATGGCTGATAGGATTCTGTAAAGTCAAGTGTATAAATGGAGGGGGATTAAATTTAGTGCCTGCCTACTCAATTGTTCGAGAGTTATTGAGGCCCTGGTATGGGCTCCAAAAGGAAATTGGTGGGTTTTAGTCAGTAAATCTGGCAATCCTTCAAGGCGGTACGGGTCATTTGATTATTTCAAGTTGGTAAAATCAAATCCTTACAGTACCCAACTTCAGTGAATTCTAGTCATATTCAGCCACTTTAAGAATGTAGTCAGTCATGTTCATCTGTTTTCCCAACACATACAGTCATGGTTAATCGGATCAAGGTTTTTTTTACAGAAGAGTTTTAACATGTTTTTCTTTTTAATTTAAAAAATATGGTACTAATTACTTACTCATTACTAATATCAGTTCCAAAATCACTTTCATCGGTAACATAAAGTTCGCTGTCCAAGGTGTACGAGGTAGCATATGATGTGTTCTTGCCTTTATCCAAGTTGCGAACAGACCACTTAGCTGTCACCTTATTAGCAGCATTGTTGAGCTTCCCACCGGTTAGAGACGGGATCTTTGTCAACGTCTTGTAGGCGGCAACTATGGTTTCTAGCTGAAAGTTTAGGAAATAATAATGTTAGGAGAAATCTATGCTAATATGCTAGCATTGAGCAGCTCTGTGTGCCCTGTGTGAAATTGTCTATTACCGACTTCAAGATAGTCAAAAGGTATGAAGAGAATTGATAGTATATTGTGCAATGAGGCACCAAATGGCTAACTTTAAAGAAGCAAAGTTATTTGAAGGAAACTGTAATAGTGCAAATTCTGGAAATTCCTCTACTTGTTAGTTATGGTTGTGTTAAAAATATCCTCTAGAGTAAAATAACATTAACTAGATTAGAATTTTGAAAATCTTTCCTTTAATACTTTTCTCTTTTTTGCTAAGTAAATTAGCCCAATACAAAAATTCTATACATTATTATTTTAATTATTTCTTTTAAGAAGTGATAATAATTATAAAAAATTTCAATTTACCTGTGAAGACATTTTCCACATAACAGCCTGTAACGCACACTGAACGCGACGCTATCTGCAAAGTACATTAAATATTTAATAGGGACTGCGCATATAAATAACATATTTATGTGAAACTAGTGAATGCATCATACATTGCCTTGTGATTATTGTGTCCTGCACTTTTTTGAAGGTAAATTACAAATCAATTCAGTATTTGATTGAAAGCATATTTTTTTTTACCTTGTACTAATTAAATAACAATTCGATTGTTAGATACAGCATGCTGATCATATTTTTCTAATGTAACAAAGCATAATATAATTAACAACTTAAACAAACTTATCATAAAAATATTTACAATCAATTATTATTTAAATGAAATAAAATGTAAATTAATTTTATGCAGTTCATTGAAACTTCATTTCAAGGATTGACTGAGTTATTTGAAGGTGACCCAAAATATTTTTGACAAGTTTTTATTTACAAAATTAAACAGTGTAAGTGTCTGAGCTCATGATCAAAAACAATATTAGAGATGCATCTGTACATTTATTTAAAAGCCCTCCATAAAATGGCTGAACCAGTAAAGATAAAATTGGGTATAGAGAAAAAAATCCTGGTTTTAAAAAGCACACAGGAATCAGACAGTAAAAAATAATTTTTAAGTCCAGTTCCTATAAAGTAATAAGGACTTTTAGAAAATGACAAAACGAAATACGACTATTAATTTCATATAAGTAGGCACAAAACATCAGACATAAAACTACACAGAGAGATAAGATAAAAACAAGCTAGAAACATAAATAAAATAAATATTGCGACACACGGTTGGTTAGCCCCTTGGAAAGCTATTTGTTAGCTTGTGTTATGGGTGCTAACACTGCTAACACCCGGGACCATCAGTTGGGTAACTTTTTCAAACAATCCCGGAATTCTGAACTTCTTCAACCTCTGTTAAACATGATGGGATAATACTTTGGATTTATTTCATGATCGTTTTATAGAAACTTACCCGGATTTGGAATATTTCTTACTCAGTGGGCCGTCTTAGGGTGCTAATCTTGAATAGGTATGGATATCAAAACAAAACCTAAGCTTATTTAGTTACCTACAAAACAAAGATTCTTTTGTTTGTTCTTTTGCTCCGAAAGTACTGAACCGATCATAGAAATTCGCTCACTCTTAAGAAGCTACACTATCTCCGGGCATATTTTATCCAGATACGGGAAAAAAAATTCCCGGGGATGCGGGTAACGCCGCAAGAAACAGGTAGTACAGAAATAATTTAAAATTTGCCTCACCTTACACTGTCAGAAATTTGTGTGGCTGCACTAAAGAGACCGTTGTGTAGCATATATCAGAGCAACAAGAATCTGATTAGTTTATTGAATATTTCGTGTTTTTTTGTAAAAATAATCCTCAGCTGACTCGCGGCTAGGCGGCATCCATAAACTATGAATGACGTTATTTTGTTTTTTTTTAATGACATTAAATTTTGTTATTGTTATTTGAACATACAGGACTTTAGTCCATTAAAAAGCACGCCATCATTTAATTAATACCAAATATAATAATACAATAAACTATGAATATACTTAAAGGACACATTACTTTTGTAATATTTTTCTTTTGCTTTTGAGCTATAGTCTTGAAAGCCCATAAAGTTTTATTAAAATAGATCGTATAGTCTATGTCTGTCAACTTCCCCTTTCTGTCACTGTCTGATTACCGGTTGCAGTTTTTGTAAAACTTGTAAACAACCGCGCTTTTCTAAAATATTTGTACTTTTTTGGCTAATTACCTATACACATTTATTGCTACAGAGATAATTATAAAGTACAAATTGAGTAGTTGCCACTAAATGAACTACTCGATAAGAATGTTCAACACAGTTCAAAAGTTATGATTCGTTAGTAAAAACAGTTACAGCAGCAAATTCACAAGAATATCATATTTCCTAGCGTTTACTGAAAGCCCTCGTGTCTAATTACAGTAAAGATGAAACTGGTGAGTATGCAGTTTTATTCACTCATAATTTTTACTTCGCAACAAATCTACCGCCTGATAGGTTAGAATTTCTAAGGCTATAAAACTTTTATGTAAGTTCAGTTATTTTCATCTAATATCTTTTTAACACTGGAGCCCTACGTACATTTTCAATATTACCTTGAGTGTGAAGCAATCAAAGGTTACTACTGTTACTAGTGTTCAAGTAAGTTACAAAAATACTTGTACTAATACCAATCGGTAACACTAACCCTTTGAGTATATAAAATTATTATGGAACATATACACACAAGACCAAATCTATACTAATATAATAAAGAGTGTTTCCTTATACAATCAAGGTTTCGATCTACTGAACCGATTATAAAAATAATTTGGAAAGCTACACTCTTCCCTAGTATCAACGCTAAATTTTAACCCGGTATGGACAGTAGGTCCCATGGGACGCGGGTGACAATGCAGGAAAACAACTAGCATATTATACTAAACCTGCAAGACTAATCTTCTATCCGCAAACTTCTAGCATCAAGAAGGTTTTAACCTTTCAAGGTTTTTTTTTTCAGGGGCCTGATTTACAAGTGAAGCTGGAAAGGCTGAAAGTATATAAATGTGATAGATGCCCAAAGGTCTTCCCGAGTTTAAGTGACATTATGAACCACATGTCATATCATGATCAGCATTTTTTTTCCCATGTAAGTGTCTTCACAACTTTTTCCATATAAAATTATCGTTTAAAGTTACAGTGACAGAATGTTGTTTTTCTTTAATTTTTAAACATCTTTTGGCCATATGTCTAAAAAACATTAGATTTTTTGAAAAGCTTATAATTTCAGTACTGTCTTTTGCCAAATAAAATTTAATGTGTTTAGACATTTTAAGATGATTTAAACCATTTAATTATAACAATAACCAGCAGTCTAATCATTGATTCGTCAAATTCAACATTCACTTGCGTCACAAAGTCACTATCTGTTTCCAATACAATTAATCAAGAGTATGTGTTAATAATATGTTTACATGTTTCAGTTAATAAGTGCGCATGTGGTACTAGAAAGAGCTACATTTTTCAGTTGCGATCTCTGCCCCGGAGGGTTCTCCACTAACAGAGAATTGATGCTTCATAAGCTTCAACACGTACAACAGAAAGTGTAAGTAGATAACTAAAACAAGCTATTTCTTTCTCTAAATACATATATTTTTTAATGCAGGTTACTCTTCAAAGGTGTTATAGTTTGTTATGTATTTTCACCAAAGACTACTATCAACATGTTTGATTATGGTCTAAAAAAAACTATAAAGAGAAACTATTCCTAGCTTGGAATCAATTACATTCTTTCAAAATTCACTAATACTTTGAATGAAACTCCTGTAATATTTGTTTTCTTTTTTCAGGAATAATCAAAGAAAGCTAGGCAGATGTCAAATAAGCACTGATATACCGAAGACCTATAAATGCCCGGACTGTGATTATTCATTTGTTGATGAAAGCACTCTTAAAACTCATTCCGTGCTTCACTTGCCGTTCCCACACATTTGTCATTGTGGCATTGGATTCTACAAACAATATGATCTGAAAAACCACATGAAATTGGTGCATAGAACTGGTGAAAAACAGAAAGACAAAAAAGATATTCTTAAAAAACAGACGCAAGACAAAAAACATGGCACAAGTAAAGGATCGAAAATAAAAAAAGAAATTGTGACCAAGAACAAAAAAGGAAAACAGAGATCTACAGATAAGAAAATTAGAAAACGAAAATTTATCACTCCACCAAAACCAAATATAAATGTAAGGAAAACTGATGACAATAAATTTGAGTGTCCTGTATGTAAAAAAACTTTTATAGAAATTCATCGTGTTTATGTCCACTACCGCATACATTCAGGGGAACGTCCATTCTCATGCCATATATGTGGAAAGTCGTACACTCAGAGTTGTGTTCTTTCCACTCATTTACAAACCCATAATACAGAGAGAACCTTTAAATGTAGGCATTGTCCTAAGGCTTTCAAAGCATCAGCCTACAGGGACCGTCATGAAATCATTCACAGTGTTGTAAAGCCGTATGATTGTCCGTATTGCAACAAAGGTTTTCATGATATGTCAGCCTTGGCACGCCACAAACGAACACATACTGGAGAAAAACGGTACAAATGCCCCTTCTGTCCTAAAGCATTTTCTGATGTCAGTGGCTACCGTAGACACAAATTACTTCACGAGAAAGGAGGACGGTTCGAGTGTGATATTTGCTTAAAAGTATTTCCCCAAATACACAAGTTACGATTTCATCGCTTGAATATGCACGAATCAAAGGATTCTAAATTCTACTGCGATTTTTGTAAGAAATTTTTCCGTAATAAAAGCTATTTAGTCATACATATGCGTTGTCATATGTTTCCGGAAAAGGTTGTTGAATGCAAGGAATGTCATAAAAAGTTTAATAGAGACTCATATCTGCAAAGACATATTAGGGATGTTCATGAAAATGTCTTCAAGCGCAACCCTGAGATGGAGTGTGATGCATGCTCAAAAAAGTTTTTATGTAGAAAGTCGTTTATGCATCATTATTTCAGTATACATTCCGGGGTACGTTGCCGTAAGTGCTCTCGGTATTTCGCTGGCAAGACACACTTACAATATCACAAATTGCTCGAGAGTGTGGAATGTTACATATGTGATAAGAAATTCTTTTGTAAGAATACCTTAGGAATACATGTGCGAAAGGTCCATATAAAGAAACGACCTGTAAAATCTGAGGAGTAAATCAGACAGATTTGCTACTCCGAAGTTAGCTATTTAGCGCCTTCGCGCATGCGTAATAAAGAGTATGTTTTTTGTTACTTTTATGAAACGCGTTAATTGTTCATGAATATATATTGACGACGTGTTAAAGTTATCCTGATGATGTACAAAAAAGTTATTTCCTTGCTAGTTTGTACATAATTATTTCATAAATTTAGTTTGTACCAAAAATCAACATTTATTTGTCTATGCAAGTGGGAAAGGATGAAATCAAATTAATTTACAATCATAATTGTGGATTTATTTGAATAATTATAAAAAATATTTTTATTAAGTTCATAACTTCTTAGATAACAAGAAAGACTGATGTTAAAATGAAAAATAATGAACACTAACTAATGTAAGAAATTATTTCTTGTTACAAAAAATTGTTATAACCACTGTAATTAAAAAAATCTCATTTAATAACTTTTTGTTTGCCTAAAGTGCTTCCTCGTTTAATTTAGGTACATATAGTTATCGGCACGAATCTTGAGCTCTGACCTACATCTGCGCAGAAGTGATTTATTAGCAAAGAACCGATCCCGAGTGACGACTATGACGCGATGCACTGCGGGCCAATCACCGCTTTAGCCCGTTCCCGCGCCTCACTTCATACCACAAAAGGAACCCAATAAATTACTTTTGCGCAGGTGAAGGTCAGAGCTCAAGATTCGCGCGGTGGGATGATAAAAGGCTGATGATGATGATGGTACGTAACTCATGATGAGGTGGCCAGTGGTCTAGCTAGTGCTTAAGGCACCTACCTACCTCTCAAGTTAAACACTGTTGTGTTGAGTTGTTTTCCTTGCCAAGCCAGATCAATGTAGGCAGCCGTAGCAATATTAATATAGCCCTTAAGTCTCAAAAATTGGTAAACTTCCTACCAGTCCAGTTAAAACTATGCGCGGGGCCCCCGTGGCCCCGCCGGGTCCTCGTCAAGGCTTTGGGCGGCGGCGAGCTCTCGCGTCCGGCCCTGGTTCAGGCCATGGTCCGGGGCGAGAGGGAATGGGATGCCGTCGCCTCCTTCTGCGAAGCGGTCATGCTCGAGAAGGAGGAGGCGGAACGCCAGAGAGTACGCACCTCTCATCCCGGCCGCCGCGCTGGACCAGGTAGACACCATGGGCGCCGGGTGTCGCGTGATGACTCCCGGCCACCGTAGGCGTGGGTCTGTGGGCGGTGAGTTCGGGTGGCTCATCGTCCCTCTGTCTGCTTAGACGACAGACCCGAGTCGACGGCGCGCGTTGTTCCACGCGCTCCTCAAAGAGATGTCAGCAACCCCAGCGGGGCCCAGCAGGGCCAAGGCCTGCCGGGGCTGCGGGTTGTTCGAAAGAGATACCGCGGCCCTGGTACATAAAAGGCCTATGACGGGCCCCCGTGGCCCATGTGGTTAATCCGACACTTCAACATCACATATGGTTAAGGAAAACATCGTTGATCAAAATAGGACTTACTAATTCAGAAAGGGGAAAGGGTCAGTTACTCCCGTCTGTAGCTCTTTTTTGTTTTCATTAGTGCAAAGCCCAAACACATCATAGACGGAGTGTACGTAGCGTTATTTTATATTATTTTTTCTGTTATCTATACTAATACATATTAAAACATTTTTTGTTTGTCTGTACTGTACCCTTAAGGCTCCGAAACTGCAGAACCGATTCGAAAAATTATTTCACTGTTGGAATGCTACACTCTTCCCGAGTAACATAGTATCATCCTCCGAGCCCGTTTCCCAACTATGTTGGGGTCGGCTTCCAGTCTAACCGGATGTAGCCGAGTACCAGTGCTTTACAAGGAGCGACTGCCCTGCCTGACCTCAACCCAATACCCAATACCCCTTGGTTAGGCTGGTGTCAGACTTACTGGCTTCTGACTACCTACCCGTAACGACTACCAAGGATGTTCAATGACATCCGGGACCTACAGTTTAACGTATCATCCGAAACACAGTCATCGGTGTCTAAGATATATCCCGAGTAACAAGGTAAAGGCTATATTTTATCCCGGTACGGGCAGTAGTTCCTTCGTGACGCTGGTGTAACCGCGGGAAAATGGCTAGTCATTACTAAAGTTACGATAACGACGAAGACGGAAGGTTCCCTCGATCTCGAAACTTTGTTTTTATATAGATTTAAGTACATAGGTGCTTTTCGTCTTGTGTGCGTGATTGGCGTGATTGTATGAACGAAACGTTCAAATATTTACCAAGGCATGCATTTTTCCAATGCGTTGGTTGCGCATGCCAATGTGTTAGCAGTGTGTATCAGCAGGCAGGCAGGTAGCAGGTAACTGAAAATTATGTTAACAATACCTGCTTATATTATGTTAACTTATTTAAACTGAGGAATAGTTAATAATACAACATAATGCCATAATTCTACCGAGTGTATGAAAACGGAAAACGGAAACATAGTAGGTATAATCTTAAAATGTTGATAAGGTACAACCAGCTTAATTAGTTAACTAAATTAAGTATCGATTTTTCCCAGCAACAAATAAACCAAAACGGAAGCCATAACAAAAGTTCGCGATTACTCGTATTACATTACAGCTAAGTTATCCCCATTCACTTGTTTCCTAATCAGCAAAATCAATAAAGTTGAAGTTCGTAGGGCCGGGAGCAACGCCGCACCGCGCCGCGCCGGCCGCGCCGCTCGATACGCGCGGCGCGCGCGGACCGTGCGTCATGCTCCCTCACCCAGTGCTCCAACATCCCATTCCACCATCACACCGGTACTGTGTATCATTCTAATCAAATAGAACACAAAAAAAGTGAGCGTTTCGCAGTGATTTGCAAAAAAAATTGGTGCGTTACCAAGACCGTTATGTGCAACGAATTTGTTTATAATAATAATAGAAGTGATTTTCGGTGAGGTCTGCGTTAGAAATTGTGATAAATACCACAAAGTAAGAATAAAAGAAGATATACTATATGTATAAAAAGTAACAATTTTATAGTAGGTACAAAAAATAATTTGTTTGAGATAGTTAAACACACTGCCAAATATTTCACTAGTAAACAAAATATTCATAATATAAGTACATTCTTGTTATAACAATAGTCTTCCAGCACAATCCCTATTTATACAGCTGTAAATAATTAAAATATTCCAAAGAAAGAAAACCAAAAAGTTAAAGAAAATGAACGAAATAGATTTGATCAAGGAGGTCGAAAAGCGTCCAATTCTGTACGACAAGTCCGTCAGCGGTTTCAATAAAACAAAGCTAAGAGACGATGCGTGGAAAGAGGTGCAAGAAGCTCTACATGTTTCTGGTAAGTGCAGTTTCTTATAAGTGCCATAATAGGAAAAACATCCTTGTCTAGGTACTCCCCACTCCAAAGTTCTTGGCTAAATCCATGGTTTTATTAATACCGCAGATTACCAACCCGCTTAAATGAAACTTAATTAATTCTTCGTCCTACTTCGCCTTCGATTAGATATTATCTATCAATTCCTAATATTGTTAAAAACACTTGCTGATATTATGTTTACTTTGATCAACGTGTTGGCGATAAACGTCCGTATTTATTTCCCAGAATTTCAGCCGGTTTCTAAATTAACAATAAGTACACAAAGGTTATCATCGATAACTAGTACTTTTATTACACTTGTAATTACTGAACGTTGCCTTGCCCTACAATCTCATTTAGAAAACATAAAAATGTAATTCTGGCCTAATCAAGAGTTTTATTTCTCCAAGTATCCTAATTAATTATTGTAATTATTATTTTTTTGCAGAATCAGAATGTAAGAAGCGCTGGAGATCCCTTCGAGATTCGTTCATAAAGCTGCAGAGGACGCATGGAGGTCGAACCAGGTGGCCTTATCATCAGGCCATGAGGTTCCTTCTGCCGCACATAGAGCCCAAAGATAATGGGTACGTAACTTTCTGTTTTATACTTATTATTATGGATCATTTTGGTAACGTTTTATGGTAGAGAATAGGTAGTTTTGCTGATCCGCAAAATAGCCGTGCAAAAAGAAACATGAGAATTTAATGCCCATACGTATATTTTATTTACATTGCCAAATAGGAATAATAGGACTCCATCGCAATAACTAACATTATAAACACTTTCGCAGAGCATCCAAAAAAGAGGCTGAAGACTCGGACGGTGAAGAAGAGATCCGCCAGCGCGCGATACAATGCTTGCCAGACCTGTCCTACAGCCAGGACACGAAGTACGAAGACGATGACGACGACGACTCCCAACCTTCACCCAAGAAAGCTCGTCAGAACTCCACTGACGACGACGCAAACCCTTGTTCGTGTAACCGCAATGACCCTGACGAACTATTCCTAATCAGTTGTGCCCCAACTCTAAAAAGGTTGAGTTCGAAACAGAACGCACTTGCCAGACTTAAAATTCAACAAGTGTTGCTAGAAGCTGAGTTCGGATCTCAAATGGAACTGCCTTACGTGACTCCAGCTAGTGATTGCGACTTCGATGCTGTAGAATAACGCTGAGATTTGAAAGCCCGGGTTTTATTAGATATTTACCTATTAAATAGCACTATAGATTTTATTGAAACAAATATACACAGAGTTAGGAAGATTTACAACCTAAGTTTTAACAGATCTTATATAGAGTAAGCTTGATTGCAATTTTCGTATTATTAGTTAGATTGAGATTTTTCTATGCACCAATACTTTTTCAGCATTTAATATGAGTAATTCAGGACAGGCCCCTTAAAATAAAGGTAGCAACTAGCAAGGTAATGTTTTTAAGATTTGTAATTGATTTTCTTCGTAGGTTAGGGGGCAGTTAAATGTTGCAATAATTCAATTATTTTTTCTTGGGTTGTGCTTTGAAACCCTCTGCCAAACGATGTGTTTGAGGATCTTTAATTCTAGTCTGCTTGCATTTTAGTAGCTTTTACTAGCGTTCGTTTAGTTTATTCGGCTATTTTTAATGATTGTAGTAATTATATATTAGTTGCATTTATATTACATAAGCAATATTTTTGAACAAAAATACATTAGGTATACTATTAAAATGTTTTTTTTTTTATTACGCATGATTTAACTTAGGGCTCACTCAAAGTAACTGCCTATCTTTATTTCGCACATTTTTTTCTCAACTTCAATTAAAACTTTGAAGAGCCTAACGACAGTTTAAAAACCAGTAAAAGATGTTTGCTTTCAAGATGTTTTTTCAGCTCTTTATGGTTTTATATTAGGTTCTAGTCTTTAATTGAATATTGATTATTAAATAAATCTTTTATTCCAATGGTATTTATTTATTTTGTAAATAACTGCCACCCTGACACACCTACCCTGATGGTTATCCGTTTAAACTTAATTGAGGAAAAAACATCCAAACATACCAATTTGCAATAATATTAGTAGGGTGCAAAGGTGCATTTTACTTGAGAATTCGTGGCCATAATGCTTGGCTAAGAAAAAAATGCAAGGATCGATCGATCGTATGGGTGCAATCGGTCCTAAGATGGGAGGCGATCTAGCTACCTATCTATTTCATGACGAGTTCCTCCGTGTTTCGGAAAGCACGTAGGTACCTACAGTTGGTGGGTCCCGGCTGCGGTTGGAACATCTTTGGCAGTCGTTAGGGTAATCAGAAGCAAAGTTTGACAACCAGTCCTAAGTCTTACTAAGCTACTTATTGGGTCACTGGGTTGTGCAGGCCAGGGGCCCGATTCTCCTAATTTTACTTAAGCGATACACATTCGACTGCGATCCAATCACGACTCGATTACGATTGAAGCGTATGGGGCATTCCGATTTTTTTTCTTTGAAATAAACGTTTTTATCCTTTTCTGTCATTCAATAATGAATCATTTTGTCTCCAAACGACTTACGATTGCAAAATGATTGTAGAGCAAACTTCCGTATAGACCAAAATCGCCAAAATAGCAGACCAATCGCAAACCAAGCGAATGTCGTTAGAATACGATTGGTCGTATATTAGTAGCAGAATGCCCGATATGGCTAAAACTGCTATTGCGATTCGATCTATTCAATTTAGACATTATTAACTTAGGAGAATCGGGCCCCAGATACAGACGCTTCATGTAAAACACTGATCCAACTGCATCCGAAGCCGATTAGATGATAGTGGACATCATACGATTTGATGATGGTGCTTCTATCAAACCCCAGTGCTGTATGTAGTTATAATTTTTGGTTTTTACTACGCTACATTTGTAAACCCAAAAATAATTTTGGAAATGCCTAGATTGAATTGTGCATATACCTACCTACTTAGCTAAATCAGCGTATTTAATATACGTACCTACCTACCCAATGACCTATGAACTACCTTGGTGCATGTTTTTCATATAATTAATAATTATTTTGCCACCTAAGTCATGTTTATTACATAGGAATTTTACAATACCTAGTCTATTGTTTTGATATTTAAATAGCTTTATTTGCAACGTTTTGAATGCCTAACTAATCGGTCAAAACAATTAATTAATGTAACTACCTAATGCTGTGTAACGCATTTTTATATTGGCACACGCTGCAGTTTTTATATTGGCACACGCTGCAGTTTTTATATTGGCACACACTGCAGTTTTGATGAATAACAAGTGAGCTTCTAGGTACCTACGTAGCAATTTTAAAGATTAATTAAATAGGTGCATGCGACCTTAAAGTACCGATATTAGAAATATTATTTATTTTCCAAACTTAACACTAATAATATTGGAATTACGTGTTTTGCCTCGATCGAAATACTCCAAGGTTGCATTCAAAATAAATTGATAGAAATTTAAGTAGGTCTTCAATGTGTTAGACAAATCAATAATGACGAGGTACCTATAACAGATGAATAAGTACCTTTTCCCAATTAATGAGGTCGGCTTCCAGTCTAATTGGAGGCAGTTGTATAGGATTTACGTACCTACCAGTGTTTTATACGCAGCGACTGCCTATCTGGCCTACTAATAGATAGATGGTTACTATTAACACTTAATTAATAATTAAAAACCATATTTTAATACAAAACATAATTTAATCAACTTCATTTAAATTATGTACACTTTTGTTTATAGTTAAACAGTAATTCCGATATTTCTTAGGTAAAGGCACTAAGTACATTTTCCGTAATAACTAATAATAACCATTGAACTTCCTTGTACATATTCAACCTTATTTTAGTTGAGAAAAAATATATTATGAAACAAGAATTTAATAAACATTGTAGCTCTACTCACGTTTGTACAATTATAAAAAAGAAAACTATGAATTTGGGTAGCTAGGTAGCTAAACATAATTCGTTATTTCAAGTATATAATCAACCATATGGATAGGATAGTGCAGACTCCAATCAAATGATGCTTAGATGAGAACAATCATTAATTAAATAGAAAGTACGTGAGAAATAAGTTTCCCATTTCACAAACAAGTTTTCATTCAACTCCGTCACATTGTCACGTCTGGCTAGTATTTCGTTACGAGTAGGTACCTACATAAAAACACGGAAAGCTACAGGCTATTTCAATTCTTAGAAGTAACACGATATCTTGATTTATCAGAAATTATTAAACTTAATACTACACAAGTCATTGATCACGAGACACTTTTATTTTTCTTATAGTTCATAATCAAACAGGTCTAAATAGCATATCTCTACTACACCATTCGTACGGTAGGATAGTCGTCTTCACCATTTTCATCGAGCACCAACTCCTTTCCATATCTCTGTAAAAGTTCCAAAACAATTCCGTTGGTCCATCCGAAGCCAGACTGAACTATATACTCCCCACCACTTCCATTCTCTCCTGGCTGTACACAGTTGTACTTCTCAAACATTTTCTGATACTTGGTATAGCCGATGTAATTCGCACGAATCCAAATTTTAACTTGTTCCCTTGCCAACTTTCTCGCTTCTTCGTAACCGCTTCTCTCCAGGCCACCGATCATAATGCTCTGGAGTGGAGGCCAGGTATTCGGAAAGTCCCACTGTTCACCTGTATTCAACAGCGAAGTGGGTATGCCGCCGGGGAAGTTTAACGCGCTGGTTTTAATTAAATATCGCACCAATCGCGAAGCATAAACGGGAGCAGTTGTAGGCTCCACAGCATCTGCCCAGAGCGGTGTCGCACAGCTGGGGTAGAAGTGTCTCTTTCGGGATTTTGCTTTAGTGTCGTAGTCATACCATGCACCATCTTTTGGGTCCCATAAAACATTATCGATTGCAACCCGCCAGTACTTCGCTAAACTCCACCACTTCAGTGCATCTCGTCTATCATTCAGCTCATTTCTAAGGTCACCTACCATTTGTAAGGCTCCAGCAAACATAGAGTTCAGATCAACCGGTAGGATACGCGACGCGTGAACGTCGGTCAAGTTATCAGTAGTCACATTTTCTGCGTTGACAAACCACCTTGACGAGAAGTCCCAGCCACTTTCCGCCGCGCTCCTCATCTCCCTATAAAAATCCTCACGCCTATCTTCAGATAGTACTCGGCTGCTTGCATAATCTTCGTAATATGACTCGGGACGTGGACCAGTGTCGTCTTCATCGGACATGTAGCGTAATAATCTATATTGTTTGCCCTTTACGTCAACTGTTAATTTCTTCTTCTCCAACCAAAAATATAGCTCCCTTTCTACAGTGGCTATGTTCTGCTTGAGCCATGCGACATCACCTGTAGCCTTGAAATAGTCATACACCATCAGGGTAAGCAGAGGCGGTTGACTTCGTCCCAAATAATAAATTCTACTGCCGTTCGGAATATATCCTAGTTTATCAACTAAATAAATGAAGTTTTCAATCATTCCCTTTGCAGTCTGCGTCATATTACTAATCAGAAGGCCACGTATGATCCAGTACGAGTCCCAGTAATATAACTCTTTGAACCTCCCGCCAGGAACAATGAATCCGTTAGGCACGTAGATAAAACTGTATTGTTCAGAGTTACGATGAACATCTGGCGACACTTTCCTGCCGAGTCCTGGCCATATACTGATGATATCCTTCGCGAATTGTCTCAGTTTCGGATCAGCAATCTCATTAAGAACTGGTGGGTTAGGGTCAAAATCAGGCGGGTTCCAGCTAAAAAGCTCATCTCCATCGATAAAATTAGCATCTACAAATGACCTAATTTGTTCTCGAGACGGTTTATTGTCTGTTTTCTTCATAAAATATGTAAAATTGGCCAAAGTTTCAATTTCGCTGTTTGCAAGTCTCAGATCGACGAAAGTCTTCGAGTCGGGAAATATTCTAGCGAGCTGCACAGTCCGGAGGAGATCCCCGCCGCAATAAATGGAAGAATTGCAGACGGAGACGATATTGATCGCCTGCGCGCACGCACCCAGCAGGCCGAGCACCGGGTACAGCGGCACATACCGCAGCGAATACATCTTGAACATGACTACACACTATCACAATTTCCGCCTGACGTTAACTCGATTGTGATGGGAAGCGCGCGATATCCGCAGTGTGTAAGTGCACGGCGTACTCCGGCGCGAATCGTCGTCGCCGGCCGAGTGGCCGCCTATCCGACCAGCAACACCCATTAAATGCATTTCGTGCATCATGAATTCATGACGATCATTTGTCGCGAACGAGTCGCGATCACTGTGCGCTAGGTCGCCGACCCATCTCAGCTGATATTGCAGCGATCACTTTTACTACTGCAGTTGTTACTATCGGAGCATTGCACGCTCTAAATTACAAGGTCTTTTCGTTTCTTAAAATAAACACACGCGTGTCCTTCCCCCAAAGTCGGAACGCAAACTGTCACATTGACATAGACTGTTGTCTATGTTTCCAAGATAACCAATCCACAATCTTGAAGTAGCTGCGTGTAATACGCATGCGTAGTATCGGATGCTGGCTAATGTAGGACTAACGTTCATCCAATATAAGAACTCATTTTCAACAACAGCTGTAAAATACAAATCTACTGGACAAGTCTTAATATTATTTAGGTACGGTGCAGTTTCTCTGCGAGTTATTTTCCAATGTTGTGGTTATTTACCTTTATTATAACGTCTGATAGTAATAATTACTATTTTTCTATAAAACGAAGATAAAAACAGATGATTACGTTTACCATGTAATAAGGTCAATCGCTAGACTTCCTCGTTTATTATCGGACTAATAATATTTGTATAGTTTAATAACCATAATTTTATTTACAGCATTAAAGGCATGTACGTTGTTAAAACTGTTTGTTCATCTGTACCACATCCATGGTAAAGGCATAGATTACTATAATAATTACTTGGTAAAGCTTCTGTTTGCTGATCTGTTATCTAATTTTACTGGTGATGCTCCACTTTGTGAAATGCGTCTTTGTCATGTTTAACGGCTTTACAATATTGCAATGATGACCATAAAAGCGACAACAGTACAACCGTTGTAAGCTTACAATAGCCATTCTGCTTACCTCATTGCGGATAATGATAGTTTGATGGTAGGCGTGACTAATGTTAATCAGCGACATCTATGGGTAGTTTTGAGAACCGAATAGGCTGCGTAAATACATAGTTCCAACGTAATGCATGGCGTAGTACATAGATGGCGCTAAAAGAAAAGCTACAATGTCCATCAAAGCATGAATTCTGTGGGTTGTGGTATGGATGAGGTAATTTAGACTTCTGACCTGACTATATAATAGACTTTGTCAATTTTTATGGATCAAAAAAGTGGCTATTGTTACCAAGTTTTAACAAATTTTATATTTTATTTCGGGCAAAAAGTGAAATTGTTGTAAAAAAATAATCTAAAATTGTATATTATTTAACTTTTCAAAATGTAGGTACCAGTATCGCGTTCAAGCAAACGAGCTCTTCTCCTTTATATCATTCGTAAATACCTACACATTACAAGATTCAGTAGGAGGTGGTGTGAAATAACTACTGCCTCAGGGCTCCTTAGAGGCCAATATCCACAGTCTCTATATGAAAGTGTGGGTACCGTAATTATGTAATTTATTTTACAACTAATATTGGCAATAGGTAGCGGTACCCACAGTATTTTTTGCCGCCATTTTTTTGCCTAAAGCCATTAAAAATATTGATTGCGAACGTAACATTTTTTACTTCATGTAGTTACTAAGCTAAAAATTAATTGCCTAGAATTAATTTTTAGCTTAGTAACTACTTTTTTATATGCATATCTGGCAAGCTATAAGCAACTCTATCCCAAGGGAATAAGGACGTATGGAATTGAGTGGAAGCGCGGGAAACGATTTAAATAAAAGAGAGACATATTGTAGACACAGCCTTTAATTAATATAACACAACATAAGTATTTATACGGACAAAAACATGAATTAAGTACGGTCAGCGTCAAAAGTAGCTGAGCAAAACAATTTTTCAAAAGTGCCTAACAACGTAAAGGGTCAAAAAAAAATAACAACAAAAACGCTGTAATTTTTCTTAAAATCCTAAACTTCAAAACAAGTAAGTAGGTGAATATTCTAGAAAGTTACTGAAAACACGGTGTTTATTAGTTTTAAAAATTTAGATTTTTTCAGCTACTTTTGAGGCTTAGTACTGTGCTATTTACTAGTGATAACTTATGTATGCATATGTTGGCATTTTTTAAATAAACTATTTTCTTAGTTAATTATTAACTAAAAGCCTAAAATAAAGTGGATAAAGTGTTAAATGAATTCTAGTAAAAATGTAACGCCACTTTAAGTACCTACATATTAGCTTACTTAATGAATGTCATATCCTACACAGGATATTTTTTATGTTTCATGAATACGCAAAAAACTTAAATTAACTAAAAAATAAATTAAATACAAAAAAGCAATCTAGACTGTACTTATTTGTAATGAAAGAAGTGACTAACATATTGTTTGATCAAGTTCAATGCATTTTAACCTAGGTAGGTACTTCACATGACATAAATATTTAAAAAATAACTTAATACTTAGACCTATTGCAAAAACTGTTACAACAACGCTTAACTGTGATATGCGATAACATTATTTTACTTTCCTAGTCATAAATACATGTAAATATTAAAATATAAAAGTAAAGTAAATAAAAGATATAAAAGCAAGTCCTAATACTCACGACATTTTCAAAAAATATTTTTGTCCGTAGGTATACTAATTTAAGCTGACTAATAAATAAAATTCGATACAACAGTACATAATATTATGCCTAGGTGTAGTGGTAACTTATTTCTAACAATAATTAAGTACTTAGAATAAATGGTAACCGTTATGCTAAACATTTAATAAATGCCTACTTTTGTATAACTGTAGGTTATGTTCTAGAATAAATAACATCACAAAAAATATGCATTTTACCCTGATATACCTGGGACTATTCAATATAATTGATATATGGTATAAAGCTACTAATTAAATATATTTTACTAATAGCCAGACTGGCAAAACACAACTTTTTGGCGATAGAAAAGTTCTTTCGTTGGTTATTGATAACTTTTCTAACACTAGATACTTAAGTACCTGCCTGTCTGACACAATTGCCTTTGATGGTAAATTCTTTAATGAGTGAAGTATCTGTCTAAGTTGGTATTGGAAAAGACATTCTGCCTGGTCTGAAGCACCTGAGTGTCTTACAGCCTGTATAACGATGTTGTAAATAGTAAATTGTTCTAACATTATCCGCCATCACACGGTCGGATTATTGCCTATTATTTATTTGTATCTTGATGGCACCGTTTTAGTCAGAATCACTTAATTTAGTCAAAATCGTAAGTTCACAACCTTCAAATATTATGCACTAATGTAGGAAGCTATAAGTATTTTAATAGTGGATATGAATATTAGGAAATGGTTCACAATATCCACGCCTAGTCATGCACTATTATTCGTATTGTTGGAGTCGTCAGCTGTCAGCTGAGACCCGTATTTATTTAGAAATTCCAGTACGACGCCGTTACTCCAACCAAAGCCGAACTGCACATTATATTCACCGCCACCGCCGAATCTGCCGGGCGTCTCGGCATCATACTTCTCAAACATCTGCTTGTACTTCTGGAAGCCCCAGTGACAGGACCTCACGAAAGTTTGGGCAACTTCCTGCGCCAAAGTAATAGCCTCAGGGGTCCCGATATTCTCAATAGCAGCGACTTCGATGCTGACCTCTGGTGGCCACACATTGGGGAAGTCCCACTGCTCTCCACTCCTGATGAGTGACGTGGGTACACCTCCGGGGAAGTCTACGCCTCCGGATTCAGTGATAGCTTTCAAAATCCTGTCAGCATTGAGTTTCAGAAAATCTGGGTTAACGGCATTCTGCCATAGCGGCGCAGCGTTGGACGAGTAGTAGTATCTGCGATGTAAGTTGTCCCTAATATTGAAGTCGTACCACATCGCATCTTGATCGTTCCACAGCACTGCCTGAATGTTGTCTCTCCAGGTTTGTGCTAGCTGTCCGTACCTGGCAGCTTTTTGCGGGTTCTTTAAGAGGGCGTGGAAGTTTGATAGGTACTGGGCGGCTCCAGCAAAGATGGCATTTAAATCAACGGGTATGATGTACCGCGTGTGCAAATCAGTTAAAGTGCCATTGTTACTACCGTCTGGCATAAGGAACCAACGCGTTGAGAAGTCCCAGCCGCTCTCAGCAGCACTTTTGATATCGATGTAGAAATTGGTACTGTCTTCTTCCGAAAAACCTTCAGTGTTGATGTAGTCCTCATAATACGATTCGGGTCTAGGGCCTTTGCTTGGGGCATAGTATCTAAGAAGCGTATAATTTTTACCTCCTCTGTTAACTGATACCACTCTATTATCCATCCAGAAGTCCAATTCTTTTTCTAAGTATGCGATGTTATTTCTGAGGAATTCAAGATCTTTGGTATACATGTAGTAAGTAGCCACCATGGCATTTAACATAGGAGGTTGACTACGTTGCTGGTAATACCATCTGCTACCATTAGGGATGTGGCCGAACAAATTCAATAATTCAATGAGATTTTCAATCATTCCTTTAGCGGTTTCTTGCATTCCACTTATCAAAAGACCTTCAATGATCCAGAAAGTGTCCCAGTAATAGATTTCCTTGAATCGTCCACCGGGTATTATGAATCCATGAGTCAGGGGTACTAAACTAAACTGGTCGGGCTTCTGGAACACCTCTGCTTTAACTTTCCGTGCCAAAAGTGGCCAAATGTTATTGATGCCTTCTCCAAACTCTCTCAACGCATCGTCCTTTATTTTAGCAAGAAATGCTGGATTGTCACTGAAGTCTTTTGGCTGCCAAGGCTCCAGTTCGTTGTCGTTGGAAAAGTATTGATTGACGAATTCCATCAACTGTTCCTTAGTCGGGTTTTTGTTATGAAGGTTGAAAAAGGTTTCGAAGTCGGTCAAAGTTTTGTTTTCATCGAAGTTCATTTGAAGATCTACGAAGGTTTTGGAGTCGTTGTAGAGCCTCGCCATTTGGATTTGATGGAGCAGGTTGCTGTTGCAGTAGACAGGTTTGGTGCAGGTCTGCGGAAGGTCTGCTCTGGCCAGCCCGGCCGCGGCCGCCAACAAGATCAGAAGTTCTCGCATCTGAAACAAGTAATGATATCCATAAGTCAACACGCCTACAGTCAAAATGTGAAAAAAACCTTAACTAAACTAAAACTTTTCAAATTCTTTCAGTGTTGGGATGCTAGATCGTCCCCGGTTAAAGATGAAAAAGTTCCCCCAGGACACGGGTAAAATAAAAAATTAAAAACATTAAAATTCAAACAAACTTGACTGCAAGACAGCACTTTCCGAACGTAAAAAATAAAATTTACAAAAGACAACATCCCAATCTTTGGCTAAATCTATGCATGTTCTATCTACCTATCTAAACCGATATGTCACAGATCTATATAATTTTAAGAGCAACATGAAAAATACCAGAATTACAAATACCTATAAATATGTCACTAAAACCTGTAAGACGACGATGATATAACACAGATTGTTTTTAAAGGGTGCTAATTAAACAGGCTTCTTTTTAATATCATTATTCACCCCCGAAAATGTATGTTGCCTTCTAAATTACTAAGTCGGCCACAATTAACGAGCATCTAAATAATACTATCTTAGCCACCAGTTATCTTCTAAGTAAACCACTCTAAATACAACTCAGCATGATGGTTATTTTTTAGCATCTAAATTTGTAGCATGCATTCTAACAGTAAACTTCTAAAATACTATTAAATGACATCATAAAATATGTTTAAAGAGCTTCTAATTTTTTAACTCAGTACGTTTAAAATGTAAGCAACATGCAGCAAGCATCGCTTCTGTCACGGCTCCGGTGCTGCGGGGCTCCGGCGGTCCCATGCGAGCTTATCGTCGCAGATGGTTTTCACGCTCACCACCGCAGCTTCGGCTTGCTGGCCGGCCAGCCTCAGCCGCGGCGGCAAGCGCTGAAACTACCTGCGCCTCAGCTCGCAGGCCGCCTCGCCCCTCCGCGCATACGCAGTTTTGAATTGCACTCTAGGGGTAGGGCAGACAAGACTACGTGGAATCGGTTTTGCAGCGATTCGTTTTCGTCACTAACTTCAATTTTTAATACAATGTTTTTAAATTGAAGGTTATAAATGGCAATATACTAAAAACGAGGCCGAGTTAGTAAATTAGATGACAATGTATAAATAAGAAGGCCAAGTCACAATAATTGATGATCTTTACTTGAAGCTTTCTATAGAATATTTAGTTGGCGTTGTAAAAAAGACGAATTAGTTTATTAGAGGCTATGTCATTTCCTCGTTGCTTAGTTATAAAAGTAGAAGTTTAATCATGTGTCCAATAAATAATTTTGTGGCTACACTTATAATTTCCCGTTTTTAAACACGTCCTAGTCAATTTTACTCGTGGAAAGCTGTGTCTAGATTATTTATAGGTCATGTCTGCTATCGTCTTCGAAGTGTGGCGAATTTGTTATTACAACTATGTTATTATTACATTTTCCAAACGATTCATTCATTTAATGACTCGACAAATAGTCGCAATTGTAATTATTGTTATTTTTAGATACAAATGCACGGTGAATTAAACACAATACAATTTAATGAATAAACCTTCGTTGGACCCACGTCAACGGTCAACGTCATTCATGCACTAAATCCAGACTTCAATTATTTTTGAGCTATTTATCAAACCATTTACTGATCATAGTTTATAGTAGGTACATAGGTACACTAGCGTCTGCCCGCGCTTGCATACAATAAAATAATTATACATAGTAGATTAGATATAAAAAAATAAAATAATAGTCAATAGACACTTTGACAATAAAACATTATAATTATGTTTTATCGTCGGTCAAAGTGCCCAGTAGTGCCAAATCAATGTTTTAAGTAGGTAAGTGTAGAATGGTCTTTTAATTAATAATTAATAATCCCCAAAAAAACATTAATCAAAAGTAATTTTGCTCTTGCTCAATTTAAACATATCTTTATTTAAAGCATTTGCAAAAACCAACAGCCACCAAATTCCGGCTTTTAATTAAATGTAAATACATATTATGCTTAAATCGAAATAAAAAAAAACATAGGTAATCTCAGGCTGTTTTATCGCGAATTCATAATATTGAAAGTCCAAAATGCAAATACTTGTGACCATGAACTGTCATTTTACACCAAAAGATTATAATAATTGTTTGCGGGGTCAAATTAGCATTGATTTGCATTATTGCGAATATATTTTTCCTTGATTTAAAAAAATGAAATGAATTTGTTGTAAAAAAAAACTTTTTATAAAAAAATAAAACCGACTCCCAAAAACACTGAAAAGCAACAAAAAAACTATTCTTAGGTGCATCGGCCTAGAAGTCGGTGTCTAATGGATGATTATATGTTTATATCGCCACCGACTTCTAGGCCGATGCACCTAAGAATATTATTTTGTTGCTTTTCAGTGTTTTTGGGAGTCGGTTTTATTTTTTTGTAAAAAGTTTTTTATTTTTGGCTTTTCAGTGACAAGTATAGTTGTCACTATCCGCATTAGTGGAAAGTTCTTATCAATACGAATAATATAAGCCCAAACACAAGGTAGTTTACATATTTAGTTGACGAGATCCCTCGACCTTCTCTGGTCTCCATCATCAGGTCAGCTCCAAACCTTCACTGTTACAAAGGTCTCGTCAATACAAAGAATATAAGCCCAAACACGAGGTAGTTAAGATGTGCCGTTTAGCAGTTCCCTCGATCCTCTGTCGTCTCCTTCATCAGATCTGCCCTAAACCTCCATAGTATTGTAGTCTCATCAGATATACACATAAATATAAAGTTTTTACCCTATGCTCGCCTACAATTTTCAAGAGATGCCCTCGATTTCTCAGGGTTTCCATCATCAGATTCTGATCTGATGACGATGGGACCAAATGACAAGCATACCCTTTCAAATAAAAAAAGAATTTTTGAAATCGGTCCAGGCGTCTTTGAGAAATCGAGTAACAAACATTAAAAAAAAATACAGCCGAATTGAGAACCTCCTCCTTTTTTTGAAGTCGGTTGAAAAAACACAAAATAAAGGCAGCTGCTACAAAATTTATTAAGTTTTGAGACTCCATGTTCATCCTAATATGTTCATCGTAATATTATGAGCGCTGAAGTTTTGCAAGAAAAAGTCTTTTTTTCAGACTTCAAAAATCATCAAATGATACGTCCCGCTGTGGGTTAGCACCGGTAAAGAAGTGTCAGCCTCTTACTGACTAACCGTCGTGTTCCGTCGTGGGCCTTTTTTTGTGCCAGGGCTGCGGTAACTCTTTCGAACAATCCCGCAACTCCGGCAGGCGCGACCTCTGGACTCGCGAAAACGGCCAGCATAGGGCTTGTCCAGAACGGGCGCAATACGCGCGAATCACGCGCGAGTCGAGGGTCTGGCGTTATGCACGCGATATACGCGCGTATTTTGAATTCGCGCGATGCTTGTGGACGCGATGTATTCGTGCCTAGTATCTCAATAGCGCGCAAATTAATTCGCGCGAAACGTTTCGCGACGAATTCGCTTCTTCTGGACAAAGTCATAAATAATGTTACCTACATATTCACACAAAAATCGTGATTTTACAGCATCATCATGTAAAAAGTTAAAAACAAATCTTAAAAGATTTTGTTTCGGTGACGTTCAATCGACCGTAACTTAACACAACGTGCCTGGCCTCTGTGGTTTAAACCTTTTTGTTACAACTACGATTAGAAACGAGCAATAAAAAATCAATTTTATTAATGGTTCTTCTTGATTACTTTGTTATCTTAACTGTTAGACTCAGCTTAAAGTAATTCTAAATATTAGTACCTAGGTATATCATAGGAATGAGTAAGTAAAAATCTTTCATTATACTTACTTAGTACCTAAGTTTAGTAGAGTTTTTTGAATCATAACTTTCTGCTGCAGCGGTATTTAATGAATGAATGAATTGTAAATAAAATGAATGCTTTTATTTATCCGGGAAATACTAAAGGTACTTATTAACATTTTACTGCCCGTAACTTTTTTAGATAATATCTATTTAAATGTAGTTACTATTAATACTATTATTCTTTATTTCACACTTAATATAAAATACAGACAGTTTATGTACAACGGTGAGCTTAACCCAGAATTGGGAAATATGTTTTATCTGCCCTATAACTGAACTGCATAGCCATAACGCCAATCGCCTTACGAAGGGAAAGGAAAGTGCGTCGAGAGAAAATCATGCAGGCGCCAATTAGGTAAGCAAATGTGACAAATACCTCTTATTAACGGAGTTAACTCACTCATTACGTACATTGTTGCTTTTCATAAAACTCACAATCACTATTAAGTACCTACCCAAATAACTGAAGTTGTATTCAATTATTATGATAAAAGAGATCTTTAACATTTTAATCATGCATGCAAGTTTAATTTTTAAATTTGTCTTTTATTGTATGTACTAAGACATTGTTTATTTGTATTTTTAGAAGATGGAAAGGTAATTGATAGAACTTACTCAATACTCGATTCTTTATTTGCGTTCCATATGTTATACAGGTGGTATTTTTATAAAGCGAAACAATATATTAGAAACAATATGGACCTGGTAGGGCACAGCACTTCACACTTTTAAAATAAAAAATATATTTTAAAACTTATAACCTACCTAAGTTCTAGGTTATAAGTTTTAAAATATTTTTTTTTTAATACTACATCCCAATATCCATTGAGTTCTAGGCTAGAACTAAGTAGACTATATGGTTAGGGAGAAATCCTAAGGTAAAGTAATCGCGTGATCAAATCTCGGATAAAACAAGACGATAATGTCATAAATACTAATGTTTATTTCCTTCTTGACGTATTTAATTAATTTTTATTACTCTTTAAACCTTCGTTTTTCACCTCTTGTGTAACAATAAAAAGGAAAATCTATCAATTAATGTCAAATCAAAAGTAAGTAGTTATTGGATTTGTAGTGAAATAATCAATTTTTGTTTAGATACCTACAGTTCGTAGCATGTCGAGGAAGCCTGAAATAACCAACCTACATTGAGCTAGGGTAGTGATTAACACTCAATCCTTCTCCGCGAGACAGGAAGCCTATGCAACGCAGTGGGATGACAAAAGTCTGATGATGACAATCTATATACCTATAGCAAGTTTTATTTGTGTGAAACATTGAGAACTAATGTTTTTTTTAATAAAAATTACAACAATCACAGACGTTACGTTAACATTATTTAATACGTCCGTGATAGGACTGCACGCCGCGATTATTGAGACATTTACATCTCCCTGTCGCACTTAAAATGACAATTTATTACCTAAGCAATTATTTTTATATCGACGCCAGAATTCTACTGAATGAATATCCGTATTTTTACTTCTTTATGTTTTTTTTTAATTATGATTTTTCTGTCATTTATTTCATAGTAAAGGCGCGAAAGCCTGAGAGGTCCTAGAAAAAAAGTTATTTCGCCAAAATGACATAATTATAGTAGGTACAGACATCTCATGTTGAGACCTTCTTCTCTATATTAGAAATATTTGGTCATAAATGTCTTTCTAAATATTTGGTAAAAAACTATTAGAATGCCGGGAAATCTTAAGGTGTCTACACACCAAAGCCGCTGATGCCGGCGGCACAGCCCGGCGGCCCAACCCGCCGGCCGTATTTTGTACAATCATGCCGCCGGCTTTCATAGAGTATTTGACAATTACTAGAACACCACATGCCGCGGCTGTCGTGCCGCCGGGCTGTGCCGCCGGGTCAGCGGCTTTGGTGTGTAGACCCCTTTACTGTTTTAAAATGACGAACACATATCTGAGTGCGCCAGTAGCTCGTGAGATACTTTTACTCGTATTGATTACAACTAACATTATTATGTATTACAATTACGCAAGATAACTAAGTAACTAGTTCAACTGGTTGTATGTTGTATTCATTGCTGAGACGAATGAAAGTAGCGTCTTCATATTATGGGCCGAACCACGGAGGAAGGAAAGAGCGGAGATGCCGTAAGGAAGGTAGCTCAGGCGCCTCTTGTAAGTGATGCAACGTAAACGTGGTCAGTTACTAGAACTAACGAGATGTTTGGGTTCCTTGTCAAATCAAAACCAATCAGTCAAAGATTGGTCATGATTGATCGGTTCTTTTATTTGGAAAATAATGAACGCTTAACGTTCCTCGTCCCTCGAACACTGGGCATATTCGAGGGACGACAAACGTTTTGGCGCCTTACTTCTTAGTAGATTTAGCGTTATGACACCTCTGCTAATCATTTGGTTCTCCGTGGGCCAAACCCTTCAAGCCGGAACACATCAGTCTACCTTTAAACTGACTTACTTTACATTTCTATTGTATGGTGTTATGTCATTTTGACGTAACAAGGTGGTCGTGGATTAAATACTGTTACACTCAGATCAAAGAAATAGGCTGTTACATAGTAAGTACTTACACAGAGTGTTACAAAAATTACCGAAAAGTTTAAAGGGGGGTTGGTTAGATAGTCTCTTATAAAGTATCCTATTCCAAAATGAGTAACCACTTCAAAAGGACTTCCAAATAAGGAAATCACTGAATTTTCCATTGATATGCCAATACAATTTTCCTAAAATTATAAGTGTGTCAACGCAGACTAATAAGAAATAAATACACTGTATTCGCAAAAGTACAAAATGTACTTACAGAAGTCACTTTGTTAATTTCACGGTACCTATACAGCAAGGTACGGTTTTGTAACACCCTGTGTACTACAAACTTACACACGAGAACATGATTACATGAGTTATTGTTATCAGCGTAAATAATTCGGTGGCTGTTCTAGTATATATGTAATTTTTTTTACTAGTCACACCTTCGCACCCATAATCAATTTTTACGTTGCGATTCGTCGACATATTATTGCTTACCTTACATACTCTCGGTATGATTTTTGGGCTCAGAATAATTTGTTATGATAAAAACACTGTCTTTAAAATGCTACATAAAAAAGCTCTTTAAGCTAAGCAGTCAGTAGGAACTACGCAAAAATATAGTGCTTCAGTATCAGTAACAAACCACATTTGCATGTCTCTAACCGACCACGGGACTACAGAGTCCCGGATTTTTGGAAGGCGAACGTGGGGCCGAAGCCAACACGCTGAAGCCCTTTTAGGACAACTTTAATGAACTGGCGACACAAAACCGACAATTATCCCTGTATACACTATAGAAATGTACCCAAGGACAATCCTCGGTCCTGTGCTAAACTATTGCTAACTGTGGATGAAAACTACTTGGGCTATTGTGATGGGATGCTAATGGACTAGGAATGGGAAAACTACGGGAACTATGGCACCTGCCGATGACAATGTATTAAATACATGTAAAAATGGCAGATGGAGACTCGCCACCTCACTTACTGGGCCCCCGGGAATCAGTCGCTACATCGCAACAGGTACATGAGGGGCTGAAGGGAGAGGATACCTCGGCGGACTTTAAACGCAGATCACGCGCTCCCTGTGGGTCCAGCATCAC
The DNA here is from genome assembly GCF_022581195.2 of Helicoverpa zea. Lineage (NCBI taxonomy): Eukaryota > Metazoa > Arthropoda > Insecta > Lepidoptera > Noctuidae > Helicoverpa > Helicoverpa zea. The sequence continues at coordinate 11,559,892 of NC_061460.1, read as the reverse complement.
CGGCCCACTCGCCACTTACCACGAGGCACCTACCCTCCGAGCGGGCTGCTCTAACCCTGCTCTAGCGACTCCACTCTGACCGGCCGATGAAGGCAAGCCAAGAGGTGGGAGACCTATCCCCCGTCATGCTTCACTCCGGCAGGCCGGAGATGGGGGACAGTATACTCTCCCTGGAGCACTCGGATATATAGCCCCGCGGGGTCGCTACTCCCCGTCATCCGCCTCAGATGCCCTGCGGGGCACATTTGCATTATTATTATCCATATACATGATGCCAGAATATTAAAAAGTAGGTATCATTAATTAAAGTGTATGTGGTGTATGCAAAAAACCTATTTAGTTTTGGTATACTTACCAAATTCAAAAGAGTCACAGTACAATCTTGGATACGATACGAAAATAACCTGTCAAAGAATCTTGATTTGCTGGATATGGTCCTAAACATTTCATCATTCAAATGGTGTGCGTGTATATAAACTGGTTTCGATCTTAGCTGTACACCACTTTTTATCAATAGGTACCTACATACAGACTTTAGTGCAAAAAACAGAAACGAACTGGCCGTTTCCACGAATGCCTAGATCTGTATTTTATTTATTTTTACTGTGCAGACACAGTACACTGTTTGATTGCCTCGTTGGTCTAGTGGTCGCAAGCGCGACTGCTGTGCTCGAGGTCTCGGGTTCGATTCCCGGGTCGGGCCGAAATCGCTTTGTGGGTTGTCTTAGACTTTCACAAAGCAGCCTGTAGTCTGGAAGTTGGTGATCGATTCACCCGTGCATCGGAGAGCACGTAAATGTCGGTCCTGCGCCTGATCTCTCTCCGGTCGTGTCGGATTGCCGTCCCATCGGGTTATTCGAGTGAAGGAATAGGGAGTGCACCTGTGTCTACGCAAATGCTCGTGCACTATAATATGTCCTGCGCAGCTGGCTGATCTCCTTAAATGAGAACAGCCGCCGTGGCCGAAATCGGCCGTGGACGCCATTACCATTAAGCATTTTTACTGTAGTACACAACGGCGGATCCAGGGGGTAGGTCACAAGGTCATGACCCCCCCCTGGGCCAGGTTCAGGGGTGCGATTCACTAAGGCAAAACATCTTTACAACCAAGAAATCATCGTTGTAACATCAGATGAAAACTCGGCGGTATTCATTAGTTAAAATTGCGCGATCGTAGCGCCTCAACGATGTTGACGGCGTGACATAGAACTAACATTTGGTGCCAAATGTATGAAAATCGGTATTCAGCAACACGAAACATCCTCGCCTGCAACGACAACCTCGCCTTCGCCTTCGATTTTATCTGTCAAACCGAAAAGCTTGTAAATTGTGGATGTTTTCTTGGATGAAGGCGATTAAAATGTAAGTAAAACAAGTTATTTAATAAATTGCAATGTGAAAATATGTTTTTATGATGATTTGTTTATCGTACTTTAATCCCTGAAACATTTGCGCCTATTTTTAATGTTTTAGATGCCAGTTCGTCTTTCCTGTATGATTTTTCGTTGGAAGAAACTAAACATCATGATAATTAAATAAATAAGAAGTCAGGCCTCCGTGATACGTATTATGGATTTACTGACACTAACTTCTGATAGAAACTATAATAAGATTGACTGAAGAACAGATTCGACAGTTGAAAGAAGATTTCCTGAGATTTCCCCTTTCCTAACAAAGGCGAATCGTCGAGGAGGAATTAGCAACCGCACCAATATATTACACTTAATCAATATAATATAAATCATCATACAGTACAGTGGATAGATGCCTAAAACTTACCGTCCATCCACCTTTTGCAGGTACTGTCAAATTTTTTGTTAGTGGGATTTAAGTACCAAATAATGCTATGTGACATTACAAGAACAATGTCTCACAAGCATCTGCCTCAAGGACTCAACAATATACATTAGATGCCATCAACCATCCAGATATTATTGATAAGTACAAGGTAGGTAAGAAGCAACTAACTGTAGATTCCCAAAGAAATTAAATTTACCATTTATGAGAACCGAATTGTACCGTAGAAATTGTTACCCAATGTGCATTCGAATATACAATAAGCTACCATCTCGCATTAAAGACCTACCAATGAGTAAATTTAAGAGGTCCCTCAGAAATTGGCTTATTGATAAATGTTTTTATACAGTCAAAGAGTACCTAGAGGAGAAAGAGTTTTAATGTAAAATGATTGTAGGTACTTTTTTAGCTATAAGATTATAGAACTTTAAATATTTGCATGACTAATTATAAGTCGAATATAGTGAGACCATATTTTTTTTATTGTATCGACCATCATATTGTACCTATATTCTGGCAAATAAATAAATTTCATTTCATTTCATTTCATTTCATTTCATTTCAACTGTGACCCGGTGGATAAGCAAGCCGGACTCTAGCAGTGACTTGGACAGTGGATGTCATGCTAGAAGTTATTTAATAAACAATACTATGTAGCATAGAGCAACACAGGCCACCGGCGGACCGGAGGGGAGTAGCCATACACAGGCGTTCCCCTCTGTCAAAGTACAAGTCCAAATGGTCCTATGCGTACAATAAAACTAGTTGCAACTAAACTATTCGCTAGACTAAATCTAGTTGCGTGAGTGAATCGACGTCGTCGTAAAAAATGCCGAATTGTTCTGTTTTTTGCTGCAAAAAGAGATCTGCCACGTCAAATTTACAAAAAGATGGCGTTACCTTTCATATGTAAGTAATTTTTAATTACGTTATTGCTATTTACTTCTTATAAACTTAAAAACTGCAATATTATCAATCGTGTTGTTTCGGATTTGTTTACCAACTAAGGCCGTGCGTCTTCATACAAAACGCGGATCGGTCGAGCGACAGATCCGAGTCTTTTTCCTAGAATTCGCTGTCACCGAGCGAGTGTTGTTGCCGGTTTGTTTGTAGATAGTTATCGATGAAAATGAGAAAGGTCAAGTCAAATCGGAGAAAGTTTTGAGATTAGGTTTTCTGATTTAAATAAAAATTACTGAGTGAGAACGTCAACTACATATAATGTGTTTTTATTTATATATTGCAGGTTTCCTAAAGATCCAAATTTAAGAAATATATGGAAGACATTTTCTCATAACAGACCAACCTGGATTCCCACAAGAAATAGTGTCATTTGCTCAAATCATTTTAAGACCTCTGACTTTCAAGTGTTGGCGAACAATAGGAGGAGATTAGTCGATGGCGCCAAACCAACCGCCAACTGTATTTGTTCCGTAAGTTTTTATTTTATTCATGTGCAAGGTCATAGATAATATAATACTAGCTTAGGTAAACGAATAGTACATTCCACATGATGTACCTCGTTGACGTTAGTCATAGTGGTGAAATGAAGCCTACATTTTTAAACTTAATCTAATTTTCCAGAATCATCGACAATCATTAAATATACCAGATGAGAGGTTATCATCTAATGGGCCCATTAATGACACTCGGACTATTCCTAATTCATTGACATCACCGTGTAGATCGTCAACTCCTCAAAATGTGAGTTGTTTTTAAATCGTTTATTGTAGAATCGCATATTGATAAATTTGTCATTCCTTCTATTTTACTGTTGAGATTAAGTAAATTATGTAAAGATATGATAAGAGATAATTATTTATTCATTTGTTTTCAGACTCAGTCAAAGGAAACATCTAAAAAATCTGCTTCAATTCCCACTACTGCACTTACACCAAGAAAAAGAAAAATGCAGCAACAATTAGATTGTCAGAAAAAAAAAATTAAAAGGCTACAAGCTAAAAATCTTTTCTTAAAGAAAAAAGTTGCTGGGCTAGAAGAAATTCTTCAGAGTTTAGATGAAAAAGCTTTGATAGATAAAGAGGAAAGGATGGTCCTGGAAAAAATAGGCGTTGAAGAAGCAGAGCTTATTAAGCGTCAATTAAAGAAATGTAAAAGTGGAAAGCTCTCACGAGCCAAGTATTCACCAGAACTGAGGTGTTTTGCTCTAACTCTCAACTTTTATTCCCCCAAAGCTTACAAGTATGTTCGTAAAACGTTTGGGACGTGTTTACCTGCTCCGCGTACTTTAACTAAATGGTATAGTAATATTGATGGACGGCCCGGTTTTACCAAAGAAGCCTTGGCGGCCTTAAAATATAAAGCCGATGCCAATCCACATAGTAAAATTTACTGTACTTTAGTTTTCGATGAAATGAAAATAAAGACACAATCACATGACAATCCAAGTGGTGACAGACGATTCGGATATATTGATTATGGTTTCGATTTAATAACTGATAATACAGATGAAGCTACAGATGTCCTAGTTTTTCTATTAGTAGGCATTAATACTCCATGGAAAGTCCCAATCGGATATTTTTTAGTTAAAGGTACAAGTGCTAAGTTAAAAGCTCAACTTGTAACTAAAGCGTTTGAATTAGTACATGAAACCGGAATAGAAATAAAAGCGTTAACGTGTGACGGCGCAAAAGCAAATTTAGCGATGGCTACGGAACTGGGTTGCTGCTTAGTTGCAAATAAATTGCAAACTACTATATTAGATCCCACAACGGGGCAACGAGTTCACTTTTTTTTAGATCCAAGTCACATGTTAAAATTAATTAGAAACACTTTTTGTGACTACAAATGTTTTTACGATGATAATGAAAATAAAATTCAATGGTTATTTGTGGAAGCATTACATAAAATACAGGAAGAAGAATTATTTTACATGGCTAACAAATTAAAAGCAAATCACATTTATTACAAAACAAAAATAATGAATGTTCGCCTTGCAGCACAATTGTTCAGCGGAAGTGTTGCTGATGCGCTTTTGTTTTGTGAAAAAGAATTACATTTATCGGAGTTTAATGGATCAACTGCAACTGCGAAGTTTATTTCACTGATAAACGACGTTTTTGATATATTGGATTCCCGGTCACGTCAAACTGGTTATAAAAGAGCATTAAACCATGAAAACTTTGAGAAAGCTTTTCGAAAAATGGATGAAGCTCAAAAGCTTTTGTTGAGCTTATCAGCCCATGTAAAGAAACGCAACGGGGAGTCGCATAAAATTAAATTAGTAGATTCTCCTCGATACACGGGTTTTTTAGGATTTTTGATCTGCATTGAGAGTACCAAATCTATCTTTCGAGATTTAATACAAAACCAACAAAATGGCCTCAAATATATGCCACTACATAGGATAAGCCAAGATCACCTCGAACTATTTTTTTCCATAGTAAGGAGTCATGGTGGTTATTGCGATAATCCCTCAAGCTCCCAGTTTGAAGCAATTTATAAAAAAATTCTTGTTAATACAGAATTAACACAAACGGGAAACGGAACGAACTGCATTCCATTGGAAAAAATTACGATACTGAATTGCACATCTGCACTAGAAAAAATTAATGCTTCAACAGTACGACAATACAATAGCAATGACGCTACTGACGAACACAATTTTGATAATTTTACTGACGATTTAATTGATGAGATTGAAGCTCTAACTTTTTTATCCCCTTTTGCGGAAAAAGTTGTGGAGTACATAGCGGGATATGTTATTTTCTCAACAAAAAAAAAAATTAAATGCAATACGTGCATTAAAGGTTTGCTTGGGCCGATTGATGAAAAAAGTTTAATTCACCAGAAAAGCAAAGGAAAGTTACTGTATGCCTCAAAAGAAGTTATACTTTTATGCCGGATTTGTGAAAAAGACATAAGAAGACATTTAAGTGACGACAATAAACCTACACGATCTTGTACCACACATGAAGTTGTGACACGTTCCTTAAAACAATTTATTGGCAAAGACTTGTTTCCCTCAATCAGTTACCATTCACACGAAAACGATTTTACAAATCATAACTTGGAATTAGCAAGATTAATAATGCAAAAATATGCTGATACAAGAATTTCTTTCTTAATGAAAAAAACAAACCCCCAAAAATGTATTCGTCATATTTATAGAAAATTAATCCATTTTAAAAACCAGTGATAGTTCCGTATCAGTATCTTATCAGTAGTTTTTAAAAAGGATTAGTTTTATGTTATTAAAAAAAAATGGTAATTTTATTTGTTATATGTGATTTGATTATACATAATAAATAAAGTCAATAATAATATCTGCCTTTGAATTTAAAGCTAATTTCCCTAACCGAGTTTTTGAATTTATCGATAATGCGTATCGACAGTTGTACAGCTATGGGTGTAAGGACTTGTTAGTGTAGTTGCGTCATATTATTATACTATTATGACACGGATTGTTTAAATGTGTGTGTGAAATTGTTAGTGTATTTTTCAATTGTCAGAGTGTGCGTTTCGTAGTGACATAGAATGTTTTTGTGTGAGAATTTGAGAATGTGTGATTTCCCCCCGCAAAAAATGACAGACAGTTTTGTATCGGTAAAAAACGCAATGGCTACTCCCCTCCGTGTTGCTCTATGCTATGTAGACACCTTCTAACAATACAATATGTATTTTACCTGTGTATGTTAAATAGTAATATAAACATTTTTAACATTACACAATAGTGTGCAGGTATCAAAGTAATTTTTATAAAAATACTGAACTTTTCTGTAATCATGAATTAATAAAACAATATTTTAATTCATCATGTCTTTTTATTATTTTGTATTTTATAATGAATATGCATTTATTTTTAAATTCAGATTCCAAAACATTCTCCTTGCATAATAGAATGTATTTTTAACTTGATTACACCGAGTTCTGGCAAATTCTTCATGTTGGCTTGCAGCTGCAATAGAACTGGACTTCCTCTGAACTGCTCCTTTTTGTCCTTCCAGTACTGAAACACAAGCAAAACTTATATGGTGTACCTAATATATAAAATAAATAGAACAACTATTTGCTTGGTGTGGTTTAACTTTCAGTTGTAATTTCAAATGCCTTTATGATTGAATTTGAAGGATAGAGTAAAGTCATTGTATTTGCCTGCTGTCAATACTAATTTAGTACCTAATACATACAAAACATAATGTAGAAGAGTACCTACTATACTTACCATGATTCAATGCAACGGTAAACACACACTATATAGGTTCATAAATGATTACGGATTACTAACCTTACACCACTGCTCCAATATTTTCATACACCCACTACTTCACTGTTTAGGGCTGTTGTTTTCGGATCATGCATGCATGCTCGCATTCGCAGTACGAGCATGGCCCATCATAATCAAACATGGTTTGCTTTCCAAAAAGCTTACTAGCTCTTCCAGCTGACTCAACGAAGGCAGTGCGTTGCGAGATACTAAAAGATAAATATTTTAGTTAATAGACGTAGTTCACAAAGACTGTATTGTATATTAAAATATAAATGTTACGTATTGTGTACTTACTTTCGACAGTTTTGGAACCAAACTAAAACACGACAAGTAGAATGCCGTTGGCTATGGGTACAACTTTTTTTAAAGTCCACTTGACCACTTAAAGCCATTTGGAGCTTTGAAATCTCGATTCTCGTATTTAAATAAATAAACTTCTAATCTAGTTATGAGCAAAATGTTTGTTTTGGTTTTGAAGTTTTGAAATGACACAGACTATATATTATACTACATAACCTTATAACAAATGTCAAAGATTTGAGTCATTATTTTCTATATCGAAAATGATATAATTAATTAATTATTCGTTGCATAACGAATAGAATGTGTCTTAAACATGCATATTATGCATTTACATTGATTTAAAATGTCGAAATAACGCCAAAAAACGTTAGTCGAGATTTTCTCGATTATACTTTAAATGGAATTTTGGCAACACTGTAAACATCTTAGCCGTCATCGTTGTTCGTCAGATCGTCGACGAGTTTTTTTGCTTAGCGAATACGGTTTTAATCAACGTTGTTTTTAAAAGCGATGTCTACGATGCGACATCTGTGAACTCGTCGTTGTTAGCATCGATGATGTGTTTGTTACAGAATCGCATGGCAGGACCTAAGAGGACCTAATAATTGAAATGGTTAAACACGATGTTTTATGTTTTTATTATAAGTATAAGATAATTTTTATTCCGAGTGAATAGGTAGATACCTACATAGTTACAGGTAGAGTAGTTTTGCTGATGAATTCGTGCTCGCAACGCTCGCTCTCTATTCTTTATTTACTCTTTATCCGTACCCAAAAGGAGGAAACGGGACCCTGTTACTAAGAATCCGCTGTCCGGGTTGTCTACATTACATGCTGTATCTCATGCAGGGCCGTCTTAACCTATGGTGCAGGGTGTGCGAATAACCCGGGCGCCTCGATATCAGGGGTGCCGCGGGACGCCCCACCACCAGGAAAGGACAATGCTAATCTTTGTATGGAAGTTGGGCTCAAGTGTTGCCCACAGTAACTGCATAGTGTATTATGTTCCATAGGCTTATATTAGGTCCCAGACCAAAGCATTTCGAAATCTATCCCGGGAGTCCTGAGAAAAACTGGTTTGACTCTTATTCAATATTACATAAAAATAAGCTTACAAACTCTTAACTATTCCACTTTTATTACCTTAATTGAAATGAATTATATTCATTGACAAATACGAGGTATTGTACACGACTACTTTTTGTTAACCGACTTCCAAAAATGGAGGAGGTTCTTAATTCATTTGTATTCTTTTTACGTTTGTACGTGCATAACTCCGTCGTTTACCAATCGATTTCAACAATTATTTTATTGTTTGTAAGGGCTTACTTCCTCAATGGTTCATTTGTCATCCGGCCCAGGGTCTGGTGATGGAACCTCTAAAAAAATCGGGAGCGACTCTCGAAAAATTGTAGACACATATCGAGTAAAACCTTGTCATTCGGGTATATGTGTCAGACACCACAAAACTGTAAAGGTTAAGATCTGACCTGACAATGGAGACGACAGAGAGACGAGGGAACTCCTCAACGGTATCTACTAACTACCTCATGTTCGAGCTTATTTTATTCCTCTTGATAAGATTTTTCTAGAAGATAGCTTATTGCGCAGGCACCTTGTAGATTTAAACCGTAAATTCAAAAATATTGCGGTAATTGCCTTTTTTTTCAGAAAATCATTGTCAGTTCTTATTAGAATCCAACGCTTTTAGAATTTATTTGAAAATCACAGTAAAAAAAACCCATTCCAACATTTTCCAGCACTGGATCCTGACAGCGAGATCCTAAGACTTATTTGGCAGAAAAGTCTTATCAGATTAATCTCTCGGGACCCCTGGGACCGATTTCAAAAATATTTTGATTTCATGTTTAGAGTGAAGTAAAGAATCTATTTCAATCACTCCCACTACTGGGCAAATGGCACAGGCTTTGTGAAGCGATTGTTCATGTGGAATATAAGAACCGGTTTTTCACCCGGACCCCAGGGACCGATTTCAAAAATATTTTAATTTCATGTTAAAAGTGAAGTAAAGAATTTACTTTAACCACTCCCACTACTGGGCAAATGCCAAAGACTTTGTTAAGTGACTATCTAAGGAGAACATTTGAACCGGTTTTTCTCGGGACCCCTGGGACCGATTATAAAAATATTTTAATTTCATGTTAAGAGTGAATTAAGGAACCTATTTCAATCACTCCCACTACTGGGCAAATGCCAAAGACTTTGTTAAGTGACTATCTAAGGAGAACATTTGAACCGGTTTTTCTCGGGACCCCTGGGACCGATTATAAAAATATTTTAATTTCATGTTAAGAGTGAAGTAAGGAACCTATTTCAATCACTCCCACTACTGGGCAAATGACATAGGCGTTGTAAAGCGACAGTTCATGTGGAATATTAGAACCGGTTTTTCTCCGGACCCCAGGGACCGATTTCAAAAATATTTGGATTTCATGTTAAGAGTGTAGTAAAGAACCTATTTTGACCACTCCCACTACTGGGCAAATGCCAAAGACTTTGTTAAGTGAATATCTAAGGAGAACATTTGAACCGGTTTTTCTCGGGACCCCTGGGACCGATTTCAAAAATATTTTAATTTCGTGTTAAGAGTGAAGTAAAGAACCAATTCCAAACACTCCTACTACTGGGCAAATGGCTCAGGCCTTGTCAAGTGACTCTTCATGGAGAATATTTGAACTGGTTTTCCTCGGGACCCCAGGGAGCGATTTCAAAAATATTTGCATTACGTGTTCAGAGTGCACTAAGGAACCCTCTGGAACTACTCCCACTGCTGGGCAAACTATGAGCCCAGACCCTGGCATTGTCCTTTCGAAGAAATTACACCCGTTCGATAAGGAAGTTCCACATTGTATCATGATTCTGACAAAAAAGTCGCCTTCGCTTTGTTGGATTGATCATTTTGATTATTTTTAACTTTTAACATCCTCCAACTAAGTTAAAAAAAATTCTAGCTCGCTACGCTCGCGAGTAAATGACTATGTCTGTACTGTATTTCTGATTGTTTATTATTATTTATTATTTATTTTTTATTATTTATTATTAAACCACCTTAAAACTATCATCACAGGACTTATACGAATTAACTACTACTAATTATTTTTATTGACGCACCGAATCAACGAACACAAATGGCACTCGCTCTAATCACGGTTCCTTTTTATTTGTACGTAATTCCCAGTCTGATTTGTGAGTCTTCAAACAAATACTCGTAATTTAAAAAAGGGAACAAATATAATGACCACCATAAAATGCTTTGATACCCTAAGTTTTGTAACCAGAAATATCTACTGAACACCAGAAAAATAAAGTCTAAAAATGTAATAGTACCAGCTATTTTAGTCACGACTTCACTTTAAATTGTATTCGACCACCAAATTTAGTAAATGATCACCAACTCTTGACGACCAAATTAATGTATTATTTTTGCCTAAATAAGTCACTGTGATTGCCATAAAATGTAGGCTTATTACCAAATAAAGTATTATGATGCCATATTAAGTTATGTGTCCGGCTTGCAATGCATGCGTGAGTGTCAGTATGACGAGTGACAGGGGAAAATGGAAGAAAATGACATATTGCGCCGACCCCAAGTAAAATTGAGAACAGGGCAGGAGAAAGAAGAAGAAGAATGTGTTTCTCAATACACTCCCTCGAAAACACACTCTTATCGCACTGTTTAGAGGCATGCAATAGACAATTTTCCACCCTAGAGCAGGAAAAGGGTCCCCATAATGTTATTACATTTATTGTATCAGGCCGAACTTATTTTTTTGGAGTCAGTTTATTTAAACAGGATAGCAAGATGTAAAAACTTTGATTATCATTTTGATATAATATATCTGGTATAATTTTGATGATCATTTACTACTTTTGGTGATCATTTACTACTTTTGGGATAACAATGATTTATTTGGACTCATTTTGCTTAAATAGGATAGCAGAATTTAAAAACTTTGGTTGTAATCTTACTTTAAAATGGTGGTTTAATTTTGGTGATCGTTTACTATTTTTGGCTTACGCATGATTTATTTTGGAGTAATTTCACTTAAATAGGATAGCAAAGTGTTAAAACTTTGGTGATAGTTTTACATTAAAATGCGAGTTTCATTTTGGTGATCATTTACTATTTTTGTCTGCTATTTGTTACTATATCTGGTGATCATTTAAACATAAGCCTTTAAAAAAGTTCGCGCTTGCTGCGCTCGCGGCTACTTGTTGCTTTACAATGTCCTTAATCAGGTGCTTTTGTGTCGTAGGCTCAAAAATTTCGCGCTCGCTTTGCTCGCGCAATATTATATATACCCTGCCTTGATAACTTCATAAGTCAAATATAGCAAAAAAAATATTAATGGAGTCCTCAAAAACAAAACTGTTTGCGCTTCCGACTGCTTGTTACTTTACAGCGCTTTTTAAAACTTAGAACTTTTTGTGTCCCAAAATTAAAAAATTTGCACGCTAATTTTTACATTTACGTTGTCCTGTCTCGACTTTCATAATTTAAATCTGGCCAACAGTTTGAGCCTACAATGATTTGGAAACATTTTTTTAAGTCCTTTACCTACCAAAAAAGTGACGTGAAGTTCCTTGTAAAGTACTTTGATCAATATGTACTACTCAAAATCTTTCAACAGATACATAGGTGGCGCTTGGGTGATGATTGCACCCAGGCGCTACATGAGCTAGAGACGGCTCTAATCTCATGAAAGGGTTCATCATTCACCAATAGTAAGACAATTGAAGTTTTCACAGAAAATGTTTTACTGTTGCTGTAATAAAAAACGTACGCGCCCTTTTCTGCGTACACAATACTTTTCAAACGTTTAGTCTTCAACCTGAAAAAATTCTCGCGCTTGCTATGATAGCGCTTTCTTGTATTTGTGCTGTATATTTGTTATACAGCAAGAAAGCGTTTTCATCTACTTTTAGTCCTCGAACTGAATAAAAATTTTCGCGCTCGCTTCGCTCGCGCTTTTTCAATTATGCATCTGTGATTATGCCCAAGAAATCGCGTTCGCTCAGGTCGGACCATTTTCTACATAAAAACACTTTTTTAACCTTAGTCCTCGACCTGAACAAAAATTTTCGTTGTTTGGCACGTGTGTGTAGTATAAATACGAGAAATTGCGCTCACTCTGCTCGGGCCATTTTCTACATGAAAACACTTTTTGTATTTATACTTACTACTTTTAATATTAAAAGAAGTATACGCTACAATATAATATTTTTTGTGACTCGACCACGACTGTGTGACCCCCCCCCCTGGCACCGAAGCTGGATGCGCCCTTGGTAGTACACCCGGAAAGTATTAAGTAATACTAGTTGGTTATATATAAATAAATAAGACGTTCAAGGATTTTTAGCGTCAAAATGTAGTGTTTAGATTAGCAATAGGTATAATTATAGCAAATGGCGCACGAGGCGGTCTAGTCGACATGACATGTGGCGCGTGTAGAATCGGCGGTCAATGCTCTGACTGACGGCCATTTGGGCAAATAAATAGTCGTAATTTTTGTTAAAAGTCTAGGTCAACAGCTGGAGATTATGTCATAAAACAAAATTCTTTTATTTTCAGGTTACATTGGCCCACAGACATACACTTTTTTGTAACGGAAATTATCAAATGACCCGCTGTTGATGCAGCATGAGAGAGTCTGCCTACCTACCATGTTCTTTATTAAGCCGTTTATATACCAGAGCCGCGGGATCTAATTCTTTCGAACAATCCCGTAGAGCCGGCAGGCTTATGGCACTGTGCATACATTAACTTGCATTTACAAAACTTGGGCAAATGGTGAACCTAGGTACCAGGCTTTCTCTTTAATTTTTTTCAAGCGTGATACAGATTATTTACTAGAATTTACTAGAGGCCACAGGTGAAAGACTGCTTTTGATACATGATTAGGTAAATTAAGTCATTAAAATTTACTTAGCTATTTATTTTCATTTTTAAATGCTAATGTGACCTAATAGAATTGCGCATATGTAGGTATGCGTTTATTTAAAATAGGTATTAAGATTAAGTAGGTAATCTATCAATCACACATTATAGGTATTACGCAATTTTATTTGCATTTAACAAGTCTCCAAGTTGAAATTTTAGCTCGTGAAAGGAATATTTTGGCGGAAACGCGTACTTGTGACCCACTTGCGAATAACCATGGCCGTTTCGAAGGTTGCCCTTTGAAGACAATCAATCTCTTACAAGTTGTAGGTACATAGTTGTGACTTAGTATATGTAGATATCTCGTAGATTTTGAAAGAAAACGGATTATAGAAAAAAAGGAGAGGTTAATTTTGAAGTAGATACTATATACTAGGCACTATTAACAAAATCGAATTAATTTGTTTAACTAAATCCTTGTGGTCTGGTCCATATTAGCTATAACCGAAAGCGACCAGTTACAGTTTACAGTTACAGTCTTTTTATCGTCCCACTGCTGGGCACAGGCCTCCTCTCACACGGAGAAGCGATCATCATGATGATATTATTTTTTTCACAGAATAGGAACTTAGGCCAGTTTACAGAAACTCAATAACAATAACTGCCCATGGCAATATAGCTAACCTTCTTGCTATAACCATAGAATATTTCCCTATCGTGAACGCCCTCGCCCTTGCTTTTTTATCGTACAATCGATGTTCTCGTGACGTTTGGCGAATGCTAAACGTGACTACAAAACTTGTTGTACAATAAACCGTGGTAAATAAAAACATAGAAACGTTACTCTAGTACTATTCAAAGCAAAGTAAAATTGTATGCTTGCCAGATAAAAATTGATTATTTTCACACTTGCTTCCGCCTGTAGATTCATCTTCATACCGTGGAAAATACTTCGAGTGGCCTACCGAGATAAAGAAAACTCCACATCGATCTAGTGGTTACTATACACACACACACAGGTCAGATTAAAAAAATATTTAATTATTAAGATAGTCCATTTATCAAGATAGGCCACTTTTTATTCGAAACCACGGAGTAGTTCCCACGGAACTAGGGCAAAGCGACGGCAGAAGCTATTTCCAAGATAAAATAGAGTGACCATAAATTAACCAATAAAATAAAAAGATGACATAATGAATGTCTATGAAGGATATACTAACATTCATTGATACTGGCCCTAAATGATGAATGATGACCATTAAAATGATGACGTGAACATTTGGAAGAGTGCAAACTGCCCATTGTCCGTCCTAATCACTCATTGTATTCTTATGTAGAACAAATCGTATGTATCTTACTTAGATTTATCTTTATGTTCTATCAAACAATATGTCTAGTGGCGAAACGATAAAGATCTTATCTAAAACAATAAAAATAAAAACATAGTATTTTTTCACTTTTTATTTTCTTTATTGATTTTCCTGTAGTATTTTGTGCAGTGATGGATAAAAGATAGAACCTAGCTGATGTACCTACAAAAAATCTTATTTAGAACCAGGGGCGCATTATTGATATGGTTCTCTCAATTACATCAACTCGAAACCAGAAAACATGAGTCAGTTTCTTACGTTCCTGAGGCGGAAGAGCAATTTTCCGAACACGTAAAACCATTGTTGGTCATTGTCAACCAAGGAGTACCGAATCAAGGAGGAAAACCTTTTTTCCTTAAACTATTTGCGGTTAAATGTACTCGTCATTCAATCGTTTAAGAAAAAAAGTAAAACATAGTTTCGTAACTGTGAAATACCAATTCTTGCATAAATTCCCATCTTAGTGTTGTAAATTACTATTCTCTATTGTTTATGTCTAGCATCAAACAAAATGAATGGCGACTGCAATGTTCTTCATTCAAAACTCACGAAAGCGCGAGTTTTGAAAATAGCATGATGAAACGTGACAAAGTTTGTGATGCGTTCCGTTTCTAAGACCGAAAGGGTAGGGCAATTTTCATCCTCAACTCTCTGTTATAAATGTCTTATATTTATTACCCAGCTACTATAGTTCGGCCATTCAGAGAATGCGTTCCTGACACGTCGCGATTGAACTGACGACGTAACTTTGCAATGGCGTTGCAGTTACGATAAAAATATTTTTGCTGGTTGTTTACCGTTTTAACAATTGAGGAGCATTAAAACAACATTATTATATCAATAATCAATGAATGTTATTACGTCGTCAGTTCAATCGCGACGTGTCAGGAACGCATTCTCTGAATGGCCGAACTATAAGAAGGGTTACTTTGAAAAACTCTTGCGTACTTAGTAGATACACATAGTTTCGTTTAGTTACAAGAACAGTAAAGAAATTAATCCACATATCAAAATCACGTGCACAACAACACGACAATGTTACAACGATCAACACTTTATGGAAGTGTCCCAACATTGTTATCTCTGATGTTATTGTGCTCAGTTGTTACTGTCTTTCAGCTATCGTTGATAAGATAGACACAGCTCGAAGTTTACTCGGTACTTCCATTTCAAGTGTTTTGTATTGATACTAAGTTACTAACTCTTCTAGTGGACTAGCTTATCTAGTTTTACTAGCAACTTGTGATCACGTCGTAATAGTTTTTCTGTTAAGCAACAATGCATATTTTTTATCCTAAAGTTGTCATTTCCGGGAAATATACGAACCGATTTTCACGGTAGATAATGAAAATAGCTACTTAGTTTTGCACATAGGTATAATAATTTATTTATAGGTATAGGTATTTGGGTTGCCCAGGTAACTGGGTTGAGGAAGTCAGATAGTCAGATAGGCAGTCGTTCCTTTTCAAACACTAGTACCTACTCAGCTACATCAGGTTGGATTGGAAGCCGACTCCAATATTGTCGGGAAAAGGCTAGACAGATGATGATGATGATGATGTATTGCAAAATGGTAATAATTTGAATACATTGCCAATACTTTAAAGACGCTACGTTTCTTTAGTAACCTTTTACAAACAATACTAAACACCGCTTAAAATTAAGTGACTTTTAAACATTCAAGCATTAGCTGAAACCTTGTTCGAGTTATTATGTTTGTTTTCAGCAAGGTTTTACATATTTCCTTCCCGTTTTTTTCATAGAGAAAAGAAATACTTATCTATGGCGTTATAATCCTGCTCGTTGCTCTTTGCTAGACAAAAACAATTTAAGAAAATATTTATTTCAAGACACGTGTTTCATTTAAATAAAACCTAAAGACAAAAGTCTTCAATCAGTGCGTCCTACCTGTCATGACTTACGGAGCCGAAACGTGGACACTGTCGGTACGGCTGGTTCACAAGTTTAAAGTCGCTCAGCGGGCTATGGAAAGGGCTATGCTCGGCATTTCTCTGAGGGATCGCATCAGAAATGAGGTAATCCGTCAGAGAACCAAGGTCATCGACATAGCCCACCGAATCAGCAAGCTGAAGTGGCAGTGGGCTGGCCATATTAGCCGAAGAACCGATAACCGTTGGGGTAAACGAGTTCTAGAGTGGAGACCACGCCTCGGCAAACATAGTGTAGGACGTCCTCAGGCACGGTGGAGTGATGACTTGCGCAAGACGGCTGGCAGGAGCTGGATGCGAGAAGCTGAAAATCGATCTCAGTGGCGTGCACTTGGAGAGGCCTATGTCCAGCAGTGGACTGCGATAGGCTGATGATGATGATGATGATGTTTCATTTAAATAACCTTTTTAAAGAAACCCTGAAACTTAAACTTATGAAATACCACATGCAACCTCACCTCGTCTGTTTTGTTTCGTTAGTATTATTAATTCATTTCTTTCTTTCTTATAGGTAGGTACATATTCGTCGATCATTGATTTGACACGTAAGAAAACTTAGACGATTAACAGCCGTACCTAACGATAAAGTAGGTACCAAGTAAATGATTTCATATTGTCCTTTTAAATTTCCATTTACGCACTAATTCTGTGTAGGTACCTACTCACCTAATGTGAATGGCGAAGTGAATCCCCGACATTCTGGTAATTTTCCTTGTAATTTCATGACGTTCTGGTCAAATTACGAGGAAATACCATTTCTCCCTTTCTTATTATTTCCTTCTTTAAGTACAGGAAATTAAAAATCATTTTATCTGAGAATGTGTTTTACTGATAGATAAAATGGCCTCGTGGGGAGCAAATACATATGAAGTTATCTAAATGACTAAAACTATTTAGACATCAAGTCAAACAAGAAAAAAAACATATGACAAAAACGAAAACAAATGCATATCACTCGAAATAAATGTATAAGAGAAAGAGCAAAAAATACTTAGCTCATGAAATTAACTACAAATCTACTTACTATTACAGGTAATCAAGAAATAAATAATATGCTGTAAGTAATTATTATTAATCATTACAATAATAAAGAACAAATAAGTTTCCTTATTCAGGTTTTAACGAGTGCGACTGTAAAAAGGTGAGAAAAAACATCGCAAATCTGTATTTTAAATCTGTATCTTTAATAATACTACCTAATGACTTTATGGTAATGACCTTATATGTATTTTAATATTAAGCGACCTACCTAAAGTTATTTTGGATCTGCCTAAACTCATTTTTGCCAGATGTTTTTAATGAACTTATGTAAAAATAAAAAACGCATGCCAAGAAGGCAACGTGCGATTTTAATGATGTTACAAAAAAACATTCATATATAATGCAAAAAAAAAAACTTATAGTAGTGTACTTTACTCTTGTAATCTGCATTTTCCTTCAACTCTATGTAGTAATAGAACCAAAGTTCCTAAACTGACATGGCTGAAAGAAAATGAGTCCCAAATAAATTATAAAGGGAAATAAAATTAAGAAAAGTTTGATGCCATTAAAAAATGTGTCATTTTGTGTTGTCCTTTTATTCCTCCATACGTGTCCATACATGTTCATTCTATCATTGACTTTCTCATGTCTTCTTTCAGGATTTTTTTCATTTTCCTTGATCTATCAAAATCTTGACAAACGCTAGTTAAGTACCTACATATATACATAGTTTATGAAACTAGGTACCCGGTCTCGATATACCCGGTCAAAAGCGCAGAGGCAGGTCAAAACTGCAGTGGTTGAGTGTCGTAAAGAAAGACATGAAAATCTACGAACTCGAAGAGGAAGATGTCCAGGATAGAGCTAAGTGGAAGAAGAAGATACGGAAAGCAGACCCCGACTTCCGACACAAGATAGGATAAACGTTAAGAAGAAGAAGACTAGGTACCAACAAACAAACTCAATATTATGAAACTCGCAACTGTTTGCGAACGCTCTTAATTCGACGCCTGATAAAAGATTTACGATAAAAATGATAAACCTATCTGTACCAAGGTCGGCCATCTATTTCTGTGATGCAATTTATTCAACGACTTTTGTAATTTATAGCTTTAATTAGCGTGGATAAACTGAACTTAATATTTGCTATTGATACTACGCACCTAGGTATGATGGTACGAAACAGATTGATAGAAATTGCGATCTAAGCATTTATGTTCGAGGTCCATCTGCACTATCTATACTAATATTTCGTTGTTTGTTTGTATCCCAAAAGCTCCGAAACTACTGAAATGATTTGATTTTTTTTTTCACTGTTGAAAAATTAGACTCTTTCCGAGTGACATAGGCTATATTACCTATATTACAGTATGGCCGTAGTTCTCACGGCAAGTACTAAATAAAAAAATCTACGGCCTAAGTCAAAATATGCAGCTATGATGTTTGTAAATTACGTAGTATGTTTAGGTAATAGGGTACTCGTCATCGGAAATTAAATTGCTCATAAATCCGTCGCATACAACGCAGTGCAATTTGTGAGATTATTTTTCCGACCCAAATATCGACCAATAGAATTGCACCATTCGACGTCACGTGGTACAACCTACATGGTATTATACTGAAAATTTTTTGAATATTTTCTCTGGTCGTTGCTACGTCAAACTGACAGGTTGTGGCCGACATTTGGGACGGAAAAATAATCTCCCGAATACCACACGAGCTTCATAATTATCTGGCATTTCCCTCAAGGTTCCCTGCAAACAAATAAAGTCGTCAAGTTTTTCAGGAAAAATCACTCGCGCTTCGCGCTCGTTATTTTTTAACCTGAAAAACTTGACTCCTTCATTTGTTTGCAACGAACCTATCGGAAAATACCCGATAATTTTGAAGCTCTTGTGGTATTATAAGTGATAATTTAAAAAATGACATTGTGTCGCCTTTTACATTATAATATAAAAATGTAGGTAATTACATAATGACTATAATATAATAATATTGTGGGCGACAACAGCAATTTGCGGCCAGTATTTGCTCAAAGTGATGTGTGATTTTATTTAAAGGCCGAAAGTTAGAATCCGTCACAATCCAGGGTCATCAAAAACTATGCATATTCATACGTTTACATAGTTCATACAAAATTAGTTGTCGACACGAAGCTAGAAAAAAGAATATCGCTGACGAACTAACGCACCTAGACTGTGTAAATGTCGTCACCGAATTATATTTAAATATTTTTGTTTCCGCATATTCTTACTACTTACAAACGCATTGACATTGACTTTTATTTCTAAAACAGAAAATCTGAAATAGAAAAGTGTGAATTTCATTCCGATAAAATTTCTGTAACTTTTAACATATCAGAAGGTGCATCGTAATATTCGTAATACACAAATGTAATGTGGCTTAGTTCCAACAATATAAAAATGAATCAACAGGCGAACATTTTTACGACAACTTTAATTTACAAATGCACCATAACTAAGCCGATTAGCGATTCGATTAATCAAATAAAACATAAAATATTTTATATCGGTATTCGGAGTTCGAATAGGTATTCGGCCAGACTTTCATCGAATACATTGTGTTACCTCACTATATAGTCACATCAACGGAGTATCATTAGCTCTCAAGTTTAATTACAGTGCGAAAATCTGCGGCCGCAAATTGCCTCTAATTAGTATTTATTTATAGCTGACCGATGTACGTATAAATTGTACCGTACAATTTAACTGACTTTGCATTGTTATTTCAATATTTGCAACTCAACAGCCGAAAAAATCTGCCAAAATTTGTGTTTTTTTTTTCATTTTATCGGTACACAAGAGTAATTTATTCTTACTCATATTATAAATCACTCTATCTGTCTGTCGTACTTCTACGGCTTTTGTTATAGGCTGATAAAGTACCTTTTTCTCTGAGTGTGGGAGGAAGTATCGGGACGTGGATGCAACCGCATCCTAGCAGCTACTGCTAGTCATAATAAAATTCAATATATCTTCAATTTCTAGTAAATATACATAGTAATGTTAAATAATGTAAATAATACGGTTAATTAAATTCAATAAACCTTAACTGAGTATTCGAATGAATAGTAGGTATTACATTTCTACTTACTACCATCTAGTTTTTAAATATGCAATTTATCTATTGTTTTAATAACATAACTTAGGTAATACCTACTTAATTAATTTTGTGGTAAATCAATTCGTGTATAAATAGAAATTACTTCATCCCATTGTTTTAAGAACAGACGTTTCATGGTAGGTACATAATTACTGAATATTTTTTGCTTCAGCTCACTTCTTAACCGACTTCCTAAAAAGGATGAAGTTCTAATATCGTTGGAATATCTTATTTAATTTTAACAAACTATAATGGCCTTACCTACTACAAAAACTTAAACATCTGTTGAACACGTGTCTAAAAAATTGTGGCTGCAAAACGGACCTTATTTCAACGTCATAATATTAAATTTTTAGACAAGTGTTCAACAGACGTTTAAAAGTTTTTGTAGTAAGTAAGTAAGCATTTTATGAAACCCGCTTAGTGTTTGGAATATAAATTAATCATAATTTATTAGAAAAGTAATGACGTTCGAGCATTGTATTGTTTTAAAATTACAAAACCAATGACAGCTACGCGTTTGGGCAGCTGGCAGCTTAAAATTATGTAAATTGAGCAGTAGGTACATTGATTTAGCATTTTTCTGAAGTAAGCAAATCAACTTCTTGTGCATTTTTTCATAAAGATCTTCCCGAGAAAATTTTGCTTGTTCGTAGGCTATAAGTAGGTACTATTGACATCATAATAGTAGAATTATCAAAAAAAGTTACTTCGCATGCATGAGATCAATTTAAAACTGCTAAATAAATTGGCGCAAACTAAAACCTGTCTGGGGAATTTGAAAAGTTTTTTGGGCACGTTGTAATACGGTAATATATAGACAGGTAAATAATTAGGTACCTACATTAACAGTAATTGTCCAACTGTACATAAAAAAAAAGATCTCATTTGTTTTGGTCGTTCTAAAGTTAAAGTAAGGTAAAGTTCTGTAGGTAACTAATGTTTATGTAATAGGTAAATCATCCAAAAACTAGTTACCTTTACGTTTTTAGGGATTCCCCAGAAAATAACCATTCTAATTTAATTCCATTGTTTTGTTTAATTAGTAAGATTGTAGAACAATAGTGACGTATGTCAGTTTTTTGTGAAGCCTTATCATTTTGCAATTAATTTGTCTTGTTTAAATAAGGTAAATTATTCCTAGCATGGTTTATTATTCGTTGGGTTAATCCTAGGCAGATGTTACATAACTGCACTATATTGATAGGTGATATGAATGTTATGAATATTTTTAGATTTTTCCCGCATTGATTTTGGGTTATTTTGGTTGAACAATACAATTGTAAGTGTAGCTAGATTTCCCCAGGTGAATCATTTTAAGGTTTAGGTAACTGTATTTTTGTTTATGCAATTTTTGCAAAATTCCACTGGTTTTGCTATAAATTCTGCAGGAATTTTGTAAAAATATTATTTTATTGATCTGTATTTTATTTACTTCAATAAACATAATTTTAAGTCATTGACCGTCTTCAAAAAGCCTCTAAAGGGACGGCTGGAGTTTTGGGCACAAATTGCTTTTTTTACGGAAATCTTGCTTTTTTGGCCGGGTAGTTTAGAAAGTCCACAGCTCGAGGGGGTTCTAAATGGATTAAAAAGATAGAACTTTCGTATGTTAACTTAACTAGTGTAATATAACAAATCATCGCATTTGCGTCGGATGCCAAAATCCGATATAGAAAGTATTTTTAATAAAAGCGTTTTAAGCGTGGTAAAAAGCTTCCTTTTAAATTAATTTATTTGAATACATAAAATAATTAAAATTATTAGCTGTCAGGGCGGTCTCATCTGCGCCCTGTTTGAACTCCTTCGCCAACCCGGAAAAAAAGGCTTGATAAACGTGCAAACTAACACTGAAAGATTTTTTCAGATCAGTCCAGTAATTCATTAGATAAGCGTGTAAAGACACTCTTCAGAATATTCTCTCTTTATAATATTATCTATTCGATATAAAAATAGATATAGCTATGTCTAGATGTTATTGCATCCTGAACCTTGATAAGTTTTTTAATAGCACCAGCACGAAGAATACAGGATGCGGAAAAATTAAAAAATGGTCCGGCGTTCAAGAAAAATGTGTGAGAATTTCCGCAACTTTGTAAGTACTTTATATCTAAGTATTTTATGTTGAGTACTTTTATTAAGTTTTATTACGAAATAAAATATTATTTTTTAGTAGGTACATATTATTTTATACCATTAAAATGTCTACTTTTATACGAGTTTAAATAATGTTAGTTCAGAAATCTTTATATTCAAGTGTATCCTGTTCAAGGTAAAGGTTTACTTTACTATTTGTAATTAATTATTAAATTACTAACAACCTAAGAAAAATATACTTAAATATAACAATATCGACTTACCTTATGTAAGGACACCATTCACTTCACAGCTTACAAATCACAACTCGTCCAGACAACTCGATATATCGATAAAATCTCAAATAAATTAATAAATAAAAACTAATATTACTCTATTTCACTGGTACAATTAAACGATCGTATCAATGGTTATCGATTGTTTTATCGATTCGACATTTCGTCGGAATAATCGATTACATGCGCACGAGTCGCGATCGCAGATACGACTGAGCGAGTGACAGTCACTGCCTTGAGGATCACTCGTGAATAGGTGCAAGGTGGCAACGACAACGCTTTTATACTATACCATACTTGATAAGAACATCGTGCCTACAATAGCTCAAAATTTTAATTAGAACGGGTTTTTTGAACACCCTTTGTATCCTGTAGGAGTCTCGTAATTAGATTAAAACTTTTTGAGAGGTATTCACGTAAATTTTATAATGAAATCCTGGGTTATTTTATTTTGTCGTTTGCAAGGAAAATTCATATCCCTCTATTCGTTAGTTAATTTTTGATTAGTTTCTAGGTAGGTAGGTAAACCAGTTTTTATCGAAACCTAGTATAATCCTTTAGAAAGAAAGTTGTCATCAAATAAAAATAACACAGCCATTTATAACCTGAAGACAAAACTGGATCAGAAATGTAAAAAGATTTATTATAAATTAGTGACATGTAAACTTAATTAAGTTATATGTATTTTTAAATAAAGTTGTTCTGGCTTAAAAACCTGCTAGTCAGCTACCTGTTTGGGATTTGGTTTATGCATAATTTAAAATTAGGAACATTAATTTTAGGCGTCGCTCGGTAGAGTATTTTTTATTCTGTTTTATTTTGAACCCAAAAAAGGACCGGTTTCTAATTTAAATATTTTTAAATTACGTTTCTCTTGATACCTTTGCCATTAGGTAGGTACTTACATTGAAAAGTTGACATTTCTCATTTACACGGCAAGGCAACTCATAATTAAAACTTAATTTTTAGATAAGCCTATAGCCACACAAATACCTAAGTAGGTGCCTATATCAAATGAAAGTGTATTTAATTTTTCTGTGGATAGTTATTATCTTTAAGAAAAAATGAATAAGCAAAATCAGCAGTTCGTAAGTTGCATTAACATTAAAAAACTAAAACCAAATTGTAGCCTAGATTACGTACCTAATTAAAAATATAACCGAAGAACTCATGGATGAACCTTTAGGTGAAGAGGTATCACCTACCTACATTACCTATGCGTAATATTTAGCCAAGATGATTTTCTACAATCATAAACTCTACGTACGAGAAACGTAAAACATAAGTCAATGGGCGCTACACGAGAGGCCTTACAGCCTGAAAAATTGTTTGTTTTATACAAACTTCACAACCGTGAAGTGTAACCAAAGACATTAAACATATGACTGTAACTAATCTCTGATATGTAAAAATACGTACCGTAGTGTGTATTTTGTTATTTCAGTCGACATATTCAAACCTGGTTTGGCATACAATTATTTCTACAAAATGATTTCACGGAGAATACGAGGTGTTGTGACCAATGAATTTGTTGCCGCTACTTTTTTATGCAAAAAGAAGCAAAACATTCGAACAACCAAGTGATTAAGTATTTGCATTTGCAGTGATTCTGTGAACTAAAACATTTGTATTTGATAACAAAGATACTGAAATGTAGCTACCTATCTAAAAGACAAAACTGAAATATTTTGTGAGTACACCTACGTAACATGGTGCGTAATAAGATACGGTAGGTTTCGCCTATCAGGTTTTTTGAAAGCCACCCTGAAAAAGAGCCCACGACGTTTCATGAAGTCAGCTTTAACTTTTTAGTGTTTTTGGAAGTCGGTTTAATTTTTTTGTAAAAAAGTTTTTTATTTACAGCTTTTCAGTGATACGAATAGTTGTCACTATCCATATAAGTGGAAAGTTCTCATCAATACAAAGAATAAAAGCCCAAATACGAGGTATTTTACATATTCAGTTGTCGAGTTCCCTCGACCTTCTCTGGTCTCCATCATCAGGTCAGCTCCAAACCTTCACTGTTGCAAAGGTCTCGTCAATACAAATAATATAAGCACGAACACGAGGTAGTTTACATATTCAGTTGTCGAGTTCCCTCGACCCTCTCTGGTCTCCATCATCAGGCCAGCTCCAAACCTTCACTGTTAAATAGAGCTTTCAGGCATACACCTGTGTGTCAAATTTTTTACCCTATGTATGCCTACAACTTTCGAAGGTTGCCCTCGATTTCTCAGGGTTTCCACCATCAGATCCTGACCTGATGACTATGAGACCAACTGGCAGCTATTCCGCGTCGAACAAAAAAAGAATCATGTAAATCGGTCTATAAACCTCGGAGTAATCGATATACATACATAGTAAAAAAAAAATATATACCGGCCGAATTGAGAACCTCCTCCTTTTTGGGAAGTCGGTTAAAAATAGATACAAAATTAGTGTTTACTGTACTGTTAACAAACTAACCACAAATTAGTTAAAGGAAAACCTAGTTGGTACCTATCGTTATCCTACCATTTTCAAGTTCATTTTGTACGAAAATATACTGTGAAACAGGATAAGTTACAGAAGGTATTATTAGAAAAACCATGTAAACTGCGTAAATAGATAGTCAAAAATATAACTATGACGTAAATACAGGATTCCTATAGGCTTCACCAGAATTAATTAATCAATTTAATTATTATTTATTTGTCCGTAGCTTTAGCCTTGTGGTTAGAAGCTAGTAAAGCTGACCACTAGTCTTACCTAGGGTTGCCTGGGTAACTGGGTAGAGGAGGTCAGATAGGCAGTCGCTCCTTATAAAACACTGGTACTCGGCTGCATCCGATTAGACTGGAAGCCGACCCCAACATAGTTGGAAAAAAAGGCTCGGCAGATGAGGATTTGTTTACCACTAGGTACTAAGTTGGGGGGCTTGTTCTATGCGTCAGAAAACCGATGTAAACAACATCTGACGTAGAGCACCGCAGAAAACAGCCCGAGAAATGACCTAAGTAAATACCTACGTATGTACGTGCATTGTGAATTCGTCACACATTGACACACCCTTTTTCTATCGAACTTTGAACATGAGTAAGCAAACCTCGTATGCAACTGTTGTTTTGGAAGAGGTGGTTTTTTTCTGGAAATCCTGCAATTCAGCGTGAGCTTTGAGACTACTTATGGTGCCTGAAAGTTAAGGTCCCTTAACACATTCTTAGGGGCAATGGCAGCATTATGAGACATGGTAGTTACGCTTGTGCGGTTTTAAAAAGTTGTGGTGGCCTATTGGGTAAACAAAGAACCAAACTCCCAAGTGTGAGTGTGTGGGTTTCGATTCCAGGTCAGGCAAGTAGGTACCTACCAATGCAACTTTAAAAGGCTAAAATTCCTATTTTCTTTCTTCATTGACATCATGGAAGAAAACCCTTATTTATTTACGTCACTATGAAGTGTAAGTTTTACGTAAATCCCACGGGTAAGTGTCAACATACTCAATTCAACAATACATACCTTGATACGATTTAATTGATATTGTTGATATGAAATTATCAAAATCAATCGTTGGTTAATTGATAAGGTAAAAACTAGTGTTTACTGCAACTGGCAACACCTTACCTTACAATGCAGACTAAACAGTCGGCCGACACTTGACCGAAGGTTGGTAAACTTTTGAAAGAAAATCTTGATTCCAATCAAAGTTTTCAGTCGGTCTAACACCGGCTAAATACCTGATTTTTATAATGTGCGTACTACCATTCATCTTCTTACTGATTTATGAGCCCAAACAAACTATCGGCCGACTTAAACTTTGCAATGTGCGGGAGTTCTTAAGAGGACGAATTGGAATTTTTGGCGCCAAGGATCTCAATTTTTCTCAGTAAATACAAAACGGATCAAAATACAACTTGGTTACCTGAAAGTTCATGATATAAACCTTATTTTGTTAGACGTAGAAACATGATTAGGTTACTTTTATAACAGAGAAAAATATATCAAACATACCTCTTTTTAAAAAGAGATTCACATATTATGGGCAAACGGGACCGATTTAAGCCTCTTAACTTTTTTAGTAGTTGAGTATATACATACTCTTTAAAATTGTAGAAGGAATTTTTATCAAATTATCATTTCTAAATAATAAAATTACAAAACCATTTTGTCGCTTACGACTTTTAGTTATAAGCTAGCGCGCGTATTGTTATCCTCGCCCCGCTCAGACGCTCCGACCCCTTTTGGCGCCTTAGATGCGCGTGCCGGTTATGGAATTATTGTTGACCAATTCGTCGCCTTAACCTGAGAGGTTAGAAATCTAAAGTCAGACCACATTTTCCTCGTTTTTCATTTGTAACGGTGGAAAATCTAAGTGTTTTTGTAATTTGTTATTGTATATTATAGAAATCTAATGCCATTGGCTAGCTATTATACAACCATCATAGGTAACACATTGTATTAAGTAATAGCCCGGTCAAAATAGACATAAAAGTAGTGGTCAAATAACAAAAATTCCCACAGAGCTGATTTTTGGTGGAGAGCTAGATTTGATCATTATAAATAAAATACTAAAAGTCCCCATCGATCCCATGTGTGCGTCAAAAGTTATTCGAGGTCAAATGTCAAAATTTTTGGTTTTTTGTGTTTTTTTTCGAAAACGGTAAGTTTTATCAAAAAAATACATCAGACCAAAATTGTAGATTATAAAATTTTCTACAAAAATTGCATTAACAGTTTTCTCCTAAATGTTACCATTCCTGAGATATCGCGCTTCAAAGTATATGCCATACATGACATGCACACATTTCCACGCCACCTGTGAGGTAGTGTACTCGGCGCGTTTTTTTTACCGTGGTTTCCCCTGTAGGCCTACTCCACTAACTGTCATGACAATTTTAGGATAGTTTAAGGGAATAATTGCCGTCACGTTCTAATATGATGTCATTATTGATATTAACTATTGGGTTAACTATTATTGTGATTGTTTTATATTTATCAGATTCATAAAAAAACTCGTGGTGGCCTAGTGGGTAAAGAACCAACCTCTCAAGTATGAGTGGGTTCGATTCCACGTCAGACAAGTACCAATGCGACTTTTCTAAGTTTGTATGTACTTTCTAAGCATATCTTGGACACCAATGACTGTGTTTCTGATGGCACGTTAAACTATAGGTTCTGGCTGTCATTGAACATCCATAACAATCGTTATGGGTAGTCAGAAGCCAGTAGGTATTTGGTTGCCCGGGTAACTGGGTTGAGGAGGTCAGATAGGCAGTCGCTCCTTGTCATAATGTGGTTTATTCATTGGTCTCTTCATTAAAATCGCAGGAATCTTCCTCTATTAACTGGACATTTGAGCAAGACTGACCTCGGCAATTGGTACAAGCTGGAGAACATAGCAACCCGACTTTTTTACAGCCACATTTGACACTACAATCTTTTTTGCAATTGCAAAAAATAGTGTTCAGGAGTTTTTCTGGAGCAGGTGGGAGTAAAGTTTTAATAGGTTCCAGGGTATTATGTATCAATTTCCAACCCCAGTCTTCTGGATTTAGTTGATTGCCTAGCCATGTTTGCACCTGATAGTATACTCGATTTAAGTGTTGAATAGCAGATTCCGATGTTGGAGGAAGACATGATAGTTGTACTTGTTTGTTTTTTCGCGTATGTTTTACAAAAGTTAAGTACCGGTATTTATTAATGCAAGTAATTTTTTTGGGAGCTCCATAAACCGCAAGAAGAAAGCGAATTCCTTTCGCAATTATTGTTTCAGGCTTGGAATCATTTTCTGTAAATACTTTGGCGCAGTCAGTCAAATCTTCTTTTTCGAATAATTTGAATACTGACGTTTTGCCCCTTCGGTACATTGCCGACGATGTGTCGCAGCCGGTTATCGCATGTAAAAATAAAATATAGTTTTGGCATTTGGGATAAGCAGTTAAACTTTTTGAAGAATAGATTTCTGATTGCTTTTGAGCCCTTCCAGGTTTCAGAAAATAAATAATTTTATCTATTGGAGTCCTTGCAGTAAGTAATACTAATAAATCAACATCTTCACCGACTACAATTATTGTGTTTGTTGCATTTAATTTTTCTATTGCTGTTTCGATTATGAGCACATCTGCGTCATTTTGAGCTTGTTTCACAGCAAAATTCGCAGCTCTTAATTTGTCACTTAACATGGAAATGAAACGAGATTTATTATTACTGTTAGCGAAAAATTGATGTTGATTACCAGGAACTGTCATAAATTCATCGAAGATAATCTCAGAACTCGATGATATTTTTGCAGTTCGACGACGTTGTTCTGAAGCTTTAATATTCTTTGTAGAGTCACTGTAGCCGTCAAATACTACCGTCACTGTATGCCCATAATGTCTGCGTAGATACTGAACATATTTATCAAAGATCACGCTAAAGGTTTCATCTCGATCCCACACAACGTGGTGTAGTAGGTATCCTCCATCAATAATGTAAGTAGCGTTTGTAAAATTAACCTCAGTATTGACTGGTTGAAAACAATCGTAAATTGCTGACTTTGTTGTTTTACGCATTCCAGCTGCATCGAATAGTGATAAGGGATAAGGAGCTAATTCATACTCAAAAAAATTTTCAATCTCATCCTCAAAATCTTTAGTGATACTCATGCGTTGAAATAATAATACAGGGTCTATAGGTACTTCTTCTTCGTGAATTTTCACGGTGCTACTCACGGCTAAAAGAGGGAGTACTTTTTGAGAGCGTTTTAATTTTATATTATTAAATGTTTTCCCTGTCATTTTAGACATTGAAGCAATCCCAACTTCACGAGCTTTGTGGCAATTAATCTTATCGTCACCAACAACTCCAGACGCAATAGATACGATTTTATTTAATTTAGGAAAAGGTTCATGTGATAAAAACCAGTCAAACAGTATTTTAATATCTTTAGCATCTTTTTTACGTCGCGAATCACTTGCATCTACATGCTGATCTGTTGTATCCATATGAACATTAGCAAGAACTTCCAAACCCTCACATACAGTATTCATTGCATGCATTCCGTAAACCCATTTACTTATCACACTTTCTTTCGTACTACGTCCTCGAGAAATGCCCCCATCGGTTTTCATGGATTTCATCAGCGACTGTTCAATAACCATATCTGTTGGAGTTCCACAATAAAGTTTATCAGAACGTCGAACAGTAAAATATCCCTCTGTAAACTTTTGATAAACACCGGGATCCATTACCTCTTTCAATTGAAGCATGTCTTGTAAGTACAAGTGCGCAGATTTGGCATAAGGTAAATGCCCAGATGCATGGAAATAAGGCAGCATTTCTTTAACGCAGTTCAAATGTGCTTGCCAATCTCCCATACGTTCTGCTCTTATAAAGTCCTTTGCAATGGACACCATCCGAAAGTATTGTACCCATAATTGTGCAGTTGGCCCTCGTTTCTGATATTCAATTAATTTGTCATTAAACTGATCAAGTAATTTTCTACATATTTCCTCATCTTCTTCAATGTCATAGTATGAAAGAGTATTATTTAGGATACTTTCAATGGTAATAATAAGATTTGCATCCATGACATCTTCAATAGCGAGATCTTTTAATATTTTTAATGCTAAAGTAAGTTGAAGTATTGTATGCGCTCGAACTGCTCTCGCATAAGCATGGCCACTAAGCATTTTCTCTAAAGACTTAGTTGCATAAACTTCAGCGAGTACTTCCTTTAGACCGCTTCCTTGCATGATATAACCGATTGCTCCAAAAAATGATATAAGCAAATGAAATCCTCCTAGTCTTACTATAATTTTGGATACTTCAGATTCTTCAGGTGCAGCAGATACAATCTCGCGAGCTTTCGCATACAGAGGTTGATCAAAAGTAATTATACATACTTCGTGGTTATAGCGTTTAGCATTCTCTACAGCACAAAGTAAAGTCGTGTATATTGTGTCGTAATTATTTGCTGGTTGATGAATAAATGGCAAAAATGAAATTTTTGACTTAGAAAAATCTATAATCTTATTTGTCGCGCATTCAATGTAACCATTCCAACCAGGTAGATCGATTTTTTTGTATTTGCCATAGAACCATGTCACATCAACTTTTTTTAAAAAGGTTACTTTAGATTCACTTTCGTAATCAAAATTTTGAACATTTATTTTGCTGTACCCAACCGCGCCAGTGTTTTGATAGGCTTGTATAGGTACATGAGCCTTTGCTGCAAAGTCTTTTGCTGAAAGAACTTCGGTTACTCGCGGCAGCGGGTTCTCCTGTAATACTGAATCTTTGGGAGTCACAATTTGGATAATTCCCATTATATGAAGCGTATCATTGCCGTCCAAGGTATTTACATTAATATCAGCATTATCTGCAACGTATTGAATGAATGTGCCTGTTTCTGGTGGTAAAATATGAAGTGGACGACTGAAAACTGCTGCTGATTCATAGTTCATTGTTTCGCTGTAAGATGCACATAAACCAAAAGACGAGAAAATTTGTATGAGACGTTTCGAACCAAATCGCCGATGAAAAAAAACTGAAAGACCAAGCTGTAGTTTAGATTTAAAGGTTCTAGGTCGAACAGCAGTCATGATGCAGTGGCTAATATTCGTACAAACTAACTTTAGATGATCTAAATTATGGCGCTTGTTTTTTAAAATGACTTTTTCCAAAAAATATGACAATGATTCGGGAATATCGTTATTTATATTCTCGAACATTCTACCTGGTGGGGGGTACATAGTATTATCGAAAACGCAAGATTGAATATCTTCAAGAATGATTGCTGCCGCAGCTTCCAAAGTTTTAAACCGCTTGTCTTTTTCATTCAAGTGTTTTTTATTAGACCAGACTTGACTTAAAGTATCTTGGTAATTGTCAATAAAACAAATAAATGTTAATGTTCCTGGCTTCTCTGTAATAATAATTCTACTACCATACTTCAATTTCAGTCGCATTTTTATAACTCTGTCATCTAAAGCTATATCTTGACAAACATTCTTTAATTCATCCAACGAAAACTGGCAATCATCACTCGTTTCTATGAATTGAAAAATTTTCTCCATCGCAGAGTTTATACTTTCATCTTGTGGACGGCCAATTTTACCACCAGTAGTAGGTTTTAAGAAAAATTTATAACAACTGTCATGGTATTTTGCTTCAGCAGCGATTAAATCGTACTCGAAATTAATACGTGCAAAAACAGCCTTTGAAACATCATCAGAACGATCTTTGACTAATTTCAACAGGGATTCTTTGAAATTGAATGTAGTTACGTTATAAATTTTTTTTCGAAGATGCTGTGCTTTCTTCTTCTCAGTTTCTTCATTGGCTTCATTACCACAAAATAAACAGTAATTTTTAAAACAAAAAGATTCACTTACTCGCGTTCTAGTACGAGGTGGACTTATTTTTGAAATACTAGCCTTTTCCTCTTCACGTTGTCTTTTTACTACAGCGATTGAAGTTTTCCGGGTATATGATTTTCTGCAATCCACGTGTATTATGACGGATTTTTCATTTCTTAAAAACTCAGTAAACTCATCACCTCTCGCGACACTAGCCTCGATTAAATTTGGCATTCCACGATGAACCACAACAGTTTTATTTTCAGTTAAAAGTTTATTGCAAATAAAACAAAACTGAGACATTTTTCAAGTTATCAAATAACACTATTACTATTATTACTGTCTTTTTAGGAAACAGAAGGACATAACAAAGTATTTTTCAAATATGAAAATTATTCCCGCTTAAACAATCACATGTCACAATGACGTTTGGAAAACAATCATCCAAGCAGAGGCGTCTATGGTCGCTCGTTTCTGTAGCCCTATATGTAATAACTGGCAGCTAACAATTTATACTTAGCTTAAGTGCCTTTATGTCGTGTCGTTTGCCAACTTCCCGCGATTATTAAAAAAAACATATGCCATTATCATCTTTTTGAATTTAGAATTCGAAAACAAAATAATCTTTTAAATCGATATGTTGTATAAAATATGTTTTTTATTTTTTTTAATGTAATTTTATTGTATCGCCCACTTAAAGGTGTAAAGTCGGTTGTAAAAATGGAAATGTCGAAGGAAAATTTGCGTACGATAATTTTCTACAACTTTAAAAGGGGATTGTCGCGACTTCAGCGCTTTGAAAAGTTAAGTTTCTGTGTCTGTGATGCAGAAACTTGCCTTAGGACTGCAGTACGTCGATATTTAGGATTTCAACGTGGGTACTCTAGCCTCAGTGACAAGGCACGTGAAGGTAGTTCAAAACCCGCCATGACCCAAGATAATATCGAGGCTAAGCGGCAGTTAATTCTCGCAGACCAACATGACATACCGTGACATAGACCCGTGGGCATAACGATTATTTTACATTGCCCAAAATTAAGCAAAGTCTTCGTGGTCAACGTTGCAGCACACCTGAAAAAGCTGTTGACTCACACAAATCGGCCATTGTGACTACCCCCACTTCAGAATGGAATAAATGTTTCAAGAACTGGTTTAAAGGCATGCAAAAGTGCATTAAATATCGCGGAGAATTCTTTGATAAACAATAAATGTTATTAACCTATTAAATGTCTACATTTATTTCAAACGACACAACTTAAAAGGCAGCCCTCGTATATACGTGGCTCATATGTACATATCATGTGTAGTGTGACTCTTTGAAGCGCGATATCTCAGGAATGGTAACATTTAGGAGAAAACTGTTAATGCAATTTTTGTAGAAAATTTTATAATCTACAATTTTGGTCTGATGTATTTTTTTGATAAAACTTACCGTTTTCGAAAAAAACACAAAAAACCAAAAATTTTGACATTTGACCTCGAATAACTTTTGACGCACACATGGGATCGATGGGGACTTTTAGTATTTTATTTATAATGATCTAATCTAGCTCTCCACCAAAAATCAGCTCTGTGGGAATTTTTGTTATTTCAAATGTCTATTTTGACCGGGCTAGTAAGTAGGTATCTATTGTTATAAACAATAGATTAGTTTTTTGCTGTTCTTTTGATGAATATAAGTTTCAATGTTACCACTATCTTACAACAGACCTTCCTGTATTTTTTTAAACTAAATTTTGTGTTTATACATCATCCTTTTTCAAAACCTTGACCACTTTTCTTTAACAAAATTCCACGCGGTACATTTTCGATGATAATTAAAACATCAATTAATTACTGATGTCTGTTACGTCACATATCATCTGTTAATTATTAAAAAGCTAATTGGATGCAACAATTTTTATAGCCTACGCATATTGATTAAGACTTCTTGGAAACCTAGGATTTTAAAACGCCTACGCCTAGGCTGAGGAAGGATATTGTGGTAGTAGGAAAATTTTATTCTATTAGGAAATAAGTAGTACCTGTACCTTCCCTAGTAATAGTAGTAATCTTGATGAAACTAGGTTTTTCTAATCGCACTAAAAGGAACTTGATACTTTTAATCTATGAATTACTTAACTATCGTGTGTTTTAACATGAATTTGAGACATCTTTAGCCCAAATTCTAATACCGATTCACAAATTCTAATAATGTCCTCCTATTAAAATCACGACATATTCTTACATTTTTCAATGTTGGACTAGAAGAGACATCTGTCTAAAGGTTATGACACAGTATAGCGGCACCGCAACAGCACGGCTCCACCACACCAGCATTTAAGTTGTCATTCAATTGAGAGCATTAAATCGTGTATATTATAATACTAGCTTCTGCCCGCGACTTCGTACGCGGATCCTGTCCCTTATGCCAGCGACTACGGGGTCAGCAAAATCAAAGATCTTAATCGTCTGATATTGAATTTTAAGAGCCCGTTGACTTGAAAACAACGGAATACGCATTAGAAACGTTACATATATTTTATTTTTGTACTTCAACGGCAAAAGCACAGCAGACTAAACAAAACGCTGAGAACTGAACCGCCATAGACGCGACCATAGGGATAAAAGTAGTGATTCTAATTAGTCCGCATTTAAGTTGTGTGTGGCAAAAATATTACACGTATTATTACGTAAAAAACATTAAATAGATAACAAAGTCGTGGTGACTTAGTGGAAGTCGTGGTGGTTTATAGGGTAGAGAACGTCTTTGATTCCAGGTCTGGCAAGTACCTGCCAATGCAACTTTTCTAAGTTCGTATGTACTTTCTACGTATATTTTGGATACCAATGACCGTTATTTGGAAGGCATGTTAAACTGTAGGTTTCGGCTGTCATTGAACATTCTTGGCAGTCGTTATGGGTAGTCAGACCAGTAAGTCTGACCAGTTTTACCAAGGGGTGTTGGGTTGAGCGGGTAACCGGGTTGTGGAGGTCAGATAGGCAGTCGCTCCTTGTAAAACACTGGTACTCAGTTGCATCGTGACTGGAAGTCGACTCTAACATAATTGGGATAAAGGCTCTTGAGATAATAACGACAATAATAATGAGCTATAAGCACCGCAGGACATCTGAGGCTGATGACGGGGAGTAGCTACCCCGCGGGGCTATATATACTGAGTTCTCCAGGGAGAGTATACTGCCCCCATCTCCGACCGGTCGGAGTGAACCATGACGGGGGTAGGTCTCAAGCCTCTGGCTTGGCTTAGCCGTCCAGAGTGGAGTCGCTAGAGCAGGGTTAGTAGCCCTGCTCGGAGGATGCCTCGTGGTAAGTGACCCACAGGGAGCGCGTAATCTGCGTTTAAAATCCGCCGAGGTATTCTCACACTTCAGCCGCTCATGTCCCTGTTGCCCTCTTGTTGCTATTCAGTGACTGATCTGTACAGTAAGTGAGCTGGCGAAGTCTCCACCTGCAATTTTTACATGTATCTAATACATTGTCATCGGTAGGTGCCATAGTTCCCGTAGTTTCCCCATTCCTAGTCCATTAGCATCCCATCACAATAGCCCAAGTAGTTTTCATCCACAGTTAGCAATGGTATAGCACAGAACCGGGGATTGTCTTTTTTTAACGACGTCCACCGGGGATTGTCCTTGAGTTCATATTTCTATAGTGTATAAAGGGATAATTGTCGGTTTTGTGTCACCATACCTATTTCATAACATTCGTTTCTATACATTTCAAGTGTAGTATTGCTCTTGAAGTTCCACATCAGGTGTTCCAGATCTTCGATGTATATACGTCAATAGAGAGTGCTTATTAGATTGAACCACTTTTGCAAAAACGTCATATCTTTATATGCTATAGTATAGCTGGGCTCCTGGGGTTCCACATCAGGTGTTTTACATCTTCAATTTTTATAAGTCAACAGAGAGTGCTTATCAGATTGAACAACTTTTGCTAAAACGTCACACCTCTATATGCTATGGTCTAGCTGGGCCCCTGGAGTTCCACATCAGGTGTTTTAGATCTTCAATTTGTATAAGTCAATAGAAAGTGCTTATCAAGTTGAACAACTTTTGCTAAAACGTCATACCTGTATATGGTACAGAGAAGCTGGGCTCTTGGGGTTCCACATCAGGTGTTCCAGATCTTAAAATTTATTATCTCAGCTGAAAATGCTCATCACATGAAACAATTTTTGCTATGGCACCATTTTGGTATCTCTTATAGTTTTGTTGGTCTGTTGGTGTTCTGCATCAGGTCTTCAAGTTTCGAAGATAAATTATAGCCTATATGTTGACCAGGCTTAATACTGATACAACAAAGAAAAAATCATTGAAATCCGTCCAGTAGTTCCGAAGATTAGCGTGTACAAACAAACAGACATACAGACAGAATTTTTTTTTTGGATTTGTGCTCCATTACTGTTTCTAAACCCCACCCAATTAATATTTTTTTAATATATTCAATGTACAGACACAGTTTTTTTTACAGATTTATTATATGTATAGATATTTCGTAATGTCAATATGAAAAAGCCAACGGCACGCGCCGACTCCGAGCCGGCAGCGAAACAACGTCATTGCGTCGTGTTCAATCATAACTGTCTTAAAATAATATTGAGTTTGCGGTGACAGTAAGCTTACTACACCTCGCGGCCGGCGCGCGGACGGCGCGCGGGCGGCGAGCTGGCACCTTGCGGACAACGCGTAGTTAGTGCGCTGGCAGCAGTGGCAGCTAGCCGTAGTCTTAATTCGAGGCGACGCCGTGCTGCAGCCGTGCTGTTGCGGTGCCGCTATAATGTGCCATAAGCTATAATGTGCCATGTCCCTAAATATTGAAAGAACTGCTACCATTTTGATACAAAACAGCTTGGAAACAAACGCAAATCTAATTCATATTTCTAAGACCCTTTTCCTGTTTTAGGAGTTCCAGATCATCATCACCTCTTACTCACCATCATGACGTGAGCGGTTCTAGCGCAATAAATTCGTATGCAAAACCTGTGTAATGTACCTACCTATGAGGAATTAAAACTTAGTGAGGGGGGCGTGAGACCTCGCACGCACCATATTACGAGGAAAACTTTGGTTATTCGAAGTATGATGATCTCAGAGCCGCGTCTGCCGTAGTGGGCACTGTGGGCTGGCCCCCTGAAGCGCCTGTGTGAAAACAACACAACACACAACGCAAAAAAGGGTGGAAGGTCTTTTTCAGCCCATTTGGGTTTGTAACTTACTGACACTATTTAGACCTAGTCTAGTAATTCATATTTGTTGTGCACTTTTTAATTGACCCTACCTCTATGCGAATCTCTTTATCGCTTTAAGGTTGGATAAGAGTTTAAATTTTAGACCTAGTTTTTTTTTTTTTTTTTATATTGTAAGTAACTGAGTAACTTACCATTAATTTGTATGTAATATAGATAATTGAGAATTATGCCCTTTCATATAAAAGGAGATGGCCAAAAAAAAACCCAGAGTCGACAGAAACTTTGTATGTATGGTTGGATTCAGTATAATGTGTAGATTACAAAAAGTATTTCATATCATCTAGAAACCATGGGGTTCTCTTTTTACAAGGTTTTTTCGATAAAGATTTTAGTACATAAAAAAACTTAACTTTTCGTTTGCTGTTCATTAGAAGTTGTGTAGAAGCTAAAAACTTTACACTCAGGTGTCTGTTAGCACTAAACACGAGTGAAGGTTTAGAGCTGACCTGATGATGGAGAAGAGAGAAGGTCAAGGGAACTCGGCAATGGTAAATATTAGCTACCTCGTGTTTGGGCTTTTATTATTCGCATTAACGAGAACTTTTCACTAATGCGAATAGTGACAAAAAACTAAAACTAAAATACAAAAAAAAAACTTTTTTTAACTTAGGTATAAGTTTTTTTTTATTAACCTTTGTCAGTTCAGAAGTTTACACATAACAGGGAAACCTCTTCAAGTACGTAAGATCGATACTTAATCGTATCTGCTGGAGTGGTTCATGTCAATAGTCCAATGGGGGGGGGAGGTCAAACAGGACCTTTTAATTACCAGGAAAACACTGTAACTATGGTGATATTCTATTCGTATATACTATTCGCATGTATAATATTAGTAAACCTTGATTTTTATGGTCCTTTATGTAAATAATCTGTAAAACAACATAAATTCAACATAACCTATTTTTGTGAAAATATGATATAGCTCCTATACCCCATGGATTTCAGACTGGATTTTTTGGCACCATCAAAGGTCTATCATAATGAACCCATTGGTACCCATTTCGTTGCTGTCGATTCTGGGTTTTTTTACTATGAAAATTTGGCCATCTCCTTTGCATGCATGCTGAATATGAGGCGAGATATGAGAAACATAATTGTATTGTAAGACCTATATTGTACCTAACCATATTTCAAGCAAATAAAATATTCTATTCTATTCTAAGAGAACCCAATTTTGGGTTATGCTCGCCGTTGTACAGAAACTGTCTTTCTTCTTTATTTATGTATTAATTGTTAAGTGTGCAATAAAGAATAATAGTTGATTACAATTAATAAGAAGGTAATTAAACTATTTATCGGTGCCCCGTTAATAAGTGATTACCAAACATGAATGAATCGATTCATCCACAGCAGAATAACAGGAAAAGTTAGTTTCTACCTGAAATGACGGTACCTACAAGGAAAGGTCTTTTACTAAAGAGACTTACGTCAGAAAAGTAGTATATTGTGTAAGGATCTAGGTATGTAATACCTTGGGCAGCGTGATTTCTACGGTAGAATCCTGGGAAAAAAGCTGATCTAAATCCATCCAACAGCAACCTCACAGTTTCTAAGATACCAGTGCCGTATGCGCAAATGTAGGTATAAGGATTATCTTTTTAACTCTTTTACAGTGTTTACAGGCAACGATTAACTATTTAGCTTAACGGGCAATACAATTTTATCCTAAGAACAATATGACTACAGTTAAGTTCAGTATGTACCTATTGTAGATAAGAAAATGTAGGTAACAATTGAGCAGTATAGAAAATCGTGCACATTCGTAATCATGCTGTGAAAATTCATGAATGTCACGTTCTACTTTTTCACCACCTACATTGAAAAAGGATAAACACGAAAATATAAATTCTCGTCCTACTCTTGTATTCTTTTAAGAAGAGGTACGTAATAAAACGTTTAAAAATAAGACGTTAGGGAAATGACGTAGGCATGTGTGACTATTCATAAATACCTAGGTACGTGTCACTATTCACGTACCCAATTAAACGTTACTTCTTTATTCATTTTTTTACATTTAAATAAAGAAAAACCTTTAAAAAAAGAGTATGCAGAATAGCAGATAGGTAGGTGGCTTCCAAACAGCTGGTACCAAGTAAGAAGCAGACACGCAGTATTTTTTTTGGCCAGAACCAAAGATGTCTTTTTATCCATGATTAGAATGTCCCTAGAAACCAAGCTATGGCAACATTTAGCAACCAGTAAACAACAACTAAATACTCCTTGCTCCCTTTTCCGGTAGTCTTGAGTGAATACCACTTGAGGATAAGACAGATACAATGACAAACTATATCTACTTATTAGTCATTAATTTTAATGATAAATGGTCCTTGAGAACTCGTTAGCTATCTAGTTACCTTCATGATAATACTCACAGGAAAACTGTCGGCGAGTGTCCTCAAAAAGTGCCTTTTTGATGATCATTAGGTAAAAAACAAAATTGCTCTCAACACCGAAGTATCTGACAGACTTTAAGAAGCAGTTTACTTTATGGCTGCACTTTCTACCTGTCGTAGGTAGATTATCTTTCAGCAGTTATTTTTCTAAAGACCCTGACAAACAATAAACAATGTATCAATGTTTTACAATATAGAGCCATAGAAAATAAAATTGCCCGACAATGAAGCTAAAAATATGTGCACAATTATAGGCTAATCTTAACCATGCGGGCAAGGTTTTCAGTAATTAAGACGAGTTACCTCATTGTCATATTATATGGGACAAGCGGTGCATTGCGTAAGGCATAACGGTCTGGTGATGATCAATCAATGTTATCTAGGTATCTACTATTTTTTTTATTAAAGCTAGGTGCAAGAGACGCCCCGGCTCTGTTGTAACAAATTGATGGAAACAGTGTGAAAATCGGTGTACCTAGCAATTTATGAGTTTATCGCAAATAGATAGAGAGAGTGACTTAGGAGGATAAAATAAGAAACCATCTCTGTGAACATATCCGTCATGTCAGCATCAGAAATATCTGATACTAAGTTCTGTTGCTTCCTATCCAATCATTGGATAGTTCCTATCCGCTAATGCGGTATAGGTCTGTCTAATAGATGAGAAACCACGGGAAACTACTAGTACATTTACAAACTCAAATCTTTTCCATAATGATGGTAGACAAAAAACTAAAGAATGTGACTGTTGAAATAATTTTGTACACTCCATATCTGGCAATATTTTTATGATTAAAAATTAATGTTAGATATTGTGACTTTTTACACTGGTAACATCTCTCTCTTCTTCTGACTTCCGCCTCAAACCTACACAACGTGTGATTGTTCTAATTATATTGTAAATCTAAACAATAAAAATATATTCTGCCCAAGTTTCATTTGTATTCCATCCATCCACTGCGCATCAGACTCTCCAAGAGGTTATCAGCCCAGAGCGTGAAGAATCAAGATCAACGTGAGTGATTTTTTCCTTGTTCTACTACAAGTATGACAATGGCGGCGGAGAATGGCCATGTGCCTCAGGCCAATCAATCTGCTATTACATTTGAGAAACTGGATGGAGTACAAAACTATAACACGTGGAAATTCCAAATGAAAATGGCACTTGTTTTGGAAGGCTTATGGAAATGTGTGGAGGGCACTGATACAGATTCCACTAAGGATCAGCGTGCTTTAGCCCGTATTTGCCTCGCTATTAAATCATGCTGCATTCAACACGTTAGATCGGCTAAAACATCGAAGGAGGCATGGGATGCCTTAAAATCTGTCTTCGAAGATAAAGGTCTATACAGACGTGTACTCTTATTACGTCAACTTCATCGAGCTGACTACACCCATTACAACTCGATGAACGAGTACATTGAAGGTGTAATGACCCTAGTACAACAGCTAGCCGACATTGGGCGTGTTATTGAAGACAAGGAGGTTGCTGAAATTCTTTTGAGTGGACTACCACAAGAGTATGACGTCCTAGTATCCAGCCTGGAATCTTTATCGTCGCTAGAAGCACTTACAAGTGAAATGGTGCGTGCAAGGCTCTTGCAGGAACATTTTCGCCGTACTAACAATGGAAATAACAATGAAAACAAAAATGATCTGGCATTTATGAGTACAAAACGCAACATAGTGTGCAGTTACTGTAAGAAAACTGGTCATATCAAGGCGAAGTGCTTCAAATTGAAACGCGAGAAAGCTGCCTCCAAACAGAAAACAGAGACAAGTACTCTGTTCGTCTCAGCCTCTGCTTTTGCTACATGTCTCAGCTCACATTATTGGATTGTGGACAGTGGATGTACATCGCATATGTGCAAGGATAAGGAACTGTTTTTAAATTTGGACTCTAACTTTACAACCTTAGTTACTGTAGCTAATAATGACCAACTGAAATGTTTGGGTATAGGAAATGTAACACTTAAATTTAAAAACAATACCAAAGTTATTGAGAATGTAATGTATGTTCCTGGTCTGTCCGCTAACTTATTATCTGTGAGTTGTTTAACAAAGAATAATCGCAAAGTCGTGTTTGACAATTCAATGTGTCATATTTATGATGTAGCAGGAAATTTATTAGCAAGTGCAACGTTTGCAAATGGAATTTATAGGTTAGAGTGCGTGCCAAAAGTCTTATGTTCGCAGGTCTCCTCCAATGTTCTGCAGTTAAATAAGGAGCAATGTTCTCATGTTCACGGTTCCCAAATGGAGTTGTGGCACAGGCGACTCGGCCACTTAAGCTTGTCAGGTATGTGTGCATTGCGTGATAATCTTGCTGTAGGAATTAATTTCCAGAGTGACTCCGGTCATTTGCAAGACTGTATCCCATGCATTGAGGGGAAGCAAACTGTAAAAACTTTCCCTAAAGGTCAGGCTAAACGAGCAGAACAATTGTTAGAGTTAATACACTCTGATGTTTGTGGGCCAATGTCGCAGAGCAGCTGGGGAGGAGCACGTTATCTGGTGACATTCACTGATGATTTTTCCAGAAAGACTTTTGGGTTTCTGATGAGACAGAAGAATGAGGTAATGAAATGTTTTATAAATTTTAAGAATTTAGTGGAGAAACAAACTGGTTTTTTGATTAAATGTTTGAGATCTGACAATGGGACAGAATATGTTAATAAAAATTTTGAAAATTATTTATCTCAACATGGTATTATACACCAAACTACTATACCTTATAGTCCGCAGCAGAACGGTGTTTCTGAGCGACTAAATAGAACCTTAATTGAGAAAGCTAGGTGCATGTTAGCTGAAGCTGGCCTAGACAAGCGCTATTGGGGTGAGGCTTTAATGACAGCCATATATCTTAAGAATAGATCGCCTACTGCTGCTTTGTCCGGCACAATTCCTGAACAAGTGTGGACAGGGTCCAAAGTTGACTTGAGCCACTTAAAGGTGTTCGGCTGCAAGGCTTTTTCTTTAATACCTGACTGTCATAGACAGAAATTTGATCCAAAATCAAAACAATATATTTTTGTTGGATATTGTCAGGATTCAAAAGGGTATAGGTTGGTTGATCCACTATTTCCTAAAAAGATAGTAAAATCTAGAAATGTACATTTCATTGAAACACTTGATAATAATATTTCTAAAATGAATGATAATAATATTATGTCAAATACAAATAATCTCGAGTTATTTGATTTGGAGACTAATAATTCCAATGATAATATGCCAAATGATAATTTCACAAGTGTAACTGATAATTTTTCTGATATTCCAGGTGATGCAGCCACCGTTGAGCCCTCTACTGGTTTTGAGGCACCCAGAAATGAGGCATCCGGTGACCAACCTGTATCTGAAATTGAACAAGTGGCAAGTTCTAAGGAAAGCTTGGGTCAGGGAGAGCAATGTTTCTCACCTCAAAGTCCTGATTTTGAGTACCAGTCGTGTAGTGATGTTGATGACAGCGAGTCTTCAGAGGAGTTGATTGCTCCACAGCCATCGGTGAGGAGAACCAGAGGTATTCCACCTAAGCGCTTTGAAGATTATGAGGTAGATTTTTCTTTATTATGCCAGTCTTATGTCCTAGATGAACCTCAGTGCTATGAGGATGCAATAGCTAGTCCACAGAAACATGAATGGTTAGAAGCCATGAAATGTGAGTATAATTCACTCATAAATAATGGTGTATGGACGCTAGTTGATAGGCCTTTAAATAAAAATGTGATAAAAACTAAATGGGTATATAAGGTAAAACAGGATACGTCAGGTAATTTTGATAAATTTAAGGCACGCTTAGTTGCACGAGGATTTACTCAAAGGCCTGGTGTTGACTATAACCAAACGTTTTCCCCTGTTGTCAGGCATTCGACTATGCGTATTTTGTTTAATCTTGCCAATGAGTTGGACATGGACATAGACCACATAGATGTCACAACAGCTTTTTTGAATGAAAAGCATTTATGGCCTTAAACAGTCCAGTAGAGTATGGAATGAAACTGCTCATAACTTATTGACTAAACATGGCTATAAACAGACCAAATGTGAGCCATGTGTTTATACTAAGAAAACGAGTGACAAAAATTTGACAATTTTAGCCCTTTATGTTGACGATTTTTTTATTTTTAGTAATTGTTGTAAGGAAAAATCATGTATCATTGATATTTTAAGTAAAAACTTTAATATTAAGAATTTAGGACCAGTAAAGAATTGTCTGGGCATAAGTGTACACAGAGATAGAATAAAAGGTACAATATTGTTGAAACAATCTGAGTACATCAAGAAATTGCTATCTAAATTTGGAATGTTAGATGCGAATAGTGTTTCTATACCAATGCAAATTAATGAGAAGTTTGAAAATTTTAATAATGATAACTCTGAATGTGATTTGAAATATCGAGAACTTGTTGGTAGTTTAATGTATTTAAATGTATGCACAAGACCTGATATTTCTTATTGTTGTAGTTTATTAAGTCAATTTAATAATAATTTCAATAAAAGTCATTGGTTGGCTGCCAAGAGGGTCCTTCGTTATCTTAAGGGTACAATTGATCATGGTTTGTTATTTTTGAAAAATAATAAGAATCTTGATCTGGAAGCTTTTGCAGATGCGGATTGGGCGAATGACCCAACTGACAGAAAGTCATTTTCTGGTTTTGTAATTAAATTGGGAGGAAATACTATTAATTGGGAAAGTAGAAAACAGCGTTGTGTGGCAATGTCAAGTACAGAGGCTGAATATATATCAATGAGTAATGCTTGTAAAGACGTAATGTTTGTAAGGAATTTTTTGTTCGAGTTAACTGGTAAATATTTTAAATGTGAATTAAGAAATGATAACCAGAGTGCCATTAAAATGTTAACAA
Organism: Helicoverpa zea; assembly: GCF_022581195.2. Lineage (NCBI taxonomy): Eukaryota > Metazoa > Arthropoda > Insecta > Lepidoptera > Noctuidae > Helicoverpa > Helicoverpa zea. The sequence goes on along the minus strand of NC_061460.1, from coordinate 11,515,035 downwards.
CTAAGGATTGTCATAAACGAACAAAACATATAGACGTAAGATACCATTTCATTAAAGATTTAATAAGTAAAAACTACATTAATGTGAATTATCTTCCCACTAATATGATGGTAGCGGACGTTTTAACAAAACCTTTATCAGCTTCCAAGCATAAGGATTTTATAGGTCAGATGAATGTAAAACAATTGTAATATGTTGATTATGTATTGTTTATCTGATATTGTTTATGGTAGCAGAGCAAAATGAATATGTAGTGTAAGGGGAAGTGTTGAAATAATTTTGTACACTCCATATCTGGCAATATTTTTATGATTAAAAATTAATGTTAGATATTGTGACTTTTTACACTGGTAACATCTCTCTCTTCTTCTGACTTCCGCCTCAAACCTACACAACGTGTGATTGTTCTAATTATATTGTAAATCTAAACAATAAAAATATATTCTGCCCAAGTTTCATTTGTATTCCATCCATCCACTGCGCATCAGACTCTCCAAGAGTGACATACCATGATAAATGACATTTTTTGCCTATATAATGCTAAACGTAACCCATGCGTATTTTTTTACAAAAGCGGTTTTACGCAGTTAGATAGATGATGAATTAAATGCAACGATTCAGAAAATATTTCTATAATTACTACACATCTGTATTAATAAATCAGCTTATGCTAAAGTTATATTTTATGTATTTATTGGCTTATTTCAGATTGAATTTAATCATGTAAGTAATTGCAAGGAGTTTGTGGTCGAGCATAGGAGGAAACAATATATAAATAGTAAATAAATAAAGGAGCAAAATAGCTAAAGCTAATTTAATATAGCAAAAGAGAGTAGCAGACGGAATTTTATCGCCACCTTGCCAAGGTCCTGCCAAATTAATTAACAAGGCTTACAGATACCTAACATTTTAATTACAGCAAGTTCATAGGTATGTCAAATTATTTCTCTACAATCAAAAGTAATAGGTAAAACTAAAACAGGTAACGTGAATTCTAAACGATGATACATAATGAAAAGAAGATGAAAATATATTTGTATACTTAATAGCAATTACATATAAGCCCTCATGCATGATCAGAAACAGTTTTGCAAGCTGGTGGCTGGTTATCATAACCTAGTTTCCGAAGATCCTTCGAGACCATAGACAAGGATACTGTCACTGTTCCACATGACTCCGTTCTCAGCACTGAAAAAACAAAAAACTTGTTATACTGAAGGCCAGTCTGAATCAATAACTTAGATAGATAAAGACGTTTATGACATAAATTATTTTACTTATTCTTATTTTCCCAGTAAAATATGACAGATTTTGAAATAAAAAAACAAAGACAACCCTTACGATAGTTATCCTTCCCACTAGCAAGCATTTTAGGGTCAGCCAACTCAGGGTATCGACCAGTTATCCATGCCAACCAATCGCCAAGCAATGTTGCGGCTTGGGGTCTCACGAGAGGCGCCGAGGTCAAGCTCTGGCCAGTGGTAGGCGGCATTAGGAATAAGGAGTAGCCTCTTAACGCATCGCCGCTGATGGTGTTCTGAGCTCTCACTGTTACTATTAACTGCGGCCCTGTTAAATAGTAACAATAAAATCATGCCTTTACAGTTCATAATCTTCAATGATTCAGAACAAACAACGTTATCGCTATATCATATCGCGCTTAGGTAGAATTTGTACCTACTAAGTAGGTAGGTATACTTACAGCCTGATACATTAGTACTACTGAATACCATATCCAGAGGTAAATTTAAGACTACGCGCTCGGGATCAACCCCAGAGCGCGCCATTTGACTCGTCCCCGATATAAGACCCGAAACAGGTTCCCAGTCGGGACCCCAAACGGTTTCAAACTGTACATAGAGTTGGTCATCAAATATGCCACCAGGAAAGGTAACATATTCAATTTGACCCGTAAATGATACTAAAAACTTTGTGATATCACTATCTTTCATTGAACTTAATTCTTACAAACGGAAAATATAGCACGATAAACTTGATAGTCAACCCGACGAAAACAAAACAATCGTTGCTATAGCAACGCTGCGCTTCAATGTTGCCCACATGAAAAAATACCATACCTGTTCCAATAAGACGGAAAATGCGATCAATTTATACACTTTTTATGTAAATGACTTGTAAAATACCGTATTGTTGTATCCAGGTACACCTGGTTCAATTATTTGGATATGATTTGCAATTCTAATAACATTTTAACTGCAAGGTTTTTTTTCCCAGCACGCGGCTTCTTTTGCTGACCAAAGACAAAAGAAAACATGCTTCCGTTCTGCTGTTTTACCGACTTCTTTTTGAAGTTTTGCCAGAAGATGGCGTTGTATGTGCTTTCAAAAACCTAATCGGCCACCATTGTGAAGGCGATTCTGAATACTTTGAGGATTTTAACGTTTTCTGTGATAATTATCGGCGAAATATAAAGTTTTATTCGGTAAGATACAGTGTCCAGTCATTCGGCAACCGAATTCAAACTACAACTTGTGCTAGAAGTGCTTAATTTCAAAACCTAAATGCGTTCAAAATGTCACGCGAAGTGAGCATCAAATTCGTGAACACCATACCATGCACTAAATAATCTTAGTTTTCTTTGGAATAAGTGTTTGCTACCGGTGGAAGTGAGTTGTTTTGCGGCCGGAGTACATGTGGCACGCTATGGATAGTTGAAAATTTAATGTGCGCTGATGAAAACGTTTCAGAAGTATCTGTACACGTCGTAAGGGAGCGCAGTTACGCGGGCGAAGGCTTGAAACTTGCCGGCATCATTATGGTGGACTGAGGGAGTGTTTGTTTGTCGGACTGGTGTGACTACGTGTAGTAAACAGTGGGGCGAGAGCGGCGCGCAGCATGTCGGGCGGCTCGCAGCACAACCCCAACGGGCGACAGTCGCAGCTGGGCTCGGGATGGAGCCCCCTGCAGGTGGTGCTTATTATTCACAATTCACGTATTGTTGATCACTATAAACCTAACTTATAACTAACCTAAATGAATTTCGTAACATCCGTTCGGAAGTGTTTCATTTGCATGCTGTTTACACCAATCTTACATTTTAATGCTAATGTAAGTAGTTAAAACTAAGGAAAACACTTTTAGCGTTAAAAATGGTAATATCCTTTGTGTGGGTAAGTGTGTCCCTGAGTGTGTGATAATCACATAGCAATCAGCTGTTTTCATTGACACACTTGGTTAGATGACACATATAATGGCATTCTTGCTATCAATGTGAGTATACCACTGATACCAGTCTGTTATTTGTTGTTATTTACTCTAAGTTTACACTACAAAAATATGTTCTAGATTACATGTGCCCCTAACCCACTTGCAAGGATTTTTTAATAGATAAGATAATTCCCATTTATATTAAACAGGGTAAGTTGATTTCTTTTCTATTGAGAATTTCAGTAGCTGAAAGTTGATTAGTCATAAATTCAAAGACAATACATAAGTACATCATTTATGCAGGTACATAAGGAAACTTAAAAAAACAAGTTATCTTTTTATTATTACTTATTTTACCTATAGTGTCTTTTTACTTATTATATACTTACATAAATAATATTTAAAGCAAATGAATATTTAACTGTATCACTAAAACTATCATATAGACTTTTGAATCAGCTTATTGCAAAAGTTACAAAAGAATATACTACAATATGTATAATGTAATATATTTTTATGTATAAACAAAAAAAAATCAACTTCAATAATACATAAAAATAAAACATTCTCCTATATCTGACAAATACTGCTGAAAACCGCATCAAAATTGGTTCAGCCAAAAGTGTGATAATCACTAACATACATACAAAAAGGTCAAACTGAGTAGGTACTTCCTTTTTAACCGACTTCCCAAAAAGGAGGAGGTTATCAATTCGGCCGGTATATTTTTTTTTTTTTTTTTTTTTTCTATGTATGTACATCGATTACTCCGAGGTTTATAGACCGATTTACGTGATTCTTTTTTTGTTCGACTCGGAATAGCTGCCAGTTGGTCCCATAGTCATCAGGTCAGGATCTGATGATGGAAACCCTGAGAAATCGAGGGCAACCTTCGAAAGTTGTAGGCATACATAGGGTAAAAACTTGACACTCAGGTGTACGCCTAAAAGCACTATTCAACAGTGAAGATTTGGAGCTGATCTGATGATGGAAACCAGAGAGGGTCGAGGGAACTCGACAACTGAATATGTAAACTACCTCGTGTTTGGGCTTAAATTATTTGTATTGACAAGACCTTTGCAACAGTGAAGGTTTGGAGCTGACCTGATGATGGAGACCAGAGAAAGTCGAGGGAACTCGACAACTGAATATGTAAAATACCTCGTATTTGGACTTATATTCTTTGTATTGATGAGAACTTCCCACTTGTATGGATAGTGACAACTATTCGTATCACTGAAAAGCTTTAAATAAAAAACTTTTTTACAAAAAAATTAAACCGACTTCCCAAGACACTAAAAAGCAAAAAAAAAAACTATTTTTAGGTGCATCGGCCTAGAAGTCGGTGGCAAAATTAACTTAGTAACATCCATAAGACACCGACTTCTAGGCCGATGCACCTAAAAATAGTTTTTTTTTTGCTTTTTAGTGTCTTGGGAAGTCGGTTTAATTTTTTTGTAAAAAAGTTTTTTGAAATCGGTTAAAAACATGCTTACCTGAGTAGGTATAGACATATTGAGCAAATGATATATTCTATCAACTATTTCATAATATTATATGGTTATTACCATATTGTTTTTGTCTATTATTTGGTTAAAAACCACGAAGTATTGACATCTCACAGCCATTTACTGATAAGAATACTATTTGAGTGAGTATAAAAAACATGTAATATTAATTATATCTGTGAAATCATTATTCTAATATCCTTACTTGGTTTTAGTATTAACATCACTTAAAATGTACCAACAAATATTTTAAAATATAAGAATTCTTGGAACCAACCTCTCAAGTACGAGTTTGTAGGTTCGATTCCAGGTCAGGCAAGTACCAATGCAACTTTTCTAAGTTTGTATGCTCTTTCTAAATATACATTTATTGGACTGTGTTTCAGAGGGGGCATGTTAAACTGTAGGTCTCTTACTAGCCATTTCAAAAAGGAAAAAAGAAAAAGGAAAGTTTCTTCCCAACAATGTTAACCTTAACTTTTACTTTCAAAGTTGAAAAACTTAAAAGTTTTCATTATGAAAGTTTGTTCAGTAGTTTTCTTATTAGAAGTTTGTGTTCTGTACATATTGTGAACTTCGTTTTTTATAGGTTTTGTTAATTAAATTAGTGGTTGCTTTATTTTATAAGGTTTTTTGCAGGAAACCACCATAATTTTTTTGTACTTAATTCAGCGAGCAAAGCGTCATGTGAGGAATTCAATGGTAAACTGTAATTTCTGAATATTTTAGTAACTTCAAAAAAGGAGGTACTCAGTTTGACCTGTGTGTATGTATTTTAAGCGATTATCTCACATTTGGCTGTACTGATTTTGATGCGGATTTCAGCATAGGATTTGTCAGATAGGTAATTTGTAGTTCATTTATTGATTTCTCAACATATTTTTTTACATTTTTTTATATTAAATTCGAAAAAAAAAACATTTAACATTCAGATAGGTATATTATTATGCTCTGAATTTGATATGAAAGTTACTTAGCATTTTTAATGAGAAAAGTTTCCTTTCTTGTATTATAGTTTTCAGAATTACCTCATATGAGCTCAGCTAGTTTAGAATCATCCCACTTAAAATATTCATACGCATTTTATTATCTCTATTAAGATTTATGTTCTGTTCATTTGAATAAATTCAAACCGTTTTGCTTATCATTGTGGTTTTGGCAGCCAGTGATCAATCAGCATAAAAATGTGCAGTTTTTTATAACAAAACTAACTGAACTAGAATAATCTGGAAACATCTGGCCTAATTCAATTTAAAATTAGCTCATTCAGACCATTAATTTTTTTCTCGAACACTGCTAAAATTTTAGGTCAAATAATTTATCTGTGGTTTGTAATTTTTCTCATCTAATAATTTGTATTTTCCGTATCTTTTAGCCAGATTTTAATTTTGTAGAATTGATTTCTAAAAATAGACTTTTACGATTACTGAATTTTGGCATTGAGCGTGATAGGATGATTATATCTAGAATCTGTTACGTGATAGACTTTATTACCCCCTAGTGCGTTATTTTTGCTGCTATCAATCATAACGGGAACTGTTTATCTATGGTAAAAAACTGGTACAGCACAACACTACTCATAGAAGAAAAAACACACGGTATTTGGTCCAGTTGCGACCCCTATATGACCCCTATGCACGCAGAATGACCTGCAAAGGGTTAAATAGGAACGAAATCCATGCAATATTTCCCAGAAATCTGACATGGCCAATAAACGCATTTGGCTGGTCAGTAAAACTAGATTTATTCAGTAATAAATAGGCGTAGTCGTCATCATTAATTTCTGAGTAGTTAATCATAATAATAGTGCGTATGATTTAGTAACTGTGAACTTGTAGGTAGCTGCTGTAATTTCAAGGATTTAGAAGAAAATTTACACTATGCCAAACCTTATAATTCTTGTGAACACCCATAAGAAGGTTACAAAGTCTTCTCTTTAATAAAAAAGTTTCCAAAAACAAGTGTCAATCAAGGTCATTGATGATCGGAAGATGCAGGGAAAGTCGGTGCAATGTGCACTGACGTCAGAGTGACAACGCTTCGTGACGTTACGCAGATAAAGTACTGTCAGGGTCATCGCACTTACTTATATTAATAGGTCTTATTTATTATTTAAATATTACTTATTTTCATTTTAACATTAATATTTTCGTCACAGTATAAGTAAATGTAATAGAGATAGAATGATAAGTAAATTCATCTTAAAATAGAGCTGTGTTTCAGTACTCAGCAGATAAAAACACCTTTTTGAACTAAAATTGATTTATACGTGTTATTAAAAAGACTAATCTTGTTTGAAGTTTCTTAAATTTATGTTTCTCGTTCGTCTCGTTAACCTATCTTAACGTGATCTCTGAAAACGGTTTGGTCTTATGGGATTAGGTCTTTACTAAATATTATAGGCCAATTAGAGTATGATGGTTACTTCTTACTACATCTCTATAAGTTCTGCATGCATGTTGCCTCGTTTTGTACCTATATGAAAAAGTAAAACTGCAAACCTATAAAATATTTTGCCAAACATTTGGAGAGAAGATAAAGAATGAAGCTTTATGTATGTATGATAGACTCAATCAGAGGAGTAAGAATTTAATCTTTAAAAACACTCTTTTTGCTACATAGACAGTAGACAGACTTTGGTACCTATCTTCCTAAAACTTAGAGTATAAATTCGCCCTTCTTCATCTATTGCGGAAATCTACATCTAATAATGCAAATGGACGGAACTTTATTTTACTCAAAAAGGAAGAAGTCATAATAAGTGCATTCATCAATTGCCCTTGTACATATTATTTGTCTCCTAACTATGTATAGCTTACGAAGACCTCTAAAACATACCATATATCAGTTGCAGGTGGCGAACTTGTTGGCGCGCGCGCCGCAAGCACACATGGCGTCGGACCGCGGCGTCACGTGGCACACGCCCACGCCTCCGCCACACCTCTACCACGTGCCGGCGCCTTCACCCCCGGACCCTCTACAGGTATGTATCGACTTAGAAATGGTTTATGGTTGGGTACTGGTGGCTGCTTGGTATGGTGAAACGGTTATTCTCTATATTCTTATGTTGTTTTGCATAATAGAGGTAGGAATATGACAGAATTCTGTCTCTAGTAAATAAAGTAAGATAGAATATTGAGAATGGCCGTAAGGGATTGGTTTAAGCTTCATAAAGGGTAGTGGGCTTCTACATTTTTGCATTCTTGGTAAAACTCCTTTAAATATGATTTAAATTAAATTGTCTCCTAAACACAGTAGATAAATTATACTTAGTGTTAAATTAGCCATTACAATTTCAAGCAGAGATATGCGATTTGAAGTCTCAAAAACAAAATGCAGTGACTAATTCGGGCGTTAATCACGACAGCATGTAAAGTCTGCGTTATCAATCATTTTTACAGCATGTTAGATCATGTCTGTGCAAGATTCTTGTTAGAGATTGTGCGAGCGTAATTATTTTTCATGTGGGCTTATCATACTTGTATGTAGATGCTATTTTTGTTTACTAAATCTGAAGTTGGTTTAAATATGGTTTGGGCATCATGGTAAGCTTCTAACAATTTATAGTTCGGCCATTCAGAGAATGCGTTCCTGACACGTCGCGATTGAACTGACGACGTAATAACATTCATTGATTATTGATATAATAATGTTGTTTTAATGCTCCTCAATTGTTAAAACGGTAAACAACCAGCAAAAATATTTTTATCGTAACTGCAACGCCATTGCAAAGTTACGTCGTCAGTTCAATCGCGACGTGTCAGGAACGCATTCTCTGAATGGCCGAACTATAGTTTGGCTGGGTTCATTTGTCATTTTTCCATCGGCGTTTTTAGTTTTACCACGTTTGAAACAATACTTTTTCTGTCTTAAAATTGCTAGGTGTACAATAAATAATACTTATACAAGGTATGAAAAAGGTCGGTGGCTCGTAAAGAAACTTGGAGTTAATTACCATTAACAATTAAATATCGATATTTTACACAAAACTTAACGTCTGCCATCTGACCTTGCCACGTCATGATAGGAATCTACCGTTTACAAGCAGTATAATAGTTATTTATTTGAAGTTTTCTGAAGGTTGATTTACGTTAAAACTTTCATTTATACAGTTAATTACTAATTTCAAATATGATTTACATTACATACTTTCAACATTAAATATAATATTTACCGAAGAAGAAACCATTTTTTTCACATGAATATTTAACTATCGAAAATGTCATGTTGAAGCACCAGGGGCCCGATTCTCCTAAGTTAATAATGTCAAAATCGAATAGAAATCGAATCGCAATATGATCGCAATAGCAGTTTTAACCATATCGGGCATTCTGCTACTAATAAAAGATCAATCGTATTCGATTGACATTTGATTGGTGTGCGATTGGTCTGCTATTTTGGTGATTTTGGTCAATACGGTAGTATGCTGTACAATCATTTTGCAATCGTAAATCATTTGCAGACAAAATGATTCATTATTGAATGACAGAAAAGGATAAAAACGTTTATTTCAAAGAAAAAATAGCGGAATGCCACATACGTTTCAATCGTAATTGAGTCGGGATTGGATATCAGTCGAATCGAGTCGAACGTGAATCGTATGTTGCTTAAGTAAAATTAGGAGAATCGGGCCCCTGGATGAATAAATAATTATAAACATACTTTTCTTTGTTGTACACTTGAAAAGGGAATACTTAATTGTTTTGGACAGTTTCTTAGACAAATATCATCAGGCCAGTCATTAGCAAATGACGATTGTTTATGAAATAAAGGCATCCATCCAATTGTTTTTTTGATCATAAACAAATTGACTGATAATAAAAAGCTCAGGGCCCATCTGATACCATTAAAGCAGAGGATCCAACGGTGTGCGACACTGCAATTGCCAACAGTAACAATATTTGTGCGAACTTTTCTAAAATGTACGCGAAGTTGCACCTTTTTACGCGATCACTTTCTAGCAATTTTTGTACGCGAACAATTTACAATTAATTCTCACAAAGAAACCTTAACATAAGCTAACGTGACATGTTGATATCATTCCAAAACGAAGCTAAAGGATATCACGTTTTTATACCTAATTGCACAAACACAGCTACTGACGGTACTTCCCCGATAAGATCCTTTGTATAACTGTACTACAACTAAAATAAAGTAAACTTAGGCCAATACCCCACCAAAGTTACATGTTTCCATTAAAAAAAATGCGGTAACCAACGTAGTGGTTAGACAAGACTCCACCAAAATGAACAGCGCGAAGAAGTTTTTAAACAACAAATAGATTTTCGGTAATCGTTTCCCCGTTTCCCACCACGCTGTGATATATTGCGATCTTAGCTGATTGAGGGCCCGCAGCAGTGTTTTGATCATTAACTAGCCTGAAGTCATTACATAGAATAGCCAAGTTTAGAATAAAAGGTACTGGACAAGATATGTACAAATAAATAGTCTTTAAAATCTCTGTACAACTTTTGAACATACAGTAAATATAATCTGTTCATAGCCTCATATAAAATGAATACTTACCTATTCTTTGTACTAATCACAAGTTTATACATATACTAGCACTTGTGTAAACATTTAAACATCCAAATGTATAGAGTTCTCAGTATTTGTGTCCGTATGCTTAGATCTGTGTGAATTTTATAAAGTTTGAAGTATTCTGAACATTATGTTAGTGTTAATTGAGATAATTCTTAATTGCGGAAGGCAATTTAGTAGACATATAATCATGAATTTAATTAAATTGCACATAAAAATGTCGCGTCCTTGTACGTTTGTTAGTTCTGAGATAAAAAATATTACCAACAGGGGTTTACATTAAATACCATGTTCTATAAGGGTTAGTGGCATTGGCTATCTTTTTGCAAAATCTTAACTAATATTATAAAGGGAAAACGTTTATAGACAATGGTACAAAAACCCTTCATCCGAATCGCCGGACTCTTGGTCGATTTTTTTCGTTTGCCCAAAGAGTTGGATTAGGTATGTCAAAACTCTTCCGTCAAATTACTATTTGCGTTACAGAGCCACGATAACCCTTTCAAAAAAACAAACTTACTATATGGGGCCCATTTCCCAAAATAATAGCCTTCTATAACTATTTCATAGGGTTGGGCTAGCGTGTGCCAGCTTTATTCACTCGTGCTGCGATAACAAAGCAATAACACTATCGATAGTCGATATTGCTGCTATAACGAAGCAATTTATTTATTTACCGTGAATAATATAGGTTAATAGTTATTTTGATGAAAATGCACCCGTGATTTACACATGTTTTTTATGCGAGAAAATAATGTAATAATATTTTGTTACTCTCTTTCGTTGATTAATCTAGTTTCAGAATGCTTATCATCTTTTTGTCAAGAGAAGACCAGTCACATTAGTTTAAACAATGTCCTAAAAGATCAGTCAGTCAGACCGTCATATTATCATTTTTTTTTAAACTCTTGCAATAGTTGTTATATGTATTTTATTTACCAGAACATTTCTACCACATGACCAACTGATAAAAATATTTCCACATCCATTCATTACAATTATGTACATACTACTAAAATATCATCGACATGCTGCTTACGACACCACTAACTGTATATTAACCTGCCTTATCGATGACTATCGTAGGGTCTGTTGCAATTGCAGGCGTTGAAGTCGGCGGGCGGGAACTCGGTGTTCCGGCACACGGCCACGCCACCCGAGCTCTACAGGCACACGCCCACGCCGCCGGATAAACATCACATGAGGTCAGTTATCGGCTTTAGAAGTTAGAATAACAATACCGAAGATAATGAGGTTTCATGAATTTGTCACAAATATTCTAAGGTGACGAAAGTGGGCACGAATAAGAATGGAATTAGTAGAAAGTGCTTCTCATCAATAATAGCATAAATTGTATTTTTATTAACTAGGTAATATTCTATCTTTGAAATGTGTAAAAGTTATATATTGGTGTAACATTTCCAGACACACTCCGTCTCCGGGCGACATAAAGGCAAACGCTGCATTACCTCCAGATATATATCAACATTTAGGACAAGCGAGAGGTAAATATTGTCATCCTATTGGTTATTCACTCAGTCACACCAAGACTGGAAGTGCCACTTTAATATCTTTGCTTGAAAAATTCTGACTGTATGTAGATCTATCTATTTAAAGTTTGTACTCAATCAGCGGTATAGTTAAATGAGTAATGGTATGATCAGCAGACAAACTGCGCGCGGACGAGCTGATGGCATACACCCGCGTGGGCGTGGACCTGTCTCTGGGCGGCGGGCGAGCCTCCAACGGCGCGGCCACGTCCCCCGCGCCCGGGGCCCACGCGGCGCCGCCCGCGCTGTCGGTGCGCGACGCGCCCACCATCAACAGCCTCATCGCCCGCGCGGCCCCGCGCCACCACCACGCGCGCGTCGACGCGCTGCTCGAGCGCCTCGCGCCCTCGCCCGTGTCGCCGCACTCCGTCATCGTGCACTCCCGCGCCGCGCCCACGCCCTCGCCGCCCTCCTCCAATGAGGTCCGTGTCACACATGCTAGCTTACTGCCTATTACTTGCCTCATTCCTTAGCTAACTTCGTATTTTTTGTTCTGCAGGACTCGGCAGACTCGTGCGGCGCTCCGCCCGGCTCCAAGAGGAAACGCAAACCGGAGCGCACCGTGCGGGTGGCGGCCGCGCCCCCGCCCCCCGCACTCGCAGCCCCGCCACCCGCCGCCCCTGCACCTGCACCGCCTCCTGCCGCACCACGGGTGTCCCCACCTCCCAGTCCGCCCCCCGCGCCCGCGCCGCGTGAGAACGGTGACGCGGCACACGCGAAGGCGGACGTAGCGGAGTCGCGAGCCGCGTCCCCGCCCCCCGACCTGCCGCACGCGGCGCCGCGCCCCGACCAGCCGCACGCGAGGAGAAAAACGCGCTCCGGCTCCGCGGAGACGATAGACGACATCGCCGCCATGATCGCCGACACGGACAGCGCAGCCGCCGCCCCGCCGCCCGCGCCGCCCGCCCCCGCCGTCACCGTGGACAAGCTGCGCAGCGTGCTGGCCAGCCCCGACGCGCCCCGCGCCGACCCCGCGCCCGACCCCGAGCCCCCAGCGCCGCCCGCGCCCGTCGCCTCCCCCACGCCGCCGCCCGCGCCCGCCGCCGCGCCGCGACGCCGCAGTGCCCGCACCTCCAACCCTGAAGCGCCCAATGTACCAGTAGAGTCGCCCTCCGAAGCCAAGCCTGCTGAGCCTGAGGCCAGCGACGCCCACACTGCCGAGCCCGCAGCTGCGAGCTTCGTGGAAGTGGAGAACCAGCTGGAGAAGATGTTCGCCGGGCTGGAGGAGGAACCCCTGGCGAGTCCCACGGCAGCAGGTGCGGACGCTACGGCGGCGTCAGCTGACGAGGCCGCTGCACCGGCCGCGGCGCGCAAGCGGCGGCGGTCTGCGCCCGCGCGGGCAGAGCGCCGGCAGGGCCGCGTGGAGCCGCGCAACAAGAAGGCGCAGCGCAAGAAGGCCGAAGCCCGGCGCCCGCGCAAGGGACCTCGCGACCCCGCACGTGACGCGTATGACTCCGGCAGTAACGCCAGCTCTAGTAAATCACGAGGACCGTACATACAGGTGTGTACTCATTGTTTGGTTTGATGTGTATGTGTGGATGGATGTTTGTGTTTTATAGTTTTACATGAAAGTAGTGAAGGAATTAGATGAAACTTACAGTAAAACGCAGGGAACAAATATCTTTAAAATTGTCTGACAATTAAGAAAAAAACATTTCTCCTATAGATCCGCGGCCCCCGCGATTCCCCCCTCTCAGTAAGCGTGATGAACACGACGACGGGCGAGGAGGAGGACGCGACCTCGCGGCGCAAGGGCGGCGAGGAGTTCCGCAACGGAGTGCGCGGAGTGAGGGGCCTGCACGCGAGCACGCTGGGGCTGCGCTACGACGCCAGCACGCCCGACGCCTCGTGGCTGTGCGCCTTCTGCGCGCGCGGCCCGCACGCCTGCGCGCTCGGGGACCTGTTCGGGCCCTACGCGCTCGATACCGACTGTGATGAGTACAGGTATACACTTATTTTGTTGTTTTTTTTGTCTTATTTTTGACTTTTGCATATTGACATAGGTCAACATTGGTGTGGGATAACAAATTGGATAGCATAGTTATAATTCTTTTTTTATGTTTATTTTTGAACTAACAACACAGGATGAGTAATAGTTGATAACTATTTAAAGCTCGTACATTCCCCAGGTCATTGGACGAGGCGACGCGGCGACGGTACTGCACAGGCGCAAGCGGCGCGGCGGACGAGGTGTGGTTCCACGAGGCGTGCGCCGTGTGGGCACCCGGGCTGGTCGCATGCGGGGCCCGCGTGTGGGGCCTGCCGCCCGCCGTGTGGGGCGCCCGCGCCGCGCGCTGCGGCCACTGCGGGGCCCCCGGGGCTGCGCTGGCCTGCGGGGCCCGCGGCTGCGTGGCCCGCGCCCACCTGCCGTGCGCGCGGCCTCAGGGCTGGGCGCTGCACGAGGACGAGTTCCGCGCCGCCTGCCCGCACCACGCCTCCTAGGACCCGCTGTAGATACCACTCCGTAGAACTAATTTATTGTGCCCGCCGCCCGCGACCAGTGCCGCGCCGCCTCCGGCCCCGGTGTACGCGACTCTCGCTATCTGACGTCTAGACTTATGTGTAAATATAGTGATAATGTAAATAGCAGTTTCATCGGAACACCATTTTATAAGACGTAATGTACTATATGACATCATGTGGCATTGTAATCGAATGGACAGTATTTTGTAGTATACAGGGCGCGCTCGCGTTATATTGTAGACGCGGCTCCGACCGACGCCTGCGTCAGCCGCTCTACACTCCGGTGGGTCTAGACAACACGGGTTTATGGTGAGTAACTACACGAATATCATTAATTCGATATTAAATTGATAATCTCACTTCGTTTGTGTTCGTTCCAAATTATCATAACTAGTAATATATTGTATTTGTTGCGAGTGTATGTGTACTCATCGTGAACTGCTGTTGTCACATTTCTCAATTGTTTACATGATCATGTAACAATGCAGTGATATTTAAAAGTAATAAACGGACCTTGAATGTAATAAGTATATTTTTATGTAAAAAAATATATAAATAATAAATAAACAACTGTTTAGTTGCCATTTATAGTATCAAAAACTAGTCTAAATAAATAGTGTCTTGTGATTTAAATAAAAAAATATATAAAAATCGTTTTGGGGTCTATGAAAATTTACATTTTTAGCTTGGTAATGGAATAATATGTATGTTTGTGGATACTGCATTGTTATCGGTGGATTAATAAATAAATAATACACGATGTGTGTAGCGCTCTTATACTTAATGGTTATTTATACCGAAAAACTTTACGCTTACATAATTAAACGTAACACTTCAAATGTTGTGTGCCTGCAAGTTCCGCTCACTGGACTAGTGTGTCATCGGAACTTGTCTACGTTATAATACTAGTAGAACTCTAGAGTTTTCACGTCAATACGCCGACTGCCAATAGAAACTATAATACAAGGAAAAAATAAATGAAATAAAAAGTAATGAAATATAGTATAATTTTAATATATAGATGCGCACGGACGTTTGAAGTGTGTACGTATGAGTACATAAGGCGCTGTCTTCGTTTGCCAGACAGTGAGCACGCTAGCTTCGTGCGACGTTGGTAAAGTACTTTAATTCCAGTGAATAGAAAAAATAGACTTTATTTAGAAAATGTTAAGGTACAAATTTATAGTAGGGAGAATCAGGCCAGTTTAGTGTTTTTAAAAATTTATTGGGACAATGAACGCATGAACTCGAACGAACAATCAATCAACATCCAAAGCCTTGAAATGTAAATGGTGTAAGAATTTTTTTATCACTTATGGCAAATGATTACTTTATTAAGTATGTAATTGTTATAAATTATATTTATCATGACATTATAAGCAAATTGAAATACAACATGTTTAAAATGAGATTATTGACTATTATTTCCACTACCTACCTCGCAAACATCAAAATCTGTTCCGTTTTACCTACCAATTCGCTAACCTAACCTGCATTTATTAAGCTTCAAATAAAAGACAATATCAAAATAAACAGTTTTACTAGATAAAACTACATGTTAACCTTACCAATATGCATTTTACAATCATAAAACGAGCACGTAGCCACTAAACTGTCTTCAAACTTCCAATCAGCTCCATAAGCTATGCTCTCATGCTCCATATATTCCGTAAGGATCTCCATTTGGTCCTCTACATGTAGTATACGGAACCCGCCGTACATACACGCCGCTAAGACGATGTTTGCCTTGGTTGGGTGCCATTTTAGCCGCCAAACACCACCCTTAACGTCGATTTCGTTGATGCTCGATTTTAGGCTTCGCGTGTCCCACAGTCGGACTTTTTCGTCGTAACTGTAATGGAGATAATATATGAGAACGCCAGCGGTCTTACCGCGTTCAAGCAAACAAACTATATTACCAATCAAATTATCTTATGCCTAGAATCCGACAAGAGTAGATCTCTCTGGGGCGTCAGGCCGGGACATTGGGAGAACTAGCAGCAAGTATATTATAATTAAAATCAATATGGAGTTGGAGTGTATGTTGAAACGCAGTAATTTTTTAAGGCTTATTATTTTCCGGGTGACTAATAACTTAAAAGTCGACAAATGTTTGCAACAAATAAAATAACTTGCCAGCGATTAAATATTTTCGCGACTATTATAATATGTAAGGTTCGAAATTAAGGGTGTTATAAAAACTAAAAACTAGCAGCTGCGTTTGGGCAGCAAATAAACTATACCAGTCAATTGAAATATTAGGTGAGGAGCTATTTATAATGACTTGGCGACTAATAATGTTAGTTGGGTGGCAAAGATAATATATTACCAACTATTTTGTGCCGACTAAAAACCCAGTTTCAGGCTTCGCTTTGTGGATAGCTCTAAATATTAAAAAGAGTACAATAAAAAGGAATAAGAGTTAATTATTAATATTTTGTTATCATAATTTCTTGAAAACGGCGGAATGTGCGGTAGTAGGGGAAAGGGGGGTAGCCCCGGCCGGTGGGTAGCCTCGGCCATAGTAAATATTAGTATTTCGCGCGGCGTGATTTTGAAGTTCGTGTGATCTCCATGTGCGTTTAAGAGTAATTCGTCAAATGCAAACAGTTGAAGTCGATTGACCGCTGCGTTCGGGCGTGATAGAGTGAATTTCTTTTTCGTCGTCGACGGCCGCGTGACTTCAATTGTTTCGAAAACCGTTATTCATTGGATAAAGGTAAGTAATTATTTATTTGATTTTGTTTACATAATGGAATACTATTCTATTTTGCACTTTGAAGTTTATTTCAACGTATAATTAGCTGCTTTTTTTTTATTTTTTTTTTTTTCGAAGAAAGTCATGTCGGGTAACCCCGGCCATTAGTTTTGGGGGTATCCCCGGCCATATGTTAGTCTATATAGAGGTTAATATTTTAAGTCTTAATTAAAAAAAAAAAAAAAATTTCAGTGTCACAATGCCGAAATTTAAAACTAGAACTACGAATCGCGGAGACTGGAGTGAAGAAAACATGAAAAAAAGCCATTCAAGCGGTGCTTGAGAAAAAATGTTCTGAGAGAGCTGCCGCAGATCAGTATGACGTTCCACAAACTTCTCTGCAGGATTGGGTCAGGATTGGATTTAGATTGGGCTCACGAGGCATGTGTAGATATAAATCCATCGGATTTGTACTATAACTACGATGTGTGTGTCGCCAAAAATCGATTTGGCCACTAATTACGAAGGTGGCCGGAGCTACCCGCCACTTTTAAAAGATATCAAAATTTGACCACTATTTGAAGTGGGTTTAAAACGTATTGGATATTATTTTTGTTCAAATTTTCAATATTCTAATACGAATAAATATTGTGTTGATTATTTTTTCGTAGTTTTCGTTGTATTTCCCTTGATAATTTAATCACAATAACAAAAAAACAAAATTGGCCGGGGCTATCCCCCTTTCCCCTATTATCTCACTTGGCGCACTATGAAGATGGTAGAACTTAATTTGGATTCATTTTAATTAGCATATTGCTATTTATAACCTTCAATTAAAAAAGCATTGTGTTAAAAATTGAAGTTAGTCACGAAAACGAATCGCTGCAAAACCGACTCCACGTAGTCTTGTCGGCCCTACCCCTAGAGTGCAATTCAAAACCGCGTAGGCGCGGAGGGGCGAGGCGGCCTGCGAGCTGAGGCGCAGGTAGTTTGAACGTGAGCGTGAAAACCATCTGCGACGATAAGCTCGCATGGGACCGCCGGAGCCGTGACAGAAGTCATGCCTGCTGCATGTTGCATGCTTACTTCCATGCTATTCACCTATAATTTTTAAAATAACAGCCGCAAAATATTTTTTCTTCATGCCATTTTAGAGTTTATTTAAAGCTATTAAAAAGTCGCACAATATATTTATAATATGAGCTAGTTTATATTTATTCTTCATCCAAACAATTTTAAATAGAACCTGATTTGTATTATTTATGAATGCCCATTTTCTATTTTATTGTCATCATTAAGTTTTCGCTTAGATATTAATTCAGTTGCCAAAAGAAAAACTTGATGCTAGTTTAAATTAAAACGGACCTCATAACTGATATATTAATATGCTACCTTTTACTTATTATGATACTCCTTATTAGCTGCCAACCCATTATAAATGGTACCCACTCTATTATTTTTTAAAACCTATATTCGTTTTACTTAGTCGCCGCGTTAAATACATGCCATTTTTTAATTGTTACCTTTCGGAATAGATTCATAAACTGGGGTCCAAAAGATATGGATAGTATGAACTTCAAAATCAAGTATATCTTAATAAAACCTACCTTCCAGTCAACAGCTGATATTCCTCATCCACATGGCTCCTGACTGAAGTGACACCCGCCTCGTGGCGCCTATTCACAGCAGTGGCAACATCTGGCACTCTGACGTCATAGCTCTTGAATATGCAGTCATCGCCACCTGTGGAGTCAGGATACGAATAACGACATTCGGTTACGCGTAATTGTAGTTTTTATTCATCATTGTCCTGTTAGTTAAATAAGTAAATTCTGATTATAAGTTTTCAGCTATAAAAGTTGAGGTCTATGGTCATTGAGGGGCAGTAGTAAGATTTATCGATTGTACAAAAAAATACTGAAAATGACTTCAAATGTATCCAGAATCTGGGGAAATATCAACTCGGCCATGTTACAAACCTGAATAAAATACACCCGGATTCCAATAATTGAATGCAGAGATCCACGCTTCAAAGCTATGACTCTCCCATTTTCCTATGACCTGAATCCCATCTTCCACTATTTTCAAGATATGCACACAACCAGCAGAATCGCTGACCACCAAACAAGGTTCTTCCGAAGACGTTTTATTGGTCGACCAATCAACTGACAGGGCTAATACATCTTGACAAATCGCGTGCTTTAACCAAAGCTTTAATTGTAACGAGCCATCCTCATTGCTTAATTGATAAAGTTCTAGATTACCCACTGAAGTGACAACGGCTAATGTGGGATAGTCCCGAATGGTATGGTAGCACCATTTCTGGTCTAGAATTCCTGAGGTGTCTACTGATTGGATTGGAACCAAGTCTTTGGTTTCGTTGTTGATTACGAATAGGTATATTCTTCCTAGTCTTGTCTGTTTAGCTGAGGAGTCTCCTGAAAGTGAATTAAAATACAATTTGAGACTAATAGACTCTCGAGATTAATCTGGATTTAAAAGTTTCATCCCGATCTCAATCACACGGGGAACGATATCCTTAGGGTTCTATTTACCTTAAGACAATTGTGTACCTACAAATTAACAGAAGCCTCTAGTTGAAGAGTAATATGGTAAGTATTGTACCTTGTTCATCCTTCTTATCGAGCTGGTAAGTCCCGCAGACGAGTACATCGCGGTAGGGCTCCACAGGGCACCACTCTACGGAGTCGGCGCTGTAGCTAGTGTCCCAGCGACACTTGTTCTGCCAAGTTACCGCCATCGAGCTGAACGGAGGGACAGAAATAATAATTTTATGTTATGATCTATTGAAGCAGCCTTCAGCAGCGAGCATGAAGGCCTTCTTAATATGAGTTATGCTCTGTTTGGGGCCAGCAAGTAAAAAAGGGGACTGAAGTAATCATCTAACGCTGTGAACAGTAGCGGCTTTAGGGTAGGGCGCGGTTGGGCGACGGCCCAGAGCGCCGGACATAAGGGGCGCCGCAGGCGCCCCCAACCAATCCTTGATCAGAATTTTACTCCTATTTTTGTTTTAATTTTCATCAAAGATCGCAGCTTACAAGAACTGTATCCAAATGTATGGATAGCATTAGGGCCGCCTTAACCTATGGTGCATGGTGTGCGAATAACCCGGGCGCCGCGGGCTCAGGGGCGCCGCGGTACGCTCCTGGACCAAGAAATTTCAATTAAATTAATGTATTGTCATACAATGCCGGGCGCGTTAGATATGTTATGGACCAAGTGATAAATTGGGCAGTATACACAATGCCCGGTCATTATGAAAAATGCCCAATATGAGAGTGCAATTTGATAATAATTATTCAAATAATCAAATTGACCGGGCAGTATACATATTGCCCGTGACCTTTTGGGCAAAGTAATAAAAACATGTTTATTTTCATTTTTTTTATTGTTATTGCCATTTAACTTAAAATAAACTAAATATTAAACCACTTAAATAATCAGCCTCATGATTTAGATTAATTATGAAGGACTTCTGCCTTTTTTCATCAAATGACCCCCCGCTGTGGGTTAGCAGCGGTGAGGGTGTCAGACTCTTACTGACTGACCGTCGTGTTCCGTTGTAGGCCTTTTATGTACCAGGGCCGCGGTCTTTCGAACAATCCCTCAGCCCCGGCAGACCTTGGCTCTGATGGGCCCCGCTGGGGTTGCTGTCATCTCTTTGAGGAGCGCGTGGAACAACGCGCGCCGCCAACACGGGTCTGTTGCCTAAAAATAAGCATGAGCGAGCCACCCGAACTAACCGCCCACAGACCCACGCCTACAGCGGCCGGGAGTCATCTCGTGACACCCGGCGCCCGTGGTGTCTACCTGGTCCAGCGCGGCGGCCGGGATAAGAGGTGCGAACTCTCTGACGTTCCGCCGCCACCTTTTCGAGCATGACTGCTTCGCAGAAGAAGGCGACGGCATCCCATTCCCTCTCGCCCCGGACCATGGCCTGAACCAGACCTGGACTGTGTGGTCCACCGTGTCCTCGGGGCTGTCCGCACAGTGTTGACACCCGGGCGCTTCCTCACAAGGACTTCTGCCTTAAAAATCCACTATTTTTTGCATATAAATGTTAAGGAAAGTCATATTAAAAATATAACATAAAATAAAATTAAGAATGGCTGTCTCTGATTGGTCAAAGCGTGTCACGCCATGCGTACTTCCCTCCCCGCCCTCGTACCGCGTAAAATATAGCTGTATTATCAAATTGCCCAACTGTCATGTAGCAATATAATAATGCCCGTGCAATGTGATAAATAATGAAGTTAAGATAGTTATTAATCACTTGGCCCGATAAAGCTAGACATTATTCATAATGCTCGGGCATTATTTATAATGCCCGAATTAATCACATGGTCCATAACAGATACACTACTTTTATGTCCCAAAACTCAAAAATTTTCCCGCTCGCTTCGCTCGCGGTTTCTTTACACTTACGTTTTTTTCACATATAGCTACTTTGAATTTAATGTCCCAATACTCAAAAAAATTCGCGCTCCCTTCGCTCGCGACTTCTTCACTTCACAGTCGCCTTTTATTATATATGTTAAGGACTTTTAGTGATCCAAATCTCAAAAAAGCTTTTTCGGGCTTGCTTCACTTTATAGTTGTTTTTATTTTTCAACATTTTTTTGTCTACCCTAGCAAAAAGGTAGCGTCGTTTTTAAGTCCTTTTATTAATTAGAAAGTAACTTCTAGTTTCTATTTATGGTACTACTTTAAGTCCCAAAATTTTAATTCATAGGCGCCAACACCAACAAAGAGTTATCTACGTTTGGGCAACATTTTAAGTAATTTTTGTTTTGAGTTCTAAAATATAACAAAACATTTCGCGCTCGCTTCGCTCGCGCAATCAGAACCTGTGTTCCCGTGTTTTTGCATTCACCAACCAGCAATAACTTATGTACGATTGGGCTACATTTTAGGTAATTTTTGCTTGGACTTGTGAACTATGAAAAAAAAATTCGCGCTCGCTTCGCTCGCGCAATCGGTAACTACATATATTATGTCTCTGTTTTTCGTATGGGTTTGAATTGCAGTTGAGGGCGCCGTAGAAATCTCGCCCAGGGCGCTAGTAGAATTAAAGCCGGCACTGGCTGTGAACCTTTATAGTTTTCTTCGATTGAAACTGAAGAAAAAACTGACTAACAATTAAAAAGGCTTATGTCGAAATATTTCTGCAATGAGCTCATCATTAAGCTCAAGTCCATCGAGAGCTGAACTTTTCAGGGACGCCGACATCTCTCCGACATCTCGCGAGGGCTTTACAGACATAATATGGGCTGAATATAAGGTATGGGAAATAGCAGAAATAAAAGTAGATATTCTATTTTAAACCCATTTATTGTAATAAAAATATGCCCATACATGAATAATTACTAACGCTATAAAGACGAGCAAAGTATATCTTCATTACATTCACAACTTTACACGTAGGTAATAACTTGCTAAAATTTGTACTGTGTTGTGGTTCGCCTCTTACATATTACATTGGGACAAACGAAGTGACAATTTACAATATAGGACTGTCCCGAAATCACGATTCTTTCGACGAACGACGGCGCATGTGTGCTAAATGTATTTACCTCAGTAAGCAGTGAAATCGGTAGATCAGTGAAACAATTTTTTGGAACTTCACCCACTCGTACATTATCTCTTTGTGTCACAGTGGAGTGAGAAGATATGAATCCTCAAATAATTGAAACAGCTATGATCCAAATTAACGCTATTTCAAATCGTTTAGTGGTTCTTAAAATATGAGCAAGGACCCTGCGCCGTCACCGTCAATAATCTCACAAATTAATGATTTTACAATGTTTTAAAATGTCATAAATACATACTATTTTAAAATTACATTGGTATGCTTTGCAAAGTATAAATTATATCCTTAATTTCATCCGACCTAAAGTTTGTATCACTGTAAGTTTCGTATCATTATAAATATAAATTATATAAAAGTTTTAATGTCTATTTTGGAAATGTTTTTCCGAAAATATTCACTTGAACTTCATACAATTTACTTATTTAAAAAATATGTATTAAATAATTTCACACAATAGTACAGCGATCACAAAGATATGTAAATATACTCTGTTAAAATAAAATAAGACATATTTGTCTCTAGTTTTGGTGATATAATAAAATAGAACTTTCAGTTTTAAAGAACTTCTATGTTACCTACAAGAGTATACAGTAATTACAAATCGTATACGCTATCATTTTATATTGTCGTTATCATTAAATCTGTATTCTGCGACTAAATAATCGAATCAACATTAGTTTGTATACAAATCAATTTTCACTACTAACATGAATTACGTGGAGCAGGTAGTAAAACCTATATATTTTCCAAGTGGTTTCCTCAAATTAATTTCGTTATCAGTGTTAAAATTCAGCGATTCAGAGACAATTCCATACCGTGAAGAAATGTAATAAAAATGGTGTAAACAACTCCTAATCCATATAACACAATTGTCAAGTGTCGTGATAAAGTACAGTCGTCGACATTACATAGTGCTATTATTATAAAAATTATGTCAAGTAATTTTTAAGTGTCAATATTTTTAAATAAGCTCAATGACGATGACTGATCTTTAACAGCCAATCACAAATGAATGAGGACATTAAAATATGCTAAGGAAGCAATATATCGAATTAAAAAATGACAGATAAAATTCATAAATACAAAAATATCAATCGAAATGGACTTCAAGGGGTTACATTATACAATAACATTTATTTACGTAAGTACATTATTTATTAGTGGTAACTTATTTTATAAGAGTTTAAAATCTACTTCGTAAATTCTTCTTAATTCTAGTTAATCTAAGAAGTATACTTGACGGCAGTTGGACCGAAATTCTTAACGTTTGAACATGATATAGTACAGACGAGCGTGGGTTACTAATTGGAGGTAATTTAATTCTAATATCGGTGGTATTTTTGAGTATATTCGTAATTGTAAATTACACAAGGGAACAAAATAGGTTTTTTTTTTGTAGCATGAAATTTTATGACTGTTTTTTCGTAATTCGAGGTCGCTGATTTCAAATCTACCCACGTTTTTTTTCTAACAGCTTTGGTTTTTGAGATACAGCTATTGACCGTATTTTCGAACTAGTTACACTTAAATATCATAAAACAGAGTATTTTATTTAAAAAGTATATAACTTTTACTATTTCTATGTTGCGAAATAACTGTGAAAATTATACTAAAACTATTTCTGTAATATTTGTGGTGAATATACATTTAAAGATTGTAGACTAACGTGTCGGAGTTCTTAAAACGGGTGTACTTTGAGTACTTTGGATTTTCTTTGGACACTTGCGACAGATACCTACTGGATGTCTAAAATGGTATGTAAAACATGCGTCGAGACTTTAAGGTTATGAAAAAATAAGAAAAGACCCCATTTCCAGTACCAAACACCGATGATCTAGCGAGAACCCTCGATTCATTAGGTCGTTTTTTTGCGTGGTTGATATACACGGAAGTAACAAAAAAAAATCGGTCCAAATGGATTTACCCTAACTTGTTATCTACTACCTTACCTTAATAAAGGTGCTACCACCTTTGTACATCAAACTTGGGCTCATGAAACAATTTGAAAGCTCTGAACAAAAATGCTCAATACATATCTGAAAAGTCCCATAATTTGAGTATAGAGAAACTAAAAGGCGGAATTTCTGATAGTCCACAAATAAGGAGGTTGATGAAGGATGAGAAGTCTCATAATTACATGACCGATATCGACAAAAATGCCTGAAATGAATTCGTTTGGATTGCATAAAATTTTCTAGGAAACAAAAAGGATGAAAGCTATTCAAAGCACTTTGAAAAGATGTTGTCGCATTTCCAACAGCTTGGTTATAATATGAGCATTAAGGTATACTTCCTCCTTAGCCATTTTGATCATTTCCCTGAAAATCTAGGTGATCTCAGTGAAGAACAAGGTGAACGGTTCCATCAAGATATTCGG
This sequence comes from Helicoverpa zea, assembly GCF_022581195.2. Lineage (NCBI taxonomy): Eukaryota > Metazoa > Arthropoda > Insecta > Lepidoptera > Noctuidae > Helicoverpa > Helicoverpa zea. The sequence continues at coordinate 11,490,119 of NC_061460.1, read as the reverse complement.
ACTATATAAAACCGGTCCCAGGGTCATTTGGATACCAACATGATGGCGAACTACTGTTGCAGCATTAAAACAGACCTAGTGAACCAAATCAAGCTAGAAAATCTTATAAAAAAAGTTTTTTGTCTGTTTTTTGTTAATGAAAATATGCTTTTCTTAAAAATCACGTTTTGTTGATATCTCAAAAACTAACGCTGATACACAAATTCTGACTTCAGATCTTAAATTAGTAGCCCAAAAATATACTATATTACTCGTAATATTTCATGCAACAAAAATCATGTTCCCTTGTGTTATTTAAGTGTTATTAAGACTTGGAACTTTTTGAAAATAAAGAACAATAAAATCGTATTACAAACGCAGTTATCAATTTGGAATAACATTTTGATTAAAATCTATAATTTTAAACTAATCCTTTTTTATACAAAGGTTTGTTCGAAATAAATCGGGAGCTCGTCTATACCCTTATATTGAACTATTGTCGTTGCATGGTAGGCACTAGGAACTAAATATATACAACTTAACAGCTAACAAACGATAATGATCATAAATCAATGAGCACGTTTCTTACAAGCTATGACGTAAACTATCATGAGGTCACAAATAGACACAGTGGAGTATACAAACAGTAAATATGTACAAGAAAAAACTAGCTTAAAAACCCTCTTAGAAATGATTTAATGATCAATTTACAAGATGCGGGTTGCTGAAGATCGAGCAAACTGGCCAACTTTGGGAGAGGCCTATGTCTAGCAGTGGGCGTCTGTCGGCTGACATGACAATCAATTACCAAACTTTTGATTAGATTTTTTGTGTCCACATATTTTTTATCTTGACTGTAAATTAAAAAAAAACGTTTATGAATGATGTAAGACTTTATGTACAATTACTGTTTGTATCTAACCACTGTTTAAAAGGCTTGATGTTGGGATAAACCAAATAAGACTAAAAACAACCAAGCCATTTCTATAATATCAACGTAATATCGTCGGAAAATCAAGAATAATTAGTTTGTTTAATATTCTTATTTGTTAAATAGTTCTAGATCCACTTTATTGTGCTATGCTTTTAAAAACACTTTATCTGTGGCGCCACTGGGCTGTGTCTATGGCAGAGACTGCCGGTCATTTAATTAATATCAATTAACGAAAAATGTTTTAAATTGAGCAATTAATAGTTTTTTGTTGTTTTAAGACAAACAACATCTTAAACAGCTTTTAATATTGCTATAAATCTCAGGTATCTCAAATTATTACTTTTCTACTAGCTCAGCAGCGCCACGTACTCTACAATACATTTTCAAAACGGTACACAACAACGTTATGCAATTAAGCTATGCCACAGATTAAATATATGACATTAAACATTAAAAATATTAATATTTTGTTTGTGTATGAGGTAGATGTTCACAATAAATGTTGCAATCACAGCCTGTTATCATTCAGGACATTAACTGTTCATAAACCAACTAGTTGGGTGACTGAATGGGTAGAAGAGATAGTTGTTACTAGATTGCAATCAAGAATAAACAATATTCTATTTTGTCTCAAAAATAAAACTACATCTCCTAACCATTGAATCAATAACTATTGTTCTCTCAACTGCCAACTTACATTTACCACTTATCACTATCAAATCAAATGTTTTTTTTCAATAAATATGAGCGACTACCACGGCTGTTAGTCAAGCATGCATAACAAGCTGTATTGAAAGACTTGTTTAAATGCTTGCTCCAGGTGATGCATGCTTGACAAGCAAGCTACGTAGCCAACTAAAGGGGATTTGCTATCTTTGGAATTATAGGTGGCCCTTGATACATAACATACAGAGATAGGAGAAAATTATTGTAGCATTGTTGGAGCCCATGTTGGGGATTCTGTCATTGACAAGTAAAATGAGAATCGTGCAGACATTGAAATGTATTACTAAACAACTATTTCTGTATGAAACATTTCTCAGGCCACCATAGTTGAAAAAATAATCTGTTGTCTTGTTCTTACATCCATTTTGTATGGGATCATAACTTTAAACTAAATTCTCTTATATTTATGTCTAAGTACCCTGAATTATATTTAATTCTAATAAATAAGATGTTTCAAAATGATCTGCTGAATTTAAACTTTTATGGTTTTTCACTGACTGTTGATAGAACCAAGAGTATCAACAAGTCAATATTTTATTCCTAACGTAAAAATTGCTTCTTAGCCACAGAGGGCAAAAGGTATATTGCTTAGTTCATAAAAAACAAACTGCTTCCCAATTATTGCCATTCACACAACTGGGCCTTAGAAAAATAAATATAAAAGTCTAAAACTCAGCAGTATGCCTAATCTTGCGAGAAAACATTAAGTTAAATGTTTTAAAATTTAAACCAATCACAAAACCTTTACTTATAAACATTTCTTAAACAATCAAATTGCCATTCTCATGAGTAATATCAACATAAAGCATAGAAGTCTAGTTTTAAGTAAAGACAAAAATGTTATGTATACTTTGTGAAATTGTCTCTGCAGTCAATAATAAACAGTTTATGGAATTTATCTGATGGAATAATGAATTTGAATAACTCAAACTCAAAACAAATCTTCCTTATTTTAAAGAAGTTTTTATACTATAGTTCGGCCATTCAGAGAATGCGTTCCTGACACGTCGCGATTGAACTGACGACGTAATAACATTCATTGATTATTGATATAATAATGTTGTTTTAATGCTCCTCAATTGTTAAAACGGTAAACAACCAGCAAAAATATTTTTATCGTAACTGCAACGCCATTGCAAAGTTACGTCGTCAGTTCAATCGCGACGTGTCAGGAACGCATTCTCTGAATGGCCGAACATTAATGTTAATTCAGAAGTTAATGGAGAAACCATAAATACTGGCTGCTGAGACAAATCTTTGTATGCAAGAAGGTTTCATAAGTGACTCTATGCTATAGAGTCCATAGATATAGTTTATGAGAGGTTAAATTGGGCATTGTTACACTGATTTGATGTGACGTCTCAATGGCCTTCAGTTACATTTTATTGGTGTATAGTCTTACAATAGAGTACTTTGTCACTTACTACTGATAAACTAATCTTTGTTAATATTTTAGCTAAAATAGTTTTGGATTTAGTTAGTAAATTGTTCACTTTTTGATTAAAGATACTGTCCAGTTACCAAGTTCTATTATAAGACAATCAACAATAATCAACATGCAGTTTTTCAATCCTTTTCCTCATTTCATAACATACTTTACCAAAACTTGAGGTACACTAAAATTGACTGTGAATATTTCTTCATCAGCAAGCTATTGCCTTGCAGACCTCTCGGTTTCGATGAGACATTCTCTCACAAGGATCCTGGCATGGATGATACCACGCTTGAGACGTTCCGCAGAGCTGCGGCTCCCTGAGTAACTTGGTCTGACTTCCTTACCCATCTCCTCGATGACTGCTAGCAACTGAGCGTACTTCGACATTCCGTTGTCTTTATCCTTGCCAACAGACGATGGAGAAGTCGCGGGGACAGTGGATATAGTTGCCTGACTAGTATTCCCATGGCTCAGTTCTTTATGTATGTTCTTCCCGCTCATGGGTATGGCCGTCACAGTGACGTCACTTAGTTTCGATTCTACGGCCTGAATGTCCATCGCTTCCATCGTTCTCTGAAAGAATTTGACTAACATTAACAAAACAAAGGAAATCGAAAGAAAACATCAACAAAACGAAACTTACCGATCTTAAATCTAACATAAATATACGTTTTCACGATTAATACACATTTGAACACAGGCCGCGGGTAATAAGTGATAAATTCTACAATAAATTATGTGTTATGTAGGACATACCTAATCCGATCGCCTTCGGGCTCTCCAAGAAAACCGACGTTATTAGCGTACAAGTATGACACCTACAGCGGTTCTAGCAACTTATTGTGGAATGTATTAAATTTTCCGTAAATGCAAATGACTTTAGTCAATGAAACCCGTATTTTATTATTTTATTGTAAATAACAAACAAGTCTACAAATTACCACATTGACAATATTGAATCTTTTTTATTTCATGGGTCTTGTCTTGTCATAGACATTGTAGCATACAGCCAACAGCAAAGATTTATTACATATTTTTGTAAATGAAAAGTTTTAGGATTCAGAGAATTCATTATTTAATTGTTGTGATGCTTTTGAATTTGATGTGGATCTCGTTTTTTTAAATATTCCTTTTCTTGTAAAAAAATGTAAGGCAACGTTTCGTTTTGTTATATATGTTTTTTATAACGTTTCATTTCACGTGAAGCTCCTCTACAGTACCGCATTCTTTTTCTTTCAATGTTGTCTGTCAGTCATTTGGTAAATCGTTCAGAAAAAATCAGAAATTGTCAACATGGGGATGCAACTGAAGTACAATAATTTTCTGAGGTTTTTTTTTAGAAATGCGCCATCTAGTGACGGATGCCCCGTAACTTGGGTATTTGTACTTCGTTTTAGTCACTAGATGTCACTGCACCTTAGACCGATATTTCATCGATTTAATAACAAATCTAAAAAAAGTTTTGTGATTAGAAATATTAACAAATATTGTAATTAAATAATTTTATGATTTATTTTTAATTCTTTTTTATCTATGAGGACGTCTTAGTTAATCACAATAATCACACTACTTGAAACATAGATATAATATTACTAAACAAGATTGCGCACGCTCAAAATATATATTTACGAAAATGAACTCTATTCTAACGCAATAAGGTACTAAATTGGTTGCATAATACACAGAGGCAAATCCGAGCCAAGAGGGATAGTTCGAACGGAGGCTGTTTGTCTCTTTCTAACACCTTGCCAGCATAAAAAAAAATGTTGTGATCAAAAGTTTTGTCTTCCCAAAAACAATTGAATCACTTATATTTTTATCTTATTTTAACAATTGTAAGTCAACAAATTAATAACAATCGCATTAATTTATTCGTATTTATTATTAAAACATAAACAACATAAATTTTTATTTTGCTTTTTTTTTATTTTCTAGCGGTAACCCTGAACATTCTTGGCGCGTAATCAGCATTTAAAATTTTGTTTATATTTTTTTGTATTAAATCAATTTAAACTATTAAAATGGTGAAAAAGTGTTGCGTTTCTACTTGCAAAAGTGAATCCTATGGTGGTTGCAATATATCGTTCCACAGGTTAGCTAATAATAACATTTTCGTAAACCAAACAACTAGGGTGCCCATGAATTCTTGTAACGAGTCAAAATATGGGTGATGGATTTTAAAACTGTTGTACTATTGTTATAGCTTCCCAAAAAATGAAGAAAGGCGACATAAATGGCTCAGCAGTCTATATATGAAGTAGAAATACAAAAAAAACAGTCTTCACTTCGAATCTTCCTGCTTTTATACTGCTAATTTCCGCTAATTATTAAAAGCCTTTATTAGTATCTTAAGGTCACAAACTGCGTAAGTTAAAACTTCAATACTAATCTGTGTTTAATAATCTTAGCAAATTCGGATTTGTCTCACATAGCTTAATCTCATAGTCACCCTATTAGAAAGGGACAGACAGCCTCCGTACTAACTGTTTCACTCGGCTCGTTTTTTGGGTTTATATGCGCAGTCCTGTTTACTAATATTATGTCTATGACTTGAAACCACTTGAAACACTGACGATTGACATTGACAGTCGACCATACTTTTAAATTAAACCGTTTTCCGTTTTCTAACGTGTTGGTTTATTCTGAGTGTTATTTTCTGGTTTTTTTATTACGATTGTTGCGTGTTCCTGGACTCTGATACTGACTGCTTCTGTGATTGACCTGGCTTCGTATTTTGGACCTGTGATCTACTGCATTTTCATTGACCCGGCTTTGTATTTTGGAACCTCGATCGACTGCTTTTACATTGACCCGGCACCGTATTTAGGACTAGAAAATGCGTCCAGTGGATCGTCTTAGGGGCGGAATGCCATCAACGTCAAGATATAAGTGCTACTTTGATTGTGACAATGACGGTAAGTTCAAAACTTTTAACTTTATAATGCACGTAATTTATCTTTTGCTGATAGGCTGCACAATATCCATTATTGTCATCCGTGCAATCTGTGGTCATCATAGTCCTTGAGTCATCAAAAATCTAAGATGCACTACCACACACACTCCTGTCCTGACCCTACACAAACAATTGAAACTGCACATTAACTTTTATATCCAATCAAAAGACTCGGAATCTACGTATAAGACAAAGCCCGCTCTAGACGACCCTCTGACCAAATAACTTCATCAGGTTTTAAAACTATGATTTTACAGTGGCGTAGCATGGGATTCCGCCGCCCGGGGCGCAGGTATATTTAGCTGCCGGTCAGTGGGTAGTCTTAGGGGCGAGCCCCCTTATTTAGGTACTTATTTAAATTCAAATGACTACAATTTAATAAAATTCTAAAGATGGTTTTGGCAAGAAAGAATTATTATTGATATCGACTCATGACCAGGTGCGGTCTCAGCCCATGATTTTGGGATTCACTAGGGTGCTGGAAGGAATACTTTCAGAAATTGTTACTGGCTCTCTTTGATATGTAGTGCAGCAGTGTGAAAATTTTAGCATCCTACCTAGGATTTTGTTGATTCATACACTAATGATCTATGTATAACTTTGTCGATTCATACAGCATGCAACAATATTTTTTGCAAACTAGGATATGTTAGATTTTCCTTTAAAGCTCAAAAAACATAAAGCCTTGTGTGGACTAAGCATTTATTGTCAAATTAAACGAAAAACAAGCAGATGTAAAAATTCAAGAGCGAGTCGAAAAATTTAGTACCCTGCCTGCCTGATAGGTTAGATCTTCTTTTAGTAGACAAGAAGTTATTGGGAGGTAGGCTAGAAGTATAGATAGATATCTATCTATCTTGTTGTATTTGTTATGGTGGTGGTGGTGGTATCTATACACACTATGTACACCATAACAAATTACAATTTAAAACTTAATAACTAAAAGGGGTGTAACAATGGGTGGTCTTATCGCTAAAAGCGATCTTTTACAGACAACCTTTAATGTATAGTGACTCTTCTCAAGAAAATTGTATTATGGGGTGGCATAAATAGGAACTGACAATGTAAAGGCGGCAAAAAATGCCTTTGCCTCTACTGTCAACGCTATCAGCTTCTACTTGGCTTGATGCTGCAGCTAGGCGGCGGTGCCGGCCCCTAGAGTAGCGCCACCCAGGGCCATGGCCCCCTCGGCACCCCCATGCTATGCTACTGTGATTTTATTTACTTCAACTGTGGTGTTCCTGTTCTAGTACTGCTAGACCTCAGCTATTATTTCTAGTGTTAGATTAATATTCAAGGATGGTATCACAGTACATTACTAAAATTTTATACATATGATGATGATATCTATTACGGTATTTTAATGAGAGTGAGTTGTTCATGTATAAAAACTTCTTGATTTCAGGCCCATTGCACCGATTTCCTAAACCTGAATACCCACATTTGGAAAAGTTTAACTCGTGGAAAAAAGTACTAGATAAAGCTTTACAAGAGAAAGGCGACATCTACATTTATAACCAAATTCGATTTTGCGACAGACATTTTGAAGAGTGTTACCGTTCAGCCAGTCACCGACTTACTCCAAATGCAATACCAACTCTAGGTACCTACTATTTAGATGTCTTATGTTATTTAAATCTTAATAGAAACAAAACCACATTTCTTTGCCTTCGCTGTAATAACAAAATTGTTCCTCAAATATTAAATAAAATTTTCTACTGAATAATCTAATCCTAATTAGAAGAAAATAAAATGAATATTATATACCAAAAATAATTGATGCAACATGCTATCTTCTAAGAATTAAATGAATATTGTTCTATATTCTACATAATTATAGATAGTTCAACTCAGATTTGCGCGCGGCCCTATGTGTGCGTTGGCTTGTAAATATACAACTTTCATTCGTGTGACAGTGACGTCGTCCGAGGATGACGTGTTCTTATCGCTTTTTGTTATGGGTACAGTCGTTTACGAAAATACTAGTTATTCACGAAGAAATTATTAAGGAGTCAGGTAAAGCGTTTCAAAAAATTAAACAACATTCAAAGCTTTTTATTATTACCTAAATATAGTTTTTCATTATTTTCTCATACGTCTTATCAAATTGACATTGACAATATCTAAGAAATAAATGAGGTGAAATATCTAAGATGAATTAAATACTCCTTACATATTTTCTAGCTCGGGGTACGCGGACAATAAATAAAAGTGTGGACTAAGAATGTAAAAAAACGTATCATCATCATCATCATCATCATCATCTCAGCCATAGGACGTCCATTGCTGAACATAGGCCTCCCCCTTTGATCTCCACTTGATCACACAAAAAACGTATAATCTAGTATAATAATGTAAACAAAATGTGTGGGGAATTTTAAAAAATAATATTGCTTCGCATAATGTCGACCAAAATAAGACGGAAATAATGAAACTCATAAATTAACGTTTAAGTCAAATTGATGAAGGGATGTGGTATAATACTTGTCGACATGTACAAAAGAAAAAAGAAGAATACTATAGACATTTTGACATGGAGTCAGAATTTATAATTCACCTTGAAGAGTAGCGAATCCGAAAATTCATCATTTGATTTTTCAAGTAGCGATTCAGAATCATTATAAATAAATAAACATTAAATTACGTAATAACGTTTTTCTTTAAACAGCCGTATACAACCCCTAAATAACTGTATTTGTACCCGACTGTACCTCTTGTCACGCACACAAAGTCACTGTATATGTACAAGGGTTACCCACACATAAGGCCGCGCGCACGACTGAGTTGAACTTACTATATACAGTAACTATAAATAATTTCATCCTTTTGCAGATTTATCTACATTACCAGTTGGTCAAACTCTTGAAGGTCCATCGGGACATGTCGAGGCAGACATGTCGAATTTATTAAACATTTCGCAAGATAAACTTGCTGTCATTGAGCCATCCAGCTCTACCCACTATCATAGTGATGTACAGAATGCATTACAGACAGCTGAACGCCCTAAAGGTAAATATTTTTATTGACAATTGACCTTTGACTTGTAACATTAGGTTTTTCTTTCCATCATCAGGATTCCAATTTGTTTCCACTGTAGGGTCATAAAACTTCTTGCAGAGAGAGAGAGTGGGCATTTAAGCGTACATAGGGAAATAAGGACAGAGAAAGCGACTTTGTTTTATACTATGTAGTGAAGCCTATGTGTTATTACATTTTTTATAAGCTATATTACTGTAAAGTTTCATCTAAATCCGTTTAGTAGTTTTCGCGGGAAAGAGGAACAAACATCCTCACAACATTTATAATATTAGTACTAGTATAGGATTATTTCATACTAACTGCGTCCCGCGGTTTCACCCGCGTATACCGGAATAAAAAATAGCCTATGTCTAATTCCAGGGTATAAGCTATCTACATACCAAATTTCATCCAAAGCCGTTCAGTAGTTTTTTCGTGAAAGAGTAACAAACATCATCCAAACTTACAAACTTTCGCGTTTATAATTTTAGGTAGGATTATTTCCGCACTTGCAGGAATCAATAAATGTAAGACAATAACAAATCTCCGAACTTGTAAACCTGAATTAAATGGATTAATAATAATAACTTGATATAATCCTACAACTTATGTGTCATAATAATTATTCATCCAAATAGCTAGTTCTAACCATCCATACCATTTTTTTTCGTTGGTAGAAAAGGCCCAAAAATGTATGGAGTCTGAATGATCTTCTTTATATCCATTTTTGTTTACCCATAAAATCCCCATAAAAAATATTTATCAAGCTTGTATCTGCTGTTGTAGGGAAGTCTCCACTTTTTGTATCTGTTCCTCGAAGCCTACCTATTCCAATCTCTGGTCATAATATAATAACAGAACAATATTATGTAACATATTTTTATCACAATTCTATTAAAACTTTGTGTAACACTATTTCTTTGATCTGAGGTGTAACATAATTTAAATTACAGGTTCTAGGAAAAGAGGGACTTGTCAATATTTAAAACGAGTCGTCACCTCCAAAGAGAAGGAGATAATAAAGTTAAAACAGAAAGTATTGAAGCTGAAAAAGAAATATAAGGAACAAAATAACAAGAAACTCTCTGCAAGGAAAATTTCCACATCAAAATCATTTTTGAAAGAGTTAAATAAAATGCCTGCAACAATAAAAATATTTACTTCCCTCCAAATGAAATGGAAAAAGAAACCACGAGGCAGGCGATTTACATTTAACGAAAAAATCATGGCATTGACCATTTACAAACAGAGTCAGAAAGCTTACAACCTCATGCGAAAAATGTTTGTCTTGCCATCAAAGCGCAGCCTACAAAAAATGTTGAGTAAATTTGAACTGAAACCAGGCTTCAATCCTGATATATTTAAAAATTTAAAAGCTACAGTAGCAAAATTGCCGGCAGAAAAAAAGTTGGTCAATTTACTGTTTGATGAGGTATCATTGGCTCCGGGTGTTTTTTACAACCCTGCCCTAAAACAGATAACTGGTTTTGAAGATTTTGGGCACAGACAAACAAAAAAACTCGCAGATCATGCCTTGGTCTTTATGATCAAGGGTATAAAAAGCAAAGTGAAACAACCTTTATGCTTTTCATTTTGCCAAGGTGCCACGAAAAAGGACGATTTAAAGAAGCTGATCAAAACAATAATAAAAGAAATCTCCAATACTGGATTGATAGTTATTGCCACTATATGTGACCAATCAGCCACAAATATTTCTGTGATAAAAAGTCTTCAAGAAGACACAAAACGCAAATATTTACAAGAGGGTAATGAATATAGGACCCAAGCCTTCGAGTTTGAAGACCAAAAGGTCTTCCCATTATTTGATCCTCCACATCTTTTAAAGGGAATGAGAAATAATTTACTCGCCAAACATTTGAAATTTGTACAAGATGGGAAAACAAAGTATGCAAAGTGGGAACATTTGGAGATGCTGTTGAAGTTAGATGTTGGGGATGATGAAATTAGGCTTGTTAATAAATTAACAGAAAACCATGTTAATAAAGAGAAAATTCCAAAAATGAAAGTGAAATATGCTGCACAAGTTTTCAGCCAAAGGGTATCATCAGCATTGAGATTCTTAGCAAGTAAGTATGCTTTTTATTGTTCTCATTATTTTCTCTATATTTAAAAAAAATTGCTATTAATTTACTAAATTAGATTTTTATTTTTAATTTACATGTTTTTAACCATCTTCATTCTCCACAGACAAATTAGAAAGTTCATTATTTTTCTTTAAAATAATATTAGATGTCCTGGCTACATTTATAAGTTCAAAAATATTTAAAAACAAACAATTGAGATGCTATTTCTCTCGATAAAATTCAAAATAAAAATACAATTCATATCTAATAATTTATCTAAAATTGGCTATGTCAATATTTAAGATGCATAAGATATATTGTTGGAATAACATTATAAATTGAAATGAAATAATAAATTAAAATTATCATATTGAAATAAAAATTTGAGACATTATGAAACTACAAAATATAGTTTAATGTTGGTTTCTTACTAATTATATTTACACCCACAACTATTTACTGAACCAACTGATAAAGACGCACAGTAAATCGTTACTGCCACTTTAAAGTTTGTAAGTTTGTGCCTTTTCGACACAGCCGTGAGGCACACCGTTTAATTTTTTAATTAAATTTTTGTATTTTTGTTTTTTTATTGTGTGCCCCTAATCTGGGTCGAATAAATGTATTTTCTTTCTTTTTTCTTTAATTTCGGTCCACAATAGCAAAAAAGATTGATATGAACTGTATTCTAGTACTTATTTAATATATTGTTTCAGAACACAACCTTCTTCCGGCGGAGTGCGAAGAAACTGCTGATTTTCTACTCATTATGGACAAACTATTTGATTCTTTCAATGGACATTCATATACAGGTGATCCAAAAATTTTCAAGGGGTGTGTAATGAATAATTCTCCTCATTTTAGATTATGGACAGAGGTAGTTCCTATATTGGATTCAATGACTTTTAAAACTATAAAAAAAAAACGGGATGGTACAGAAGAAGTAAGATATGAAAAAGTGCCATCCCTTCAAAATTGGATCCACAATATTAAAACGTTTAAAGAAATGTGGGAGTTTTTAAAAATCAAATATAAAGTTACTAGCCTTTTAACCAGAAATTTCAATCAGGACCCTCTTGAAAATTTTTTTTGTAACATTAGAAGTAATGGGATACGAAATGTTAATCCCTCGTGCCTACAATTTATTAATGCGTTCAAAACTTTGTTACTTAATAATTTAAATTCGCCCCATTCTGTAAGTGCCAACTGTGAAAAAGATGAAAATAAATCACTGCAATCTTTCAAAGATCTTCTTGCTGAAAAACAAAACAATGAAATTGAATTGGTTAGTGGTGATTTTCCTATTGATTCTTTAATTAATACAATGAACCAAATTAAATGGAATGACTCGATTTTGCATGCCGAATCAAAAAAATATGTAGCAGGATACATTGTAAAAAAATCGAAATGTAAAGTGTTCAAAAAATGTGGAACATGTACTAATGATATATTAAGAAAGGAAATTGATTTTGAATCATTTAATTATGAAATAGATTATACGAAAAAATCCTTATTTAATGCATGTGATGATTTTATAAAATTATTAAATGAAATATATTATATGATTGTTGCATGTTTACGAGATTCACCTGAAATAAAATATCTGAAAGAAAAAATGAAATTTTACATCAATTGCCATTGTGATTTTAGTATAATTACTTGTATAGTTCATAAAAATAAATTAATTGATTTTATAATTAATATGTCAATTAATTTAATCATTCACAGTTGGTGCACCGGGGTTAATAGAATAATTAACGGAAAAATAACAAATTTCGATGTAAATGATGAAATTAAGTTACAAGCATTTAAATATTGTAATACACATAAAAAAAGGAAATAAAATATACTTAGCCGATAAATGTACTCTTTATCTTTTGTTTTTTTATTATCTCCCATAATATTATTGACTAGACTAGAAGTTGGAAACTGAAAACTGGAAACTGGAACTGGAAATTGAAATCACTGTTTTAAATTCAATTTACAGTAAATTGAATTTAAAACAGTGATTTCAATTTTCAAATTTAAAAACATATTTAAGAGAACTCTTGAAAAGCGCCATCTACCCTAACCATACATGAAGTAACCACGCCATCTTGTGACGGGGGCCCGTTAACTTTCACGCTAGTAAGTTGTTTTGAACGATGAGTTGCGTATCTATCTCTATATAGTGTATTATCTATGATATAGTGTATTATCTATGATTGTCAACTCGTTTGCGTTACGGCTGGGATTGGTTTTCTTTCTTGGCGTTTTAATTTTGTCTACGAAAACCTATTTTTATGTGACCAAAACAAAATATAAATCGGCATCAAATTTCGTAGCCGTAATGAATTGGCTGAGCGGTTCGCGTCCTGAATCATGTGTCGTTTTGAATTGATTAAATAAATGTAAATAATAAAACAATGAGAGGTCGGTGTTAAGTGATTTCTCCGCCCACTGCAATCATTATGCGATTAGTGAGACGGGAATTGAGTGTTAAGTCGATGCTGCGGGATATCTGAGGATGTCTGGGGAAGGCGAGCGGGCGTCGCGCCCGAACTCGCTGGTGCTGGAGGCGCCACCCCCGGAGCGCGAGCCGCTGCACTTCGACGTGCAGCTGGTGGGAGCGCCGCCGGAGGTGGAGCAGCTCGTCAACAACATCAAACAAGTCGCTGAAGACTTTCTATATCACTGGAAAACTTTTCCTATTGGTGAGAACTGCTTTTTGTCTGGTGTTTGTGTAGCCTGTCTTATGTTTATTGTTTTTAAATATCGAACACAGAAGCCAGAAACCATTACATAGTTACAATAATAAATTAATCACACTGATAAAAAAAAATACCTTTATTCCTAACTAGACAGATACCACATAAAAGATGCTGGTGTAAATTAAAATTATTTCTAAATAATATTTCTACTTCCAAAGCAAGATTACACAACTATTTAATATAACACACTATAAGACTGCATTGAGTATAGTACTACTGTAAAATTGCCTAGTTTACTCTATGGGGAGTCTATTATTTTCAAATCATTCATACAGGAAACTAGTGTATTTTACGTATAAATGTAACCATTGTATCAGATACAGTTCACATACAATAGATAGTTATTCTCATCAAAAATTCAACATGCATATAGAAAAAAATGTATTAATTTGGTTCTAGCCATATTGTTTTCTAAATGAGTGTAAACATCCATTTTTTATCAACAAAAACATGAAGAATGTCTATTGTTCTATTGGTATTCTCATACATATAATTAAAATAGCTTAACAACAAGATAATGACTATTTTCTCTTGGCTACAAAAATGTTAATCACTGTGTTGGAATCTCCTGCCGTACTGTTTTCTTTTGTATCAACTATTAATATGACAAGCAGATATTATGACTATTATAATGACTGCTTGTGTTTAATATTTTGAGCTTTTATTAGTTACTATGATGTATTTTTCACAGAAGGCCCAATATCATTGGCATTCAGGAGCATATAATATGTATAGTCAACTTGCTGTTCACATCAGTTTCACCCATATCCTTAGGGAACTACATCGCACCTGGATAAATAGAAGCATATAATCATTTTTTAACTCTTAATAGCGGCTCTCAAACTTATTATATTAGATTATTGATTTTTCTTTTTTTTTTTCTTTATAACTCCTATATGTATATAACAATAGTTAGGCAATCGATAGTTTGTATAATTTATCTGTGAAGGCTTGTAATTAGCAATCTGACTATGTAGTTTAAGTTAAAATACGATAATGTTATTAGTCTGTAAGCCTTCTCTAAGAACAAAAAAAAAAAAAAAAAAATATATGTCCTTTGTCTGGCACTAGACTGTGTGTACTAAATTTCATTTAAATAGTTTCAATATTTCTGATGTGGGAGACAGTTACCTTTGCATTATATTAGTAATGATTTTAGTGAGTTCCTGTTTTTGATTACATACAATTTTGGGTCAAGATATAAGACAGCAATTTGTCTCCCTTTTTTAGTAGCCAATGACTTGATAAAAAAACCCAAGAAGGGTAGAAATAAAGGCTTAAAAATATACTATTATGACACCTGTCATGATGTCTATATTTTTGAGAGTCATGATAAAAATAAAACATGTAGAGCCAATTAAATTAATTAAATTGGAACATGTTAATTAACTTCGTGTGTTAAGTGTTATTATTATGTTCCGTGTGTGGAACTTTATTAACTATTAATTGGTTTAGTATTTTTTGTAGTCACACTTTCAGCACTTTTGCATGAACTATCAGTTTTCTGTGACATATCCTCAACGTCAAGTTACCCTTTTTTGGGGGGAATGAAACTCATGGACCCGAAAAATAATACCTACTATATAGAAAGAAATATTTTTAAGTGGTCCTGTAGTATCCTGCATCCAAACAAATCACCTATAAAAATACTACTGACAACTTTTGATAACACAATAACAAGACCATAAATCCACAGTTCTCCCACCATCCCGCTTCACCGGCGCCGGGAACCGACCTTCAGACATCATCGTAGCACCGCCATGCGACGAACTGGACGCTGCAGCACTAGACGCGGGGGTAGAACCTCACCCCCTGTCGCCCAAGCAGTTGCACGCTATACGCGAGAAGGGGTAAGTAGGGAGCTAGGACATAGTATGCTGGATAGCTTAGTGCTTCTTATCATGTCAGCTCACTGAGGGACAAGTGCTTGATATATCGATTCTGAATTGAGAAGTCGTTGATATAGCGAAATCAACTGTAAAAAATTGTATGTACTGTATAGAGTTTTTACTACCTATCTCTAAATGGTTTGACAAAAAAATCGGGGATTAACGAGAAATGGGAAGAAAAATGAAAATATATCGCGTGAACTGAATCATCGTTAAATCTTATTTTCGTCATTAAAAACTCTCGATTATTGATGCGATTATTAATTCATTCGTCGGTTTCTCTAAATCTGGTATTATCTGCAACGGTAAATCCGCCAATAGCGCCAATATTTTGCCAAATTCTTGGCCGTTGGCTGACCTAACCCAGTTAAGTATTACGTTACGTTTATTAAACAACTGTTTTAACTGGACATAGGTAATTGAGCCGGTGACGCTAACATTCCAACACGGCTTGTATTATATTCAACATAGTACAGCGTATACTCGTAACTGGTAGGTCGTAATCATTCGAATGTAGAATCGATGGAGTATCGAGCTGAAACAGGATTAAATCAGATTGCTATCAAAGATGAGTGTTTGAATAATTGCGGTTCCTCTGTTCAATAAATCTGCCGAGTCTGAGTCCTTCAAGCGAGCTAGAACAAAGACATGTTATGTCATTTAAATATCATACCTATGATTGAAAACCCTTGAGAAGGTTTAGCTAGGATATGCTACATTGTCAGCTGGCAAATAAAAACACATTAAGATGTAAAATGCCTGATATAATGAGTGGGTTAAAATGAATTACCCATGTTTCAGTTTTCTTCAAAACTATATTTTCAGTCTTTAGTGCAAATATCTTGTATCTTTGTAACATTACCAGTCAGTGATCCGGCCAACAAACATTCACGATGACAATCGCCAATTGCTCCACGGATGTGCTTACATGCACTCGAATCGGATATAAAGTGGTTTAGATTATAGTAGGTTGACCTCTCTCATCGCCTTGCAAGTAAAAAAATCTACATTTCAATATAACATTGTATGTACTGGCATTCTTAGAGCATATTCAAATGAGCGTCATTTAAATGTCTGTCTGGAACCCTGGATAGTCTATAAAAGTCCAGCCTTCACCTGAAATAAGCCAATTTATGTTACGATCATAAATTATAACGAAACATTCTCTTGGTACAAATTATTGTCAGTTAGTAAAGCTACATTAATTTAAAGGCAGGCGCTTAGTTACATAATGTAACAAGTGACAGCATAATTGATGGCAGTTAATACATTTTTCTTTAAAAATCCAGTCGAGCGTACACTTCGGGCCAAATAAATGGAACACTAACACTAACGTACCTAATGAAATACTATCGTTCATTAGTTCGTATGTCGCCGCCCACTGGACTACCGGTCAAAAGAATCCTAATTGAACGCTCACAGCGAGTCTGACTATTCAATAGAATATAAACTGTATTCGCCGGTAAAATGAGTTACAGAATCGCTTTATCTGCGTAATAAAAAGACACGCCGATATTAATTTAACGTTTTATCGTGCAGTAGACTCAGGGCTGTCGAATTTCACCGAACGAAATTGCTTGTATCTTCTGGGCTTTATATCACAAAGAGACACGTCTAACTATTTAGAGACTTCCCAAAATAGTAGTCATATTATATCGCTGCATTAACATTCCGTAGTAAAATTAAAAAAAAACCGCGCAGGGCATGGGCCAGCCCTGACGGAAGTTAAGCCGCTGTTTAGGGCTATTAAGATGCGACGTGCAGGGGATCCCTACATGTTCAGTATTCATTAAGTTCAATTAATGTTTTCACTCAAATGTATAAGGTACTCAGTTTTGTCGGCCCTCAGTGTACAATTGCATCCCACGACACTTTAATCACTTTACTCTTTTCTTTTGTTTTGTGACGATGTTCAACCAAATGTTACTCATGTGGTTAAAAAGATAAAAATATAAAAGAGTTTTGCTATTTTTAGTGTGGCTCAATTGTTTCGAATAAGACGCATACTGTGAGGATTTTTACTGAGTCATTTGTCGGGTTTAAACTATTGTTATAGTTGTCTTGCACAGTATTCTTATAGTCTTGTACATCTGTTGGAATTTTTTTTTCAGTTGTTTTACAGTTAAAGCCTTAAAAACAGACACGTTTTCATTTAAGTCAATATAGTTTTAATAACCTAGTTCGTAGACCTTCAGTTCAACTTATAACCTACACTCCTAGGCAATACATAATATACTACAGTCTTATGAGACTTGCTCTGTTCGTGCTACGTCTAAAGTCATGCATGGTAAATCATATGCGTCAGAACACACCGACATGATAGTATGCTTTGAATCATATTTATTTACACGAGTTAGTAAGATTTAAACAATACACGAATCGTGATAAAACACAATCGTCAATAATAACTTGATATTCCAAGACGGAAGTAGATATTCGCCTAGAAGTCAGAATTTTCAAACTTCAAATAATTTACTTATCTTGCAATACTTTGTCTACGTTAGGCTTTACAACAGAAATTGATTAACGATATTCTTGAACGTTTCGTTTTATTCAGGATCTCTATCATCATGTAATAGGTTTAATATAATTACTTCTCGGCAGCTCCAGAAACTCCTTGGCAGTCTCGACGTCTTCTAAGTCACTTGACTTATGACTTACGGCCGGAGACGGTGGATCGATCCTATGCCGTTAACCTCCGCGACATCAACTATACATAAATCTCTATATTGCAATATCGCTAAATACTTTTAACTGGGTACTATTCCGAAGATAGATAGATAGAAGAAAAGTTGTGTTCTCTGTAATGTGTCTCGTTCTTCTAGAAATCGCATAGTAAGCGCTGTGAACGGAGTCATGGGTTCGATTCTTAGGTGGAGCCGAAATGGATTTGAGAAGCTAGAGCCAATAAGCCATTTATTTAACCAGAAGTTAAGATGAAAGTTAATCGGTCATCCTCCTAAATAATCAGTTATGAATCCTTACTATTTGGGGCATTTAGATAAGGCTTGTATTATCCAGGGATTTTACTATAAAAAAAAACTATGAGAGAAACTAAAATAGCCAATCTGCCCTGAACAAGTGTGGTGATTAATGATCATACCTTTTCCGTGTAAGAAAAGGCCTGTGCCCAGCAGTGGCATCTAAAGCCCGATAATGATGACGATGATAAATGAATATAGTTTGGAATCAGATCATAAGTGCCAGAGATAACACAAAGAAAGTTTATATTTTTCTCTCTTTACAGAATATTCGTCAGCTGCCTAGTCTTACAAATATGTTCGGGTCGGCACCCAGTCTAGTCTTCCAGTGCAGCGACTGCCTATCTGACCTCCTCAACCCAGTTGCCCGGACAACAATACCACATTATAGCTTAGTGGTCAGACTAACTGACTTCTCACTACTCTTAACGACTGCCAAAGATGTTCAAACGACAGCCAGGACTCACCAATTTAACGTGCCTTCCTAAACCCGAAACAATAGGTATTGTCATTATGATATTAACGTGGATGAAAAATGTTATTTCTTCTGCATTTCTCCCCGTAGCAGAGTAGAAACACAACACCTCAACATTGTGAGGCAGCCCATTGAATTAATACAGTTAATTATGTCCGTGTAATGGTACACGCGCTGAACTCGCTGCCGCTTCACGGTGTCGTATTGCGATGCTACTTATATCTTTTACTTGTGTTAGTGCATAAAGAAACTATACAGGGTGTTTGGCGCATGGACCGACAAAAATTTTTGGGGGATTCGTGAGGCCATGTACTAGTTTTCACTCATAGACCCAATGTCCTATATGTCACTGTATTCGAGATACGATTTTTTTTGTTTGTTTTTAAAAATTACCGGAACTATCACCTTTAAAACGCTATAACTTTTCAGTCTGTTGTCGAATTTACACCAAATCACTTTCATTGCGTTCTCTGATGTATTATTATTCCAAATAAAACATAAATTCATAGCACTAGATGGAAAAAAAATACTTGTTGAGCTTCCAAACTCTTAAAAATGAAAAAACGTATGAAAAATGTCAAATTCAAAATTAATTATAAAAAAAAGTAAAAGCTTTTATGAACTTCGTTTAATAAAAAAAAATTGCCTACTTAATACCCTTTCCAACGATATGCCACATGGGTGTGAAATCATTAATAATGTCGTCAAAATCAGAGCAGGAACGAACACGCACTCTAACGTCTCTAACAACGAACCCGTTTGATAGAACAATGGTAAGCAGGTAATTGGCAGGTAAACTGCCTGTCTCTTTCTTACGCATGAAAAATATCTCTTGTCTTTGTCTATCATTGGGTTGGAGTTTGTTATGTGATCCTTGTTTAGTCGAGATTTGACTATCTCTGCTATCGGAAGTGTCCGTGTATTTCACGTTTTCCTATTTCGTTGTTTTTTGTTAAAGTTTGTTTTTGTTAAGTTTTGTTTGTTGAACTTTTCTGTTAAACTGTTGGTGTATTCACCGTGCTTGTTACAATGCCTAACTTCAGCAACGAAGAGTATGCTGACATGTTGTTGGCATATGGCAGCGCTAATTGTAACGCTCGTGAAGCGCGTAGAATTTACCAGCAGCGTTATCCTAACCGGCGTATACCACACCACGAGACGTTTGCTACAACCTATCGACGTCTGAGGGAGACTGGAAACATAAATTTCCAAGAGCCTCGCGTTAATGTGAGGCAACATAATGTTGTAATTGATGAAAGCATTTTGCAAGCTTTTGATGAGGATCCAACGACAAGTATTCGAGTTGTAGCTGAAAGACTTCACTTGTCGGTTTGGAAAGTTTGGTCAGTTCTTCGGGAAAATGGAAAGCATGCGTATCACTACACTTCTGTTCAAGGTACGTTAAGTACTTTATTTATTTTATCAGGCGAAATCGTAAAACTAAATTTTGAACCAGTTATCTTCGACCTTATTGTGCTGAAATTTTGCACCCAAAAAACTTGTATTTTAAAATGGTTTTAACCATACACTTATTTTAAACGTTTACAAATATCCTTGTAGCTTTACTGGTTCGTTTTTCAAATAAATACCTAGTAACTTTTATTTTTTCTAATTTTATCTTTTAAATTTATGTTAGTTTTTGCCATTCAAAAAGTGAATTTTTACCAGTCTTTAATGGATTGTTCTAGGTCTCATAGATGATGATCACAGGAGACGGCTCGATTTTTGCCGATTTATGATGCATACGGACGTAGATGATACAAATTTTTTAAAAAGAATTTTGTGGACTGATGAATCCAATTTTAATCACGAGGGAATTGTGAATCTCCACAACCTTCACCATTGGGCGCAAAAAAGACAAAATCCCCGCAAGAAAAGACAAAGTTCCTTTCAAACTAAGTTTAGTGTAAACGTTTGGGCGGGGGTTATTGGAAGACACCTGATCGGTCCACATTTCTTACCAGAGCGCCTGACCGGAGAAAATTATTTGAATTTTTTACTCGAAGATTTACCTGAATTGGTATTACCAGTATTAGATGGAGAACCAATTATTTTCCAAAATGATGGCTGTCCAGCACATTACCAGCGAGACGTGCGAGAACATTTGGACAACTGTTTTCCAAATTCATGGATCGGAAGAGGCGGCCCAATTCCTTGGCCTGCACGTTCACCAGACCTGACGCCCTTGGATTTTTATGTCTGGGGCCGTGCAAAAGAAATTGTGTATGCGACTGAAGTACCCACAAGAGAAATTTTAATCGAAAGAATAAATTGCGCCTTTGAAATTATGAAAGCAGAAATGCGACTGAGGACGACGACTGTAGAAATTAGAAAAAGATGCCGTGCATGCATTCGCAACAGAGGCAGTCATTTTGAACATAATTTATAACTTAAATTTAATTAAAACATTTTAAAACATTTTTGTGTTTTCATTACCCTGGCACTGGTTAATGTGTACCTTTAGGTTTGTGACGACATTATTAATGATTTCACACCCATGTGGCATATCGTTGGAAAGGGTATTAAGTAGGCATTTTTTTTTTATTAAATGAAGTTCATAAAAGCTTTTACTTTTTTTTATAATTAATTTTGAATTTGACATTTTTCATACGTTTTTTCATTTTTAAGACTTTGGAAGCTCAACAAGTATTTTTTTTCCATCTAGTGCTATGAATTTATGTTTTATTTGGAATAATAATACATCAGAGAACGCAATGAAAGTGATTTGGTGTAAATTCGACAACAGACTGAAAAGTTATAGCGTTTTAAAGGTGATAGTTCCGGTAATTTTTAAAAACAAACAAAAAAAAATCGTATCTCGAATACAGTGACATATAGGACATTGGGTCTATGAGTGAAAACTAGTACATGGCCTCACGAATCCCCCAAAAAATTGTGTCGGTCCATGCGCCAAACACCCTGTAATGTTGATAGGCTTCTTTAGTAATGTAGGAGAAAGGAATACATATTTTATTATTAAAAAATAAAAAGTCTAAAATGTTTTATATCATTCTGATATGTACTGTACAACTGCCTAGTTTCATCAATATGCATATGCATCATAGTTGCCTTAGCGCGAAAGTGGATCAAACATAACAAATAAACGTTCGCGTTTATAATATTAATCGGATAATAATTATCCTCCTGTCAATTATTTGCAATGAACAATTATTGGTCATTGATATGATGGATTTATTGGTCTGTGGTTATTATATAAATTAGTTGTCATCAATCTTCTAAGCGTCAAATTAACTTAAGTCTAATTAGCTGTGTCTATTTTTTCTCCACGAAGTCTGAAGTTGATATATCAGAATATATGTATGTAGACATGGTTGTCTGTCTGGAACTCTGTGGCTAGACGACACGAGGCGTTTATTTGTGAAGGTACGCGATTTAATAGACCATTACCAAACCTATATAGGAGACAGTGTAGACGGAATAGCTACACAGAACTTTGCCTTGAAATATCTGCTGTACTAGAATAAAACATGCGAAAAGAACGTATTAATACGACAGACAAACAATAATGGGATCAAGGTAAATTATTCTTCGTAAAAAATTATGAGCAATAATTCTACTTCCTGCATCAGGAACAAAATGGAACGATACTAATAAAACTATAGTTAGTCAAATCAGCAAGGAGTTTGTCTCCATTGCTACATCACTACTTGATGTGAAGCTAATTCAACAGTTTGCTCAAAAGAAAAATACCGAACCTTTGTTTTTCCTCAAAATTCATTCTATAACATTTATTGAAATAGCCTCCTAAAAACGTAACGCTAATTGGGCAATTACTAAAAATTTGCACCGCGCGGAAAATATGAAAAATAGGTGTATAATATTTTCCACAGCAACAGAGGAACGAACATTTTACACGTATAAATTATGCTTAAGTATGTCGACCTTTGCAAATTAGGACGGGACAGTGTAAGCTAATTTTGAAGGCTGAATTTTATACCCAATACTTATTTATAGCGGATACATAATGGCCCAGTTTTCTCGTACCTAAGTGTATGTAAAAAATATATGTAAGAAGCTAGTTGCTTTATATTTTCTATGGAATTTGTTGGAATTAGCAGCTTCTAGAACAAATTATGATCATCCCCTAGACGTGAGCGTAGATGATATACAACTTTAGACTCAACACACTAGTGCATAGGTGTCATATTCGCCCACCATTGATAATGTGTAATGGTCAATATAGTTGATTTTTTTCTCATAAAGCTTGCACAAGGACAGAGTATTTAAGCCGAAGAAGTTAAGCGCTAAGCAATTGGAATCGATACGTGAATGGGGGTATGTCGCCCTATCTATATATGTATGTTATCTATATACGTGTGTTTTTTTTTAGATGTTGGCTCCAATGTGCTATTCTAACGGATTTGGGATCTGTGCTTGTTTTGGCAAGACCCAAAAATCTTATAATATTAAAATCTATTGCAGAGTTCTCTCAACTAATCTAGACCTGAACTAATTTCTCCTTGATTGTAAAAAAGTTAACTTAAAGTCATTTACATCACAACCTGGCTTATGGATCTGCGACTACAGCAAATGTCGTACTCATTTTATATCCTTTGTCATCTATTTCCAAAACTCCACGTTTTAAAAAATCTCTCTGATCGCATTGGAGCTAATGTCCTGCCCCCCCATACATAGCATGAACATTAGAAATGCATTATGTGTATCTGTGCAGTGCTATCATAATATATGTAGTTTATCTTATGCGTTCCATCGTACTGTAGCCTTCATTCATCATTCCATGGAAGTTTATAGATACCTTTCTTACTCCTAAATGGCAAATAGCACTCTTTCCCATTGGTTTAAGCTAAGCGAATTTGAAATATTTTAGTTATTCCTGTAGGCAATTAAAGGTGTACCTGTCTATGTATGATGCTTCGTAGGTAAATAATACTCTGTTTTTAATCTACTCCTTATATTTTTACTATAAATTAAGCTATTTACCAAAGTGTTCAACATTTCTATAGCCTATTGTTGAGACGAAGTATTACATACAAAATAGTGTTGGAACCTACAAGTGAACTGTATTATTTAACATACATTGGAATCTTTTCAAACCTAGCCTTTTGTGTTGGCGCGTCGCAACGCTCCAACAATATGCCTGCTAAAATCAATTGGTGACGTCACAAGGCGACAATTTAAAAAGGTTCCATTGTATGCCTGAAATATATTTTCCCAATATGGCTGGTCCTATGTTCGGCTATTGACTGATTTAAGTTTGTGAGGTATATTCACTGAATACACTTATTTCTTAGAAAAAGGGAGGTATATTGAGGCTTGGTTTTATGACAGAAATATTGCTGTCAGCCCGGCCCAATTCGCCTTACGTCACCTGGCTTTCTCTCTACTTACTTTCAGTAGTAAAATTGGATGTCATGGAATCACTTTGGTTCATTCTTTTACCAAAATCAAACGGTTCCGAACATGAAACAGTCAACACTTCCATAGACTAGCCTACACCACAAAGCCAACTCCTCAAAAGAGTTCCGTATCTTATACAGAGAGTTCGAGGTTCCTTCCCGCCATTTCCCGGGTCAGACGCACGTTTGGCGTGTAGCTGGCTGGTTACAACGTGGCCGTGTGAGAGCTCGTGAAGAATTGTACTGTCATGTGGCGCGGGCTCTGGCCCTCATTGTTGTCGTGGCTCGCGATAGACTGCTGAGGGATGAGCCACTGTCAGTTATTGCTGGGGCCAAGTCTTTGCTTCAAGGATTGCATAGGTAAGGGATTCAAATCAATTTAAAAAAAAATCGCAGATAAGGCTCCTAGACTTATACCTTTTTGTTCTCTCAGGCATCGAACTCTTTTGTTTATCCTGAAAGCCCCTGTTAAGTGCCTAGTCTTTTTGGAGTTATTGATTTAAATAATAACTGCCGTGTTTTCTTTACAGACTTCTGGATCTGGCTTTTGGAATGCCGTCTTTAGAAGCTCGCGACCTGGACAAGAAGATAAGAGAAGAAAGGTCACGTTATTTAGTAGCTGAGCTGATATGTAAGGTATGAAATAACAAATACATCCTACTCTCCATTATAGCGGATTACAGTTCGCGGCATATAACTTTGCAATATTGAAGTTAGCCATTTGACGCCTCACGCTTGTGCAGAAGTGTTTTATTGTCCTGACTGCCTCGTTGGTCTAGTGGTCGCAAACGCGGCTGCTGTGCTCGAGGTCTCGGGTTCGATTCCCGGGTCGGGCCGAAATCGTTTTGTGGGTTTTCTTAGAATTTCACAAAGCAGCCCGTAGTCTGGAAGTTGGTGATTGATTCACCCGTGCATCGGAGAGCACGTAAATGTCGGTCCTGCGCCTGATCTCTTACCGGTCGTGTCGGAATGCCGTCCCATCGGGTTATGAGATGCAAACTTATTTGCTGAGAACTGTCAGATTTTGGAAACAGATTTTTGACGGTTTTCCTATCTTCTTTAAGCCGGAGCATCAAGAAGACATAACAGCATTAGCGGCGTGGGTGACGCGAGCGATGCGTCGCGCGGCCGCCGAGAAGACTGACGCGCGAGAGCCGCCGCGCCCCGCGCCGCCCGTGCCCTGCCTCTACACCACGCCACAGAAGACACAGGTATGTGACGTTACTGATGTACTAGAACCTTATAGTTAACTATGACGTCATAGTCCTGCCACTAAACCACCCTGCTGAGGACACAGGTATGTGTCGTCACTCTACAGGTTACCAGGAGGTTATAGGATGGTGAACTATGACCTGACGCTGTACCACCTTGCAGAGGACACATGTATGTGATGACACTGATGACCATGTTGATATACCAGGAGTTTAGGATGGTGAATTGTGTCGTCAGCACTGACCTGCCGCTACACCAACCCGCAGAGAACACAAGTATGTGACGTCACTGATGGCCACGTTGACCAGGACCCCACTCCTAAATCACCTTGTAGCGGACACACTAGTATATAACATCTCCGTAGACGTATGTGCCAAAACCTATAAGATGGCATACTGTAAGGTCGATTCGTCTGTCTACCAAGAGTCACCGCATAGATTTGCGTATTTTGACGTCACTGGGTCCGTTCTCCTTGTACCAAGACTTTATAGGATCAAGGATGATATACTTTGACGCCATTTTGATCGTCCTCTTTCTTGTACCAGGAGTGCATAGGACTGTAAATATGTGTGGTGACTATTCTTACCAAGTGGTCTTCTTCTTCCTCCTGCCCTGTTCCCAATTTTATTTGGGGTCGGCATAATATGTTTTCCGCTTCTATTTTTCCCTATCACTAGTTTTTACCAAGTTGTAATAATAATATTTTTTATTTTGCATTCCAGGTGGACTTACGCCTCTACAGACGCGAGTTAGTGCGTCGCGCGGCCAGCACGTTACAAGCGCTGTTGGAACGCGAGGCTCGCGGCTGGTTCCTACACTTTAGGGAGCGCCGAGCAGCACAGCTCGCCAGTCAGAAGATGCCTATGAAGGATATTGAAGAGGTTTGTGTTAAGGATATTGAGGAGCACACTTACACACTATAAATCGGTGTGATTGGATAGTTTACTGAGTAATTTATTGTAAATAGCTAACGTCGCTACTTAGGATCACAGCGTTCTTTTCTAATTAAAGTACGATTAATGGCCGGTTTCTGAGCACCTTTATTGATAGTTACTAGCTCAACCAGTTACCCGGCACTCAACCAGTCAGGGTTACTGGTACCTCATGAGGTAAATCGTTCACGTTAGATTAGCGGTTTCTCCATGTAAAACACATACGGCTGAATCAGGTTAGACTGGAAGCCGACCCCAATAAGTATACCTAGTCGGAAAAGACTACGAAGATTATGTAGATATTCTTATCTCATATGTGTTAGCTCATTGCCTTAGGTTTTAAGAGTTTTGAAATTAAAATATAAATTCATATTCTTCTTTCAGGAGGTACGCGAAGCAGCAATGCGTGAGTACGTGTCGCGAGTGTGCGCGGCGGTGCTGGCCAGCGAACCGCTTGCGGCGCTAGGACCTGACGTGCCCGCGCTGTTGGCGGCCCAGCTACGAGCCTCTGCTATTGTTACCAGGTACATTTCTTGTAAATCTGGATGTCATTCTGAAACTAAATTAGCACAAGTTCGCGTGTGCTCATACCCCTCCTCCGCCACTTGTATATGCCGATACTCTTTCTTTACTCTTTCTGCGCACCGATTGGCGCATTGTTCCGTGATGACAGAAAGTTTGGGGAACTATACCAACTACACTGCAACGTATGATTGATGATGGACTAGTTCAAAATGAACAAAGTTAAACTTATTTATTTTTCATAAAAAATATGTATTTTCCCGGGTGATTTATTTTTGCAATCAAATCTTAATTGAGTCTTGAATCTTTACATGATCTTAAAAAAAAAAGATTTACACTAATCTCTCACTGATTCCTTTTCACCTACCCCAGAGCCGAAGAAGGAGTCCGCAGAAAACTAGAAGCGAGCTTAGCAACCGCCGAAGCGCGAATATGTGCAAGCCACCCAATCCTCTCCCGCGCCGACGCGTGGCGCAAGGAGAAGCTAGCCGCTGCAGCGCTGCGCTTGAAGAACGAGCTGCGCTGGATGCCCATGGAGGACGCCGCTGCAGCGATGCAAGCGCACAAGCTGCATCAGCATCGGTACTTCTTGCTGAGGGATCTAGCGTTCTTGAGGGATCGGGAGCCGCTGCTTATGAAGGTAAGTGCCGGAAGTGAAAATAAATATGAATATGAAATTATGCTGTTTCTTTTTAATTTATTGAGATAAATGGAATGTTGAAATATTCACTTTTGTTTGGTGATACCAAAAAATGCAGTTTTGGAGATAGTCCGGGACTATTCCCAAAACTTTTTGACTTTGTGGCAATCAGTAAGATCGAAATTAGTTTTTTTTAAATATCGAAATTATCACGTTTTGAAATGTATTTATTATATACCCTATCTTTAATACCTATACTGAATGAAAAACAGTTTTTAGAGAGTGACTGTTTTTATAAAAATGGATGATCATGCGCTGTTTCGTTGTTCAGGAGCTGCGCAGCGCGGTATCTCCTACGCGATCATTCACATGGGCGCGTCGCATCTGGCGACCAGCTCGCTGGGTCGTCACCCGCCACTTCCGAGGCCGCCGGGAGCGAGTGCCCACAGTACTGTCGACCAGAGCCACTTCTATAGTGACGCCGCGGTCTGACCCCTCGCAGCCCGTGTTTCTGGTGTCCCGGGACCGCGCCCGCAGCACCAGCACGCGATGGCCAGCCTGGCGACTGCTCAACCTCGCACACAGGTACGGACCCCTACTCCCTAGAGATGCCATAAGACAAGAGGTACCGGCCACTTCCGAGGCCGCCGGGAGCGAGTGCCCA
Organism: Helicoverpa zea; assembly: GCF_022581195.2. Taxonomy (NCBI): domain Eukaryota; kingdom Metazoa; phylum Arthropoda; class Insecta; order Lepidoptera; family Noctuidae; genus Helicoverpa; species Helicoverpa zea. The sequence goes on along the minus strand of NC_061460.1, from coordinate 11,461,547 downwards.
CAGTACTGTCGACAAGAGCCACTTCCATAGTGACTCCGCGGTCTGACCCCTCGCAGCCCGTGTTCCTGGTGTCGAGAGACCGTGCCCGCAGCACCAGCACGAGATGGCCCGCCTGGCGTCTGCTCAACCTTGCACACAGGTACTGTGCTGAGTGTCTTCACTCCACTACTCGCGGCCCGTGTTACTGGAGTCTGTGTCTAGGATCTCAATAAAATTACCACTACATAATAACCATGGAGAACTGAATGACTAGCGGAGGTGCCTCGGAAATCTCTTAAGAAAGTAGCGCGACAACATGCGGGTGTGCCGGGGGGGAGGAACGTTACTGTCTTCGCCGTTTCACGCCTTGTTTGGACCCACAGATTTTATGTAATGCCAAAAATCGTCATCTCAAAATCAAGAATTCAAAATCAATATTCAAACTTGGCTGCAAAACAGTATTTTTCGAACGTCAGAAATTTACACGAGACAGCCCCCAAAATCCCCTTCATCACTTCCTATGTGTTTTTCCTGGGAAGAAGTGGCGCAACAAACTCCCCAGCAACAACAGCAACAAAGAACCCGAATTCCTCTTTAGGTCACTCGTAACTGAGGCGCCTGACCTACCTGCATTATGGCATCTCCACTCATCTTTTATTACTCCGTGATAATACTCACATACCTTCGGTCCACAGAGCGTGGTGCTGGTGTTGGAACATAATGTACGTGCTGGGAGTGCTGGTGCCGTGGTGCTCGCCGCTCTCGCTGCGGACGCTGCTCTGCGTCAAGCCCTTCGTACCGGACTATGAGTTGTCGCAGGTAATGCCATAAGGTTTTTAATAATAATCATGTAATTTATTTAACATAGTATGACGTCGCACCTTACGTCTTCATACTCTGTCATATTTGTATATTAATAAGATTTCAGCTAGGCCCCTCAATCGCAAATCAGCTTTCAAATTGTATATTTTATTCTTCCATTGTTACTTCTTTAATTTTCTTTAAATGTTTTTGTTATCTTGTGTGCGTCATTTTGCGTTGAATAAATGTTTCTTCTTTCAAGTAAAAAAAGACAGCGGTCTAACGTGTAACATCTCTCTTTTTTGTCGGGCGTTTAAACGCGTACACGCATGGCTACAAAGTGACACCATGGACTGCCTTATTGCCATCATTTCTATTAAGTATTTAAGTTACAAAATATCTTCTGTGTACCAGGTAAACGGAACACTATTCCCGAAGCGCAGCAGTGAGACGCAGACGATGTGGTCGCGACTGCTCACTCTGTGGCGATACGTGTCCAAGGAGAGGACGCGGTTCGAGACTGAACCTGATACAGGTAATTGTAATCTAAAATATATATGTTGTAGTGGGCAGACCTTAAAGACCTTAAAAACTTGAGAATCCAACATATTTTTTTATTATTTGTTGTCTTTTTTTTTACATTTTATCTTAAAATAATGTCACTTTCGTTTACCGTTTTAATGGCAAAATTTACTTCCTATTTTTACTGATAAATATTAGCAATATAAGTATAGCATGATGTAAAAATCTGTGACGTCACAATTTGTATTTTCATGTAAGTTCAATCGTTTCGACGGTTCAGTAAAAACTAACTTTCAACATCTTTTCAACCAGGTTTACTAGGCAAAGGCCTATCCCGCTGCGCCCACCGCGTGTGGACATACGGCATCGTAGGCGGCGCCGGCTCTCTCCTACTCCTACTCCTACTGCCGTTACTAGTACTCCTAGCATGCACCACGTGCGGGACGCTAGCTGTGCTAGCACCGCTGTGGGCGCCGCCACTGGCGCTGGCGACGCATGCCACTAACGCTGTACTGTATGACCTGGACTGTCCTGATCCGGATCGACTCAATAGGTGAGTGTAATGTTGTATATAAGCCACATGACTACTGCCGTTACTAGTACTCCTAGCATGCACCACGTGCGGGACGCTAGCTGTGATCGACTGAATAGGTTAGTGCAAGTTCAAGGTCAATTTTATGGACCCCAGCGGAACCCAGCAACCCCAGCGGGGCCAGCAGGACCAAGGCCTGCCGGGGCTGCGGGATTGTTCGAAAGAGTTACCGCGGTCCTGGTACATAAAAGGCCTACGAAAGAACTAGTGACGTCCCAAAAAATTTAAACCCCGTATTTTCGTTGCTTTTTGTTGGTGGGAGAAAAAAAAACGTGTCCTTTATTTTAAAATAGACTAATTTCTATTATTAATTCAACATGCATATTGGTTACTGTACTAAACGCGCTGTGTTGTTACAGATGGTTCGTCCTGCTAGAAGTATTACTATGGCGCGTGGGAGTGTTGGGCGTACTACAAATTGTCGCCGCGTTGATATGCGCTCTGCTTTTATGTCCGCTTGGCGCGTTACTATTGCTCGTCGGTAAGTATTCTTACTTCGAAATACTTAAACGTTTTCGTGCCGCCGAAATGTTTAAGTATTTTGTCGCATATTAACCTTAGTGTGATTGAGATGGCGTGTGTGATATTTGACTAGTTTAAACAAATTTAGTAGTGTATCAGTATTTGAAGTAAGCTACTTGAAGATAACTGAGACTAAGAGGTTTCTTGTATATATGAATTAGTCGTTTGACAAATTGTTCCGTGCGTTCACATCTGACGAATGCACAGCTCAAACGGCTCGCGAGCTGCACATTTTCGGCTCGTAAACGCTCGGAAACGCGCGCGATTGTAGCGTGTCTCGGAACGCCAGCTTTAGTAACTTTACAAACCAGTCTTTACATTGTTATGTGTAGGCGGTGTGTCCTGGTGGGGAGTCCGCGGCGCGTGGGAGGCGGCGGCGTGGCGCGGCGTGCTGGCGCGCGGCGCCCGCGTGCCCGCGCACGACTCCGCCTTCTGCCGCCGCGTGCGCGGCCCGGGGCTGCACGCCACCACCTACTATCAGCTCACGTGAGTACTGCACTGCGTGCCCGCGTGCCCGCGCACGACTCCGCCTTCTGCCGCCGCGTGCGCGGCCCGGGGCTGCACGCCACCACCTACTATCAGCTCACGTGAGTACTGCACTGCGTGCCCGCGTGCCCGCGCACGACTCCGCCTTCTGCCGCCGCGTGCGCGGCCCGGGGCTGCACGCCACCACCTACTATCAGCTCACGTGAGTACTGCACTGCGTGCCCGCGTGCCCGCGCACGACTCCGCCTTCTGCCGCCGCGTGCGCGGCCCGGGGCTGCACGCCACCACCTACTACCAGCTCACGTGAGTACTGCACTGCGTGCCCGCGTGCCCGCGCACGACTCCGCCTTCTGCCGCCGCGTGCGCGGCCCGGGGCTGCACGCCACCACCTACTATCAGCTCACGTGAGTACTGCACTGCGTGCCCGCGTGCCCGCGCACGACTCCGCCTTCTGCCGCCGCGTGCGCGGCCCGGGGCTGCACGCCACCACCTACTATCAGCTCACGTGAGTACTGCACTGCGTGCCCGCGTGCCCGCGCACGACTCCGCCTTCTGCCGCCGCGTGCGCGGCCCGGGGCTGCACGCCACCACCTACTATCAGCTCACGTGAGTACTGCACTGCGTGCCCGCGTGCCCGCGCACGACTCCGCCTTCTGCCGCCGCGTGCGCGGCCCGGGGCTGCACGCCACCACCTACTATCAGCTCACGTGAGTACTGCACTGCGTGCCCGCGTGCCCGCGCACGACTCCGCCTTCTGCCGCCGCGTGCGCGGCCCGGGGCTGCACGCCACCACCTACTATCAGCTCACGTGAGTACTGCACTGCGTGCCCGCGTGCCCGCGCACGACTCCGCCTTCTGCCGCCGCGTGCGCGGCCCGGGGCTGCACGCCACCACCTACTATCAGCTCACGTGAGTACTGCACTGCGTGCCCGCGTGCCCGCGCACGACTCCGCCTTCTGCCGCCGCGTGCGCGGCCCGGGGCTGCACGCCACCACCTACTATCAGCTCACGTGAGTACTGCACTGCGTGCCCGCGTGCCCGCGCACGACTCCGCCTTCTGCCGCCGCGTGCGCGGCCCGGGGCTGCACGCCACCACCTACTATCAGCTCACGTGAGTACTGCACTGCGTGCCCGCGTGCCCGCGCACGACTCCGCCTTCTGCCGCCGCGTGCGCGGCCCGGGGCTGCACGCCACCACCTACTATCAGCTCACGTGAGTACTGCACTGCGTGCCCGCGTGCCCGCGCACGACTCCGCCTTCTGCCGCCGCGTGCGCGGCCCGGGGCTGCACGCCACCACCTACTATCAGCTCACGTGAGTACTGCACTGCGTGCCCGCGTGCCCGCGCACGACTCCGCCTTCTGCCGCCGCGTGCGCGGCCCGGGGCTGCACGCCACCACCTACTATCAGCTCACGTGAGTACTGCACTGCGTGCCCGCGTGCCCGCGCACGACTCCGCCTTCTGCCGCCGCGTGCGCGGCCCGGGGCTGCACGCCACCACCTACTATCAGCTCACGTGAGTACTGCACTGCGTGCCCGCGTGCCCGCGCACGACTCCGCCTTCTGCCGCCGCGTGCGCGGCCCGGGGCTGCACGCCACCACCTACTATCAGCTCACGTGAGTACTGCACTGCGTGCCCGCGTGCCCGCGCACGACTCCGCCTTCTGCCGCCGCGTGCGCGGCCCGGGGCTGCACGCCACCACCTACTATCAGCTCACGTGAGTACTGCACTGCGTGCCCGCGTGCCCGCGCACGACTCCGCCTTCTGCCGCCGCGTGCGCGGCCCGGGGCTGCACGCCACCACCTACTATCAGCTCACGTGAGTACTGCACTGCGTGCCCGCGTGCCCGCGCACGACTCCGCCTTCTGCCGCCGCGTGCGCGGCCCGGGGCTGCACGCCACCACCTACTATCAGCTCACGTGAGTACTGCACTGCGTGCCCGCGTGCCCGCGCACGACTCCGCCTTCTGCCGCCGCGTGCGCGGCCCGGGGCTGCACGCCACCACCTACTATCAGCTCACGTGAGTACTGCACTGCGTGC